>NC_142460.1:96124385-96749385 GCF_049115385.1 Moschus berezovskii
TCTGATGTACAAAAACATGAATCAACCATAAATACACATATATTCCCTTCCTCTTGAGCCTCCCTCCCCCCCCACCCCATCCTTCTCCTCTAGTCCATCACAGATCACGATAAATTTTTAATTTTGATAAGTCTAATTTGTTTCCTTCCTTTCTTCCTCTCTGCCTCCTTCCCCACCTCCATTCTTCTTCCTTTTTTTTTCTTTCACAACTTATAAATTGGTAAGCATTTTCTCCTCTTTTTCTGAAAGAGTTTGTACAAGGACTCTTTTCTTGTGTTATTCTATTTTCAGGGGTCAGATGCCTGCAAACAGTTCTCTCACATACTTTTTTTTTTTGCAGTTGTATAACTGTTTGCAGCAAAATGGCAAATCTGGTGCCTGTTTTCTTGCCACAGCCAAAAATAGAAGTCCTGCTCCCTCTATTTGAAAATCATACTATCCAGTTATCTGATATTTTCCCATTTTTAGCCAAGTTACCTACCAACCTTCCTGACATCCCCCCAAATCCTCAAAAACACTGTCACCAGGACTTTTGGATTCAAGTATTCATTGGTGCTATGATTAAATTTGAATTTTGGCCCTATTGTTTCTACCTACCGCAACCACGAGAAATCGTTTAACTGCTGCCTTAGTTTTCTGTGTGTAAAACTTAGGAACACAAAATTTCGGAGTTTTTGTAGGAATTGAAGAAGATAACACATCTTGCACAATGCAAGGACATGACAGGTATTTAACAAATGGCAGAAGTGTAGATGTTGAAAGAGTGGATTCTGGAGTCAGGAGGCTTGCCTTTGAAAACAAGTTACAGCTACAACACACAATCTCTGTTGGGGAAATATATGTAGCCTCTTTAAGCCCTAATTTCTCATTTATAAAATAGAAGTGATAATAATAGTCACCAACTCGTAAGACTGGTTTGAGAATTCAGTGTGAAAATGCATACAAAATACCTCCTGACATACCTAGCACATGATAGATGCTCAATAAATATTACAAGTTGTATTACTGTTCTCTTTCTCACCCTCTTTCCTCCACCAACCCCTTGCCATCATTAAGGGGTGACTTCTCATCGTATGCATCATTTGTTCCTTAAGATCTTCTGCCCTTGGATGGCCCCATAACTCCACTGATCTGTCACTCTGTTCTCCAGCAGCCTACACTTCGTTTCACCTTTTTTTTATTACAACTTCATGTCTTCCCACCTCTTCCACTCTTCAATCCCAATTTCCATGCTCTCCATGTAGTTCTGCAAGTACCAGTTAAAAAGAGTAGCATTTAGAATAGCAAGACTGTCATTCAAAAGACACAACTGCCACCAGCCTCATCAGTTTTTATTTTCCTTTTTTAAACTATTGGTTCCTTTCAGTTACTCAGCCTTAGGATAAGTCCTGCAGTCTGGTCAAGCACATTAGATCGGTTGTGGCCTAGTCAAGACATCAGCATCTCGCAGTGGGTTTGTAGTCCCACAAAATTATCTGATAGGTTAGGAAATCTTCATTCACTTCTACAAACTTTACTCTTTGACTCTGTTAGTGATGTCTTGGCAGGAGGAAGGAACTGAAATATTGACTATAACCAGATAGCTTGGTGTCATAGCATTAATGGCAGGAATGCTGTTGCTTTTTTCTTAGGAGCACATTAAAACCTGAGGGAGATTTTTGCCAGTGCTTCGGAATCACAAGAATTTCTGATTTAATTGGGTTGGGATGAACCAACCCAATTGATTGACTGACTATTATTGCTTTTTAAATGTTGCCCTGATGATGTTATTACTCAGCCAAAGTTGAGAACCACTGCAATAGAGGGAGAAAGCAGGTTATTAGAATGGTTTCTCCTATCTAATTCCAATAACATAATGATAGGAAAATTACTTTTCAGTGATATGCTATAGTTGGTTTCTAGTGGGTCATGAAAGCTGATTGTTAAATTTCACAAGTTTTGCTAACCATTTGATGTCACATTGGTAGATTCAAAGTGGTCATATAGGAGCATTTACACATGACCAAATAGTAAAAGCCACAATTTTCTCCCTGATTTCAGTATATTACCCCAAAGTGGAATTACTGGGTGGATTAAAGCTGAAACTTTATTGCACATACAAATAGCCTTGGAATTTTGTTGAGAATCTTTAGCTAATTTCCCTTTCACCTTGAATCATAAAATTATATGCAACTAAACTATATTCAACTCTCCTTTTAATATTGTGTCTGATGAAAGTTTTTTTTCCCATGGTTCACCATGAAATTTCTCTGCTTCCTCTTCTTTTAAATAGAAATGGCTGCCCAGGATGAATTTGATAAATACATTCATAAATATGAACTGACAGAGTGGAGGAGAAAATCTCGCTTTCTATACAAGTCTATTCAACTCTCATTTTCTCCCTGGTCTAATAATTTACAGATCTACCGATCTGTTAGATCTACTGATCTAATTTTCATGGCTCTCAAGACCTGATGGCAATTATTCCAGTACTCCACCACAGGAGTCATTGTTTTCCATATATCTCATTGCAAGTATGTAGAAAAAAATAAAACTTATCCAAAGCAGACATGATAGCACAGAATATTAGAGCAGGAAACAGCTTTAGAACTTGTCTAACCCAAGTCTCTCATTTTATAAATGACCAAATGGCCTTGGAGAGCTTAGGTGACTTGCGTGCGTGTGTGCTCAGTTGGTCAGTCATGTCCAACTCTTTGTGACCCCATGGACTGTAACCCACCAGGCTCCTCTGTCCATGGGATTTTTCAGGCAAGAATACTGGAGTGGGTTGCCATTTCCTTCTCCAAGGGATTGAATTTGCATCTCCTGTGTCTCTTGCTTTGGCAGGCAGAATCCTTACCACTGAGGCACCTGAGAGGCCATGCTTAGATGACTTACCCATGGTCATACTTCCAGTTAGTGGCAAAGCCAGAATTGTACATAATTCAGGTATCTTCACTTCTAAGCTATTTTGTTTTTCTATGCCCTTGAACTTCAAAGTATGGTCAGCCTACCAGCAGCATTGCCATAACCTGGGAACTTGTTAAACTCTATTAGAGACCAACTGAAAATGAATCTGTACCTTAACAAATTTTGAAGTTATCGGTATGCACATTAAAGTTTGGGTCCATCCAATCCAATTCTGGATGTACACTGAAAAGATTTAAAAGCAAGATCTCAAAGAGATATTGTATGCCCATGTTCATAGCAGCATTATTCACAATAGCCAAAAGGTAGAAACAACCCAAATATCCATTGGCAGTTGAATGTATAAACAAAAGGTGATTTATACATACAATGAATATTATTCAGTCTTTAAAAGGAGGGAAATTCTGACACATGCCATAATATAGATGAAACTTGAAGACATTATGCTAAGTAAAGTAAGCTAGTCACAAAAAGACAAATACTAAATAATTTATATAAGTAGAGACAAATTCATAGAGATAAAAAAATAGAACAGTGGTTGCCAGGGCCAGAGGGAGGGGCAGTGGAGAATTGTGATTTAAAGGGTGCATAGTTTCTGTTTTGCAAAATAAAGAGTTACAGAAATTGGTTGCACAGCAATGTAAGTGTACTTAATGCTACTGAACTGTACACTTAAAATGGTTGTGATGATATGTTTCATGTTATGTATATTTTATCATAACAAAAAACAATCTTCACTTTAAAAAAATAAGTGCTAGTCCATACCAATTTGATTCTGGTTTTTCTGGGAGGCTTGATTCAACAACTGAAGCAGATGTCAGATGGAGATAAAATCAAGTCAGAAGACTATTGAAATTAGTTGAATATAAAGGTTTTTCATTTATTTAAAATTTATTTTAATTAGGCTTTCTGCTCATTTCAGCTAATTCTGAGGATTTCTCAGAATCCTCACGGCAATCTTCAGGTGGCTATTTAACTCTCATGTTGTTAAGGTGACCAACTCAACCAGTTTGCCTGGGACTCCACTTTCACTACAAAAAGTCACATGTCCCCAGGAAACCCCTCTGTTCACATTAGGAGCTTTGGCCACTCTATTTATTGATGAATCTTAAAGATGATGTGGCAGCTAAGCAGAGCCAAGACTCAAACTCAGATCTGACTAATGAAAGAACCAAAAGAACTCTAATTCAATGAATTCTAATTCAATGAATAAGAAAAAGAGGAGTGACCAGAAACCCCCCTGCTGATGTCTGTGTATCTTGATACTATCACTGTGATCTCTCTCACTAAGTTTGGGTTTAAATTTTAAAAAAACTTGTCTGTCATGTCAAACATTCTTAGCTTACTGACTTCTCTGTCTCTATTAATGTCATTATGATCATTAATATTCTAGAAAATTTGCAGGATGCTACTCTTGAAAAACAAAGACAAATTTCTGATCCGCCTATTGTGTTTAAAATGATGGTGAACTACAGCAAAGCAAAAACAGGTAATGACCCCAAGCATGGAATATCATCAGGGCTGTAATTGGTATCTGTCCAAAGCTTTCTTAATAAAGGACTTCTAATCACTGTAGAAAAGAAATCATTGTAACTGGTGTGCTCAGTCATGTCCAACTCTTTTCGACCCTTTGGACTCTACCTTCCAGGGTCCTCTGTCCATGAGATATTTCAGGCAAGAATACTGGAGTGGGTTGCCATTTCTCCCTCCAGGGTATCTTCCCCATCCAGGGACTGAACCCACATCTCCTGTGTCTCCTGATTTCCTCCACATTTATTAGAGAGTAAGCAGAGATGGGCAGGGGAGTCAAGGAAACCAGAGGAAAGGAGTTCACCTAAGTCCTAATAATCCATTTGAGCCAAGAAATCTCTGACCTTACATACTAATGATGCTCTGAGGTCATGCTATAAGAAAATTTTGCCACTGCCCCATACTGCTTTGTTTACATTCTGTTTACTCACTGAGGTTAATAATAAAACCCTTAAGTAAAGTTAGGGGAGGCAAGATGGTGAAACTGTGTATTGCTCCAATACCATCTCTGGATTAGGGTGGGTAGAGGGTTGAGAGAGAAATCTTCAAGTAGTACCTGTGAAAAGAAGACAATAAAATGCCAGCTCCTGTAGAAAAAGAAAATGTAACTTGTAGAAAGATCTGGCCTTGAACAAAACAAAGAAACAGCCTATAAGACTTAACCCAAGGCAGTCCCCTTGTAGGTCCATTGAAAAATTCTCTTATCCACTTAGAGACAAACCCTGCAGAAATGAGGGCAGGCAAGTGAGTGATTGAATAGAACTACTCTCAACCTTTTTCTTCCACAACACACTTGACAAACAATGTTCACGTGCTGGAAAACTCCTGTAACTGCCCCCAAGGCTCTTCCAACTTGCCAGTGTGATTTCTGAAAATTCACTCCTGCAGAAGAAGATACAAGTTTCAGTGATGTTATATGGATATACATTGATTTATTATACAGCAAATTTTATTATACAACAAAAAAGACAGCTTTAGCCACAAACCTTCATTCTTTAATATTAAGTCATGAATAACTCCTATCACAAAAAGATCTGTATATATGAGTTCATAGCATCATTATTCTCCATAGTCAACAAGAGGAAATAACCCAAATGTCCATCAACTGATGAATGAATATAAGAAAATGTGGTATAGCCATGAATGTGTGTGTATGCGCTAAGTCGCTTCAGTCATGTCTGACTCTTTGGACACTATGGACAATAGTTCACCAGGCTTTTCTGTCCATGGGATTCTCCAGGTAAGAATATTGGAGTGGGTTGCCAGGCCCTTCTCCAGGGGATCTTCCCAACTCATGGATCGAACCTGCATCTCATTATGTATCCTAAATTTCAGGCAGATTATTTACCACTAGTGCTACATGGGAAGCCCATATCCGTAACTACTACTCAACAATTAAAAGGAAGAAAGTACCATAAATGGATGAAGCTCAAAAACATTAGGCTAATTGAAACAAGCCAGACAAAAAAGTACATATATTCTATGATTTCTTCATATAAAATGTCAAGCAAAGACAAATTAGACACAAAAAGTAGATAAGCAGTTGCCCTGGAGATGGGGGTGGAAATGGGGAGGAATTGTAAATGGACATGAGGTTTCTTCTAATGCTGCTAGAAATTTTATAAAATTAAATTTTAATGTATATGTAAAAATAGGAGAATTTTATGCTCTATAAATTATTTCTCAATAAATTTTTTTAAAGAGGAAAAAAAAAACTATTTGGGAAAGAAAGAAAAGCTCCTGACATTTCTCATCACTGATAGAGACTGGCCTTGCATGTGTCTGCCAAAATCTCCTGCCCCCAAACCTGCTCTATGCCATCCCCTGGCACTTAGTTCAGGATTTTTAAAAACATGCTCTTTGTCTCATTCTTTGTTGATAGAAAGTGTGGCACCATTCCCTCTGGCACATTATCACATTTTTATAAATATAATCAACCCATTACATTTGCAAGATTGCTTGAGTCTAGACAATCTATCCTAGGAGCAGAGAAGCCAGGAGGTATTGTGCTGGGCTTCATCTCAAGGACAAAATACAAGAAACACAAAGTAAAAATGTGCTGTCAGGACTTTTATCTGTTCTGTATCCTTGTAGCATTTTCTCCACTGGGAAAAAAGATAATGATAGGCTTTCTGGACATTAGAGACTGTTTATATTAACGATTATTATGTATGTGTGAAATGACAGTATAAAGGTGATATTTTCTATTGACAGTTGATATAAATAGTACTGTCTTGCAAGTGACTTGAAAACTCAATTTCAATAAATCCCTATTACCATATATAGCTCTGAACGTAGCTTGGATTTATAATCACATTCGCAGTGGTACTATGCTATGAAACAAAGCTTCAAGTGTCTAAATGTGACTTAGGTCACATCTCTGATTATAAATTTTTTAAAAATCTAAAATGCAGAAGTTAATAGGGCACTAAAATATCATCTAGTCAATCTCCCTAGTTGAGGAAACAAAAGACTACAATAAGTAGCTTGCTCCATTCTCAAAGGATGGTGAAGGCTATTTAGGGCTCCTGACTCACAGTCATGCACTCTTCCCATATATATGGGTGCATACAAGAAAGTTACCCATTGGATTAGTAAGCATACAGCAGGACTTCCCCTCTGAGGATACCTTTTATTCAATTAGAAAAAAATTAGGTAGACATGGCATAGCCTCATTCACAGACTAAATCTAGTGCATAGACAAGTTTGCTTGACCAACATGGATTGTTTAACATTTTTACTCATTAAATTTTTAAAATTCAGAGATTTTATATATAAATTTATATTTCCCACATTTTTGTTCCTTTTTTGTGTATGTGCCTTATAGCACACAGGATTTTATTTCCCCAACGAGGAATGGAACCCACAACCCTTGCACTGGAAGCAGAGTCTTAACCACTGGACCACCAGGGAAGTCCCTTGGTCTGTTTTCAGGAAATGGGAACTTTGGCAGCACTAGGCCAGTAGTCTTCTATGACTGCAGTCACTGGGGGTGAGTGGCAGTTGCCCCATTTAGAATGTGCCTTCCTCTTCAGTGTGTGTGGGTTTTTTTCTAATACCTGATCTGTTTCTTTCATTTTCAGACCCTTGTAGGCATTTGAGTTTGTGACACTGAGCTAGGGGATCTGGGAATACTGACTCCTAGATTTTGTATATCGAGGTAGAACTTCTGAGACAGCTTAGAGACTGGCTCAGTTCTTAAACTCTCTGGTTGGACATAATTTATGCAAAGCACAACCATTGGCAATACATGTTAGCATCAAATTTATTAAAGATATCCTGAAACTGACTTAGGACTTTGTGGGTTTGTTTCAGAGAGTGAGCACTGGAGAGCACCAATCCTAAAACAGGATTGCTCTCAACATTGTGGGGTCCGGAGTAAGAACGCCAATACAGACCCATGTACCCACAGCTACATTTTCAGAAGTTCCAAACTTAAGCTAACAGACTATTCAACAAAATAAGAATCTATATTCCAATGAGAAATGTACACATATTACCTGAAGGCCAATTTTATATTGAAAATTTGCACACACAAAAAATGAGGTGGAGCAGGGAATTTCTTGGTAGTCCAGTATTTAGGACTCCACGCTTTCACTGCCAAGGGCCTGGATTCAATCCCTAGTTGAGGAACTAAGATCTCATAAGCTGCCCTGCATGGCCAAAAAAAAAAAAGAAAATTAAAATTCTCAGAGACCCTGGAGTTTCAGACCAGAACAAAACACCATATACACAAGAGCTAGCTGCAAGGCCCTCCTCAGCCCTCTCTCTCTTCCTCCATCCTCCACTACAAGCGGCTTCCTGTACGTGGGTATGGATAGCCAACCATCACAACAAGCTCTATCCATCCGTCTCCCCTCAAGCAACATTCCCTGGCCACTCCTTGGGCCTAGGAAACCTCACACAGGTGGTTGGCCAGGATCAGTGAGCTATAGCCCATGTGTGAGCCAAATCCAGCCCACAACCTATGTGGCTTATAAACTTAGAATAGCTTTTACATTTTTTTTTAAGAGTTGTAAAAAAGAGAGAGAGAAAGAGAAAAAGAATATGTGACAGAGACACTAAATAGCCTGCAAAGCCTAAAATATTTACACTCTGGCCATTTACAGGAAAGTTTTGCCTACCCCAATTCTGAGGTCCAGGGAAGAGTGTCCTCCTACTCTGATGGAAGGACAGTGCTACCCAAGGATAACCCTAAAATGGTAGGGTGCCAAAATCCCTAATGACCCTGGAACCAGTCCTCTAAGCCTCCAGATCAAAGAGGATTCGAATGGGGTTAGGAGTACAGTTCATGGGCAAGCATCTGCAGAACACCTGTGTTGAGTGAGACACTGTAAGTTTTTTACATACATTATCTCCTCCAATCTTCTCAGGCCATCTCCAGTCCAGGGTAGAAGCCGAAGACACGCAAACAAAATCGGTGAGTATGGAGACTTGGGAAAAGTCTTCTGTTTCCTGAAACTGGTGTCATCATCACCACCATCATTTTAGTTGAATTTGATGATGATAATGACAGAGAGGAGAATCAATCATTTAAAAAATAAGTCGAGTTTGAGTTAAGTGCAGAAATGGCTCCTTTTTCCCTTCCCACAGGGAAGAGATTTGAGAGTTTAGCTGATGCTCAGAAGTTGGGAGTTGAATAGCCTAGAGAACACAGTGATTAAATTCCATCTTTGCTTCTCCTCTGTGTCTCTCTAAGGAAAGAGACAGATGGTGTGTCAGGAGAAAGAAGATCATGTGGAGATGAATATCTGCGACACTGGCTCAGAGGCATCCTTATACGAGGCCAGTGGCCTAGAATGGAATCAAATACTTACATTAAAAGAGAAGGCATTGGGGAGTTGCCACATGATGCAGCCCGGTTCCTTACCTCACAACCTGCCTGAGGTACTATGATCTGCTATTTCCTCACACACAGAAAGCAGCACTTTCCCAGAGGAAAATGAGCTCTTCCTTTTCAGAGAGAGGCATCATTTCAGATCCCTGAACTGAGTTAAGAACAAAGAAACCTCAGAGAAAGTAACTCATGACCTTCGAGGTTTATCTGATTTTCTTATTCACAGCAATACAGATGGCTTTTTCTTTTTTTAATAAGCAAAGGTAAAAAGCCTCACTATAATTGAATGAATCAAAGGAGTAAGAGGTTGATTTTTACTGGATTTCTACAGCAAAAAATAGCTTTATTGCTAATGCAGAAATCCTTGGCTATAACATAGTAGAGAATTGGGTGAAAATTTTCATAAGTCAGAACTAAGTACAGAGAACAATGTAATAAATGCACACCTATGAATCACCCAGACTGAATATGATTTTCTCAAAATTGTTTCAGATCTTTGTAAAATATAAAATAAATTAAATACTGCTTTTTAAGTTGAATTCCCCTTTTTACCCCCATTTCCCCACAGTCCTGTTACCTGTTATCTGATAAATTACATTAGTAGAGTCTTAATGCTGAATTCCTATTCCTTGGTATAAATCTTATTTACTCAAATTTATTTGTACATACATGGGGCTTCCCATGCGGCTCAGTGGTAAAGAACGCTCCCACCAATGCAGGAGATGCAGAACACATAAGTTCGATCCTGGGTTGGGAAGATCCTCTGGAGGAGGAAATGGTAACCCACTCCAGTATTCTTGCCTGAAAAATCCAATAGACAGAGGAGCCTGGCCGGCTACTGTCCACGGGGTTGCAAAGAGTTGGATACGACTGACTGAGTTGAGCACGCACGTATTTGTATATACACATATATTTGTGTAGTTCTGTGTCATATTCTATTTGTATGATATTATTTATGATTTGCACATTTATGTTCATTATTAATATTTGAGTATAATTATAGCCTTTAAAAATGATTTAGATTACTGACCTCCTTTTATATTCTCTGAAACAGTTTGTATATTAAAGGAATTATTTATTACTTTTAGGTTTGGAGAAATTCAGTTGTATGATTGTCTTAAGCTGATTAGATTTTTCACTATTAATCCAGTTTTTAAACTTTTCAATCTGTTAGTATTAAACATTTTCATTGCTCAGCTTTTAAATTTGTATTTATTACCATATTTAAATTTTTTAACTTATTGTCCAAGTTTTTCATGGTATTCTTTTGTTGAATCTTAAAAATTCAATTGTATCTGTAGTATTTTCTCTTTCATATTTCTTTTAGTATTTACTTGTTATTTCTTTCCCTTTCTCAGTTAATTTTGTCAGATATGTTTGTTTTACTGTACAAATAATCAGTTTTTGCATTTGATCATTTCTTTCTCTTTTCTTTACTTATGATTTTTAACCTTTTCCTATATTCTTTCTGTTTGTTTTGATTTTTTTTCTTTTCTAACTCCTTGAAATCTTATCCCATGTATTTTCATTATGCTTTTTAAATGAATGAAGGCAATGGCAAGCCACTCCAGTACTCTTGCCTAGAAAATCACATGGACAGAGGAACCTGGTGGGCTACAGTCCATGGGGTCGCTACTAGTTGGACACGACTGAGCGAATTCACTTTCACTTTTCCCTTTCACACATTGGAGAAGGAAATGGCAACCCATTCCAGTGTTCTTGCCTGGAGAATCCCAGGGACGGCGGAGCCTGGAGGGCTGCCGTCTATGGGGTCGCACAGAGTCGGAAACGACTGAAGCGACTTAGCAGCAGCAGCATCACACTATTTTTATGTTTAATTCCTTTGTTTTGTTCAAAATGAAATATTTCACCTTTAAAAATCAAGATTACCTCTGTAACTTACGAATTGTTAAGTGTTGCCTTGCTTTCAAATAAATTTATTGTTTAAAATGTTTCAATGCTTCATTGTTTTTGGTGATTGAATGTACTCTGTATGATATCAATTCTTTGGACTCTGTTGGGAATCCCACAGTGCCATCATAGAAGGTCAGTTTGAGAGAATGTCTTTTGTGTAAGCTTGAAAATAATTTAGGTTCTTTGTCAGATGCTAAATTCTATATAGGTGCTGAAATAAGCTAATTAAACGCATTATTCATATTCTACTATTATTTCAATGAGCTGTCAACTTCTGAAAATGTATTAAAATCTCCCTCTGTGATTATATTAATGTAGTAAATTGAATTGATTTTCTTTTTTTAAATAATTTTATTAATTTCTTTATTTTTGGCTGTGCTGGGTCTTCATTGCTACCCAGGCTTTTCTCTACTTGCAGTGACCCTGGGCTGTACTCTAACTGCGGTGAGCAAACGTTTCATTGCAGTGGCTTCTCTTGTTGTGGAACATGGGCTCAGTAGTTGCAGTTCCCAGGCTCTAGAGCACAGGCTCAATAGTTGGAGTGCACAGGCTTAGTTGCTTCAGAGCATGTGGAATCTTCCGTCACCATGGATCGTACTCTACATTGGAAGCAGATTCCTTACCACTCAGCCACCAGTGAAGCCTTTGATTGATTTTCTATTGTTAAACTACCCTTGCATTCCTGAAATAAATCCTGGTAGGTCATAATGTTTTAAAAAAATCAATTTTCTAGTGATTTAAGATTATTTTGTTTCTATGTTTATAAGAAAGATTGGCTTGTGTATTTCCTTTATTCTAATATCCATGCAATAAAATGAATGGAGAAATGTCCCACTCTTTTCAGTTCTCCGGAAGGTATTTAGTAGGATTGTTATTTATTTTTTCCATAAATGCTTGGAAGACTTATCAGAGAAACAATTAGGGCCAGTAGTTTTCTTTGTGGGAAGGTTTTGGAAAATGGATTCCATTTTCTTTCTTAATTTTTCTCTGGTTTTATTTTTAATTGGAGGATAATTGCTTTACAAAGTTGTGTTGGTTTCTGCCATACGACAGCTAGAATTAGTATATACATGTCCTCTCCTTCTTGAGCCTCTTTTCCACCTCCCACTCCCCAGTTTTCTTGATAGGCATAAGAACTCAAATGTCTCTTTCTTCTTGAGTCAAGTTTGATAAGTTTCATCTTTCAATGAAATTATCAAATTGGCATCAAGTTGTTCATAATAATTTTGCTATCTTTTAATATCTGTATAATTTATAGCCATGTCATCACTTTTATTCCTAATATGTGCTTAGTCACTTCAGTAGTCTGCTATTTATAAACAAAGTTTAAAATTATCCTGACCTCCTACATTCTCACCGCCTTCTTCCCCACTCTCTCTGAGGAGGTTCCCCAGGCATCTGCACGGTGCTTTCATGCTCAGTCACTTCAGTTGTGTCCGACTCTGCGACCCCATGGACTGTAGTCTGCCAGGTTTCTCTGTCCATGAGATTCTCCAGGCAAAACTACTGGATTGAATTGCCATGCCCTCCTCCAGGAGACTTCTCCAACCCAAGGATGGAACCCGAGTATCCAGTATCTCCTGCATTGTAAGTGGATTATTTAACACTGAGCCATTCAGGAAGCACTATTTTAACCAGAATTTTCTTTTACTTTTTCTTTTCCCCTTCATAGATTAATACTGTTACCTTTATTATTTTCCTTCTTATATTTTTTTAGGTATGATTTGCAATTGATTTTTTAGCTTATTAAAATTAGAAAATACATTTTCTCTTTAAGACATGAGTTATTTTAAAGTATATGAATAATTTCCAAGTATTTGGGAAATATTTTTGTTATTGATATACAGCTTTACAATCACAGAAAACTAACCAAATTGATCACATGGATCACAACCTTCTCTAACTTAGTGAAACTATGAGCCAAGCCATGTAGGGCCACCCAAGGCAGACAGATCATGGTAGAGAGTTCAGACAAAGCATGGTCCACTGGAGAAAAGAATGGCAAACAACTTCACCATTCTTTCCACAAGAACCCCATGAACAGTATGAAAAGGCAACAAGATATGACACTGAAAGATGAACTCCCCAGGTCAGTAAGTGCCCAATATGCTACTGGAGATCAGTGGAGAAATAGCTCCAGAAGTAATGAAGAGGCTGAGCTGAAGCAGAAACAATGCCCAGTTGTGCATGTGTCTGGTGGTGAAAGCAAAGTCCAATGCTATAAAGAACAATGTTGCATGGAATGGTAGGTCCATGAATTAAGGCAAATTGGAAGTGATCAAACAGGAGATGGCAAGAGTGAACATCGATATTTTAGGAATCAGTGCATTAAAATGGGCCAAAATGGGTGAATTTAATTCAGATGAACATTGTATCTACTACTGTGGGTAAAAATCCCTTAGGAGAAATGGAGTAGCCCTCAAAGCAAACAAAAGGGTCTGAAATGCAGTACTTGGGTGCAATTTGAAAAATGACAGAATGATCTCTGTTCGTTTCCAAGACAAATCATTCAGTACTACAGCAATCCAAGTCTATGCCCCAATCACTAATGTTAAAGAAGTTGAATGGTTCTATGAATACCTACAAGGCTCTCTAGAACTAACACCAAAAAAAGAGTCCTTTTCATTGGGGGACTGGAATGCAAAAGTAGAAGTCAAGAGATACCTGGAGTAACAGGCAAGTTTGACTTTGGAGTACAAACTGAAACAGGGCAAAGGCTAACAGAGTTTTGCCAAGAGAATGCACTGGTTATAGCAAACACCCTCTTCCAACAACACAAGAGAAGACTTTACACATGGACATCACCAGATGGTCAATACCGAAATCAGATTGATTATATTTGCAGGCAAAGATGGAGAAGCTCTATACAGTCAGCAAAAACAAGACTGGGAGATGACTGTGGCTCAGATCATGAACTCCTTATTGCCAAAATTCAGACTTCCATTGAAGAAATTAGGGAAAATGACTAGGCTATCCAGGTATTGTAGGAGACAGGAAGAATAAAAGAAAAGCAGGCCCTGGTAAGGGCTGCAAAAGAAATTTATAATTACTGATAAACTGGATGCTGTAAGGCATGAGACTCTTGGAACAAGTCCAGAGGGAGCAATTCATAGTCTGAAAACAAGATCTGATCCTGGGATTGGAAAACCGACCCCAGACTGTTTCTCAACTGGCGTCTCAGAGTCACATGTTTTATGTATCTGGTGGAAAATCTATAGATAAGAATATTAGTCCTAGTTCCTGATTTGTTATTGATCACTGTTTCTTAATTACTCAATGGTTAATGATCATTTTGTTCTTTGGCCCTGAAGGCCACATGAGTTATAGTTTAACTCCCCGCATATTCTTTCCTGCATGGTTGAAAGTATAATAAAGCTGGCTTGGATTCAGTTTCGTCACCTTCATCTTGGAGCAGTGTTGGTCCCCTCATCCTCTCTTTTCACTGAATTCTTGTGTCTTGTTTCTCTCACCGTACCGTGCTTTCAGAAACCCTGCTTGTCGAGCCGGTCTCGACGAGGTATAACCTAAATCAAATCCCTTACAATTATACAGTGGAAGTGACAAATAGATTCAAAGGATTAGATCTGATATACAGAGTGCCTGAAGAATTATGGACAGAGGCTCATGACATAGTCCAGGAGGCAGTGATCAAAAACATCTGCAGGAAAAAGAAATGCAAAAAGGCAAAATGACTGGCTGAGGAAGCCTTACAAATAGCTGAGAAAAGAAGAGAAGCAAAAGGCAAAGGAGAAAAGAAAAGATATACCCATCTGAATCCAGAGTTCCAAAGAACACAAGGAGAGAAAAGAAAGTCTTCCTAGGAGAACAATGCAAAAAAAATAGAGGAAAACAGTAAGAATGGGAAAGACTAGAGAGCTCTTCAAGAAAATTAGAGCTACCAAGGGAACATTTCATGGAAAGGTATAATAAAGGACAGAAATGGTATGGACCTGACAGAAGAAGAAGATATTAAAAAGAGGGTGCAAGAATACACATAAGAACTATACAAAAAAGATCTTCATGACCCAGACAACAACAGAGGTGTGATCACTCACCTAGAGTCAGATGTCGTGGAGTAAGAAGTCAAGTGGGCCTTCAGTTCAGTTCAATTCACTTCAGTCACTCAGTCGTGTCCGACTCTTTGCAACCCCACGAATCACAGCACGCCAGGCCTCCCTGTCCATCACCAACTCCCGGAGTTCACTCAAACTCATGTCCATTGAGTTGGTGTTGCCATCCAGCCATCTCATTCTCTGTCGTTCCCTTCTCCTCCCGCCCCCAATCCCTCCCAGCATCAGTCTTTTCCAATGAGCCAACTCTTCGCATGAGGTGGCCAAAGTATTGCAGTTTCAGCTTTAGCATCAGTCCTTCCAATGAACACCCAGGACTGATCTCCTTTAGAATGGACTGGTTGGATATCCTTGAAGTCCAAGGGGCTCTCAAGAATCTTCTCCAATACTACAGTTCAAAAGCATCAGTTCTTCAGCGATCAGCTTTCTTCACAGTCCAACTCTCACACCCATACATGACCACTGGAAAACCATAGCCTTGACTAGACGGACCTTTGTTGGCCAAGTAATGTCTCTGCTTTTTAATATGCTGTCTAGGTTGGTTATAACTTTCCTTCCAAGGAGTAAGCGTCTTTTAATTTCATGGCTACAATCACCATCTGCAGTGATTTTGGAGCCCCCAAAAATAAAGTCTGACACTGTTTCCACTGTTTCCCCATCTGTTTCCCATGAAGTGATGGGACCAGATGCCATGATCTTTGTTTTCAGCCAACTTTTTCACTCTCCTCTTTCACTTCATCAAGAGGCTTTTTAGTTCCTCTCACTTTCTGCCATAAGAGTGGTGTCATCTGCATATCTGAGGTTATTGATATTTCTCCCGGCAATCTGGATTCCACCTTGTGCTTCCTCCAGTCCAGCGTTTCTCATGATGTACTCTGCATATAAGTTAAATAGGCAGGGTGACAATATACAGCCTTGACGTACTCCTTTTCCTCTTTGGAACCAGTCTGTTGTTCCATGTCCAGTTCTAACTGTTGCTTCCTGACCTACACACAGGTTTCTCAAGAGGCAGGTCAGGTGGTCTGGTATTCCCATCTCTTGAAGAATTTTCCACAGTTTACTGTGATCCACATAGTCAAAGGCTTTGGCATAGTCAACAAAACAGAAGTAGATGTTTTTCTGGAACTCTCTTGCTTTTTCCATGATCCAGCAGATGTTGGCAATTTGATCTCTGGTGCCTCTGCCTTTTCTAAAACCAGCTTGAACATCTGGAAGTTCATGGTTCGCATATTGCTGAAGCCTGGCTTGGAGAATTTTGCGCATGACTTTACTAGCGTGTGAGATGAGTGCAATTGTGCAGTAGTTACCTTCCGTTCCGTCCGTTCTGTCGCTCAGTCGTGTCCGACTCTTTGCGACCCTGTGGACTGTAGCCTACCAGGCTTCTCCGTCCATGGGATTCTCCAGGCAAGAATACTGGAGTGGGTTACCATTTCCTTCTCCAGGGGATCTTCCCAACCCAGGGATTGAACCCCGATCTCCCGCATTGGAGGCAGACGCTTTAACCTCTGAGCCACCAGGGAAGCCCCAGTAGTTACCTTAGGAAGCATCAAAATGAACAAAGTTAGTGGAGGTGATGGAATTCCAGTTGATCTATTTCAAATGCTAAAAGACAGTGCTGTGAAAGTGCTGCACTCAATATGCCAGCAAATTTGGAAAACTCAGCAGTGAGCACAGGACTGGAAAATGTCAATTTTCATTCCAATCCCAAAGAATTCTGGACGTTCATTTCAGTCACTCAGTCATGTCTGATTCTCTGTGACCCCATGGACTGCAACATGCCAGGCCATCACCAACTCTCAGAGCTTACTCAAACTCATGTCAATTGAGTCAGTGATGCCATCCAACCATATCATCTTCTGTCATCCCCTTCTCCTCCTGTCTTCAATCTTTCCCATCTTCAGGGTCTTTTCAAATGAGTCAGTTTTTCACATCAGGTGGCCAAAATATTGGAGTTTCAGCTTCAGCATCAATCCTTCCAATGATTATTCAGGACTGGTTTACTTTAGGATTGACTTGTTGGATCTCCTTGCAGTCCAAGGGACTCTCAAGAGTCTCTTCTAGCACCACAGTTCAAAAGCATCAATTCTTCAGTGTTCAGCTTTCTTTATAGTCCAACTCTCACATGTATACATGACTATATGACTACATGACATCCAAAGAAGGGCAATTGCACTCATTTCACATGCTAGCAGAGTAATGCTCAAAATTCTCCAAAGCAGGATTCAACAGCATGTGAACCAAGAACTTCCAGCTGTTCAAGTTGAATTTAGAAAAAGCAGAGGAACCAGAGTTTAAATTGCCAACATCTGTTGGCTCATAGAAAGAGCAAGAGAATTCCAGAAAAACATCTACTTCTGTTTTGTTGACTACACTAAAGTCTTTGACTGTGTGGATTACAGCAAACTGTGGAAAATTCTTCAGAGATGGGAATATCAGACCACCTGACCTGCCTCCTGAGAAACCTGTATGTAGGTCAAGAAGCAATAGTTAGAACCAGCATGGAATAACAGACAGGTTCCAAATTGGGAAAGGAGTATGTCAAAGCTGTATATTCTCACCCTGTTTATTTAACTTATATGCAGAGTACATCATGAGGAACGCTGGGCTGGAAGAAGCACAAGCTAGAATCAAGACTGCTGGGAGAAATATCAATACCTTCAGATATGCAGATGAAACCACCCTTACGGCAGAAAGCGAAAAGGAACTAAAGAGTCTCTTGAGGAAGGTGAAAGAGGAGAGTGAAAAAGCTGGCTTAACACTCAACATTCAAAAAACGAAGATCAAGGAATCCAGTCCCACCACTTCATGGCAAATAGATGGGAAACAGTGACAGATTTTATTTTCTTGGGCTCCAAAATCACTGCAGATGGTGACTGCAGCCATGAAATTAAAAGATGCTTACTCTTTGGAAGAAAAACTATGACAAACCTAGACAGCATATTAAAAAGCAGAGACATCAGTTTGCTGGCAAAAGTCAGCATAGTCAAAGCTATAGTTTTTCCAGTAGTCATGTATGGATGTGAGAGTTGGACCATAAAGAAGGCGAACACCTAAGAATTGATGCTTTTGAGCTGTGGTGTTGGAGAAGTCCCTTTAGAGTCCCTTGGACTGCAAGGAGACCAAACCAGTCAATCCTAAAATAAATCAGTCCTGAATATTCATTGGAAAGACTGATGCTGAAACTAAAGCTCCAATACCTTTGCCACCTGATGGGAAGAGCTGACTCATTAGAAAAGACCCTGATGCTGGGAAAGATTGAAGGCAGGAGGAGAAGGGGATGACAGAGGATGAGATGGTTGGATGGCATCACCGACTCAATGGACATGAGTTTGAGCAAGCTCCAGGAGATGGTGAAGGACAGGGAAGCCTGGTTTGCTGCAGACCATGGGGTCTCAAAGAGACACAACTGAGCAACTGAACAACAAATATAGCTTTAATTGTCTAAAAACATTCTCTACTTAATTTTAATTCTTTGAAATTTGTCAAGACTTGCTTATGGGTCAACATAAGACTTGCTTTATGAGTCAACACATGGTCCCTTTTGGGTAAAAGTTTTATGTTCTGCTGGTAAAATACTATGTATTCTTCAGTTTATGGGTGTAGTTTCTACAAATAGCAATTTTGTCCAATTAAATAACTATGTTGTTCAAATCTTTTCTATCATTACTTTAAAAAAATCTGCTTTTTTTATTAGGTACTAAAAAAATATGTTAAAAGCACCAACTGTATCAATTTTCCTTTTTATATTTTGAAGTTGTTTTATTAGGTAAATACAAATTTTTGCTTTTTTCTTGCATTTCTTTGGGTAAAACTTCCAGTACAATGTTACCTGAAAGTGGCAAAAGCAGCATCCCTGTCTTGGTCCATAATAACTCAAGGGAAAAGTTTTTAATATTTCACTATTAAATTTGATGTTCGTATAAGTATTTTATAAAGTGCTCTTTTTCAGTTACTCAAGTTCCTTCCTATTCCTAGTTGGCTAAGGTATTTTTTTTAAAAAAAATCATGACTGGAAGATAAACTTTATCAAGCTTATTTCTTTATCTCATAAGATCACATACTTTTGTTTTTCTTATCGCTGTGGTAAATTATATTAATTGATTTTTATTGTCATATCACCCTTAATACCTAGAATAAACTCTATTATGATGTGTACTTTTTTATATGTGATTACTTTTCATTTGCTAATATTTTCTTTAGGATTTCTGTCTATGTTCTGTATTTTTGTTCTCAGTATTTTTGTCTATGATCTGCATTATTTTTCTTCTTGGTAATATATTTGTCAGATTCTTGAAACAACATTATACTGGCCCATAAAGAATTGAGAACAATGCACCAGTTTTTAAATCTCTAAAAGAGCTTGGTGAGATTATTTTTCTTTTTTTAAACACTTGGAACAATTAAGCAATAAAGCCATCTGAACCTGTGAGTTTTTTTGGGGGGGTAGGATTTTTAAAATTGATTTCATTTTTTAAGTATATTACTTTTTCCTTTGTCAGATTTGACAAGTTGCATTTATCAAGAAATCTATTTCATCTAAACTGTCCAATTTTGGCATAAAATTTTTGATAGTCATTTGCTATCTTTTAAAATATCTGAGT
This sequence comes from Moschus berezovskii, assembly GCF_049115385.1. Taxonomy (NCBI): domain Eukaryota; kingdom Metazoa; phylum Chordata; class Mammalia; order Artiodactyla; family Moschidae; genus Moschus; species Moschus berezovskii. The sequence goes on from NC_142460.1 coordinate 96,144,245, forward strand.
ATCTAAAATGATATCCTCTTTTGTACTTCTATCAATAATTTTGCAAGTTCTCTTATTTTTATTGATCAGTTTTCTTAGTGGGTTATTAATGATATTAATTTCTGCAAAGAATCAAGGTGTGAATCAAATGATTTTCTCTACTCTGTATATGGTTTCTACTTTATTGATTTCTGCTCTTATCTTTATTACTTTTTTCTTCCATTTCCCTTGTATTAAATGCATTGTTTTGTTTTCAAGCATTGTAAAATAGAAACTTAGAACATTAATTTTGAGCCTAACTTTCTATCACATATATCCATTTAACCCTATCAGCAGCCCTATTCCTATTAGCACTGCTTTTGGCAACCCACTCCAGTGTTCTTGCCTGGAGAATCCCAGGGACAGGGGAGCCTGGTGGGTTTCCATCTATGGGGTCACACAGAGTCGGACACGACTGAAGTGACTTAGCAGCAGCAGCAGATGTATTTTACAGGATTTTATAGAACATTTGTTTGTTATCTTTCACTTAAAAAATACCTTCTTACTTCATTTTTATTTCTTCTTTATTCCTTAAAGTATTTTAAAATGTACTGTGTAATTTCCAAGTTGTTAGAGATTTCGTGTTGTCTTTTTTGTGGTTGACTTAATTTAGGTATTAATTCAGCTGTGACCAGAGAAACTATTTGGAATGATTTTAAACCTTTGATATTTCTTAAAGTTAACCTTATAACCTAGAATATAATTAATTTTAGTAAATGCTAAGTATTTACTAAAATTTATTATATTTTATAATGAGTAAGCTGTCATCGTTAAGTACAATGCTCTCTATGTGTTCTCTCTGTGTCCTTTATGTCAGGTTTGTAATTATTTTCAAATCTTCTGTACCTTTACTGAGTTTATCTTTGTTTGCTTGTTCTATCATATGTTAAGAGAAAGGTGTTGAAGTTTCCCGTTATGATTATAAATTTATCTCATTTGAATTCTGTTCATTATTGTTTTGCATATTCTGAAGTTACACATATTAGGTACTTAAAATTTTGAATTATTGTAACATATTGGTGAATATCTCTTTATCATTGTAAACTGTCTGTCATTGTCTCTAGCAATGCTTTTGTCCATAAAACTTTCATCTGATATTAGTGTTTTAACACTGGATTTTTTAGTTACTGTATAAATGGTATGTATTTTTTCATTGTTTTACTTTGAGTCAGTCTATGTACTTGAATTATAATATACATCTTGTCAGTAGTATACTATTGAGGTTTTTTTAATCACTCTAACAATATTACCCTTTAATTGGAGTATTCAGTCCATTTACATTTAATGAAACTAATATTTTTAATTAGTATGTTTAATGAAATTAGATACTAAATGTAGTTAAATTTAATTCCACAGTTACTCTATTTTCTATTTGACACACTTATCTTATGTTCCTTTTTATTTTTCTTGCTATTTTTTAATTAATCAAAATGTTTTATTATTCCATCATTCCCCCAATAAGTGGTTCACTATATATTTCTTACTTTATTCTTTTAGTAGAGATTATTGCATATACCATTATCATAATTGAATATAATTTATCACTTTTAACTACTTCTCCAGTATTTTTAGAAACTTATAGCATGTTAACTCATTCCTTCTGCTCTTGCCTTTTGCATTACTTTTTATATAAATTCTAATCTTGCATATGTATTTTTACCCTACAGAACATTACTGTCTTTTGTAAAGTTAATATTTATTTGTCCACACAACTTCTCTTACCATTATTCTTTTTTTGTTTTTGTTCTGTATTTGTGTACTCTCATATTATTTGTTTTAGTGGAGACTGCTGGTGGCAAATTGTCTATTTTTCTCTTAAATATATTTATCCTTCACTTTTGAAGAAAAATTTTGCTGAATACAAATATAGTACAGGTTCCCATTATTGTCTTTGGGTACTTTTAAGCTATCATACCCTTGTCTTCTAGATGTCACTATTTCTGTTAAGAGGTCAGTTGCCAACATTTTTGTTATTCCTTCATTTCTATTATTTATTCCATTTTTTTATTCCTTTTCTGTCATTCTTTAAAATATTTTAAAAATTTTTTTCCAGTGGTTATACTATGATATGTATAGATGTGGGGTTTCTTGTCTATTTTTTTTTCATCCTGTGTGGAGTCTGTAGACTGTCTTCAGTCTGTGGGTTAATGTCTTTCATCAACTTAGAAAAATTCTTGACGTTATGTAGTATGTCTTCCAATATTATCTTGCTTCATTGTCTCTCCTTTCTTCCTGGCACAGCAATTATGTGTGCATTCTAACTTTTGATTGTGTCCCAGATTTTGCTTACACTCTTTTCACTATTTTCCATTCTTCCGCCTTACCCCATGTTTCAAACAAAGAAATTATTCATCTCTTTGGTTACTTTATCTGTTTCCCCCTCTGTTTAATTCTACATAATAATGAGGTCTTTGTGTCATCTCCAACATATGGATAACCTATAGATCTGCTGCTTCTCTTCCTGCCCTGACCCTGAAACTTGATTTTGAGTTTTTTGTTCTATGGTCTCCCATTCTTGTATGTCTGCTTTATACTTTTTTAAGTGAGTTCTGGATACTATATATTTTTTAAAAATACAAAATCTTTATATTTTTAATGATGCTATCATTCTCCAGAGAAGGCTTAATTTTATTCTGTGGTGAGCAGATACAGTAAAAACCAACAAATAATGATGATTCAATTGGGGTTTGAGATATTTTCAGGTTGTTTCAGGCTTCTTGATTGGTATCTATTCTTAGTTTGTATTTATACCTAAGACATACCCTTCTGTCATCTTAACCAAAATTCTTATGTATATTCGAGTTTTCCTTCTACTTGGCAGACCCTTAACTCCCATTTTTCTCTTTCTGTCTTAGTCAGCTCAGGCTGCCATAAAAATTACTGTAGACCAGGTGGCTTAAACAACAGAATTTTATTTTCTCACTCTGTGGAGGCTGGACACCTGAGATTAGGATACCAGCATGGTTGGGTTGAAGTGAGGCCTTTCTTCTTGACTTACAAGAAACCTACCTTCCTTCTACAACCTCACATGGCCTTTCCTCAATGCATCACACAGAAAGATTTCATTCTCTACTTCTTCTTATGAGACCACTAATTACATCATGAGGGCCCTGCTCTTCTGACTAACCCTAATTACCTCTCAAAGTCTCCATTTTCAATGACCATCACATTTGGAGTAAGGGCTGTGGCATACAAATTTTTAAGGAGACACGAACTTGAGGACATAAGTCTTCAGTGCTCCCCGACTTAGTAAGACTTCCAGATGCTCTGATAGCACTTTAGCCTCTGAGCAGCTGCTCCATGTTTGGTTTCAAAACTGTATATTTACTCTTTAATTATATTTTGTTGAATGCCATATAGATTAAAATGGGAGGCTAAAAAATAACTTTGGACTAAAATAGGGAAGGAAGTCTTCTATACATTCACCTCATGTAGCTATCATAAAACAAGAGAAAAATTGGAAATAAAGTAGCTGTGCTTAGATGAGCACAGATTTTTGGAGTCCAGGGCCTTATTTTACATTAGTATTACCCTGTTTCTGCACCACCAGGGTACTATGCTGAAAATAGATATATGCTTAGGGAGTTGGTGATGGACAGGGAGGCCTGGCGTGCTGTGATTCATGGGGTCGCAAAGAGTCGGACATGACTGAGCAACTGAACTGAACTGAGATAGATCGCTAGAGTAAAGAGAGACATGAACTGAAGCTCAAAAGAAGTATATTTCAAATTTCTACCCATTGTCCCACCAGGAATGGAAATTTACCAAACTTTCAAGAAACCTCTTTATTAGCCAATTAATTAGCACATTAATTAGGTGTCAAATTATTCTCAGCATACTATCAGAGAGTTCCAACATATGCACAATCCAAATATGCAGTCTATAAGTAATGATTCCTGCTGTTTTATTATTGCTAATGTCAATTTCATGTGTTACTATGCTAATTCTCATTAGACTTTAATAAATTACTGTCACCTATACAGCATTAAGATAATTTCTGAAGCAACGGAGAAGGCAATGGCAAGCCACTCCAGTACTCTTGCCTGGAAAATCCCATGGATGGAGGAGCCTGGTAGGCTGCAGTCCGTGGGGTCGCTAAGTGTCGGACACGATTGAACGACTTCACTTTCACTTTCATGCATTGGAGAAGGAAATGGCAAACCACTCCAGTGATCTTGCCTGGAGAATCCCAGGGACGGGAGAGCCTGGTGGGCTTCCGTCTATGGGGTCACACAGAGTTGGACACGACTGAAGTGACTTAGCAGCAGCAGCAGCAGCAGCAAGAGCAAAACTATTTAGGACTTGACTAGTGCTTTACATAGATTAATCCTTACTTGGCAAGTATTATCTTGTTCTCTATTAATAAGTGGGAAAATGGAGACAAAGATTAACTCTGGAGAGAAGAATTAGCAGCAGTAGCTTAAAGTAGAAATTTGCATGGATAATCATCGCACTCTTGAATGTACTTCCTGGGCAAAAACTAAATCAAACCATCAAGTCAACCAATCAATGAAGTAAATAAACAAAATAGCTCATCTTTAATAAGACTTTACAGATCTTTCTTTAACACTCAACAGAGAGAGACTGGAAAAAATGTTGTCCATAAGATGCAGACTATTTTCATTTTCCAAGGAATTGAGGCTTGAACTTCCAGGGAGATGGTCTCCTTGGTTGTGGGGAGGGGGTACCTGGAGAATCTGCCACTAGACAGGACAAATATCCATTCATCATTGTTGGGAACACTTTTTGTATGCAATATAGTAATCTAAGTACAGATGCTTCAGATTGAGAAATTAAGGTTCTGGTTAGTATACAAACAAGATTAATTTTTTTTGCAGATCTTTGTCATTACAGATTAAGCTAGTTTGCTTGATGCTTATATATTATTTATGGACCCTGATAGATCTGAATGTTGTTATTCAAACTGTTGCTCACAAGAGATCAGGGTAAATCTCTCCAAGACTTATATGTTGGCCTGGGCATAACCATATACTGGAGAATAGCCTTGACTTGAAAATGTTCAGTTCAGTTCAGTCGCTCAGTCATGTCTGACTCTTTGTGACCCCATGGACTGCAGCACGCCAGGCCTCCCTGTCCATCACCAACTCCCAGAGTCTACTCAACTCACGTCCATTGAGTCGGTAATGCCATCCAATCATCTCACCCTCTGTTGTCCCCTTCATAACATCATGGTCTTTTCAAATGAGTCAGTTCTTCACATCAGGTGACCAAAGTACTGGAGTTTCAGCTTCAGCATCAGTCCTTCCAATGAAGACTCAGGACTGATTTCCTTTAGGATGGACTGGTTGGATCTCCTTGCAGTCCAAGGGACTCTCAAGTGTATTGTTGCTGAATTTTATTGAAATGACTGAAGTCTTAGAGCTGGGGTCAGGTCATTCAAGATTGAATAACCTAGATGTTGCGGATTACTAAATGCTGAATTACTGATGGTGAATAGCACATGTGAGAATAGATTGATGAAGATTTTAAGAAATCCTATGGTCTGTTCTATTTTGGGTCCAAAGGGCTAAGATCGTATCACTGTGTATAAAGTTGAAATTCCCTCTCAAGAGAAATGACATTCCCATTGACAGTTCATACTGGATGAGATATTAATGACTATAGGAGGTGGGACTTTGACTCGGGGAAGGGGATCACTATTTGCTTTCTGGGATTCAAGGAAATGGAGCTAGGATTCTGGAGACGAGAGCATGGTTAGAGGGACTCTGTGGGGAGAAAGCAGTCTGCACTGTATCACAGCTACAATTCAGAGATTACATAGCCTGGCTGAACTTTAAAACAACGAGACCACAGACAGCAAGACAAGAAGTGGTATAGTAGAGGGTCAGTGATGAGGGTCCCTATCTCAGAGCAGCATATCCATGTTTAAGTTATCTGTGCTATAATTTCCTCCAATGATTGACAAGCCTTTAGTAAAGTCCTCTAGCTGTTCTAGTGGGGTCTCAGCTCTCACCTCGTGAAGTCTGTGTCCATGGTCTGGTTGACGTGATGCTGGGATAGTAATCACCTGGACAGCTGAGCAAAGATTTCTCAGGACTGCAGGAAGCAACATTTCAAAGTAAAAACTGGGGTAATGGACAGCAACCTGGTTGGAGTAGGAACACCTAAACACTCCCTGGGGTGTTCCAGAACTTCATGGGATGGATAGGTTTGTTATTATGGACTTTCTACGGATAAAGATAACAGAGACCCTTGATAGAGTGATTTGGGGAGCTGCTAAACTGGAGAATTCTTGCATATTTAAAGAAAGTAACAGAAAAGCTTTCACAGTTAAACCACAAAGTACAGAGTAAAAATAAACCAAAAATTATTCCATGCTTTTCATTTTTTTAATGATGCTTTTGGGAGGTTTTATTGCTTCAGCTTTTTTTCTTTTGCAACACAAGTATCTATTTTTATTTTTAAGTTAAGGATAATTTTTTTCCAGATTTTCATTCTGATTAGACTAATATTTTAAAACAAATAGCTGTTCTTTAATGTTAGAGTCAAAGAAGATACTTTTTTTCCCCCTCTGGAATTGCTGACGGTTCATTCTTTGACCAATTTGAGCTGCATTGCTCAAAAGCTCTTTATTGTTTGGGGTTCCTTAGTGGCTCAGATGGTAACGAATCTGCCTACAATGAAGGAGACCTGGGTTTGATCCCTGGGTCAAAAAGATCCCCTGAAGAAGGGAATGGCTACCCACTCCAGTATTCTTGCCTGGAGAATCCCATAGACAGAGGAGCCTGGCAGGCTACATACAGTCCATGGGGTCTCAAAGAGTCAGACACGACTGAGCTCCTAACACACTGCCACTGCCATGATGAACAGTGAAAGTTATGAGCTGTTGGCCTTTATGCATATTCACCTGTAGCAGACTAATCCATGCAAACTCATACACAAATGTACTTTAGGTTAGCGATAATTTTCCTTGCTTATTTTAAGCCAATGTTTTTCAAAATTCCAAGGATTTAGACTGTATCATAATAACATGCAGCATATATTAACGATACAGATTCATGGGTCATACCCCAGAAATTCCGATTCAGAAGGTCTAATCTAGGGCTCAGAAATCTGCATTTTAACAAGCTCCTTGGCATTTATATTGTCAATAATATTTGAGAATCACTGCCAGAGACTTCTCCATGTACTGGACATTTATCACTTAAAAAATTCACAGCTTTTTCACTTGTAAATGCTCAGAGCTTAAACAGTCAAGTTTGTTTTTTAATGTAAACAAAAATCAAGACTTGAAAAAAATGCAAGAATCACACTTTTAACCAGTATGCTAAAAGCACTTGTATTGTGAAAATTTAACCCCACTTTATAGAATTATGATACCACTTGAGATAAAGTCTTAAGTCACCTTGGCCAGTCCCCACACACCTGTCAATGGCTCATACCTTCCACCACTGCACCATCTTTGAAACAGCACCCTAGGAGGATTTCTCCACTTCATGCAAATCCTGAGAACAAATGCTTTCTTGTCTATCCCCACTCTCTGATCCCTCAGCCAGATTGAAAGTATTCACACCAGGGGATGATAGCTTTCTCTCAGACCTAGAATTTCTAATCAGTCAATAACATTTACTAATTACTCTTTATCACTTTATTTTACTGCAGTGTTTGATTAACATCCGTTATCACATTGGATTCACTCTTTAAATTTTTTTCTAAATGCTCAGTATACGTCCTGTTTTGGAAACTTTTATGGCATCTCAACCTACAGTTATTTGTGTGCATATCTTTTCTTCCTTCCTCCTCCCCTTTCTTTCCCTCTCCCTCCCTTTCTTCCTCCTAACTTCCTTCTTTCCTCTCGTATTCATTTTCTTTCTTTTTTCCTTAGAAGATCCCCTAGGAGCTGTATAAACTGTCTCGGGATGGTCCAGGATTTGCTTCTCAGGTCACTAATTCCTGCACCTTTGGATTCTGCCTGTGTGAGCAATAAGCATAGGAAGAGAGGACCTGAGCCACAGGCAAGGACCTGGGACAAGGCACGGTCAGCTGGCTTGACAGGAAGCTGGTAAAAGCCTGCACAGAACCACGGCAGCAATTGACAGGACAGACTGGTGAGGCCAAGAGATTTTGAAGTCATGCACAAGAGATGCTGATACAGATAGCTTTGAAGAGATGAATAGGAGGTAAACTGACAAGAAATTGCCCTGTCATGCAAGTTATGGCTGGTTGGGAGACTCCAAATAGAGAGATGAACATCTGGAAAGAAATTAAAGCATGAAACAATAGGTTGTGCTCAAAGACCTATAAGCAGTCCTAACTTGACAGAACATAAAATGTAAGGAGGTAATGACAAGAGATGAAGCATTTCCTTGTAGTCCTTGATAGAACTGAGAACGACTTTGTTATTTAATTTTAAATATATTAGAATTTTTTGTTTGTTTAGTTTTATGGGACATTTTATGGCTTACAAGGAAAGACCATGCTGTCTCCTGCATCAGAGTCCATGGTAGGCCTCTTGAATGAAGAAATGCGCAGGCCATCAGGGGCCTTGCTTTCCATTCCAGGAATCTCCTGTCACTCTAGGGTGCTTGAAGACAAGTGTCATATCTGCCTCATTCTCCTCAGTGCCGAGTGCAAAGCTTCTCATGAGTAGATACCCGGAGACTGTTTGCTAAAAGAATGCTGAATTACTTAATGCCTGGATTACATCGATTTAATGGAAAGGTATGGAAAGCATAGATATGCTATGAGGCTGCTTCATTGTTAGAGAGATGTCAGGAAGCATGATTTGAATAATTTGAAGAAATACCGAAGACGGTTTTGACATCTAGTTATTTTCCAAAATACCTTGACTAGTCAAGTCAATCATAACACTTAGACTAACTCATGTTATCAGATCTAGTCTCAAGGTTTCTTTACTGGACTCTTGCTTCTCAAGATAAAAAAAAAAAAACTTGCTATGTTTTTCTCTCTGTATGCTTTTTTATTTTATTTTACTTTTTCACTGAAGTATGTGTTTATGTGTGTGTGTGCTCAGTCTCTCACTCATGTCCAGCTCTTTGCGACCACATAGCCCACTGCCCACTGTCCATGGGATTTCCCAGGCAAGAGTACTCGAGTGGGCAGCTGTTTCCTTCTCCAGGGGATTTTCCTGACCCAAGGATCAAACCCGAGTCTTCTGCATCTCCTGTATCAGAGGTGGTGGATTCTTTACCACTGTGCTACCTGGGAAGTCCTACTGAAGTATAGTTGACTTAAAACATTATTTTAGTGTCGGGTATACAAAATAGTGATTCAATATTTTTATAGATTGTATCTGGGTCTATTTCCTGTGCCAAACATTAGACGTGAAGGGGATTCAGAGGTACAAATGCTTGCTATTATTTTACATATATATCTAAAAATTAATCGTTATTAAAGTGGTAAGATGTTATGTGGGTTTAGAATGTAATTGCATTTAAAGACATTTAATCAGTCATTAACATCTGCTTTCAGATATAGTGTTGTCAATATAAGCATAGAAGTGAATGTGTCTGAGTCCCAACAAACTAATGATTCTTGTGTCAAACCCACAGGCCTTCTCCTGGTGTGTATTTATAGCTATGACATCTTTGACAAAGAGCCCAAGAAAACGTGAGGCCTAAATAATGTAAAAGACACCATTCCATGTGTTTGTTTTTTTGTGTCCTCTCTTCAAAATGCTACTTAACATTCACAATGAATGGATCTAGCCCAGAAAAGACATAAAATGCTGAGATAAAAATCTATGAATGACCCCATGGAGGTGCTTGAGATTTGGCAGGGACTGTACATGGTTGGTTAAGCCCATCACTTGTTCTCTCTGGAATATTTTCTTTTCCTCCTGCTCCTCCTCCTCCTTCTCCTTCATAAAAGCTTAAAATTTATTGTTTACACAAAAACTTAATAATTTGAATAAGGCAGTTAACATCTGGCAGAAAATACAGAAAAATTCTTGTTAACTAAATTATATACTGGGCAACAGGATCAAAATATCTCGTTTCTCTAGGAATTGAGACCTACAGAATTAAATCAGTCTTACTGATAGGTTTTCTTTGATCTATACTTGTTTTTCACCCCTCCCTGCCAAAATGAAATCTGAAGCCATTTAAAACTAAAACTATTTTCCACACAAATGTCTAAACTTGATCTTCTTTTCTTCGAAGACCATTTGTTGTTGTTGTTGTTCAGTTGCTCAGTCATGTCCAACTCTTTCGACCCTGTGGAGTGCAGCACTCCAGGCTTCCCTGTCCACCACCATCTCCCAGAACTTGCTCAAACTCGTGTCCATTGAGTTGGTGATGCCATCCAATCATCTCGTCCTCTGTCATCCCCTTCTCTTCCTGCCGTCAGTCTTTCCCATCGCCAGGGTCTTTTCCAAAGAGTTGACTCTTCATATCAGGTGGCCAAAGTATTGGAGTTTCAGCCTCAGCATCAGTCTCTCCAACAGGACTGATGACAATACAGGCCTTTATCTCCCTGTAGCAGCCATAACCTAGACCTGCCATCAGCTGTTCCACTTAGAGGAGGCTCACTCCTCTCCATCATATTCTGCTGACCTACTTATAAGTTTCTAGGCTTCCCGCCTGGCTTGGATAGGCATTTGATTTTCTGATTCCTGTACTAGTTTAATGCTAAAGGGTATTTTCAGTCTCATATCTCAAATCCCTGCAGCTGAGTAATATACGTTATGCTTTTATCTGGCTAATGTGGGTAATTTTTCTTCAGTATGATGTTATCTGGCAATATAAATATCATAATTTTTTAACATGTTGCAGTTTTAAGCTAATTAAGGATTTACTCCTATCTAATAAAATTTGCTCATAGCAGTTTACTGTTATCATCTTAATACATATTGCAAATACCAAATTCTTTTCAAATATCTTTTCTTTTAACATCAACTTGAACACATGAGCACTGAACCAGGAAAAGCCCCATTCAACAATTATATATATATATATATATACACTTATATATATTATCACATTAATTTTTATTCTGATTGTTTTTCAAATTCTAATACCAATTCGAATTAGGATTAATTTTTGAATAGCAAGATAGTTGCAATGAATCCTGTCTTCTGTAACTGGAATGTTCATGATAAATAATTTGCCTGTTTTACTGAATAGTTGTTTAGCAAATGCTTATTTCAAATTTTCTGTGCCAAAGGCAATTGGGAAATACATAGGTGAGTGAGATGTAGTCTGTGCCTTCCAAAGAACTTACAGTCTGGTCAGAAATACAAATCTATAAGTTATTCAAGGCAGCTGGGCAAAGGATGTGCTAAATGGCCACCAGCAGAACAGCAGACTTGGGGTCAGAACTGCCACCAATGGAACTGAACAGACTCAAGTTTGGAAGAAGGGTAAAGGTGGGTGGGGAGGGAGAAAGTGAGGAGGGAGGAGGTGAGGGTGCTGCTCTAGGCCTGATGGGTGTTAGAGAGTCTACCCAGGTTTGGAACAGGATTCCAGACCAAATGGATGCTGAACCCCAAAGGCCCTGGAGTCAGGCTCTGGTCGTGTCAGTAAGAATTTTTTCTTTTCTTTAAATATTTGTGTGTTTATTTTTGGCAGCATAGGGTCTTTGTTGAAGAGTTCAGGGTCCTCACTGTGGAGGGCTTTTCTCTAGTTGTGGCCACGAGCTCTACAATTGCAGCACATGGGCTTAGTTGCCCCAAGGCATGTGTGATCTTTGTTCTCCAATCAGGGATAGAATCCCCTTCCCCAGTATTGGAAGGTGGATTCTTAATCACTGGACCACCAGGGAAGTCCTGATAAGACTTTTTTGTGTCCCCTCCATTTCATAAAAATGCAACTTGAAAGTGTTAAGTGTTGGCCTCAAAAAGAATTAGAATACTAGGCATAAAGATGAATTATAGTCTGTCTTTTCTGTTTGGAGCTGTTTTGACTTGTTTTTCATAAGGATTGGTGTGGGTAATCCAGGCAGGTGTGGGCCTGGTGGTGGCTGCAGTATTTGCTAAGAGATAATCATCCTCTTAAAATAGGTTGTCACAACACTGACAAACTTGCTTGTTCTATTATTTGAGTTTACTCTGGAGGTAAAGTCAATCAGATTCACTGTTTTCTATCATAGATAAAAAACAAACAATAATTGTCAGACTCAAAATTTCCTTTTCAACTTTTGAAGATTTTTCTATCTGTATAATCTGGTGACATTCGGGAATATCACATTAAATGATTGAGACATTTCATATCTCAGGGGAAGGAGATGGGAATTAAAAGAAGTACAGAGTGTCACTGATAAATATGCTAGAATGTACGCTTTCAATTTCAGAGCTACTGTAAAATGTCATTTCTGAATATAAATTATTAGGGTGCTTTTTGTAGCACCACCTGGCCAAACACAGACAGGAGAAAAGCGAACAGTATTATCTCACAGTAATAACTGATAATTGTCTTGTACTTTTGTTGAATCTATCTTTTTCCATCTGCTTATATGTCTCCCTTGGGCCTATGTACTTGAGTGTCTTTGGCCCAAAGGATTTAGGTCAACTCTTTTTTATTCCTATATTTTCCCTTTTTTGGTAATTTTTAGTCTTTTTCTCATAAAATAAGCAAACTATCCCACCCATACTCATTTAACATAATTAAGGCAAAGCACTGGACACTGTGACAGCAAGACTCAGTCCTTGCCTGCAATATGTTTATATCAAGGAAGGAAGGGATAGAGGAACAAGGAGGGAACATAATTCGTAAAGAATCTGTAGGATTTCCCTGGTGGTACAGAGGTTAAGCATCCACTTGCCAATGCCAGGGATATGGATTTGATCCCTGCTCCAGGAAGATTCCACATGCAGCAGAGCAACTAAACCTGCATACTAGAGCACACTTGAGCCCATGTGCCACAAGAGAAGCCACAGAAACAAGAAGCCGACACACTGCGGCTAGAGAAAGTCTGCACGCAGCAACAAAGACCCAGCACAGCTAAAATGAAGAAATAAAGAACCTGTGACTTCCATGCACTGTTATCTTCAGTCCAGTTTAGTTGCTCAGTCGTGTCCGACTCTTTACAACCCAGTGAGTCACAGCAAGCCAGACCTCCCTGTCCATCACCAACTCCCAGAGTTCACTCAAACTCATGTCCATTGAGTCGGTGATGCCATCCAGCCATCTCATCCTCTGTGGTCCCCTTCTCCTCCTGCCCCCAATACTTCCCAGCATCAGGGTCTTTTCCAATGAGTCAACTCTTCTCATGAGGTGGCCAAAGTATTGGAGTTTCAGCTTTAGCATCAGTCCTTCCAATGAACACCCAGGACTGGTCTCCTTTAGAATGGACTGGTTGGATCTCCTTGCAGTCCAAGGAACTCTCAAGAGTCTTCTCCAACACCACAGTTCAAAAGCATCAACTCTTCGGCAATCAGCTTTCTTCACAGTCCAACTCACACATCCATACACGACCACTGGAAAAACCATAGCCTTGAATAGACAGACCTTTGTTGGCAAAGTAATGTCTCTGCTTTTTAATATGCTATCTAGGTTGGTTTTAACTTTTCTTCCAAGGAGTAAGTGTCTTTTAATTTCATGGCTGCAATCACCATCTGCAGTGATTTTGGAGCCTAGAATAATAAAGTCTGACATTGTTTCCACCGTTTCCCCATCTATTTCCCATGATGTGATGGGACCGGATGCCATGATCTTAGTTTTCTGAATGTTGAGCTTTAAGCCAACTTCTTCACTCTGCTCTTTCACTTTCATCAAGAGACTCTTTAGTTCTTCTTCACTTTCTGCCATAAGGGTGTTGTCATCTGCATATCTGAGGTTATTGATATTTCTCCCAGCAATCTTGATTCCAGCTTGTGCTTTTTCCAGCCCAGTGTTTAGGTGACAATATACAGCCTTGATGTACTCCTTTTCCTCTTTGGAACCAGTCTGTTGTTCCATGTCCAGTTCGAACTGTTGCTTCCTGACCTGGGTATAGGTTTCTCAAGAGGCAGGTCAGGTGGTCTGGTATTCCCATCTCTTTCAGAATTTTCCACAGTTTACTGTGATCCACACAGGCTTTGGCATAGTCAATAAAGCAGAAAAAAAAAAAAAAAAAAGATGTTTTCCTGGAACCCTCTTGCTTTTTCCATTATCCAGCAGATGTTGGCAATTTGATTTCTCGTTCCTCTGTCTTTTCTAAAACCAACTTGAACATCTGGAAATTCACAGTTCATGTATTGCTGAAGCCTGGCTTGGAGAATTTTGAGCATTACTTTCCTAGTGTGTGAGATGAGTGCAATTGTGTGGTAGTTTGAGCTTGGAGTATGTAATGAAGTAGGGCAAAGGCTAGTAGAGTTTTGCAAAGAGAACGCACTGGTCATAGCAAACACCTTCTTCCAACAACACAAGAGAAGACTCTACATATGGACATCACCAGATGATCAACACTGAAATCAGATTGATTATATTCTTTGCAGACAAAGATGGAGAAACTCTATACAGTCAGCAAAAACAAGACCAGGAGCTGACTGTGGCTCAGATCATGAACTCCTATTGCCAAATTCAGACTTAAATTGAAGAATGGAGGGAAAACCAGTAAACCATTCAGGTATGACATAAATCAAATCCCTTATGATTATACAGTAGAAGTGAGAAATAGATTTAAGGGACTAGATCTGATAGACAGAGTGCCTGATGAACTATGGATGGAGGTTCATGACATTGTACAGGAGACAGGGATCAAGACCATCCCCATGGAAAAGAAATGCAAAAAAGCAAAATGGCTGTCTGAAGAGTACTTACAAATAGCTGTGAAAAGAAGAGAAGCAAGGAGAAAAGGAAAGATATTCCCATCTAAATGCAGGGTTCCAAAGAATAGTAAGGAAAGATAAGAAAGCCTTCCTCAGTGATCAATGCAAAGAAATAGAGGAAAACAACAGAATAGGAAAGACTAGCGATCTCTTCAAGAAAATTGGAGATACCAAGGGAACATTTCATGCAAAATGGGCTCGATAAAGGACAGAAATGGTATGGACCTAACAGAAGCAGAAGATATTAAGAAGAGGTGGCAAGAATAACAGAAGAACTGTACAAAAAAGATCTTCAAGACCCAGATCATCACGATGGTGTGATCACTCACCTAGAGCCAGACATCTTGGAATATGAAGTCAAGTGGGCCTTAGAAAGCATCACTACGAACAAAGCTAGTGGAGGTGATGGAATTCCAGTTGAGCTATTTCAAATCCTGAAAGATGATGCTGTGAAAGTGTTGCCCTCAATATGCCAGCAAATTTGGAAAACTCAGCAGTGGCCACAGGAGTGGAAAAGGTGAGTTTTCATTCCAATCCCAAAGAAAGGAAATGCCAAAGAATGCTCAAACCATCACACTGTTATCTTAGGTAAGCTTCATGGAAGTCATTAAACTCACCTGTGTTACTTATGAAGGCATTCACTGAGAGGTCAAGTTAGAAAATGAAATAGTCCCTCCCATACATCCCTTCATCTAGTAGCTTTTGTTCATATATTTCTTATTGCACTGGTAGATTTCTGCCTCCTAATATATTTAATTGTGTACATCTCGCAGAGACTGTGAAATACATTTTAATAACTCCAGCTCCTGGCCTCGGGTCTGGCTCATTAGATGCTCAGTGAATATTTATTGAATTAGTCGAATTTCCTTTACTAGAAACAAAGTGCTGGTGGTGACATGATACTTGATGTTCAGAAGCTCTGATTTAATGTCTGCTCACCACAGGGTTGGAGCACTTCCACAGAGGAGGTAAAACACCTAGCCATTAATCACAGCAATTTCCCAGGTCATCAGTTTTCCCCAAGAAAATACAAAGAGTGCAAGTGATTTTATTAATAGCTTCACTTGCTGGTGGATGCCTTGAGTGTATGAGTGAACCTCACTTTAGGAAAACCTAATGCAGGTCAGGAAGCAACAGTTAGAACTGGTCATGGAAAAACAGACTGGTTCCAAATAAGAAAAGGAGTACGTCAAGGTTGTATATTGTCACCCTGCTTATTTAACTTATATTCAGAGTACATCATGAGGAACGCTGGGCTGGAAGAAGCACAAGCTGAAATCCAGATTGCCGGGAGAAATCAATAACCTCAGATATGCAGATGACACCACCCTTATGGCAGAAAGTGAAGAGGAACTCAAAAGCCTCTTGATGAAAGTGAAAGAGGAGAGTGAAAATGTTGGCTTAAAGCTCAACATTCAGAAAACGAAGATCATGGCATCTGGTCCCATCACTTCATGGGAAATAGATGGGGAAACAGTGGAAACAGTGTCAGACTTTATTTTTTTGGGCTCCAAAATCACTGCAGATGCTGATTGCAGCCATGAAATTAAAAGACGCTTACTCCTTGGAAGGAAAGTTATGACCAACCTAGATTGTATATTAAAAAACAGAGACATTACTTTGCCAACCAAGGTCCATCTAGTCAAGGCTATGGTTTTTCCCATGGTCATGTATGGATGTGAGAGTTGGACTGTGAAGAAAGCTGATCGCCGAAGAATTGATGCTTTTGAACTGTGGTGCTGGAGAAGACTCTGGAGAGTCCCTTGGACTGCAAGGAGATCCAACCAGTCCATCCTAAAGGAGATCAATCCTGGGTGTTCATTGGAAGGACTTATGCTAAAGCTGAAACTCCAATACTTTGGCCACCTCGTGCAACGAGTTGACTCACTGGAAAAGACTCTGATGCTGGGAAAGATTGGGGGCGGGAGGAGATGGCGACGACAGAGAGTGAGATGGCTGGATGGCATCACCAACTCGATCGACATGAGTTTGAGTGAACTCCGGGAGTTGGTGATGGACAGGGAGGCCTGGTGTGCTATGGTTCATGGGATCGCAAAGAGTCAGACACAACTGAGCGACTGAACTGAACTGAACTGAACTGAATGTGAAAATGATGAGATAGGAAAGACTTTTAAGAATAGGAATTTGCTGGGTTGGATTTCTGGTGGATTATGAGTTGTCCACCAATTGTCCTGGCCGTGTCCATTGTGTTAGGTGGAGGAAACAGCTTGTTAAGACAGGGGGAGTGCCTATGTGAACCCATGTATACTATGGCTTCTTTCCTGGATATGAAGACGGGACCCTGCTTCATGTTAGCTCCAGTGTTCTGACTTCCCTGTGTCAACTAAGCTCAGGATTTTGACACACTGTCTTGACTAAGCACATACTTACCACCATAAACTTTAGTGAAGTTGACATTTCCTCTCTGAAATCATGTGTAAAACGTATCACTCCTTATGCTTTGTTTGGGAATCATATTGAACTCAGAGTACACGGAACTTCCTCCTGCTATCTTTCCAAAAATCTCCAAATTCTTCTTTGCTCCCTGTCTTCTTCTGGACTCTTCAGGGTTTGTTTGGTTTTTTGGTTTTTTTTTTTGGTGCTGTTTTGTTTACTATTTATTTAGCTGTTCCAGGTCTTAGTTGTGGCACCCCGGATCTTTCATCTTCATTGCAGCATGTGGATTCTAGTTCCCTGACCAGGGATCGAACCCGGGCCCTCTGCATTGAGAGCATGGAGTCCTATAGCCACTGTACCACCAGGGAAGTCCCAAACCTTCAGTTCTTGATGTCCCACTCCACTCCCAAAAAGGAGAAATAGTGTAGAAATGATTAAGATCAAGGTTATCTATCAGCTCCTATGCTTATCAGGACTTTATCTTTCTAATGTGTGCATATGTTTTTCCTTTTGGTAGTCTCTCTGTTTCTTCATTTTCTAGGATACCAAAGTGAGATAGGCCTGGAAATACTCCCATTTCAGTGCTTCCTGTCCTAATGAGCCTGCAGTGCTTCTATTCAGTTCAGTTCAGTCACTCAGTCGTGTCTGACTCTTTGCGACCCCATGAATCACAGCACGCCAGGCCTTGCTGTCCATCACCAACACCCAGAGTTCACTCAAATTCATGTCCATCAAGTCGGTGATGCCATCCAGCCATCTCACTCTCTGTCGTCCCTGTCTCCTCCCGCCCCCAATCCCTCCCAGCATCAGAGTCTTTTCCAGTGAGTCAACTTGTCGAATGAGGTGGCCAAAGTATTAGAGTTTCAGCTTTACAATCAGTCCCTCCAATGAACACCCAGGACTGATCTCCTTTAGAATGGACTGTTTGGATCTCCTTGCAGTCCAAGGGACTCTCCAGAGTCTTCTCCAGCACCACAGTTCAAAAGCATCAATTCTTCGGCGATCAGCTTTCTTCACAGTCCAACTCTCACATCCATACACAACCACTGGAAAAACCATAGCCTTGACTAGACGGACCTTGGTTGGCAAAGTAATGTCTCTGCTTTTTAATATGCTGTCTAGGTTGGTCTTAACTTTCTTTCCAAGGAGTAAACGTCTTTTAATTTCCTGGCTGCAATCAGCATCTGCAGTGATTTTGGAACCCCAAAAAATAAAGTCTGACACTGTTTCCACTGTTTCCCCATCTATTTCCCATGAAGTGATGGGACCAGATGCCATGATCTTAGTTTTCTGAATGTTGAGCTTTAAGCCAACTTTTTCACTCTCTTTCATTTTCATCAAGAGGCTCTTTAGTTCCTCTTCACTTTCTGCCACAATGTTGGTGTCATCTGCATATCTGAGGTTATTGATATTTTTCCCGGCAATCTTGATTTCAGCTTGTGCTTTTTCCAGCCCAGCGTTCCTCATGATGTACTCTGCATATAAGTTAAATAAGCAGGGTGACAATATACAGCCTTGATGTACTCCTTTTCCTCTGTGGAACCAGTCTGTTGCTCCATGTCCAGTTCTAACTGTTGTTTCCTGACCTACACACAGGTTTCTCAAGAGTCAGGTCAGGTGATCTGGTATTCCCATCTCTTGAAGAATTTTCCACAGTTTATTGTGATCCACACAGTCAAAGGTTTTGGCATAGTCAATAAAGCAGAAATAGATATTTTTCTGGAACTCTCTTGCTTTTTCCATGATCCAGCAGACATTGGCAATTTGATCTCTGGTTCCTCTGCCTTTTCTAAAACCTGCTTGAACATCTGGAAGTTCACCGTTCATATATTGCTGAAGCCTGGCTTGGAGAATTTTGAGCTTTACTAGCATATGAGATGAGTGCAATTATGCAGTAGTTTGAGCATTCTCTGGCATTGCCTTTCTCTGGAATTGGAATGAAGACTGACCTTTTCCAGTCCTGTGGCCACTGCTGAGTTTTCCAAATTTGCTGGCATATTGAGGGCAACACTTTCACAGCATCATCTTTCAGGATTTGAAATAGCTCAACTGGAATTCCATCACCTCCACTAGCTTTGTTTGTAGTGAGCTTTCTAAGGCCCACTTGACTTCACATTCCAAGATGTCTGGCTCTAGGTGAGTGATCACACCATCGTGATGATCTGGGTCTTGAAGATCTTTTTTGTACAGTTCTTCTGTTATTCTTGCCACCTCTTCTTAATATCTTCTGCTTCTGTTAGGTCCATACCATTTCTGTCCTTTATCGAGCCCATTTTGCATGAAATGTTCCCTTGGTATCTCCAATTTTCTTGAGAGATCGCTAGTCTTTCCTATTCTGTTGTTTTCCTCTATTTCTTTGCATTGATCACTGAGAAAGGCTTTCTTATCTTTCCTTGCTATTCTTTGGAACTCTGCATTCAGATGGGAATATCTTTCCTTTTCTCCTTGCTTCTCTTCTTTTCACAGCTATTTGTAAGTACTCTTCAGACAGCCATTTTGCTTTTTTGCATTTCTTTTCCATGGGGATGGTCTTGATCCCTGTCTCCTGTACAATGTCATGAACCTCCGTCCCTAGTTCATCAGGCACTTTTTCAGATCTATTCCCTTAAATCTATTTCTCACTTCCACTGTATAATCATAAGGGATTTGATTTAGATCTATTAGGTCTGCCTAAGTAGCTTACCAAGGGCTGGAGGTGAGCGTGGACTACTCCAGATACAGACAATAAGGGTATGAATCATCTGCATTGAATTTAAAAGCAATAATAAGAACAACTTCAATCTGTTTATTACCACACACCAGCAATTTTAAACAATGTCTGTAATCAAATACTACTCCTGAACTGGAAGGGGCAGACTGACTATTCCCTGAGACCAGGCCTGCTCTGGAACTTAGAGAGAAATCACCTTCCTTGACTTGTTTCTTTTTTTACTTTTCCTCCTCATGGAGGAACAGTAAGCAAAATGGACCTAAAGCAGCACTAAATGTAATCCTCCAACCACTGGTGGTCTGTAGTTCTTTAGATCTATCAAGCTGACAGTTTCAAAGGAAAAAAAAGATGAAGAAACATACTTTTCATATATTTGAAATTATTAGTTTTACAATAAACCATGTTATAGACTTTAAATTCCATTGTTAACCTCTGCACAATGTCCTTTAATGGCAAATTTCGTTGTTCATCTCAAACAACAATGAGCAGTTTGTTTAAAGAAAATATTTTCCCTTCATTTGCATGTCATTCGTGTTTCAATAAAACTAATGCCGTTAATTAAATGTTGCATTACATTCTTTAAAATTGCTTAAAAGTGGTCATTGAAGCATTAAATCAGTCATTTAAAAAAGAATGGAAATACAACTGTAGTGACTCTGAAGATGTGATGATTTTACACAAGCTTCCAGAAAAAGGAAAATCCAGGTAGGAAGTAAAGAGTGAATATTTGCAAATCAGATATGACTAGACAAGTGATCCATTTGCTCCCTGTCTCCAGTTTTGCTGTCTATGAAACTGTCCTTTAGTGACATGAAGCAATGCAATTTCACATCATTCTAAAATGGAATAGCAGCCTTTCTAGTATACCAATCAAACATTTTCCAAGAATGAGCATAAAATAATGGTTTGGAATAGCAAGCCCATCAATCGATTTCATTATCAGAGTTGGATATGAGACAATATCACTCAAGCATCTAAACTACTCAGGCATCAAAATAAGTAATTTTCACTACAGATAGATATGTCATTCTATTTCCAAGAAGTATGTAGAAAAATATAGATATGTCATTCTATTTCCAAGAAGTATGTAGAACCAAAGTCATTAACATTATTTTATTTGGAGAGAAAGCAGAATGAGTTCTAGGCAAACTTATGGAAACTTTTAGACATTCTATATGGTCAATGGCATAAGATGTGCTTGAGCAATCAGTACCCCAGGGGCGTGCTAGGTGGTGATCCCATGCCTTACAGTGAGATGAAAATATTTTTTTGAGTAGAGTGTAGATCAGCTTTTTGGTAAATATACTTTAAATAAGAAATAGTCCGCAATAGCTTTTTATTCTGATTACCCATAAAAACACTGTACAGAAGACAGATTTCTCATTGAGATAACACCTGATGTGGGAGCCATGCAGTAGACTGGAAATGACACATTAGGGTCAGAATTGAAGAGACATCAGCTGTGTGGCAGCAAGAAGGGCCTTACCATAAGGATAAAAGAAACTGCTCTGAGGTGCCAGTTCATACATTTGTTTATTCACAGAGAACAAGTGGCTGTCAACAATACACCTCCTGATCTTGATTTCATGTTGAAAGAAATAGTGAAACCTGTGACTGTGATTCAACTATAGGCCTTGAGTATGCATGTCTTCAATCTGCTGTTTAAAGAAATAGCAGCAAGTATGATACTCTCTCCATGAATATGTCTGCTGATTTTTGAGGAGTAGGTGCTTACGATAAGTGGTTGAATGAGGTATGGAACATTTTTTTTTATGGCAATTTTAAAATCAGTGAAGACTATCTCTGTAATTTTAAATGACTTACTCAAAACATTATATACAATAGCCTAGTACCTTGAATCTATTATTCTAGAGATAAAATATAATTTTTAACCTTTAGGAAAATATATCACATTTATGAAAAAGACTGTATTATGATGAAGCCAGCTTTGCCATCAGGAATTTGGGTCTTTCCCAGAATTTAATTTTTTTTTTCCTCCCAGCAAAAAATTAATAATGTATAGTGAGCACGTTTTAAAAACACATCCAAATGCCACAGCAGAAGACTATAATTACATTAATAATTAAAATAAGTAAGAATTAACACCACTGTATATTATATACAAAAGTTAAGAGAGTAAATCTAAGAGTGCTCATCATAAAGGAAAAATTATTTTTATTTTTATAATGTCATATTTATATGAGATGATGGATATTCACTAAGCTTATTGTGGTAGATGTTTCATGATGTGTGTAAATCAAATCAATATACTGTATACTTGAAGCTTATACAGTGCTGCATGTCAATTACATTTCTATAAAACTGTAAGAAAAAAAAATAAAGCAACTGGAGAGTGACTCATTCATTTACTTCCTGCCATCTCCCAAGTTAGAACATCCAGCCTTCCAGTTTGGGACATAATATTCCAAGTTAGTACATGACAGAATGTTGTAGGCAGGCTTCAGTGAAATATGTCTCCATCTTGCTGGGCTCTTCACTGACCCCAATATCCATAAATTATCTGACAGACTCATCAAAAGCTTGCTCCCATTTCTGATGACGTATAACTGTAAATTAGGATTTTCTATTTTCATTTTGTAAAATAATTAAGAATACAAACCACTTAGATGTAAAATGTGATCAGCAGTTTAAGGTATGTTTATCATAGAGCCAGGCATCCATGCACTGATACTTTGGTAAAGATATAAAACTATGCTATCCATTATACAAACATGGATCGATAATTATTAATTTTTAGTTATTATAGTTTATGTATTATTTACCTATTGACTTCATGGCAAATAGATGGGGAAACAATGGAAACAGTTACAGACTTTATTTTGGGGGGCTCCAAAATCACTGCAGATGGTTACTGAAGCCATGAAATTAAAAGACCCTTTCTCCTTGGAAGAAAAGTTATGAGCCATCTAAACAGCATATTAAAAAGCAGAGATATTACTTTGCCAACAAAGGTCCATCTAGCCAAAGCTCTGGTTTTTCCAGTAATCATGTATGGATGTGAGAGTTGGACTATAAATAAAGCTGAGTGCCGAGGAATTGATGATTTTGAACTATGGTGTTGGAGAAGACTCTTGAAGGAGATCCAACCAGTCCGTCCTAGAGGAAATCAGTCCTGAATATTCATTGTAAGGACTGATGTTGAGGCTGAAACTTCAATACTTTGGCCACCTGATGCAAAGAACTGACTCACTGAAACAGACCCTGATTCTGGGAAAGATTGAAGGCGGGAGGAGAAGGGGTTGACAGAGGATGAGATGGTTGGATGGCATCACCGACTCAGTGGACATGAGTTTGAGTAAGCTCTGAGAGTTGGTGATGGACAGGGAAGCCTGGTGTGCTGCAGTCCCTGGGGTCTCAAAGAGGCGGACAAGACTGAGCGACTGAACTGAACTGAACTACCTTATTGAAAAGATGTTTATGGAATGCTATGTCAGCATTCCATAAAAGCTTACTGATGTTAATGTCAAAAAGACATAGCTTCATTCTACTTCAAGTTTGGGTAAACAAAATCACCAAGAATTACACTGAGGTTTGGAACAAAACACTCCTGGTAATAAAGCAGGTGACTTTGACCTCTGCCTGCAGACACCTGGGGTTTCCACAGGGCTTCAGTGGTAAAGAATCTGCCTGCAGTGCAGAAGATGGGAGATGTGGATTTGATCCCTGGGTCAGGAAGATCCTCTTGAGGAGGGCATGGTAACCCACTCCAGTGTTCTTGCCTGGGAAATCCTATGGACAGAGGAGCCTGGAGAGCTACAGTTCATGGGGTCGCAAAGAGTCAGACGCAACTGAACACACACGCACATGCAGCTGCCTAGAGACCCTCTTCAGAGAGAGTGGAGAAGATGGGAGGTCAGAATAATTTTAAATTGTGTTTATAAATACCAATATTTTTTTAAGTTGTTCCACAATGGAAGCTTATGTAGCATTTATGCTAACTAAAGTCTTTTTTAATCTCATGTTTTAATATCTAACGTTATTGCTTATTGCAATTTAAATAATGAAAATGCTTCTACTCTCATTGTCTATTGAAACTTGGAATTTTGTAATCATGCAGTTAAATTCTCACAATGATAATAATTGTTATGCATCTGTATATTTCTAAGCAAAATATTTTTATTGCATATATCTTCATTCCAGTAAAGCAAGGGTAAGCATTTGTTTCCAATACAATTGCAAGTTCTTTTTAATGTAAGCATCAGTATTCCATCAACCTTACAAATTCAACAAGCAACAGTACTTCAGTAAGCATCAGCATTCTTATCTATATTCCTCCAGGGAATACATTTTCTCTGGTAATTTGCCTGTATTTTTAGGATTAATTGTATGCTTCTCTCACACTGGAGTGAGGAGGGGCATGGTCATTTATCATTAATCAGGCAGTCTATCTTCTAACTCTATAAAATAGAGAGAGAAGAAAAGGAAAGCAAAGAAAAAGATCCTGCTGTCCAATTTCACTTCCTATAAGAAGTTTTCCAGCATTTTGGACCAACTGCCAGGGACCATTTCATTTCTGTACATGGCACCACACTCCAGGCTGAACACCTTTTAAGTGTCATAGTAAAGAGTAAAAAAGAAAGATACTTATTTCTCCTGTCAAGTGACCAATCTAGTTCTTGGTCCTACCACTACTTTAATATCTGTGGTCAGCATTTAGGTGTTAACTTCTAGAATAGAATTGGAATCAAAGGGATTGGCCTGAGCAAGTGACTGCAGGTAAGTTAGAAGGACTCACTTGCTTTCTTTTATTTTTTTCTCTATTTTAAACCTTTGAGTCGAGTGCTCTTTGCTAGCAAACCATGTCATTAACACTACCACACCCTAATAGTAATTAATAATAGTAAATTTTAATAGGTGCATATCATATGAAACAACTCTGATATCTCAGTGGTCAAGAATCCGTGTGCAATGCAGGAGATGCAGGTGACGCAGTTTTGATCATCAGTAAGATCCCCTGGAGAAGGAAATTGCAACCCACTCCAGTATTCTTGCCTGGAAAACTCACAGACAGAGAATCATGGCAGGCTACAGACTCTGGGGTTGCAAAGAGTAGAACTTGACTGAGTGAGCAGCACAGTAGCATATGAAACAACCATGCTAATCGTTTTACATATATCACTTCATCTAAAACATTGATGACTCTAATGAAGTAGGTGTCACTTCTGCTAATGTTCAGATAAAGCCATTGAGAACAGAGTTAAGTAGCTTGCCTAAGATAATATGACATCTAAATACGTCTAAATATGACATCTAAGTATGACTGTGGAACAGTCATCCCAGTATGGGTCTTTGAGATTCAATAATAAATGTAACGTGATAGAGCAGTTTCCTAAGTCTTTATGTCATTTGTTCCATACACACACACAAAAAAATTGTGAGTCCTTCAAGAAGAAAAGCTATGCAGTTACCTTCAATCAATGTTAAATAAATAAGTTATTTATTAGGCTCTCTAGGGCATGCATATGTAAGACACAGATCCTTTCCTCAAGGAACTTGGGATCTAGGGGTAGAGACTGCTGCTGCTGCTGCTAAGTCGCTTCAGTCGTGTCCGACTCTGTGTGACCCCATAGACGGAAGCCCACCAGGCTCCCCCGTCCCTGGGATTCTCCAGGCAAGAACACTGGAGTGGGTTGCCATTTCCTTCTCCAATGTGTGAAAGCGAAAAGTGAAAGTGAAGTCGCTCAGTTGTGTCCGACCCTTAGCGACCCCACGGACTGCAGCCTACTAGGCTCCTCCATCCATGGGATTTTCCAGGCAAGAGTACTGGAGTGGTTTGCCATTGCCTTCTCAGAGGGGTAGAGACTACACAGATGCAAAAGTAATCACAACCCAGCAAAAAGTAGTAAGTATCACAGAAGAAGTAACAGAAGAGATGTTTTGTTAAAGAATTTTAACTTTCAACTAGGGAGATCAGAAAATCTTTGTAATACTGGCCAGATATAGCCTGATAAAAACATAAAAATGGAGGTACATATTGATAGGCAAGCAAGGATACCACCACACAACCACATGTTTTAGAAGGTTCCCCAGGCTTCCACCATACACAGCACTGGCAGATGCTGTGTGTCCTTGAGTAAATTATATTCTGTGTCCTCACCTATAAACTGAAGGGAATGGTCCATAAGACCAACGTAAGATTGCATGCTCTGGCTCTATGTTCAGATTCTGAGAAGATTGGTTGCCAAACGGAGAAGCAATTCAGGGGAGATAGGAGAGATCTCTTACACAGTCCTGAACTTCTATTGTAAAGGGAGGGTAAGGTGGACTTTGTAAAGCTGAGAGAGGATGGAACTCTCCAAGAAGCCCAAAGAAAGGCCAGATTCTGGGAGGAAACTGCCCAGAGCCGTGAGAGGCTCGTGCTGGTTATTCATCTTGTCCCCACTCTTTGGGGAATTATATTCTTGCCTTTTCTTCCACTTACATGGTTTACATGGTAGTCTTTGATTTCAGGCTAGTTCTTAGAGCTAGTTGATAGGCTGCATGGACTCGGATGAACTCCACCCATCAGATTTCTAGGAGAGGACTAGAATAATAACTAGAAAATTCAATAAATATAGATGAAGCACAACACCGCTGTGTAATAGGTGGCCAGCAAATATCTACTGGAGATCAAGAAAGACATGCTTGAAACAAGCTAAGGGCATTTTCCAAATGATTTATCACCTCTTTTTTTGGTTGTGACAATTCAGGGGCCTTGCTTGAGATTTGAGACTTTTTCTTCCATCAGCTAATCTTTTCTCATATCATTGCCAAAAAGGTACTGTATAATTTCCAAAGGGAATTATGTCATAAAAATAGATATTGAGTCAATGGACAATTAAGCACCCATTAATAAAAATATGCAGACTATGTTTTTTAAAAAGTATAAATGGAATAACTTTAAGTGGAAAAATCAAAAATTATTCTATGCACTCTATAATTACTATAGTGGTTATACATGGAAAGATTTAAAATAGGCCAAGGAATAATGAAAATAGTTAAGCAAAAAGAATACAGATATAATTGTTTATGAAACTGACAATAATAAATCCTTTTTCTAATGAAAATATTATACGTTTTTTTCCTCATTGTTGCTAAAAATCCAAACTATGCAGAGAATGTAAAAATCCCTGTATACTCTCATCCCCCAAAGGGGTAATCACTTTTAGCTAACTACGGGAATCAGTTCAGTTCAGTTCAGCCGTTCAGTCGTGTCCGACTCTTTGCGACCCCATGAATCACAGCACGCCAGGCCTCCCTGTCCATCACCAACTCCCGGAGTTCACTCAAACTCATGTCCATCGAGTCGGTGATGTCATCCAGCCATCTCATTCTCTGTCGTCCCCTTCTCCTCCCACCCCCAATCCTTCCCAACATCAGAGTCTTTTCCGGTGAGTCAACTCGTCGCATGAGGTGGCCAAAGTATTGCAGTTTCAGCTTTAGCATCAGTCCTTCCAATGAACACCCAGGATTGATCTCTTTTAGAATGGACTGGTTGGATCTCCTTGCAGTCCAAGGGACTCTCCAGAGTCTTCTCCAGCACCACAGTTCAAAAGCATCAATTCTTCGGCGATCAGCTTTCTTCACAGTCCAACTCTCACATCCATACATGACCACGGGAAAAACCATAGCCTTGACTAGACGGACCTTTGTTGGCAAAGTAATGTCTCTGCTTTTTAATATGCTATCTAGGTTAGGTTGGTCTTAACTTTCTTTCCAATGAGTAAGCGTCTTTTAATTTCATGGCTGCAATCAGCATCCGCAGTGATTTTGGAGCCCCCCCAAAAAATAAAGTCTGACACTGTTTCCACTGTTTCCCCATCTATTTCCCATGAAGTGATGGGACCAGATGCCATGATCTTTGTTTTCTGAATGTTGAGCTTCAAGCCAACCTTTTCACTCTCCTCTTTCACTTTCATCAAGAGGCTTTTGAGTTCCTCTTCACTTTCTGCCATAAGGGTGGAGTCATCTGCATATCTGAGGTTATTGATATTTCTCACGGCAATCTTGATTCCAGCTTGTGCTTCTTCCAGCCCAGCGTTCCTCATGATGTACTCTGCATATAAGTTAAATAAGCAGGGTGACAATATACAACCTTGACATACTCCTTTTCCTATTTGGAACCAGTCTGTTGTTCCATGTCCAGTTCTAACTGTTGCTTCCTGACCTGCATACAGGTTTCTCAAGAGGCAGATGAGAACTACGGGAATACATTCAGATTTTAACACATATATTAGCATTTCTGGTATTGTTGAGTTTCTAAGTCGTATAAGACTATCTTGTGACCCTATGGACTGTAGCCTAGCAGTCTCCTCTGATTATGGGATTTCCCAGGCAAGAATACTGGAGTGGGTTGCCATTCGCTTCTCCAGGAGGTCTTCCTGACCCAGAATCAAACCTGCGTCTCCTGCACTGCAGGCAGATTCTTTACCACTGAGCCAGCTGGAAAGCCCCATATATAAGGATACTTAAAACCATATTTCTCCGTGAATGGAACCATATTCTGCATTCTCTTTTATATATATTTTTATTTCTAATATCAGTAATTTTTTTTTACAATAGTAAAGCAATATAAGCTCATAAAATTTTCAAACAATAAAGGGGAAATAATCAATTTAGATACAAATAATTCTAGAAGTTCAAACACTGATGATGAGGTAGAGTCTTTTCCTTTAATTGCCATCGAGATTCCAATCAGGTAGAGCCCACAACTCCTAAAGGCAGAAGCCTAGTAACAAGGCTGTGTCCTCCAAGGTCGGGAGAGAGGGCAACAGAGGAATTCTGATGGGGTGGAGGAAGGGGAGTGAGACTCTAGCCCCATCTGTCATTTTGAGTCTGACATGTCAAGACAAGGCTCCGGGAATGTCTCCACAATGAGGAAGGCAGGAGAAGCTGCCTGTGTTGTTAATTAAATATATGTGGTCCCCAGGGAGTTCAGAAGTGAACCGCAAAGAGGCAACTGGTGAAAAGCTGCCACATATGTGCCAGACCCTGCAGCAGACCCCGCAGGCTGGGTGTTGATTTTCTGAGTTTACCCTAACTTTCCAAGGAGACCTGTGATCCATATTCTCTGGTTCTCAAGTCTATGCGCCTTCTCTCCCAAAGGAGGCTTCTCAGTTAACAGAGGTTATTATTCATTATCCTCATGTCATTCTAGCTAATAGGACTGAGGCTTTCCTGAGGTCATATGGCAGTGCTGCTCCATCTTTGAACCAGGTAGGTTGGAAAAACACCTTCCTCTTCTAATACTAATGAAGTAACATGAAATTAATGTAGCTCAGCATATGGCATTTCTTTGGAGACCAGAATTGTGGGAATGGAGGCCTAGGAAGTTAGTCTTAGGACAACATCACCAAAGCCTCCCAGATACACTAGAACTGCTATTTTTAACACAGGCCTCATGGGTTTGGAGACCTATGGATCCTCGCTGGTATAAGCATTTGCATTTTTTTGAGGTATTAGTCTGACACTTGCCTCAGATCCTCATAGTGATTTATGATGTCCTACAATCTACAAACCTAGATAGTAAATTAAAAAACAAAGACATCACTTTGCCTACAAAGGCCCATATAGTCAGAGCTATGGTTTTTCCAGGAATCATGTAAGAGACTCAAAGGGAGTTGAACCATAAAGAAGGCTGAGTGCCAAAGAATTGATGCTTTCAGACTGTGGTGCTGGAGAAGAATCTTGAGACTCCCTTGGTGAGTAAGGAGATCAAACCAGTCAATTCTAAGGAAAATAAACCCTGAATATTGATTAGAAGGACTGATGCTGAAGCTCCAGTACTTTGGCCACCTGATGTGAACAGACAACTCATTGGAATAAAACCCTGATGCTGGGAAAGATTGAAGGCAAAAGGAGAAGAGGGCAGCAGAGGATGAGGTGGTTAGAAAGCATCACCGACTTAATGCACATGAGTTTGCGCAAACTCCAGGACATAATGAAGGACAAGGAAGCCTGGCTGCAATCCATGGGGTCACAAAGAGATGGATACAACTGGGGAGACTGAACAAAATTACAACAAAAATGCACAAAGGGGCTTTCCTGGTGCCTCAGTAATAAAGAGAAACCATGTACCAATGCAGGAGACCCAAGTTAGATCCCTGGGTTGGGAAGATTGCCTGGAGAAGGAAATGGCAACCCACTCCAGTATTCTTGCCTGGAAAATCCCAATGACCGAGGAGCCTAGCAGGCTACAGTCCATGGGGTTAAAAGAGTTGGACGGGACTTAGATAACAACAAAAGGTACAAAACCCTTTTTCTTTTTTATAAATCCTAGCCCTGCCATGCTAGACACTGTTGTTGCTCTGGCAGATTCCCTCAGATTCTTTTTACTGTTTCAGCACACTTTTCCCCCAATCCCACCATGCTTTGGCTTTTTTTTTTAATTGGAGGCTAATTACTTTACAATATTGTATTGGTTTTGCCATACATTGACATGAATCCACCCCATGTGTACATGTATTCCCCATCTTGAACACCCCTCCCACCTCCCTCCCCATCCCATCCCTCTGGTTCATCCCAGTGCACCAGCCACGAGCATCCTGTATCATGCATTGAACCTGGACTGGCAATTCGCTTCACATATGATAATATACATGTTTCAATGCCTTTCTCCCGAATCATCCCACCCTCGCCCTCTCCCACAGAGTCCAAAATACTGTTCTTCTAAAGGGTCCCACCTGTGACCTTTTTTAGATGCACTGTTTACTAATGCAGAAAGCTGGCTATCTAGAGTTTACATCCCGCTGGGATGGCCCTTGGTCAGTGCCAGACTGGAGAGGAAGTATGAAAGACCGGTGCCTTGCCTCTAGCAGGATAGTCTGATGTGTGTTACACTCCAGTGTGCCTGCGAAGTCAGGCTGGGGTTGGACGTGGCCAGAAATTGCTTGGCTTCGTCCCCTTCCACAACTGGTTTCCCCCGCTACCTTGTTAGGTTCTCCTGGGACCACTGTCTTAATGACTCACTTACATACACTGCATGTCTCAGGGTCTCCTTTTGGGGAACCCATCCTAAGACAACTGTGTACAGAATGCCAGCAGGATGAGGTCAAGCTGTCTCCTTGTCTCTTTAAAAATCACAGTTATCACTGACAAGCTTCAGGCATAGTAAGTGACAAAGAAAGACTATGGATGATCATGGCAATCACCTGTGCTCAGTCACTTCAGTCGAATCTGACCCTGCAGTCCTGTGGACTACAGCCCACTAGGTCCCTCTGATCATAGGATTTCCCAGGCAAGAATACTGGAGAGGGTTGCCATCTCCTCCTCCCTGGGATCTTCCCCTCCCAGGGATCAGGCCCTTGTCTTTTATATCTCCTGCACTGGCAGGTAGGTTCTTTACCACTGCTGCTAAGTCACTTCAGTCGTGTCCGACTCTGTGTGACCCCATAGATGGAAGCCCACCAGGCTCCCCCGTCCCTGGGATTCTCCAGGCAAGATCACTGGAGTGGGTTGCCATTTCCTTCTCCAATGTGTGAAAGTGAAAAGTGAAAGTGAAGTCGCTCAGTCGTGTCCGACCCCTAGCGACCCCACGGACTGCAGACTACCAGGCTCCTCCATCCATGGGATTTTCTAGGCAGGGTAACTTGTTAAAACCAGGCCAACCTCCTAAATTGGAATCTTTGAGAACTGGCCCAGGATTCCTACTTTTAAAAAACTCTCAAAGGATCTAATGAAACCAGTCTGGTCCTGGTGCAGGTAAAAGCATTTGGGAATCAATGGGCAAGATGATCTCCATGGTCTGCTTCAGCACTTGGAATTTCACTTCAGAATTGTGTTCGTTGATTCTTATGTAGTAATAATACAGATAGTCATATAAATGAAATCTTGTCAGAAAGTAGCAGCCTAGATTTTAAAGGGGACATTGTGGGAGGGTATCACTATAAAGATTTTTCTCTAACTCTCCCTCCTCCTACTATTGCCAAGACTCCATCACCCTCTTTCCTGGTATATTTTGGGTTGACTGAGGCATATACTCATGAACACCCCATTTCAGTTGCTGTGTTTTCTGCTCTCAACTTCTGGCTCTGATGTGCATTCCTCTTCCCTGGAGTGACACGCATGTCCTCTCTGGAAACCCCAGGCTTCCTCCAAAAACTATCATGGCATTATTGCTCCCACTATGTCCTGCTGATGGCAATGAAACCATGTTGTGGCAGAAATGCCACCCTGAGTCAATGCTACTAAGCTTTGACTGCTGGTCCTTTTCAGGACGAGAGGCATCACTAAATGTCAAGTAGGTCAAATGGCCTTCCTCTCATCTGCTGCTGCTGCTGCTGCTAAGTCGCTTCAGTCGTGTCCGACTCTGTGCGACCCCATAGACGGAAGCCCACCAGGCTCCCCCGTCCCTGGGATTCTCCAGGCAAGAACACTGGAGTGGGTTGCCATTTCCTTCTCCAATCTGTGAAAGTGAAGTCGCTCAGTCGTGTCTGACTAGTAGTGACCCCATGGACTGCACCCCACCAGGCTCCTCTGTCCATGCGATTTTCTAGGCAAGAATACTGGAGTGGCTTGCCATTGCCTTCTCCGTCTCATCTGCTAATTCAGACCAATTGCTGTTGAGAATTCTGAGGCTGTACAAGGACCGGTGGAAATGCCATGACACGTGTTATGGGTACAAGAAGGGGAAATGAGGGTCTGCCAAGGATTTACCAACCAG
Organism: Moschus berezovskii; assembly: GCF_049115385.1. Classification (NCBI taxonomy): domain Eukaryota; kingdom Metazoa; phylum Chordata; class Mammalia; order Artiodactyla; family Moschidae; genus Moschus; species Moschus berezovskii. Next base: position 96,176,759 of record NC_142460.1, read on the forward strand.
TCCAAACTACCTCTTTTGACAGTTTGTTTTGTTTTACAGATGAGAACACTGAAGCCCAGAGAAAGATTTACCCAAATTTCTGCAAGTGTGGCGGAGTCTCTAACTCTCCCAGGTGGAACTCTGGTTGGAGGCAGCTGACCAGTGTGTAGACCTGAGGCTTGTGGTATCCCTCTGTGCGTATACATGTCCCCTTCGGAAAGCAGGCAGTAATCCACACTACAATGCAATGCTTCTTAGTGCATAGTTTGTATGGGCTTTCCAGGTGTTTGTCTATCCTTCCAAAGTTAAAGGAAGAAACCTCTATAAGGATTTATCCAGGCAGCATGATCCCAGAACAACTACTTACTGCATTTACTAACAGTTGCTATTTCCCCTTTGTTAAAGGGTCAGTTATAAAATAATGCTTCCTTTGCAGAAAGCCTGTGCCACTGGACAGATTAGATAACTCAGGGGATTTGCAGCAGACGTGGAGCCTTTAACCCTGGGTCACTCTTTCATCTCTCACACCGATTAGGCCTGACAGCTATTCAGGAGCCTCCTCGAATGGTAATGCCCAGATGCTTGTCTCCAGACAATCAGCTCCAAGTAATGGAAGCTTTTGAACATCTTAAAATACATTTCGACAGAGTTCCACAATGTCTGGATGAAGTTCATTTGGCCCAGAGCAAGGAAGCACTGTCCATTAAACCAAGTACTCATGTCTGTCCACAGGACACATGCAAAAAGAGTTCACCACATAAAATCCTGGGTCCATGTTAGGTGCTTGAAAGACGTCACTTCTTGAAGAAGAAGCTCCAATAGAAAGTCTCCTTCCCCACCTCCCCATTTCCAAGAGTGATGCCCAGTACAGTCAGTTGTTCTACATCTTGTGGGTTCAAGTAGTTCAATGTCTTAATGGACTTTGACATACTCAGAAATCTAACAAAGAATTAATTTCAGAAAATATGTTTACATGGTGATTATTGTGATCATTGACTTTATCATAGGAATGGAGACTTAAATGGAAGATAATATATCTCAAATGGATTTTTTTTTATATTATAGACCTATAACAACAATTCACTTTTTTTTTTTAGTTAAAGGATACCTCATATTCAGAAACCTCTCCACCTAGAGCTGTGGTCATGCTTAACATTCCTGAAATAGCAAGACCTTTATATACTTAGAGGTCTCTGGAATCTGTGTCATAACCCTCAGCCTCCTCAATTCCCCGTCCACCTCCTCCAGCATCTCACAGATCAGAAGCCTCTGACCAGGAGGATGTGTACAGGTGTGCATTCTCACAGGTAACAGTCTCTGTTGAAACAGATGGTGGAGTCTCTGTTCCTGCAAGGACACGTTATTTTCCTAAATGTACAACAATCCTGAGAATAGGGTGTAGAAAAAAGCAAGTAGTGACAATTTCCAACCCATAACTGTTTATTTACATTTATTTACAACCCAAGTCTTTCCCCAGGAGACTAAAACAGCTCAAATGATTCTCATGATATACTTGTTCTCAGATATTGCTGCCGCCACTGCTGCTGCTGTTGTTATTATTATTCTCTCTGCCTTTATAAGTATCATTAATAAATTGTTGGGGATAACCACAGAGTATCATTAGACTCTTCTTTAACTACAAGAAGTATTTTGGAGAATTGTAGTATAATGGAGCAATTGTTGAATTAGTACTCAAAAGATCCATTTCAGATTATTAGGCTGAGTATTTTGACTTAACCCCTCTGAGCCTCAATTTTGTCATTTATAAATTGAAAAATATAATTCCTGTTCCTGCCTCAAGTATAGTTGCAGAGCTCAAATATATTAATCTACATGAAAGAACCTATAAGCTATTCAAGTTTTTTGTGTTACTTCTAATACATTTTTCTAATTATAAAAGTAATGGTAGTTTATTATGGAAAATGGCAAAGCTGTAATAATGTATGAAGCAAATTAATGCATTTCACAATTCAGAAATATTACCTGTTAAAATTTTGACACGTAAACTTTCAAATTTTTTCCCTGCAAATATTGAAGCCATACTATAAACATGCTTTTATGGATGTACTTTTTTTACTTAAGATATTTGAGTATTATAGACTGAAATATGTTCCCTCAAAATCCTATGTTGAAGCCCTAATCCACAATGTGATTATGGAGAAAGACCCTTTAAAGAGGTAATTAAGGTTAAATGAGGGCATAAAGGTGGAGCCCTAATCCAGGGATGACTGGTGTCTTTTATAAAAAGAGAAAGAGACACCAGGGATGTGCACACAGAGAAAAGGCCACATGAGGACACAGGGGAAGGCAGCCATATGCAAGCCAAGGCCAGAACCATGAGAAAAAAGTCTGTTGTTTAAACCACCTAGTCTGTATTATTTTGTATGGCAGCCCTAGTAAACTAATACACCATGTTTTTCCTTTAAATATTCTTAAGGACTTTGATTTTTAATGACTACAGATTCATCATTTTTATATCATTGTAAATTCTCTATCTCGTAATATTTAAGTCACATTTAGACATCTTCTGATATCTTTTCATTTTGGCAAATCATTTTTTAGATACAAAATACCCTCCAAAATACTGTAGTATGAATTAATAGGAATAAACTATGGGAATTCTTTGTACTATTTTTACAACTTTTCTGCGCTGTTATTTTTTTTAAAGAAAAAGTTAAGAAAAGAAAGAAGGCGAGAGAGAGAGTGGAGAGAGCACAGAACAAGGCTAGAATAGCTCTAGAATATTTATATGAATATTATTCTGCAACCAGTATTATTTAGATACAAAACCAGACAAGCCTTATTGAAGATCAATATGCTGATTGCAAACACGTTTGTCAAACAGGGACCCTAACATAAACACTTTCTGTTAGCAGGCATTTGACAATTTGCACAAAAGTAAGGATGGGCGTGAAAGGATGTTCTACAAGAGAAATGTTTCTAAACAGTGTTGCTTCTGCACAGAGAAGAGCAAATATAGCAGTGGAGGTGGGATTTCTGTCTCTGGTCATGTCTTCCTTGATTTTATAAGGGCATCTGTCTCCCTATATCCCCCATATTCTGAAAATATTTATCCTGGCTCTATAATCAGGATGGTGCTTCCTGAGGTTTTCTGGAGTTGTGATAATTCAATTAAAGTCAAATATTGCTAAGCACCTAATATATGCAAAGTTTTTTTGGAAGTTATAGAAACTAACAAGGATGAGTTCCTGCTCTCTAGGTGGACAAACTAGTGAGACAGAATAGCAGGAAGGAAAACAATAAGTTGTCATAAAAACTGAAGGAAATCAGCTCACTGGTGGCTGGAAACGTACTGATTAAGCATTAAAGAGATCAGAGCATCAATTATTCAACATCACTAATTTTTAGAGAAATGCAAATCAAAACAAACATTCACACCGGTCGAGATAGCTATCACCAAAAAGTACAAAATAACGAATGTTGGAGAAAGCGTGGAGAAAAGGAATTACACCCCTCATATTCTGAGGGGAGTAATGTAAATTGGTGCAGTCACTGGAAAACAGTATGGAGATTGCTCAAAAAATCAAAATCAGAGGTACTATGTGATCCAGCAATCCCACTCCTGAGCATATATCCAGAAAAAAATGAAAACAACATTTCAAAAAGATACATGTACCCCAATGTTCATAGCAGGGTTATTTACCATAGCCAAGACATGGAAGCAACCCAAGTGTTCATCCTCAGATGACTGGATTAAGTAGACGGTGTATATGTATGAGCATATTACTCAACCGCCAAAAAGAATGGAATTCTGCCATTTGCAACACCGAAACTCAGTTCAAGAGTATACTGTTGCACTTTGCAGAGCCAGAAAGTGAGAGTATGTGTCCATCATATAAGATGGTGACATGAAATGATTAGCCAGAAGAATCTACACATTTCTGCTGAATGCTTGGCAGCTATGACTGCTGCTAAGTCACTTCAGTCATGTCCGGCTCTGTGTGACCCCATAGATGGCAGCCCACCAGGCTCCCCCGTCCCTGGGATTCTCCAGGCAAGAACACTGGAGTGGGTTGCCATTTCCTTCTCCAATGTGTGAAAGGGAAAGTGAAAGTGAAGTCGCTCAGTCATGTCCGACTCTTAGCGACCCCATGGACCGCAGCCTACCAGGCTCCTCTGTCCATGGGATTTTCCAGGCAAGAGCACTGGAGTGGGGTGCCATTGCCTTCTCTGGCAGCTATGACTAATGTTTGTCAAGGCATGAAATAACAGTTCCCTCTTTACTTCTGTTAACGAATAATGCATCTTAATCTTTATAAGTTTGAAGGCCGGTGTCTGCCAAATGCTGTGTGATTTTCTGAAAGTTACATACCTTCTCTGAATCTCCATTTTTTCTCTGTCTAATATGGGTAATGATACCTACATCTAAAAAGATCTTGCAAGCATTATATGCAATAATGCATATGAAAGTATTAACTAAAAAGCTAATGCAACTTTTATTGTTGTTGTAATAATTCTTTGTTTGTTCTTTTAGTGGAAACTGCTCTTTTACCAGAAGGTGGCAGCATGTAGTTTGCTAGGCATAGTCTCTCTTTTAACCCTGCTACTGGACATGAGTTTGGGTGAACTCCGGGAGTTGGTGATGGACAGGGAGGCCTGGCGTGCTGTGATTCATGGGGTCGCGGAGAGTCGGACACGACTGAGCGACTGAACTGAACTGAACTGAACTGCTGCTAAGTCACCTCAGTCGTGTCCGACTCTGTGCGACCCCATAGACGGCAGCCCACCAGGCTCCGCCATCCCTGGGATTCTCCAGGCAAGAACGGGAGTGGGTTGCCATTTCCTTCTCCACTTTTAACCCTAGGGGGTATTTTTTTTTAAGACTGCTTCAGGCAGCCTTGGAAATCTCATGGGAAGACCTATGAGTTTGATTCTTTTTTGTCTTACTTTGGTTTCTTTTCGATTACAGGGGGACTAATACATAGAAAAGTGACAAGAAGCAAATTCTTATTTCAGTAAGGAGACAAAGTATTTGTTCTCTGGCCCCATCCTGAAGGCATGAAACATTACAAGCCTCACATTTGTTTGTACTCTTTTGAACACCATCATTGCTGCCTGGTGCTTGAAGCATAGACTTGTGCTTTGGGTTTATGGATCCAATTAACGCTTTTGTTTGATTTTCTTATTTCCTACAATTTAAGCCACATCAACACACTCACATGTGTCAAAGGAACACTTTATGGCTGCAGAAAAGACCTGCAGAAGGTTTCAAAAATGGCCATATCCTTCAAGATCACATAGTCAGTCTTGGGAAGATCAAGCATAAAAGGATTCAAAAATACTGTTACAAAATAACATAGCAATATGAACAAACAAAGACGCTACTGGCTGAATACTAGAGGCTTTGCAAATACAGAAATGGTCAAAGTGAGAAAGGTGATGGTCAGTTCACTTCAGTCGCTCAGTCATGTCCAACTCTTGGCGACACTATGGACTGCAGCACACCAGGCCTCCCTGTCCATCACCAACTCCCTGAGATTGCTCAAGCTCACGTCCATTGAGTCAGTGATGCCATCCAACCATTCTCATCCTCTGTTGTCCCCTTCTCCTCCCACCTTCAATCTTTCCCAGTATCAGGGTCTTTTCAAATGAGTCAGTTCTTCGCATCAGGTGGCCAAAGTATTGGAGCTTCAGCTTCAACGTCAGTCCTTCCAAAGAATATTCAGGACTGATTTCCTTTAGGATGGACTGGATGGGTCTCCTTGCAGTCCAAGGGACTCTCAGGAGTCTTGTCCAACACCACAGTTCAAAAGAATCAATTCTTCGGCACTCAGCTTTCTTTATAGTCCAACTCTCATATCCATACATGACAACTGGAAAAGCCATAGCCTTGATTAGACAGACCTTTGTTGACAACATAATGTCTCTGCTTTTTAATATGCTGTCTAGGTGCGTCATAACTTTTCTTCCAAGGAGTAAGTGTCTTTTAATTTCATGACTGCAGTCACCATCTGCAGTGATTTTGGATCCCCAAAAAAATAAAGTCTGTCACTGTTTCCACTGTTTATCCATCTATTTGCCAATAAGTGGTGGGACCAGATGCCATGATCTTAGTTTTCTGAATGTTGAGCTTTAAGACAACTTTTTCACTCTCCTCTTTCACTTTCATCAACAGGCTCTTTAGTTCTTCACTTTCTGCCATAAGGGTGGTGTCATCTGCATATCTGAAGTTATTGATATTTCTCCCAGTAATCTTGATTCCAGCTTGTGCTTCATCCAGCCCAGCATTCCTCATGATGTCCTCTGCATATAAGTTAAATATGTAGGGTGACAATATACAGCCTTAACGTACTCCTTTCCTTATTTGGAACCAGTCTGTTACATGTCCAGTTCTAACTATTGCTTCCTGACCTGCATACAGATTTCTCAAGAGGCAAGTCAGGTGGTCTGGTATTCCCATTTCTTGAAGAATTTTCCACAATTTGTGGTGATCCACACAGTCAAAGGCTTTGGCATAGTCAATAAAGCAGAAATAGATGTTTTTTCTGGAACTCTCTTGCTTTCTCCATGATCCAGCGGATGTTGGCAGTTTGATCTCTGGTTCCTCTGCTTTATCTAAATCCACCCTGAACATATGGAAATTCATGGTTCACATACTGTTGAAGCCTGGCTTGGAGAATTTTGAGAATTATTTTACTAACATGTGAGATGAGTGCAATTGTGCAGTAGTTAGAGCATTCTTTGGCATTGCCTTTCTTTGGGATTGGAATGAAAACTGACCTTTTCCAGTCCTGTGGCCACTGTTGAGCTTTCCAAATTTGCTGACATAATGAGTGTAGCACTTTCATAGCATCATCTTTTAGGATTTGAAATAGCTCAACTGGAATTCCATCACCTCCACTAGCTTTGTTCATAGTGATGCTTCCAAAAGTCCACCTGACTTTGCATTCCAGGATGTCTGACTCTAGGTGAGTAATCATACCATCATAATTATCTGGGTCGTGAAGATCTTTGTTGTATAGTTCTGTGAGAAAGGTGATGAGGCTTCTGGAATAAACATATTCTATGTGTGATTTCAAAGCAAAATTTATTCGTGATGGGTCTCAACCTATCCCACACCACATATACTCCAAACAAACCCAATGCACCCTGCACACCACTATTCCCCCAAAATGTTCTATTTATGCATATGGAGTATATTTTAGAATAATATTTTCATTAGATGTTGTTGTTGCTTAATTGTTCAGTCATGTCTGACTCTTTGCAAACTCTTGGACTGTAGCCTTCCAGGCTCCTCTATCCATGGGACAGTCAAGAATACTGGCTGCTGCTGCTGCTGCTAAGTCACTTCAGTCGTGTCCAACTCTGTGCGACCCCATAGATGGCAGCCCACCAGGCTCCCCCGTCCCTGGGATTCTCCAGGCTAGAACACTGGAATGGGTTGCTATCTCCTCCTCCAGGAGATCTTCCTGACGCAGAGATCAAACCCACATATCTTGCATTGGCAGACAGCTTCTTTACCACTGAGCCACCAGGGAAGCCCTTTGATGTTGTTAAAATACATTATTTCTCATTGTTTCTAACAATGATATAAGACAATTGTATGCATACATTGAAGAACTAGGGCTTCAGAAAACAGAGATCTGTCTAAATATCCCTATCATATGTCTGGTAAAAAAAATAGCTTTGTGGTAAATAACTTTGATGATATTGTAGACATTTAATGTATGTTAAATCAAGGAACATCTTTTTTAAAAAAAAATGGCTTTCCAATACTCCACTTGGATAACCAGTGTTCCCTACCCTTAGTTTTGCTTTCCATCTTGACAACGATGATAGTACAACATTGCTGATGCTGTAAGGAAACCCAAACTAACTGTGAAGTATAATCAGCTTGATGCTTTTTTTTTTTTTGAGTCAAACATTGAGACAGTGAAAGCCATTTTTAATTTTAGGAGTTATTTTCCGAGTGGCATGAAGCACATAGCCTTGTGCCTATGCATCTAAATTTGACAGTACGTTAGATTCGGTTTCATTAGGGAAAAACATAGACCTCATTCTTGGTTCAATTCTAGGAAACATCCAAGTCTATAAAATGTTTCCTATAACCCATGGAGTTTATAATTACTGTTGCCATTATTTTCATTTCCAAACTTCTTTTAAAATGTATCTGGGACTTCCTTCATGGTCCAGTGGCTAAGACTCTGCACTCCCAATTCAGGTGGCTCAGGTTCAACCACTGGTCAGGGAACTAGATCCCACATGCCACAGCCAAATAAATGAATAAAAATGTTTCTGCTTTTTGCCCAAGATCCAATTTAAGTGACCTGCTATTATAAAATAAGGACCAAGGATTTATCTAGCCACGCATTTCTCTTGATTATGAAACTAAACAAATAAGTAAACCCTATGGAAAGAGGTAGTTCTAGATCACCTGAGACACTTGCTAATGCACAGGTTGACTTATGAAAGTCAGTTCTTTCTCTTGAATTTTATCTTGTCCATCTTTACAAAAAGGAGATGGTATAGACTATCTCTGAGGTCCCTGCTCTGAACTTCTGTGATTCTGGGAGGGGTCAAGTTCCGGTACTTGGCCTGGTTTTAGTATCAGGCCCCTGCAAGGAGCAGCAAGTCTTTTCTGTGCAATGCTTCTTGCTGGACATATTTATATCAGCACCTGAATTAAGTTGGTTGACTGATCATCGGTCAATACTGGGACTGAGCATGAAGACTTAACCATCAGATCAATCCCTTCCCCATCCAGTTAGGAAGCACCATTCAGGTAGTGGAAACTCCATTTCTAAACTGCCCAGATTCTCCAACAAATATAGCAAATATGTATGCTGCCTCTGACGATAGATGTCACCAAGCAAGGGCAATTGTCATCCACAGGTCAGCAAAAGGAACATTTGCCCTAGAGTGACAGAGTTCCAATTTGAGACATAGCTTTGGTCCTAATTTGGTTTGAGTTCTTGAAACTGAGCTTCAGTTTACACATATCTAAATTTTAAGAATAACATCTAACTGCACTGGCTCCAGTGTTCCTCACTCAGGTGGCAAAATAGATGTGAATGATTTTTTATGATGATTTATAATGTTATTAACATGAAGAGGATGACAAAGATGATTTTTATATAATTCAACATTAATTGAGAATCCACAATGAAAACGTGATATGATTTTCAAGGACCCTTCATGTTGTTTGAGGGGAACAGGAGTGTTGCCAGGATGCAAAAAAAATAGCATAAAAAAGGGTAAAACTGAGAAGTTTATAGAAGGAGTGCAAAATGGCCCAAGCAGAGACAATGCTCAGGTAATTCACTACATTAACAGAGAAAAGAATTTAAAGCGTAAGAATCTGAACAGGTAAGAACATAGTTCAGAGGGAAAAGACTGATAAAATTCAACAGCTATTCCTGATTAAAAGTTATCAGAAAATACCCCAGCAAAACTTCCCAAGCTAGAAAAAAGCCATATGCCAGGAACCAAAAATAAATGTTATAGTAACATTAGAAACATTCCCAATTAAATACAAAAGAAGTTACAGATGTACACCCCAGCCCACTCTTATTCAGGACCCCATAGAGATCTTACCCAATGATACAAGACAAAATAAAGGAACAAGTCAATGCATTAACTATGGAAAAAGAAGTAAAAAAAGGTCTCCTTACTTGCAGATAATATGATCATCTATCCAGAAAATTCATGAGAATCAATGATTAAATTATGAAGATTATGAAAGTTCAGTGATGTTGTTATATGTTATATCAGTAGCTTTCCTAAGCATTAGCAAAACCAAGTAGAAAATATGAAATAAAAATAAAAATTACAATAGTAATAAAAACTATAAAATTGTTAGAAATGTGAGCACTGTGTGATGTATTAAAATGCATTTTTAAAGACCTGAATAAATGGAGAGAGAATCAGTATTTGTGGGAGGGAAAATTCAATGTCAATGAGAAGTTCTGATGACATTTAGAAGAATGAAGCAGTTAGTTCCATGAATACTGTCATGTGAAGATGTTCAAGATTTTCTTTTTATAGTAATTTTTTTATAATTGGTTTCCAAAGCTCTGTTATTTTCTGCTGTACAACAAAGTGAATCAGCTATATATATACATATATCCCCTCCCTGTTAAGCCTCCCTCCCACCCCACCCATCTAGGTCATCACAGAGCACTAAAGAAAAAAGGAAGCTATAGAATAAAATTAAAATATCCATGTTTTAAAAAATCACACATTTATATGTACATGAATGCAAGTAAATGTCTAGCAAAAATTGATGTGGTTACCTCAGGGAAAGAGACTGGGATTAGGCATAGGAAGGGATTCAGGTTTTTTCAGTATTCTTAGAATATTTTTAGCAATGGGTATTCATGTATCACTTGCAAGAGGTTTAATACCAATGAAGAAAAATAAAGGGGAAATGGGGAAGAGTAATTTCTTAGAACAGCTGTTTGAAAGAAGAGGTTTTCAACAGGTGGAGATGAGTGGCAAACCATTTCAGAATGGAAGAAAAGCCCTGAGGAAAGGTGTAGGAACATACACACGAGGGAGCCATACGTTTTCCCTGTTCCCAATTCACGCTGTGCAAATTAATAGTTTACAAAGCACATTTCACCCAGCGTCCTGTTATGAGTGGCACTCTAATCAAGAAAAACATCAGATGTGCTATATTCAAAATCCTGTAATATCTTTCTGTAGCCATAATGGAAAAGAATATAAAACAAATGTATATGTATGTATAATGGAGTCATTTTGCTGCATAGCAGAAATTAACCCATTATAAATCAACTACAATAAAAAAATTAGAAAAAATTAAAAAAACATCAGTTCTGGATTTGGATCCCAGCTCTGCCACTAGCTAGCTGTGTAACCATGGGCAAGTTACTCAACCCCACTGAGCTTAGGTTTTCTCATCTCTAAAAGTGGACCAATAAAAGGACCTGATCTAACATCCTAACTGGAAAAACAACAAAGGAGAGGAAAATTTGGAGCACAGCATGTCTTTGGGGGCATTCTACCTCTTTTAGGGTATTCTAACTTTTTCTAGTCTACTTTGAAATTTTAGATAATTTTTCCCTCATATGAAAATACTGTGTTTTCCAATTTTCTATCTTGGAAATCATTATTGTTTTTAATATGAATAATATCTTTGATGACCTCTTTCCTTCAGATGCTATGTGGTGAAACGGCAGTGAACAAGGTGTGTTTTAGAATCTGCTCTAAACATACAAACACTGCATTGAGCAGGGCTGTTCGTCTAATGCAGAGGAGACTGGTCATGGAAAACACTATAAAGAAGCTTCCACAGCATTTATTTTCTCTCTGATTTGTTATAGATCGAGCCCTTTCTCTCCTCTGTGAAAGAAATGGTAAAAAGGATAAATGAGAATTCGTAAGGCAAGTCAGCTTTCAAAGAAAAAAAAAATCATTCTCAGAAATGAAGCAGACCTCCCCAGCATGGCTGTAGGTGAGACAGAAGTCAGTCACCATGTTTAATATTTTAACAAGAATGCAAGCATAAATAACATCATTACAAAATGTGATCCCATAAACCAGAAGGGCTGTGCTTTTGAGTTTTTGCGTGATTAGGCTTTGGGAGAATGAAAATGGAAGGCGATAGAAATGCAGTCAGAATTTGATTTTTATCATCTCAGAATTACAGGAAAGAAATGGTGAGCCAGTGGAGCATAAAAATAACTGTTCAATCTCCCAAGGGAATTCTTTATGTTTAGAAAAACCCATACAGATTGTATACAATTAAGAAAGTTCCTTCCATGAATTATGCATGTTGGATTTGAATCTTCCACAATCTAAATGGGAGATTCACTGATCTATAAGAACACAGTTTAAGTTCTCAGTTAACATCATAGTTTATTTTTCCCATTACAGCTCTTATATATTCTGAAACATCCACTTCTAGGTTCAGGAAAAAATTCAGTGTTCTCCACAACTTCTTTTTAAGTTTAAAATCCCCTTAAGGGGCCCTCCAACCTGTTATATATTAATATACAGTTGATAAACTTTCAAAGATGTTAATGGAGAGTATTAAATGAAGAACTGAATGAGTTTACTTTTCTTTCTCAAAATTCCTCAAATACATAAACGAGGTTTTTCTTTTTGACACTAAACCTTTGTTAAAATTTTCATATCAAGTTCTTATTAAAAAATAATGTATTATGAACTGGAGTAACAAAAGGTCTGTGTCTAATACACTTAGTCTATCCTTGCACACCTGCTCTGAAACTTTTCCTCTTTCTTCCACTGCCTCTGCATTCAGAAGCCTAGGAGGATCTCCAAGAGCCTCAGGCTCCTCAGAGAGTACCGGGTTCCAGGAGACGCTGGAGAACTCTTTCAGCCCGAGTCTCATTAGCATTCTTGACTCCTGGCTTCATCCTATCATAAGGTCCTTTGTGAGAATGCCAGGGTCAAAGCATGAAAGTCCCCCAGAGCAATGGTTACATTCCACATTACACTTAGTGGCTAATAAGTCATGCCATCATCATCAAAAGCATTTTTGAGCAACTCTTGCAGGAGGCAGTTTGTGATACAGAGTGCTTGCTACAGGGTCTGTAGTTCAATGGCTGGCTTGGGAAATTTTTCTGGAGCAGTAGGGTCCTCAAAATACTTGTAAAGGTAATAGGTTGTCACAGGTCTGTGTATCACCAAGCTGATCGCTGTGACCAATCCTGAGTCCAGCCATAAAGCAGAGTGGCTGATGCTGGACCTGTTCAAATCCAGAACTAATATGATAAATATCAAGTCAGATCCCTTTGGAATCAGAAAACTTCTCACAGACTCACCCATGCACAGTTACACTAGGTCCAGGCAGTCATTTACAGTTGCCTCTTCTTGCTCACAATGGGATAACCAAGAGTGTATGAATGGCTTCACGGAGTCTCCCCTCACTTCTGAAGACAGAAGCAAACAAACTCATAGCATGTGCTCTACCAGTAGTAAGAAAGGAATAACCGGGCTTTGAGGGAAGACATGAGCTTGAGTTTAGGCTTCCTATTGACCTGCATATATTATGGGTAGAACTATTAATCACAATGAACTTCAACTGCTTCAACTATAAGGTGAAAATAATGATAACTTCCTGCTAAACAAGGTTATTGGAAAGCTCAAGCTTGACAATCACTGTGAAAATGGTTCTCACCAGATGCAAAAAATTATATACACTTATTTGGAATTTATTTGTGTCTTATTATCATCTTTATTTCATGCTGCTCATGGGGTTCTCAAGGCAAGAATGCTGAAGAGCTTTGCCATTCCCTTCTCCAGTGGACCACGTTTTGTCAGAACTCTCCACCATGACACGTCGGTCTTGGGTGGCCCTATGTGGCATGGCTCGTAGTATCATTGAGTTAGACAAAGCTGTGATCCATGTGATCAGTTTGATTAGTTTTCTGTGATTGTGGTTTTCAATCTGTCTGCCCTCTGATGCATAAGGGTAAGAGACTTGTGGAAGCTTCCTGATGGGAGGGACTGGCTGTGGGGAAAACTGGGTTTTGCTCTGGTGGGCAAGGCCATGCTCAGTAAATCTTTAATCCAATTTTCTGCTGTGTGGGGCTGTGTTCCCTAGGATAATGGCAATCTCCTCTAAAGGACTTATGCCAGCATAGGTTTCAGGACTGATGCAATCAGTGTCCCTGACCCCGCAGCTGGGCACTATCAACTCACACCTCCGCTGGAGACTCCCAAACACTCATAGGCAAGTCTGGCTCAGTCTCCTGTGAGGTTATTGCTCCTTTCTCCTGGGTCCTGGTGCACACAAGGTTTTCTTTGTGCCCTCAAAGAGTCTCTGTTTCTCCAGTCCTGTGGAAGTTCTGTAATCAAATCCCACTGGACGTTTAAAGTCAAATTCCCTGGGAGTTCTCAGTGCCTTTACTGAATCCCCAAGTTGGGAAATCTGTTATGAGTCTGAGAACTTTTTCAACAGTTGCAAGAACTTTTTCGGTATAACTGTTCTCTAGTTTGTGGGTCACTTGCTCAGCAGCTCTATTAGTGGGGCTAGGTAATGCTCAAAATCCTCCAAGCTAGGCTTCAACAGTATTTGAACTGAGAAATTCCAGATGTACAAGCTGGATTTCAAAAAGGCAGAGGAACCAGAGATCAAACTGGCAACATACGTTGGATCATAGAAAAAGCAAGAGAATTCCAGAAGAACATCTACTTCTGCTTCATTGACTATGCTAAGGCCTTTATGTAGATCACAACAAACTGTGGAAAATTCTTAAAGAGATAGGAATACCTGATCACCTTAACTGCCTCCTGAGAAACCTGTATGAAGGTCAAGAAGCAACAGTTAAACTGGACATGGAACAATGGACTGGCTCCAAATTGGGAAAGGAGTACGTCAAGGCTGTATATTGCCACCCTGCTTATTTAACATACATATGGAGTACATCATGCAAAGTGCCAGGGTGAATGAAGCACAAGCTGGAATCAAAATTGCCAGGAGAAATATTAGTAACCTCAGATATGCAGACAGCACCACTCTTACGCCAAAAGCAAAGAGGAACTAAGGAGCCTCTCGATGAAAGTAAAAGAGGAGAGTGAAAAAGCTGGCTTAAAACTCAGCATTCAAAAAATGAAGATCATGTCATCCAGTCCCATCACTTTATGGCAAATAGATAGAGAAACAATGGAAACAGTGAAAGATTTTATTTTCTTGGGTTCCAAAATCACTGCAGACAGTGACGGTAGCCATGAAATTTAAAAAGGCTTGTTCCTTGGAAGAAAAGCTATGAAAAACCTAGACAGCATATTATAAAGCAAAGACATCATTTTGCTGACAAATGTCCATTAGGGTCAAAGATACAGTTTTTCCAGTAGTCATGTATGGATATGAAAGAGTTGGACCATAAAGAAGGCTGAACACCAAAGAATTGATGCTTTTGAACTATGGTGTTGGAGAAGACTCTTGAGAGTCCCTCGGACAGCAAGGAGATCAAACCAGTCAATCCTAAAGAAAATCAATCCTGAATATTCACTGAAGGGACTGATGCTGAAACAGAAGCCCCAATAGTTTGGCCACTAGACATGAAGAGCCGACTCATTGGAAAAGACCCTGATGCTGGGAAAGATTGAAGGCAGGAGAAGAAGGGGATGACAGAGGATGAAATGGTTGGATGGCATCACCGACTCAAGGGACAAGAGTTTGAGCAAGCTCCAGAAGATGGTGAAGAACAGGGAAACCTGACTTGCTATAGTCCATGGGGTCACAAAGAGTCGGACACAACTGAACGACTGAACCACAACAAATCATCTTTATTACGGATGCTGATCAGTACACTTCAATTGTTTAAGAATCACCTGGAAAGCTTGTTAAAAGGCAGATTCTAATTCAGTAGGTCTGGGAAGGGACCCAAGAGTCTATAGCTCTAATAAGCTCCCAAGTGATACCAGTACTGCTGGTCCGGGATCCATACTTTACCTTGCAAGAACTCAGGATAATTTAGGATCCTTAAAAGTGATGCATGTTTAAAATACTTCCACACGTGGCTCTGGTAATTAGGATCTGAACATCTTAGGTTATTTATTCTGTTTTGAACAGAAAGGCAGTGTTTAATTTCCACTAATTGCAGGTGCTGAAGGCATGAGTCGGACACATAATCTCAGTTGTGGACTATTGGCTTCTGTTACCATAAACTATTAATGAAATAAAAAGAATATTGATGAACATCTTCCATACATTTTTTCCCATCAGAGATTTTGCTTTGCCTAAATACTCAGCAACCCTTCAGAGAAATTTCAGTTTGGCAACTCACTCCTGGCAGTCCCAAGAAATTATTTCCAGTAGAGAAGAACTATGACTGGATGGGCTGAGATGGGCCTTTCCATTACACGCATCCACCCAGCCCAGCAGCCTCTCTGCAGCTGTGCTCCTGTGAAATTCATCTTTGTCACAAATAGCAAGTCACATGCTATAGAATATCACAATCTCATTATGGGATGTCATCTCACAGCACAAATACATTATTTTCACCAGATTTACAGACAGCACGGCCCGTGTCACTGCCAGCCTGTGATGGATGGCTTTCTCTAGATGTATCTGAGTACATGATTTACACACAGCAGGACCCTGAGAGACATGGACCGCAGCCAGCCCCAGAAGGGTCTAGAGAAGGTTCCTCCTTCACGGTCTCTTAAACACAAAAGCCAATGGTTGGAAAATGTTGTGACACCCACATTACAGGAAAATAAAAATAGGAACCACCTCAAAAGTCATACCAGAACACTTTCCTTTGCTTCTCACTTATTAGAATTTAGACTTCAAAACAAAAGGATTTTGTTGGATGGGCCAACAAAGAAACATCTAGTACTAAACTGCATTCTATAGGAAAACTATTACTTAACAAGGCATCATATCTAATGTGAGAAGAAGCCTGTGCTACAGCATTTTGGAATGTCTAAGGTGAGCAAGGAATCTTATCAGGAGAATAAGACGTAAAGAATTAACATGTAATCTGCTTGTGGTTACTCTATCTCTTTTAAATCTCAAAGAGAAATTGTACAGTGTAAATCTCGTGATGGAGAATTCCAGGATTAAAGGCATCTAACACCCCTCATATCTTCTGTTCAGAGCTTTAATCTCTTCCCCACATTGTAGCTGGTTGAACTCTGCTTGAATACTTGGGGGTTCTGAGGAGACCAGCATCTCTATTCTTCTTTTTTTTCTGAAATACTTGACATATTAGAAAGTTATTAAACTTTGTGTTATTATACATGCCTTCAATTCCCAACTCCTGGTCCTGGGTCTAAGTCTGGCTCACAGAATATGTCTCAATAATCATCATCCCTGGTGGCTCAGCCAGTAAAGAATCTGCCTGCAGTGAAGGAGACCTGAGTTCAATCCCTGGGTCAAAAGGCTCCCCTGGAGATGGGCATCGCAATCCAGTCCAATATTCTTGCCTGGAGAATTCCATAGACAGAGGAGCCTGGCGGGCTACAGTCCATGGGGTCGCAAAGAGTCAGAAATGTCTGAGCAACTAACACACACACATCATCTTCCCAGCACTTCATCTCTCTAGGCCAGGGATCCTCAACCTCTGAGCTGCAGACTGGTACCTCCTGTCAGATCAGCAGCAGTATTAGACTATAAATAAAGTGCATAATAAATGTAATGTGCTTGAATCATCTTGAAATTATTCACCCCCCACCCCTCATCCACGGAAAAATTGTCTTCCATGAAATCTGATTTAGTCCCTGGTACCAAAAAGGTTGGGGACCGCTACTCTAGGCTCTGCCTGCTACCAATGAAAGTACAAACAACAATTATCTCTAATACTGTGCTGGTCCAGATGGAAAATTAATTTTACGAAGGAGCAGCATCATGCTTATACTGAATTTTAAATTGTTTTCAAATTTAATTGCATGTGCTTCTCAGAAAGACAGACAGAGACACACAGTGAGAGAGGCAGAGACAGACAGACAGTGACAGAGAGACAGAGGATTCAGAGGGAGCAAACCAGAGTAGGGCTTCCCTTGTGGCTCAGCTGGTAAAAAAGCTGCCCACAATGCAGGAGACCTGGGTTCGATTCCTGGGTTGGGAAGATCCCCTGGAGAAGGGAAAGGCTACCCACACCAGTATCTAGCCTGGAGAATTCCACGGACTGTATAGTCCCTGGGGTCACAAAGAGTCGGACACGACTGAGTGACCTTCACTCACTCACTCAAACCAGAGTAGCAAGGACAAAGAATTTACTCTCCTAAATAGAGTCAGTGATTTTGCCTGCCATTTGCCCCAGTGAGGGCACACCCCAAGATAATTTGAGGATCTATTTTCAATGTTGGCTCAGTTCCCAGGTGTCTCCCACAGCAGAGACAACTTAGCACAGTGAACCGGCTTTAATTATTTAAGATGACTTTTTTTGGTATAACATAGCATCTAAACATGAGCCAACTTTTTCCTCTGGTAAACTACTAACATTCAGCAGGCAAATAATAATTTTAGACTAAGTGCCTTCGTTTTTTATTGTTGCTATAACAAATTACCATAAGCATAATGACTTAATACAAATTTATAATCTCATAGTTCTAGAGAGTTAGGAGTTTGAATATGGGTCTTATGAACTAAAATCAGTGTGTCAGCAGGACTTCATTCATTCTGGAGTTTCTAGGGGAGAATCATCCCTTGTTTTTTCCAGCTTCTAGAGGCAGTCTGCACTCCTTGGCTCATGGCCTCCTTTCAACAATAGTGTCATTTCAAGCTCTACCTCCGCCTCTACCTCTGTCATTGCATCTCCTTCTCTGACTCTGTCTGTCCAGCCTCCCTCTTTTGAGGACTTTGTGATCATGTTAGGCTCAACTGGAACAATCTAGATGAGTCTCCTCATCTCAAAGTGCTTAACTTAATCATATTTGCAAAGTCCCTTACAGGTACATTTGCAAATGTAAAACAATATACTCACAGGTTTCGAGGATTAGGATGTAGACTTCTTTGGGGTAGCAGGTAGTGTCCACACACGGGCGCCAGCAGTGCTTGTACAACCCTAAGAATGAGGGCCTCCTTCAAATGCTAGGCACCTTGTTTGCCTCATCACAGGCCCTGGAACACTTTATCTACCTATGGGACCTACGTCACTTTATCTATGCTTTGGTTTTCTCTTCTGCAAAACTGGAGTGTAAAGTTAACAATATTCTTTTCTATATTGCTTTCTTTGTTTTGCTTTGTTTCATAAGAAACCGCTGAACTAGTAGACATGAAAGCACTTTGTCAACAGTAAAATGCTATGCATACATCAGTGATAGCTAAGGTTTTTTGAAAGTGTGAGAGTAGAATAAGTGATACTTTTTACTTTTCACCCAATTAGTGTAAAAGTTAACTCATGCAAACCAAAGGAATTAACAAATATGTTTACAAAGATAAATCAGATATGTCCAAAGGAATTCTATCAATTTATGACAATGGCTCTTCAATCTTGACTGCACACTGGAATCACCCAGGAAGATTTACAAAGTGCTGATGCCTGGGTCTCATGCCCTGAGATTCTCATTTAATGGGTGTGTTGAGGAGCCCAGGCACTGGGATTTTTAAAACTTCCCAGTTGACTCTAATGTGCAGCCAAGGTTGAGTGACTCTTGCTAGTGACTTCTTTAGAAGCCTCAGAAATGTGTTGTGAATTGATTTAAATTTTATGGAGAACAGAGAACATACTTTTCCTGTTTGCAAAACGTATTCCATAAAACCAACATGACAGGCAAAATTCACAAAATCATATTTTGATTTACACACAAACTTTTTGTAAACCTACAGGTTGTATCTAACCTGAAAAGAGCACAGCAAACCACTGCAGTATTCTTGCCTGGAGAGTTCCATGGGCAGAGGAGCCTGGCGGGCTACAGTCTATAGGGTCACAGAGTTGGACGCAACTGAATCGACTCAGCACGCACACATGCACAGGAGGTATCTAAACATCAAAATGTGAGTTAATGCTTATTTTTAACAAAAAAAAGTATTGGGGATAGGTTAAAAAGAAAAACAGACTTCAACAGTGTCTCCTTTAGAGATTAAATCCCCTCTAATAATCAGTTCTTGTAGTGGTTCTAGATTTTGATGGCACATTAGCACCAACTTGTTATTGTTGATTAGTTTCTAAATCACATCCGACTTTTTCATGACCCAATAGACCCATCAGGCTCCTCTGTCCATGGGATCTCCTAGACAAGAATACTAGAGTGGGTTGCCATTTCCTTCCCCAGGAGATCTTCCTGAACCAAGGATCACATCCATGTCTCCTGCATTGACAGGCGGATTCTTCATCACTGAGCCATTTGGGAAGCCTCGAACCAACTGAAGAGGTTTTAAAACCCTAATGCCCTCTGAAAGTGAGACCCAGGGACCAGATTTTTTATAAAAATTTCCTCCATGTGACTTCCAAACACTAACAAAACAAGAACTCCTAACCTAATTCACTTAGAATCGGTTGTGACCAGCAATTATTGAGTACAGACCATTTATTATCAGGAGCTACAGAGAGCCACTCCCTATCCTCAACAGGCACTCCATGTCCTGAAGGAGAAAAACATAGTAACACATGGTCGTTAAAGGAAAGAACATGCAGTGAGAATACTGAGGAAGGAAAATGTGTCATTACTTCTTTGACAAGACAGGGGAAACAGGAATCAGATCACTGTGAGGTTGAGCAAGGGATTTTGAGAAAGGAAGATTTGAACTGGGGCCAAGGTGAGAAGGGCACTTCTAGGAGATGATGTGGCCTGTGCAGAGGATCAGAACCCAGTGGAAATTGACCATATCATATAACTCTGATTTTCTCAAAATTAGCATAGAATTATCTAAACAATACCTTTTTGAATAGAAAGCATTTTAGCACTCATCAAGTGATTTAAACACAATTCTTAAAATAACTTGCAGCAACGAAAAGGTCACAACTAATGATAAACACACAGAAGGATAGATAACAAAGAAATTATGCTGAGTGGAAAAAGTCAGTCTCAATATATTCTATACCATGTGATGCCATTTATATAACATTCTCAAAATGACAGAATTATAGAAAGAGACAACAGATTAGCAGTTTCCAGGGATTAAGGATGGGCAGGAGCGTGTAGAAAGACAGAGATCATTGTGGTGATGGATTAGCTCTGTATCTCAATTGCAGAAGTTATATACCAATCTCCTGTGTAATAAAATGGCATCAAAATACACACTCACGTGGTACCGTCGATGTCCTGGTTTTGATGTGTACTCTAGTTAAGATGAAACCAATGAAGGAAACTGATGAAGAATACACTGGACCTCTTCATACTGTTGTTGCATCTTCTGGTTAATCCATAATTATTTCAAAATGAAAATTTGTTTTTTTTATTTCTTTTTTTAAAAATTTTTTATTAGAAAACTGAAATTTACAATGTGTTTATATCACTCACTGAGTGCATGGCATTTAAAAACAATATCATTAAATAAAGATAACAAAAATACAAAGTCTTAAAACCTACGGGATATGGAAAACATTATCCACTGAGGCCTTAAATGTAGTAGACTTTACATAAAAAGGAAAAGCAATGAGTATTCAAGTATACAGCAAGTTTAAGAAGTTAGCAAGACAAGCAGAATAATCATAAAGAAAAAAAAGCACCTAATACATACCAGGTATTAATGCAATAAAAATAAAATTGAGAGGCTCAACAGAGTCAAAGCTGCCTTTAAAAGCTTATCTAAAAAGGGAAACATCAGGTAACAATAATCAACAAGAAAAATCTTGCAAATAAACAGTATTCAAAAAGGGAATTATTCATAGAAGCATTAAGAATATAAATAATAGAAACAACTTTATGCCTATACATTCGAAGATTAATTGTCTCCTATAGAATGAGATGGCTGGATGGCATCACCGACTCTATGGACATGAGTTTGAGTGAACTCCGGAAGTTGGTGATGGACAGGGAGGCCTGGCGTGCTGTGATTCATGGGGTCACAGAGTCGGACACGACTGAGTGACTGAACTGAACTGAACTGATACAGGGTTATCATTACCGTCTTTCTAAATTCCATATATATGTGTTAGTATACTGTATTGGAGTTTTTCTTTCTGGCTTACTTCACTCTGTATGATGGGCTCCAGTTTCATCCACCTCATTAGAACTAATTCAAAAGTGTTCTTTTTAATTGCTGAGTAATACTCCATTGTGTATATGTACCAAAGCTTTCTTATCCATTCCTCTGCAGAGCTTGTTGCAAAAGAAATGCCATAATTCTAATACTACTATGATTTTAGAAGACAGTGTAGGACCTTGAAAAGAAAAATAAAGCTCACTTTGGTTCTTTTCATTCCTTTACTCTGTTTCTCTGTCCTTCCTCTTTATTTTCCTTCTTTCCCCTTCTGTTGTCATACTTCCTCTTATTTTTCTCTCCTTTCCCAAAATTATATCCAGAAAAATGCATTTCAAGATTATTCCAAACAACAGAAAGAAAAAGAAAAATAATGAAGGTCATAAATGGTAGAGAAAAGTGAGTCTCAGTTGTTACAAGCTTATTCTGAAAATTTAGTTATAGTTTACACAGCAGGACACCCATGTGCTGCTTTACTAATATGCTTACTTTGGGCTAAAATAAGAACCAAATAGCATCTCAATTGCAATCACTTTTTTTTAATCTAATGGTAATAACAAAGAACAAACTTTGGGGATGAGAATAGAAAATCCAGCTTAAATCATAGAGCTTAGACTATTCATATATTTATAAAGGTGATAATAGGTTGATATTTAAAACATGTTTTGCTAAAAATCTGTTCATATAAAAATATGGAGAGAATGCCTATACTGATTATACTAATATATTCAGAAAAGATAGACACCTCTCTTGTAGCTAAGTCCTCTTGAGAAATTACCTATAAAGCAAATCACATTTTTTCTTTTGATTTCCATGTTAGCAGTAAACTGTTTCTCTCGCAGTTCTTGCAAGTGAGAAGTGGGGCCATTAGACATTTCCCCAAGGATTGGCAGCAGGCTCAGGCCTCAGTCTGCACCTAGACCCCAATGTAAGGATCTCCTATTCTTGACCATAGACAGATACTGAAACTCAGAAAGTTCAGCATTTTCTCTGTAAGTGCTGTCAATAAGTCATTTTTTGATCTTTAAATGTCATAGTGTATGGTTTTAAGTAAATAAGAAACATATATCTAACGTCATTTAAAGGGATGAGTGAGTTTTATTCAAACAACAAAAAGGAAACAGCTTTTTCTTTTTACAAAAGAAATCACATACTTCAGAAAGCCTAAAAATATCTTTTAATTGAAACACATCTGAATATCCCTCAAGGAAAAAGAAGTAGCTAATTATACTAAGAAATTTAATGAGATTATCACATACCTTAATGGTTCTCGAATCACTGTGGACTTTTTTTTAATTGTTAGGGAAATCTGTACCTTTGCTGAGTAAAGAAAATGGGTAATGCCCCACTAGGTTATTGGAAACCACTTTATTAAGTTCTTCTAACTCAAAGTGATCAAATAGAAGTTAAATCATCACAAATCTAGAAAAACAAGTTGTGAATTTAAAGAGGTCCTGAGTCTTCCTGGAAGTGAAATATAAAGTAGATGTGCCAAGAGCTATTTTCAAAAAAATGAAATGCTGGACCAAATTTCAAATGCTAGGATACACGGGCAGCTTTTAGTACCTGAGTCTCTTACTCACAGCAATATAATGTGATGTGATGGGGAGCCAAACTCAGAGTACCCAGAGGATCAACTCTGTCACTGGAGATCTTCTGCAACCTGTCAGGGACTTTTCTTCCAGACTTTTCTTGTTCTCTCCTGTCCAGCTCTCCTCACTCAATTACCCTTGATTCTCTGTGGTCCAGATCTCACCCAGGGCTCCCCCTTCTCCATGCCTCTCCCAGAGCAGGTAGTACCTCTGCTGGAAAGGCTTCCTCACTCCCTCAGCACCCGTTTGTTGAGTGTCTGCTATCTGCCCAAAGCAGAGAAAAAGATCATGTCCACTCCTTGATAGTGCTTAACTGTAAGTGGAGTAAACAGATAATAAACAAATAAACAAAATAATTTTGGATTCTGATAAGAGCTGTCAAGGAAATCAACACAGCAATGTGATAGAGAGTAGCTGGGGCAGAAAGGCAGGGCTTCAAGGAAGACACTTCTGAAAAGATGACATTAAACAGAAAATGGATGAATTAAAAGGAGCCTGCCATGCAAAGAACAAGAATAGAGCTTCCCAGGCACAAGCAGAGAAAATGCGGTGACTCTGTGGTGGGAGCTGAACTGGTAAATTTAGGGGATTTATTTGAAACAAAAATGGCCAAAGTATAATAAGGGATCCCAAGTGAGGTCCAAGAGGTAAGATTACATAAGCTCATGTAGCATCTGTAAGGCCATGCAGAGAAGTTTGTTTAATTTTTAGTGAGATGGGAAGTCATTAAAAAATTCAAAGCATAGGAATAATATTATCAAATTTATATTTTAAAAATATTACTCTGGCTTCAGTAAAGAGAAAGCATTTAAATTGGGGGCAGGGGAGGGGAAATAGGAGAAGGAAGATCTACTAGGAAGTTATCACCATAGACCAGGTAAGAGAGAATGGTGCCTTGGACCAAGGTGATTATGGTGGAGGCCAAATAAAGCAAATGGATTCTAATACTAATTTGAAGGCAGAATCAACACTCACAGAAGGAATGGTCATGAAAGAGAAAAGGGCAAAAGAGGCACAAGAATCACTTTTGGTTTGGAGACCTGAAAACAGAAATGATGATGGCACCAAGTTATGAAATGGGGAAACCTGGGAAAGAAAGAGATGGGGAGGGAAATAGGAATAATGTTGGACATTGTAATATCTGTAGAACACACACGTGTAAATGTCAAGGGGTGGTTTCCATGAATATGGATCATAAAGCAGAGGATGAGTTCCAGTCACCTCTGATGAAACCCCACCCATTCAGTTCTCTATCTAGATTTAACTGTTTATATCTGTAGGGCAAAAATTCCACTTCTCTAGGAAATACTGACATATATATACAAAGAGGTGTGTGCCAAGGTATGTATTGTAACATTGTGATAGCAAAAACTGAGATCAACTTAAGTATTCACAAAAACAAAGGAGTGCTTTACAAGCTGCAGTACTTATATAATATAAAGTCTGACACCAACGGAGAGTTCTAGTGTTGTAAAATGAGAAGATCACAGTACTATACTTTCTAGTAGAAAGAAGTCAAGTATTAGTTCAGTTCAGTTCAGTCGCTCAGTCGTACCCGACTCTTTGCGACCCCATGAACTGCAGCATGCCAGGCCTCCCTGTCCATCACCAACTCCCGGAGTTCACTCAAACTCAT
Organism: Moschus berezovskii; assembly: GCF_049115385.1. Classification (NCBI taxonomy): domain Eukaryota; kingdom Metazoa; phylum Chordata; class Mammalia; order Artiodactyla; family Moschidae; genus Moschus; species Moschus berezovskii. The sequence continues at coordinate 96,201,507 of NC_142460.1, forward strand.
GTCCATCGAGTCGGTGATGCCATCCAGCCATCTCATTCTCTGTCGTCCGCTTTTCCTCCCGCCCTATAGAATTACATATAATATGATATCATTTATGAGAAATTTAGTGGTCTTGTACAAAGATAAATACATATGTAATCAAATCCACAAAGACTTTACTACATAAAATTACATGTAGGGTGGAGAAGAGGAGGTGAGTGGGGAATCAAACTTGGGCTTTTCATTCTACTTAAACATGGCTTGAATTTTTACCAAAAATATATATAATACATAATTTTAATGTTTTAAATAATACTCAACTCAGTAAATCCTACCCATTGACTTCAAAAATAAATGAATGCTACTCCCTTATTTCTTGGGCTTCCCAGTAGCACAGTGGTAAAAAATTTACCTTCAAAACAGGAGATGTGGGTTCAATTCCTGGGTCAGGAAGATCCCTTGGAGAAGGAAATGGCAACCCATTCCAGTATTCTTGCCTAGGAAATCCCGTGGACAGAGGAGCCTGGTGGGCTACAGTCCATGGGGTCACAAAAAGTCGGACACGACTTAGCGACTAAACAATAACAACAAGAACCCTCCCTTATTTTATAGAAGAATGGAACAAGGACCAGAGAAGTTGAAGAAGAGCTGGTTGAGACTGAACTCCGGTTTCCTGCTAAACCGGACTAAACTAGACTAGACTGCTTACCTGATAGAGATGTTAACTGTGTCCCAGTCAGCTCAGCCTGTCTGGCTGCTGTAACATAATACCATAGAATAGGTGGCTTGTAAACATCAGACATTTATTTCTCACAGTTCTGGAGACTGGAAATCTAAAATCAGACCGCCAGCAAGTTCAGTTTCTGTGACAGCACATCTTTCCAGATGGAGACTGTCAAATTTTCATTGCATCCTCACATGGAGGAAAGAGGACTAGCAAGCTCCCTGGGGTCTCATTTATAAAGGCGCTGATCACATTCATGAAGACTCTACTCTCATGACCTAACCATCTCTCAAACACCTCCACCTCCTAATACCTTCACATGAGGGGTTAGGATTCTAGCATATTAATTGGGGTTGGTGGGGACAAACATTTATGCATCACAACATGTTAGTATATTTTGTTAGCACATGTGCAGGCTTAGGTTCACTTAATAAGCATATATCTATCTGTAACGGATGGATTTTGAGGATTAAATGTTTGCAGATATTCTATATAACAAGAATAGATGTATATTTCTCTCTAGCTATAGAAGTAAGAAGGGATGGATCTAAGGAATTTGGAGTAAGCCATAAAGTTCTTGAATAAGTAGGAATTCCACCAGCACAGGAAGGACTGATCAGAACCTGGAATGACATATACACCAGATAGAAAGAGAATTTAACAGTTTGGGGTAAATTGATGGACTGGCCATATATCCTAGGGAAATAGCTGACTCTAAGGACCCACTTTTGGGAATTCCCTAGTGGTCCCAGATTCCTTGAAATCCACCTGCCGGGGCAGGGGACAAAAATTCAATCCCTGATCTGAGAGGAACCCACATGTCACAAGTAACCTGTCACAACTGTGCCCGCGAGCAGCAACTGCTAAAGCCCCTGCACTCTAGAGCCTGAGCTCCTTGACAAGAGAAGCCACTGCAACGAGAGGCCTGGGCACCACAACCAGAGAGAGTCTTCCAGCAGCAAGGAAGGCCCAGCCCCAAAATTAATTAAATAAAAATAAAGACCCACTTCCCTCCCCATCACATCTTGAGAGATGATGCATTAAGTGAAGACTTGAAGGTAGAAGAACTTAATAGTAAACTGAGGCAGAATTTTCTTGGGGCTTTGTAGGGGCATAACAGCTTGACACCCTCTAACAAAAAGTGTTCAAGTCAGAAGACAATCAGCATATGTTTTTGGGTTTATTGAACAAATGTCACTACAGAAATAGACATTCTGCTATTAGAAATTTGTATGCACTTAATGTAACTAAAATAGTTTTATTGCAATGAAAATAAATTTCACTGCCTGGATGGCTTTTAAGCCTAAGAAATATATCAGCTCGCCCATCAAGTGTTCCTTGCTGTCACCAGCAAGATATGATTCCTACATGCTTTCTCCTGCCTCAGTTCCTAAAATGCATCCTTTGTATCTTTCAAGCCACTTGGAGTCTTCTGTGGTGGCAACTGTGAATATGTCTTCTCTCCCATATCTGGTGTTAGTAGTTTCTGCAGCCCAGGAACCTTATCTTATTCATGGTTGTGTGTTTTGCAGCATCTATTATAGAGATCTGAAATTTGTAGGTAGTAAGGAAATGCAATTTGAAAATGTTTAAAAGCAAGCAGATTGTAAACCAAAAGGCTTAGCATTGATGGCAAATCATATCATGTACTTATCTTCTCCATAGCCATTTAATTACATATTTAAAAATCATGGACATCAAGGACAGTCCTGAAAGGGATAAATTTCTAAAGAGCAGCCTTGGACTGTTGAGAAAGGCAGAAAGAGGGAGGGGCAGTGCCTCCCTGTTATTTCATGTTTTTCACTATTTCTTAACCTGAATATCCCATATTTTTCAGGCTTTAGCATCTACACACAGATACAGAAACCCACCTCCTTACAAAGTCCTCCCCCTCCCATCAACATTCCCAAATGGGCATCTCAGGTGAACTCATAAACATTCTGGGGGCTTTCCAGGTGGTGAAATGGTAAAAGAAGCCACCTGCCAATGCAGGAGACCCAAGAGACGTGCGTTTAACCCGTGGGTTGGGAAGATCCTCTGCAGTAGGAAATGGCAACCCACTCCAGTATTTTTGCCTGGAAAATTCCATGGACGAGCCTGGTGGGCCTCAGTCCACAGGATTGCAAAGAGTCAGACACAACAGAGCAACTGAACATGTACACATAAACGTTCCTATCAATGTAGCCCACTGCCCATAAAGCTCCTTGAGTATCTCTTCTCTGCCGTAACTGCTTCAGTCCTCCACCAAGGCTCCTAAACCCTTTCTCTTCAGGCTCCCAAAGCTGCATTTTCAAGCTACCAGATGCATAAAGAGATAACAGGGGACTTCCCTGTTAAGTGGCAGTCCAGTGGTTAAGACTCTGCGCTCTCAAGGATGCTGCTGCTGCTGCTGCTAAGTCACTTCAGTCGTGTCCAACTCTGTGTGACCCCATAGACGGAAGCCTACCAGGCTTCCCTGTCCCCAGGATTCTCCAGGCAAGAACACTGGAGTGGGTTGCCATTTCCCTCTCCAATGTGTGAAAGTGAAAAGTGAAAGTGAAGTCGCTCAGTCGCGTCCCCAACCCTTAGCGACCCCACGGACTGCAGCCTACCAGGCTCCTCCATCCATGGGATTTTCTAGGCAAGAGTACTGGAGTGGCTTGCCATTGCAAGGCAAGGGACACAAATTCCATCCCTCCTTGGGGAACTAAGATCCAACATGCCAAGCAGTGCAGCCAAATATAAATGAATAATTTTAAAAATTTTTAAAAAGAAAGAGATAACAGGTCCTCATAGATGCTGAAGAACCTGCCTCATTTCTCCACACCACATTACTCGAGTTCAAAAAAGGTCTCATGCATTGGTCTCCTAAAGAACTTCAGAAAAATAGTTCCTTCTGTTTCTATGTGGAGTCCTAACATTTCTCCTCATCCCTCCATCTGCTAGATGCATGTGCAGACCACTTCTTCATCCTCTTTCAGAAGAAAGAATAATCCCTTAAGAAAAGTCATGCTTGGAGAACATGCTCTTAGCTCAGCTATGCCCAAAAGCTCTTAAACAGGACCTCTCCCTACATCAGCCATTCGCTGTTTTAGGTCCTGCCTCATCCCACACTGACTAGCTAAAGAAGCAGCACTTGCTTGCCCACGACTCTTTTCAATGCCATGGACTGTAGCCCACCAGACTCCTCTGTCCATGGGATTTTCCAGGCAAAAATATTGGAGTGGGTTGCCATTTCCACCTGCAGGGGATCCTCCTGACCCAGAGATCAAACCTGAGTCTCTTGCATTGGCAGGCAGATTCTTTACCACTGCAGTACCTGGGGATCAGCATAAAGCCTCAAAATCCTCTGAGAAGTCATCCCAAATGACTCTGAGCCTAGAGACTGAGAATCTTACTTTTTCCAGGCCCCTCTCAGTGTTCCTGTGGGCAAGTCATCCCGCTGCATCCACAGTTCTGGCTCTGCCACATGGAGCGAGTCTGATGAAGTGTGAGCGTACTGGAAGAGACCTGGTTGTCTGTGAACCATGGTCCCTCACTCTTGTTCCAGTTGTGCTGGAAAAATAAATGACTCCCTTCACTTGCTCCTCAGTGTTCCGATCTGTGTATGTTTGTTGACTTTGATAATCATGTAGACATAGTAAGAATAAATGACAGCTTATCCAATAGAAGTGCTAAATATTAATTTTTGGCACCTTACTGCCTCCTGAGAAACCTATATACAGGTCAAGAGAGAACCGAACATGGAACAAAAAACTGGTTCAAAATAGTGAAAGGAGTGCATCAAGGCTGTATATTGTCACCCTGTTTATTTAACTTATATGCAGAGTACATCATGTGAAATGATGGGCTGGAGGAAGCACAAGCTGGAATCAAGATTGCTGGGAGAAATATCAATAACCTCAGATATGCAGATGACACCACCCTTATGGCAGAAAGTGAAGAGGAACTCAAAAGCCTCTTGATGAAAGTGAAAGAGGAGAGTAAAAATGTTGGCTTGAAGCTCAACATTTAGAAAACAAAGATCATGGCATCTGGTCCCATCACTTCATGGGAAATAGATGGGGAAAGAGTGGAAACAATGTCAGACTTTATTTTGGGGGGCTCCAAAATCACTGCGGATGCTGATTGCAGCCATAAAATTAAAAGACGTTTACTCCTTGGAAGGAGAGTTATGACCAACCTAGATAGTATATTAAAAAGCAGAGACATTACTTTGTCAACAAAGGTCCATCTAGTCAAGGCTATGGTTTTTCCAGTGGTCATGTATGGATGTGAGAGTTGAACCATAAAGAAGATTGAGCACCAAAGAATTGATTCTTTTGAACTGTGGTGTTGGAGAAGACTCTTGAGAGTCCCTTGGACTGCAAGGAGATCCAACCAGTCAATCCTAAAGGAAATCAGTCCTGAATATTCATTGGAAGGACTGATGCTGAAACTGAAGCTTCAATACTTTGGCCACCTGATGCAAACAGCAGACTCATTAGAAAGATCCTGATACTGGGAAAGACAGAAGGCAGGAGGAGAAGGGGGCGACAAAGGACGAGATGGTTGGATGGATCACCAACTCAATGGACATGAGTTTGAGCAAGGTCCAGGAGGTGGTGATGGACTGGGAAGCCTGGCGTACTGCAGTTTATGGGGTCGCAAAGAGTTGGACATGACTGAGGGACTGAAAAACAATTATCTGGCTCTAGTTTCATCTCAGTTGATCAACTGGACAGAACTTAGATAATCTCATGCTCATTCATGTAGTCAGTGTTTGAGCCCATTTAAGATGATACAAACTCTAAAATACTGATGTCAGAAGTCCTGTGCATATCCATTTAAGAAAAGAAAATGGCTTGCAGCATGCTCACCTACAGCACTAAGACAAAGTCAGGGCTGAGACCCAACTAACTCAGGAACGACATTTGTTGTTGCTGGTGGAATATCAAACTGTGGTAGAAATTCAGTAGCCAAGGAACTATTTCTTGCAAGCCATGATCTTTCCTTGGCTGAAGAAATACACTGAAGCACTGGGGTTTATCTGACACTCAGGGAAACTCATGTTGCAAAAGGAAAAATAGAGCTAGGGGTTGCATTACCAATCCCTGATTTGAGCTGCAGGAGGTCTATCCAGGGCACATCTATATATGTGATAAACTGTACTCTTAGTGAGAAGTTAGGCTCAAATTCATTGCATTAATTTCATTGATTTACAGTCTGGGCAAGATAATAGTCATGGGATTGAATGGAAAACCCTAGTGATATTCCATGTTCATTGACAGGCTTCTGATAGACCTAGGAGCAATTTCCCCACCCCACCCCCACCCCCCAGGCAATATCTTTTATAGCCAACCTCAGCCTTTTCACCAGAGTTTAGGAATTCAAGATATATTCAATGATTATCTACATTCATTCTCTTTCCCCAGCACAATTTTTCACACTTTCTTAAAACTTCTCTAAGCATCATCCAATTTAGGAGTATATATTAAAGTGGCAGGGAACTCATGACTCTTCAGTCAATAGCTTTTGTTTTTTGGACAGCTTCAAAAGTCAGAAAGTTCTTAAGAAGTCTGAGTCCAAAATCTGTCTCCCTACCTAGGTTCCGAAAGTTTACCTCATCACACACTGTGAATACTTGATAAATATTGAGTATATTAATGGAGCTTCCCAGGTAGCTCAGTGGTAAAGAATCCACCTGCAATGCAGGAGCTACAGGAGACCCAGGTTCCATCCTCAGGAAGATCCCCTGGAGGAAGAAATGGCAACCCACTCCAGTATTCTTGCCTGGAGAATCCCATGAACCTGGTGGGCTGCAGTTCAAAGGGTCACAAAGGATCGGACATGACTAAAGCAACTTAGCATGCAAGTATATTAATACTAATATTAATATAAATACTAAATCTGACATGAGTATCATCCTGAAGTAGTTCACTAGAGCATATTAAGATTGTGGATGTTGAGAGCTGAGGTGAATAGTAACCTGGGTTAAACTATTCTGTAAGCTTCAATTTCTTCACCCATAAAATGTGTAAAGAATAGCTACTACCTTACAGTGTTGAGAAAATTAAATAGTATCATAAAGCCACGCACTCAGTTCAGTGGTGACATTAAGCTCTCAAAGTATTTAGTTATTATTAATATTACCATCAATAATTATTTCTGCCAATTCTCTCTTTGACTGAAAAACTATCAGGCATTTCCACAAAAGGAGATGGACAGAAATCATCTGCTGGAAGAGTTAACGATAGAAAAGCTCCAGTTGTTGGCAAGGACTCTATTCTAGTCTGGCTCCTGCACTCTTGCGTATAACAGAGTCCTCCTCTACATTCTTTGGGACACTGGGCCTATTTCACTATTGTTTGTGTACACGGATATCATAAGCTATGACTTCTACCAGTCAATGGTCATAGAGTTGAAAAGGTCTTGAAGATTAAGTCTCTTCTCTATAACTTATGTATATTGAAGCTAAGACTTAAAGAGAATAATATGACCAAGGTCATCTGCGTTTTTATTAGGACAAGAACCCAAAAGAAATTATTTCTGACCCCCAAGTTAGGATTCCTTAGTTGCAGAGAAGTACATAAAGGCACAACATCTTTGCCATTTCTGAACTCTGCTCTGTGAGGATGTCTAGAACTTAAATGAATTGGGCCTCTTTGAATGCAGGCGAAAGAAACCAATTCAAACTAATTAAGGTAAATGAAAATGATTAGGAAGACTGGCAAAAGACTTTCAGAAGTTAAGGAAGTGTTGACTTTGGAAAGTAAAGAAACTTCTGGGGTTCACGGACATTCTGTCTCGAGTACTGCCACTAATGCAATGTGACTGCAATGACGGCCAGTCTCCATTTTTATTGTCCTTTAAATGAGACTGAGAAACATACAGACAGAGAGGGAATAGATGGGCCCAGCTTGGGTCCAGTGTCCACCATGGACCAATTTGTGAGAAATGGAAGGTTACCTGCTTTGTGTAACTCCACTTGAGACCTCTTCCCCTGGGCATGAGGGGCTCTAAATAAAGAATCTAGAACCACTGTGAGCGGAACAGCTGTCCCAAGAAGCTCATATTACTTTCCACTATGTGGCTTTTTAAGCAGATTGTGAGTTTCTATTAGCCAAGAACTGTCAATTTCACCTTTATCTAGTATTTTCAAACACCTTCCTAGCCTTCTGTGTAGTGTGTACCCAATGAACATTCCTGGAATTGAATGTATTAGATCTGCCATTTCTCCTTGACCCAGGCATACCAACCCAAGCTGAGAACACAATGGGATCCAAAGAACAAAAAAGATCTTTTTGGTTACTTGGAAAACATACATCATACTCAAGTAATGCAACCTGGTTCATATGTAAGTAACACACACATCTTGGCTGCAAGAAAAGCTGTACTAATTGTGCTTCTCTCTCCAGCTTCCTGGAAGGATAGGGCCCTTCTTCCTCAGGCAACCTTTCTCTTGGAAATGTCTCCTCCTGACATCCTGGCACTGGCCCACAGCTCTGTCTTCTGTGGTGAAAACGGAGCCCTGCTGTGCTCGGGTCATTAGGACTCTCATCTTCCCTCCTCATACGACAGACATCAAGAGGACACGTTCTCTCCTCCTGAGAGAAAGCCCCAATTAAATATGTTCATCAAAGCTCTGTGATTCTCTGGCTTTCTTCAAATACATAACAAAAATGAATCACTTTCTGCTGACCTGACACATGGCCAGGGAGTGCTTGGCCCTGGCTGAGGTGTGGGCTACCTGCCAGAACCTTGTGGGATGTACCAGGAGATTTTCACTGTCAAATGCCAGACTTTCAGTGCTGCCCCTCCAGCTGGTTATCAGACGCTGGCAACTGCATAAAAAACCCTGAACAGAATATCACAGTTTACCCAGAATCAAAAGATTGATAACAAATTAAGGTGAAATTGAGTTCAAATCTGCCCCTTCCAGCTGCTAATTGGCCACATTAACCATGTCTGTCTCTTTAAGTACAGGCCATAATGCAGTGCGGTGGGGAGGAGGTATAAGACAGGATCAGAGCCCCTCAGCTGGCCCACATGCATTGTCACTAACTAGTTTTCTAATCTTTCAGCTTCGAGTGCCTGGTGTGAAAAGAAAATGTGGTGTATGTGTGTAGCTGATTCACTTCTTATACAGCAGAAACTAACCCAACATTGTAAACCAATTATACCCCAATTTTTTTAAAAAAAAGAAGATATTGCTAAGACCTTGTAGTTCACAAGCTTCATTTTAAGGTATGGTCCCAACAAATTTTACTACCATTGACACAGCCACCATTATTAGCCAATATTTGCAAAATATTTACTCTTTGTCAGACACTCTGTACGTATACACTGGATAAATTCACTTAACCCTTTGAAAGAATTTAGTAATATTATTCACCATATTTTACAGATATTTTATAGAAACTTGGGTTTAAAGAGTGAAATAATTTGGCCAAGGTTACATCAGCCAGTCAGGGACAGAGCTTCAGAACTCAAGCTTTTCACACCTGTGGTATCCCAATAATGTCTCAGGTACCAAAAACAATATGGCCACCCTTAGCTTCCTTCTTGGCCTCCTCTGCCTCAAACACTTGTTTTCTCATCCTATATATATAATTTCATCTCCATCAATTTGGTTCACTGTTTCTGAAGTCACTGACCTTTTCTGAAGACTTAATCCCATTGAAAAATAAACCTATCTCCGCCTTCTAAAAACCACCAAGATAGATAGTCTGTATTTGCTCTGATCTCCATACACTCACCCATCTATAATTTTCACTGGCAAAGATTGTGTTGCCTCATTAAGTCAGTACTTTCAATGTTATCATTTATCTCTTGATCATCTTTTGCTCTTTATGTCCTATCTCACCAATCAGATTGAATACTTTAAGGATGAGCACATGGATCATATTTCTTTGATCTACTCTTAGCTCCTGGCACGATGCCTTGCAATGTTAACCGGGTTTGGTGTACTTCTCTTTCAGCTTCAACTACGCTCCTCATTAGTCAGTGTCTATATGGCTATAGGCATCCTCTTTGGAAACTATGGTATTAGCATTGTCAGCCAGAATCCCGATGACTTTCATTGTGCACGTAAGCCTGGGAAAGGGCACCCTCACCTACGCCCATGCCGGCTGAGATGAGTTTCTTGTGCCAGAGCCTCTGCATGTCTGTATAACTCTGTGTGTATGATGGGATCAGAGCAAACTTTTCTGATAATGCCAGCCAAGAAAAAACAGCTGGCAAATGTAGAAAAGATGGTACCAGGTGCATGGCCCACTTAAATCAGCCTGCTGTGCCAGCTTCACATTTTGTATCAAGGCCTATGATGAGAGTTGGAGTGACTATATCTGCTCTCCTCTCCAGAAGCTGGTCTGTGGCTGCCAGGTTCATAATGGTCATCTGTTGGGCTGTCTACAACACCTGCAGCTCAGACAACAAAATCCAGAGGTTGCCAAGATCTTGGAACTCTCAGGGTGTAATAACAATGCCAAGAGCTGAAGGTGTAATGAATGGCCAGAGTATCTCATCACCTCCTCTTGGAGTTTCCAACACTCTGGTGCTGAAGGAAAGCTGAAAGCTTTTCCAGGTGCATTATATTTTATAAACCATGTATTTCAACAAAGAGAAGGGACACAAAACGATTCAGCAGGTTATGAAGAGCTCAGTAATTATCAGGAGGGATGGTGTCCTTTTATTGCTTCTACAATACCAAGTTATTAACAATTCCCAGTGTGCTTTGAATAGTCAGCTGCCCCCAAGTTTCACTGACAAGGCAGTGAAACTGATAAGGGATGATTTATCAGTTTTACTGATAAGTCAGCTTTGGCTACAGCAAGAAGAGAAGGTTCTAACCATAGTTTATAAACTCCACTCCTTCTAAGCATGCTTTAAGGAGGTGGTGAGAAGAAAGGATTCTGAACAGGGTAAATGATAACACCAGGAGTAGATATAAAAACATTTGTATTGTTGTTTAAATCTCTGTAAAGATAATTCACATTTTAAAACAAAAATAACAAACTGTGGGACCTATAAGAGATGCAGAAATTAAATACATGACAACAGTAGCACAAAAGCCAAGAGGGGTGAAATGGAGGTATACTTTTATAAAGTCTAAAACCTGCTATGAAAGAGTATAATATCATTTGAAGACAAGCCAGAGAAAGTTTGAGATAAATAATATAAACCCTAAAGAAGCCATAAAATAAAACGACAAGTTATAACTAATTTGTCAAGAAATCATATAATAAAACGAATCAAAAAAATATTCATGTAACCCAAAAGAAGACAGAAAAAGAGGAGAACGGGAAAAAAGAACAGACAGGAAAAATAGACGTGAAATAGCAAGGTAGATTTAAATCCAAACATGTCAATATCATATTAAATGTAAATGATCTAAACAGGCCAACTAGAAGTCAGAAATTGCCATCTTGGATTTAAAAAGCAGGACCCAAACATATGTTGAATACAAGGAACAAAATGGAAACATAAATACATTGAAAGTAAAAGCATGGAAAAGATAAACCATGGCAACATTAAATGGAGAAAAAAAAAGATGGTGTGGTTTGATTAATAGGAGACCAGGAAGATTTCAAAGCAAAGAATATTACCAGGGATAAAAAAGATCATTTCACAATGATAAAGGGACCAACCTAGAGCAGAGCTGAAAAACTGATAGAACTACAAAAAAAAATAGACACACCCATAATTATAGTTTAATCATAGAAAGTGTGTTGTCTACATTGTAATTAAATTCAAAATCAATAACATAAAATTCGGGAAATTCTCCAAGTATTTGGAAACTAAATAACATGCACTGAGTTCATTCCTGCCTCAGTGCTTTTGAACCTATAGTTTCCTCTGTCTTAGATAGTTTACCTTTCACATAACTGACCCCTTCTTTCATTTCGGGTCACCTCCTCAGAGAAACCTTCCTAGATCCTCATAGATAAAGCCACTTCCCCATTTCATCCTACTGCATCTCCAAATACTATTACATGCCTTCACTTTTCCTTTCCTAAAAGTTTATCACAATCTGTAATTATCATTTTTTTATTGCTTACCTACTGCCTACTTCCTACAGCATATAAACTTTTTAAAAGGCACATGAATATTAGATCAAATTTTTTATGGTAAAATATACACAATATAAAAGTTACCGTTTTTAACAGCATATGAAGTTTCTGAGGGCAGGAACCTTTTCAGATTTTTCTGTACTCCTGTGCCAAGAAGAGTACGTGCAGGTCCTAAGAACTCAAAATCTATTTGTTGACTTGATGAATGGAACATTAAAAGGAGGATAATTCCTACCCTGCCTGTTTTACAGAACTCTTAAAAAAAAATGACACAGAAACACTACTGACTCAGAAATAGAAAGGTATTGATGTTTTTATTATTTTCAGTACAATACATCTCAGAGGGCAATGCTGATTAGGTAATGAACACAGATGAAATTGGGCCAGACGGATGAGGACAGTTTTCCTCAAGTAGGCGCAGAGTCTAAATTACTGCAAGGAATTGTATCTTGCTGCCTGCATATGTCTGAATCTAACTTTGAGCTCTTTCCCCTCGTGGCTCCACAGGTAATAATTTCACTGCTGTCTTATTAAGGATGTTCTTTCCCTTCCCCTCAGAAGAGCAGACGGGGTTGGCATTTCTGAAGGAGCAGCCAAGGAGCATAACTCTAGGCACAGCTAGAGAATTTTGATGACTCTGTGTTTTTCCTTGAAGGGCTCGCAGTTTTCGGATCTTCTCCTCCACATTTAAATAATGACAGTACTCAGTTACATATATGTGTGTGTGTGTGTATATACATTCTCTTCCCTTATAGGTTATTACAAGATATTCAGTAGAGTTCTCTGTGCTATACAATAGGTCCTTGTTGCTTATCTAGTTTACATACAGTAGTGAGTCAGAGAAGGCAATGGCACCCCACTCCAGTACTCTTGCCTGGAAAATCCCATGGACGGAGGAGCCTGGTAGGCTTCAGTCCATGGGGTCTCGAAGAGTCAGACACAACTAAGCAACTTCACTTTCACTTTTCACTTTCAGGCATTGGAGAAGGAAATGGCAACCTACTCCAGTGTTCTTGAGTAGAGAATCCCAGGGATGGAGGAGCCTGGCGGGCTGCCATCTATGGGGTCGCACAGAGTCGGTCACGACTGAAGCGACTTAGCAGCAGCAGCAGCAGCAGCAATGTGTATCTGTTAATCCCAAACTCCTAATTTATCCCTCTCTCTCCCTTTCTCCTTTGGTAACCATAAGTTTGTTTTCTATGTCTTTGCATCTATTTCTATATACCTACATCTGAAACTAACACAACATTGTAAACCAATGATACTTTAACAAAAAAATAAATAAAAATTTGAATTTTAAAATGAAATTAAAAAATAAATAATGACAGTACTTAGGCCAAAGTAATCACGAATCCATGAGGAGGAGCCTCAGTGTAACTGAGAATAGGGGGCCTCACTCACGCCTTGCTTCCTTGAGGCTTGCTGGAGGACACCAACTTTTTCTTGAAACCTGAAGGCAAAATGCCTTACCGAAACAAGTGCCACCTACAGAGATAGGAATATTGGTGGTGGGATAGGGGGTAAGAACCCTGGATTCGTAGGTGCAAAAGACAGATTCAAATGGGAAAAAAATGTAAACAAAAAGATGTGTGAACCAACAAGAGGTAATATGGGTGGTAAGAAAAATCTTGAGGAGTGTCAGAGAAGGATGGGTCCACCTCTGGACCTCATTGTGTGATTCTGCACAAGTTCTTTCCCATTATAACTGGGTTTGATCTTCTGGGGGGAAAAATGAGAAACTTGAAATAATCTCTCAGTTCCTCTCTGGCTCTGCTGTTCCTATGAAACTTAAATTCTTCCTGTGAAAATCACAGAGCAGAAGTCAGAGAGAGCCTTTGACTGAATTTGTTTAATCACCTTAACCCCACTGAGAAGTTAGGACTTAGGACTCTCCTGATTTTGTTTAGTCTAGTTTTGCCAATCAAGGTTCTCATTGGCAGAACTGGGGGTGGGGCACCACCTGTGACAGATTTAAGTTAAAAACGAGCTCATGCAAAGGCTAGTGAGTACCTCACAGAATCAAAGGAAGCCTGAAGAAGCAAGAGGGAATGTGGGGCCTGGAATCAGCCAGAACCACAGCCATCAAGTTACCCATCTGATGCCCTGGGGTCCCCACAATGCCTCTGTGACTACTGGCTGCCAAGCAGGCACCACTGTTCTCTTCAGCCCTGACACAAGAGATTACACTGGTCAACTCTGGAAGCTTCAGCAGCTGCTGACATCACCTGCCGCCATCACCTGCCTCTGGAACGGACCCATGGCTGGACCTGAACCAAGGGAGTCACAAGCTCCCAATTTGGTCTCTGTAGATGGGATAAATGGTCTTTGCTTCTATCAGTAACCTAGTTCTAGGCCCAGGAGAAATGGGAAAGTGAATATTTGGATTTTTGAATGTCTGTAGTAGAAGACATATTCCCTCTCTCATCAAGATTTGTGAACTGAAAAACTGTCCCACAGTTGCAGGGGTTCAGGTATGTTGCAGTCACACACACAAAAATAAGTAGTTGAAACATCTGAAGTATGTATCAGTAGGAAAAGAACATGTCTCCATAGAGTGCCTGAAATCATTTAGGACTCCAACTTCTTTCATAAAATCTAGGCCTGAAAAACAGACTGCAGCCCACCACATGCAGCCCCCTTTGTTCTCCAGATGAGAAAGCAAGGCGGTAGAGTGGGACAATAACCAGCCCAAGTTCACAGCTGGATCAGAACTCAGGTTTCCTATTTGGGGACCAATTGTCTTTCCAGTGGTTCAGGCTGCCTTTCAAGACAAAGAACAGAGTCCCTTCTCTGTCAGATTAGATGCAATGACAAATGTTCATAAAACATTTTTATTTACTTATTTATTTTTGGCTGTGCTGGGTCTTTGTTGCTGCATGTGGGTTTTCTCTAGTTGCAGCAAGGGAGGAAGCGCTACTCTCTAGTTGCAGTGTGCGGGCTTCGCATTGCAGTGGCTTCTCCTGTTGCTGGGCACAGGCTCTAGTATGTGCAGGCTTCAGTAGTTGCAGCTTGCCGGTTTCATGCCCCACAGCGTGTGGAATCTTCCCAGACCAGGGACCAAACCCATGTCCCCTGCATTGGCAGGATGATTCTTAATCTCTGAACCACCAGGGAAATCCATTTTTACTTTTACACCTTAGCTTGATTGGACTTGTTGTGAAGATTTAAAGGTAAAACAGATGTAGTTATGATTCATTCCACTCAAGATTCAGATTCAGTTTGTATTTATTAACCACCTATTACACGGGCAGACATTGAGCTGGTGTTTTCCTTAATGTAGCAGGAAGTTTAGGGATCTGTTTGGGCCTGAAGAACACCTGGTGATAGGGACTAGTGCACGGAAGAGCTTTTCTTGCCATCTGCCACCTCTGCTTCCCTCTCATCATTGTTTTATTCTTTTCAACAGACACCTCTGCATCTGGTCCTCTAGGCTGAAAACAAGATCTGCAACAGCTGTGGAAGTTATGTTACAGAGTCAGTAAATGGCCCTGGTCCCTTGGTCCCAGTACAAAATTCCTAAGGAAGGAACAATCAGCCCAGAATATCCATCCTTAGACCATCAACAGAAGCCAGAGGATCAGAACCACACTGTACAACACAGCTGTTCCCAGAATAACTATCAGGATGCAGAGGGCACTCCAGGAAAATCTGAGACCTGCTTAGATAAAATATTATTGATTCCAGAACATACACGGGAATTAATTTAACATTCACAGCAGCCCCATTCATTCATTTATTCATTAAATATTTATTGAACACTGCTGCTTTCTACCTCCTATCTCAGATAATAGGGATAGAGCAGTGAGCAAAATAAGCAAAAAAGACAGAAAAAGGTATAAACAAGGAAATATACTGGGCATCGGATAGAGGAAAGTGCCATGGGAAAAATAAAACAGAGTTAGGAATAAGGATGGGGGTGAGTATATGTGCACATACATATAATTTTATGAAGCCTTGATGGGGAAAGCCTCAATTTAGGAGAGAATGTTTGAGTTGAATTTTGGAGAAATAGAGCAAGTCATGAGGCTATGAGGTAGGAGCATTCCTGGCAGAAATACAGCAAGTGAAAAAAAAAACACACTGAAGGAAAAAAAAATCCCTCAGGCTGAGATGTGCCTTGAGTGTTCGAGAAATAGCCAAGAGGTTGGAATGACTCTATCAGAGAATAAGAGAAAGAGTGTCAAGAGATGATGTCCCTGAGGTGAGAGAAGTCAGATGATGCATGGCCTTGGGCACTTTGAGGACTTTGGCTTTTACTCTGAGTGAAATGAGCTTCCCTGGTGACTCAGATGGTAAAGAATCTGCCTGCAATGTTGGAGACCCAGATTTGATCCCTGGGTCAGGAAGATCCCCTGGAGAAGGAAATGGCAACCCACTCCAGTATTCTTGCCTGGAAAATCCCATGGACAGAGGAGCCTGGCAGACTACAGTCTGTGGGGTCATGAAGAGTCGAACATGACTGAGCAAGTAACACACCTGAGTCAATTGGAAATCCATTCAAAGGTTTAAGGACTAGAAGTAACATAATCTCATGCCTGTGTATTGTGTTGAGAAGGTGCTGGGAAAGCGGAGTGGTAGTGAGCAGGCAGTCAAATTTTGGATTTATTTTGAAAAAAGAACTGACAAGTTGTGCCAGTTGATTGGATATGAGGGATGAGAAAGAGAGGGGACTTAATGATGAGCAACTAGAAAGGCAGAATTGGCATGTACTACAATGGGCAAGACTAGAAGAGAAGCAGGTCAGTGAGGTGAAGGGAACTAAGAGTCCAGTTGAGGACATGTTAAGCCTGAGATGCTGTTTGGACATCTAAGTGGACACTGAGAGGGCAGTTGGCTAAATGAACATTGACTTCATGCAGGAGACTCTGCTGGAGATAGAGATTTTGGAATTGTCAGTTCAAACGTGGTGCTTAAAGCCCTGAAACTGAATGACATCACCTTGAAAGTGAATATCAACAGAGAAGAATTGAGGCCAGAGAAGTTTCAGAATAGTCCCCTGGGCAGGTTAAATCAGAGAGGGAAATGTATATGAGATATTGAAATCAAGAATTATGATTAGGAATAGGCGTAAGTGAAGTAATTTACCTTAGATCTGGTGAGTGGACGAGCCAGTCCGATTGCAAGGACTTGGCGATCCTCGAAACCTCCTGTTGGAGCCATCAATGCTCATATCTTCTCTGCCTTCTGGCCTTCATTTTCCCTCCCATTACCCCTTGTCTCCTAATTCCTTCATCACAGAACACGTCCTACATTTATCACAGGAAGCTGAGGCTCAAAGAGGCTAAGAGACATTGATTGTCTAAGATCAAAAAACAGCTAGAAAATAGAATCATTTTTTACCCAAGAGGTAAGATAAGACAGATGCCAAAGAGTTGAATGCCAGAATCAAGACAAAAATGCCTCCTGTGAAGGAAATAATAGTGCTGAAGGATTCAAACCACGCAAGAACAAATTTTTGTAGCAGCCCAAATGTCACAGAGCCCCTTCTGGTTTCCTCTCATTAGTCCACAGTATTGTGTGATGAGGGCTTGGCAAGGTTGGAAACCTTGAAAGATTTAATAAGAATGTGTAAAGGTCATTACAAAGTGCTTTATGATTGTTCATCTTTATCTTTTAATTCCTGTTTTTGAGAAACAGGAAGAGAAATAAACAGGAAAAGTACATGAAAATCCCTGACAGGATCCCATTAAATAAAAATAGTGCTGACAGGAAGCAAACATCTTAAAACCTTAAACGGGGTAGAGGATGATCTGGATTGAGAAATCTAGAGGACTGATTACCTTTCATTGCTATCAGAGTAATCAATTACTGTTAAATGGAACAGTGACCAACATTTGGGCAACAGTTTATCACTTCCTTGTACCCCTTTCTGCCATGTTAGACATCCCTCTCTACCCCCACCGGCAACTGCTCTCTGCCAACACCTGTAAAGGAAAGAGAATCAGACTTGGCAGGGCGTCTGTTCTGGTGGCCAAGTTATGCCATCACATCTTGGCCTCGTAAGCAAGTGCCTAAAAATAATAGCGAGCATTTATTGAGTTGCTGTGTTGTGCTGGGCTCTGGATGTTACACACAACATTTGAAAGGGGTTAGAAAAATTGCCATACCTGAAAAGTTTCTGCTTCATTCGAATTATTTGTTTTATCAGTTCTAAGACTTGACGAGTGGTGACTCAAATGTGAATAATTCCTTGGAAGAGCTAAGTTTAGTGAACATTTATAGAATTCTACTGCATACGGGATGTCCAGACTATCACTGTGAATGCAGAGACAGACAAGACAGAGCACTGCAGGAGCTAATAGTCTGGTTAAATACTACAGTTAGTGTTTGTCAAACCTGCACTATATTGCTGCTTATCATGCGATTCTTACTAAAAAGGACACTTGAATGGAAATCAGAAGGCTTCATTCCTACTCTCTCTACCATTGATTTAACTATGAAAACCACAGGTGAGTCACTTCCCCTTTTTGAAACCCAACTGCGTCTTTTAAAAGGAATGCTTTGCACTATTTACAATAGCCAGACAATAGAATCAACCTCTATGTTCATCAACAGATGAATGGATAAAGAAGTTATGGTGCCTATGTACAATGAAATATTACTCAACCATAAAAAAGAACAAATCTGAGTCAGTTCTAGTGAGGTGGATGAACCTAGGGCCTGTTAAACAGAGTGAAGTAAGTCAGAAAGAGAAAAACAAATATTATTTATTAACACATATATATGGAAACTAGAAAAATGGTATTGATGAAGCTATTTGCAGGGCAGGAATAGAAACCCAGACATAGAGAACAGACCTGTGGACACAGCAGGGTAAGGAGAGGGTAGTATGGATTGAAAGAATACTATTGAAACATTCAGTTCAGTTCAGTTCAGTTCAGTCACTCAGTCGTGTCCGACTCTCCGCGACCCCATGAATCACAGCACGCCAGGCCTCCCTGTCCATCACCAACTCCCGGAGTTCACTCAAACTCATGTCCACAGAGTCGGTGATGCCATCCAGCCATCTCATTCTCCGTCGTCCCCTTCTCCTCCCGCCCCCAACCTTTCCCAGCATCAGAGTCTTTTCCAGTGAGTCAACTCGTCGCATGAAGTGGCCAAAGTATTGCAGTTTCAGACTTAGCATCAGTCCCTCCAATGAACACCCAGGGTTGATCTCCTTTAGAATGGACTGGTTGGATCTCCTTGCAGTATAAGGGACTCTCAAGAGTATTACTATATGTAAAATAGATAGCTAGTGGGAAGTTGCTGTATGATGCAGGGAGCTCGACCCAGTGCTCTGTGACAACCTAGAGGTACGGGAAGGAGTGAGGGGTTGGGAGGGAGGCTCACGAGGCAGGAGACATAGGTATACTTACAGCTGATGCACATTGCTGTGCGGCAGAGACAAACACAACATTGTAAATCAATTACTCACCGATTAAAAACAATTTTTTTAAGAGGAATGCTTTGGCCCCTCGTCCTATGTTCTCTTCCAGTGCTAACAATTTGTGAGTCTATCGCTGTTTCATTTCTATTTATTCAACAAACATTATTTAGGACAGTATGCCAGGCACTTTGCAAATAGTAACATACTTATTCCTCGTAACAATATTATGCAGGTTCTACTATTATCCTCTAACATCATCCCCAATCGTATAAGTGTGTATGTTGTGTTAGTCACTCAGTCGTGCCCAACTTTTTGTGACCCCATGGACTGAAGCCCTCCAGGCTCCTCTGTCCATGAGATTTTCCAGGCAAGGATACTGGAGTGGGCTGCCATTTCCTTCTCCAGGGGATCTTCCCAACCCAGGGATCGAACCTGGGTCTCCCGCACTGCAGGCAGATTCTTTACCAACTGAGCTACAAGGTACCCATATAAGTGTATTAACCTTATACTAAAATTAAAGGGATATTATTATCCCCTTTTACAGATGGTGAAACTGAGGTACAGAGTCACTTTAAAATATTTAAGATTTATTTTATTCTCAAAACACTTGGAATTTTTTCCTTTTGCTTTGCTGAGTGATTTATCAGCAGTCTTTGAAATTTCATTCCAGGTACAATTAGGTTGTCAGTTACGTTTCCTACTTATAGAACAACTGTAGTCATCCAGCAGAGATGGTGGGACGATGAGAACTCTGTGTCACAGTCCCAGACACACTGGAGCAGCCAGTGGGGAGCCTCTTCTTGTCCTGTCTGTCCCTCAGCAACTGCATTTTCTCCCTCTCTGGAATGAAAGTATGTGAAAGTGCCCACCACAAACCTGCGCCCTCTCTCCTTTCCTCCCTCCCTCTCTCCTCCCTTCATCTTTCCTTCCTCTCACACGCAGCCTTCCAACCCCACCACTTATGGCGGGAGTTGCACTGGGGCTTCCTCACTGCACCCGGGCTTTCTCTAGTTGCGGAGAATGGAGGCTACTCTGTTGTGGCGAGCCGGCTTCTCACTGCGGCGGCTTCTCTGGTTGCAGAGCATGGGCACTAGTCTCCTGGGCTCAGTAGTTGTGGCGCACGGGTTTAGTTGACCCATGGCATGTGGCATCTTCACAGACCAGGATCGAACCCATGTCCCCTGCATTGGAAGGCAGATCTCCTATCCACTGTGCCACCAGGGAAGTCCTCAATCCCACCACTTTTGCAGTGATGTTCTTCCCTTCGTTTCTAACCATTTCTTACACAAAAGCGATTGCCTGTTCTACCCGCCTCCTAAACTGTCTATGTACCTGTATCATGTGATTCTACTCTCCTCTTCACCTCTCCCCACCCCCAACTACTTTCAGAGTCCATTTATCTACTTAGGCTGTGATCACCCCACCGCTGCTGGATCTGCCACCACAGCTCTGTAATTGATCCTCAGAGCTCCCCTTTCCTGCTACCACAAATTCCCTCTCTCCACCTCCCTGTCCCAGCCATTCTACTTCTCTCCATTGCTTCTGTGCTTTGAAAGTGTTATATGAAAGAACTGTAAGCACCAGGTTTGACCTGATCTAAACCTTTCCAACTTATCTGACAGCATCGAGTAGAATTTTATCAATGTGGATTCATAAATGTACTATTGAATGGTGGTCAAAAGACAGCAGTTTTAGACAGCAACGTGTGCAGAGTGACAGTTTTATCTTGACACTGTGTGTGTGTGTTAGTTGCTTCAGTCATGTCTGACTCTTTGTAACCCCGTGGACTGTAGCCCACCAGGCTCCTCAATCCATGGTATTTCCCAGGCAAGAATACTGAAATGGGTTGCCACTCCCTTCTCCAGGGGACTTGCCCTACCCAGGAATCGAACCCAGGTCTCCTTCATTGTAGGCAAACTCTTTACCAGCAGAGCCACCAGGGAAGCCATCTTCCCTGGTGGCTTGATACTAGCAATATTTAAAGTACTGACACTTGCAACTTTTCAAAAATCAAAGAGGAGGCAAGATGATAAATGAATGTGACTCTCACTTGCATTATGACATCACTGTGGAGCCATAGAGATAGATGTTGCTGTATTGCTCTCTCTAGCCCTGTAGACAACCCTGGCTATGCCCATGGGAGAGCCTCATTCAAATGAACATCATCTGTCAAACACGTCATAGTGGGGAGAAGATTTCAGACTACTGGGGGAGGGGAAGGAGCATGGACTTCAAGACACAACACTTGAGATAAGACTCAAATTTTACATGTACTTACAGTTTAACTTTGGGCAGCTCAACACTTCCATGTAAATCTTGGTTTTATCCATCTGTAAAATTAAAATTTTGGTATATTAATCTTTAATGTCTCCAATGCTTTAAAGTTCTACGATTGTATGACTAAGCATATGATTCAAAATATGCAAATGTCCAATTATGTCAAACTGTGTATAATAGCAACAATTTCTAAACTCCCTCCTAAGGGGCCCTCAGTGATGACTGTCACTGTACTGGGCAGGGTCTGAAGATATGAAGAGAAATATAAAACATGGGTCCTGCCCTCCAGGTGTTGTGCTCTATGCACGGAGAGAAAAACTGAGAAGGATAACTAGCATGAATAAATGAAAAATAAAATTATTCTAAGTCTAGTTAGACCTAACATTCAGAATCATAATTGAGAACTGGAGTGATCATGATACTGGCCTTTAAGCTGAAATTTACAGAGTGGGCAGATTTTGATTGAGGGGAAAAAGGGGTAGAAGGAAAGCAAATAATAAATGTTCGAAATGATGTGTGGAAAATGTGTTTGGATGGTAAGAGTTGGACTATATTAAGGAGGGTTTAGAAGAAGCTGCAGCAGCAGCAGAGGAAGCTAGGCAGAAAATTTCATATTTGTTTCCTTGAATGACTGGATCCCATTAAAGACTTTTTTGGGGTGGGTGAGTCAATAAGTAATATACAAACCAAAAACAAGTAAAAGTAACCAAGTATTTATCTATCCTAGAAGACTTAAATGAGACTGTTTCCAGGGGCAAGGGTATATTAGAAATTTTAAAATATAACCAAAGAAAGGTAGGGGATAAAAGGAATGAAAACCTCCTGCTTCTCATTTTCTGGTGCTCCGATCTGGGATGCATTAGCTGGAGCAGTTGAGAGTTTTAATTGCCTATTAATTGACTCTGCATGGGGAGAGAAGTGATTGCTAAGGTAACTAGGTCCCAAGCCATATGGGGCTTTGCAGAGTCATTCCAACACCTTGAGCTACCCTTGAAAATGAACAGCCAGTGCTATTAGGCTGCCCAATCCACAGCAGAGCATGTGTTCCCAATATTCACCCAAAACAAGGCAGGATCTTCATGTGTGGAGGTCAACATTCCTGGGTGGTTTTAAAAGTTTGATGCTGATATTTCAACAAGAAATATGAAAAGATGTGTCTCACTGAGCCTCACTCTCTCTATTAAAACAAAATTAAAATTTTAAACTGGGGCATTGAGAAATTTTTCAGCAGAAATTTGTAGCCTCAAGTCAGACACAGAGTTGCCCTTAGATGCCAACACTTTCATTTGTCAGATAGGAAAATCAGTCGAGTGAAGAAATAAATTTTTCAAGGTCAAATTTTCATTAATGAGTCCCTTGGGAATTAGACTCCAGGTTTCCCAGCTTCAAGGCAAATGCTCATTCCAGTTGTTCATCAGATGGCCTCTCACATTATTCTTTGTTGAATCAAAGAAGGAATTCCAGGCAATCTTCAAGATCAGTGTGGTAGTTAGTAATGATGAAGGCGGGTATGAGAGTGGTGTCTCCAGTTCCTTAAAATTCCCATGCCTGTAAGGGAATTTATGCCTGCTTATGAAAAAGACTCTCCAATCCTGCCAGTCAACTATCTGTTACTACCCCCTCCCATATTCTTGCTTGAAAAATCCCATGGACAGAGGAGCCTGGCAGGCTACAGTTCAAAGGGTCACAAAGAGTCGAACACAACTGAGCACACATCACTAGCTGTTACTATAAAGTTGAGGAAGACCTTAACTTTGCTGATCCTATAATATAATTTAGATTATTCCTTGATGAATCAATTTCTAGACCTCTGAATATTGTCATAAAACCATCCTATTTAAAAATCCAAGGACTTCCCAGGTGGACCACTCATTAAGAATCTGCCTTTCCAATGCAGGGAACACGGGTTCGATCCCTGGTTGAGAAACTCTGTCAATAACCTCAGATATGCAGATGACACTACACTTATGGCAGAGAGCAAAGAACTAAAGAGCCTCTTGATGAAAGTGAAAGAGGAGAGTGAAAAAGTTGGTTTAAAACTCAACATTCAGAAAACTAAGATCATGGCATCTGGTCCCATCACTTCATGGCAAATAGATGGGGAAACAGTGGAAACAGTGACAGACTTTGTTTTTTTGGGCTCCAAAATCACTGCAGATGGTGACTGCAGCCATGAAATTAAAAGACACTTGCTCCTTGGAAGAAAAGTTATGATCAATCTAGACAGCTTATTAACAAGCAGAGACATTACGTTGCCAACAAAGGTTTGTCTAGTCAAAGCTATGGTTTTTCCAGTAGTCATGTATGGATGTGAGAGTCGGACTATAAAGAAAGCTGAGCGCAGAAGAATTGATGCTTTTGAACTGTGGTGCTGGAGAAGACTCTTGAGAGTCCCTTGGACTGCAAGGAGATCCAACCAGTCGATCCTAAAGGAAATTCAGTTCACTTCAGTTCAGTTCAGTGGCTCAGTCATGTCCGACTCTTTGCGACCCCATGAATCACAGCACGCCAGGCCTCCCTGTCCATCACCAACTCCCGGAGTTCACCATTAGTCCTGAATATTCATTGGAAGGACTGATGTTGAAATTGAAACTCTAATACGTTGGCCACCTGATGCGAAGAACTGACTTATTTGCCATCACTGACTCAGTGGACATGAGTTTGAGTAAACTCAGGGAGTTGGTGATGGACAGGGAGGTTTGGAGCACTGCAGTCCTTGGGGTCACAAAGTCGGACACAACTGAGCAGCTGAACTGGGGATGTAAGATCCCACATGCTGAGGGGCACCACAACAAGACCTAGCACAGCCAGAAATAAACAAATTCAATTTTCAAGTTCTCCCCTTTTGTTTCCTATCCTCCTTTACACTGCTCTACTTCTTTTCCCCATAGGACATAGGACTTTTTAACTTACCATATGACTTTTTATTAAGGTTTGTGCATAAGACCTGACTCCCACACCAGAATGCAAGTTCCACCAACGATCTTTGTCTGCTCCATTTACAATGTATCCCAAGGACCTGGAGTGCTCAATAAGTATTTTGAATGAGTAACTGAATAACAACAGGATCTGCCACCTATTCTGAACAATAAGCATACTTTTTTTTAAATTTTTTTTTAATTGGAGGCTAATTATTTTACAATATTATATTGGTTGGGTTTGCCATACATTGACATGAGTTCCCCCTCCTGAACCCCCCTCCCACCTCGCTCCTCCCTTTATCCTCCCTCTGGGTCATCCCCGCCCACCAGCCCTGATTAGCATACTTTTAAGTCATGGTTTCTCATCTACAAAATGGGCAGAATAATTCCCACCTAACTGGGGTGTTGTGAGGATCAGCAGCTTGCAAGGTACTGGACCCAAGGCTGTACTCACTGACTATTGGTTCTCGTCCACGAGTTGTTTGAAATCGAGAACACCCAGGTCCTTGGGATACATTGTGAATGGAGCAGACAAAGATCGTTGGTGAAATGTGTGTTCTGTTCTGGGAGTCAGGTAATATGCGCAAATTGAGAATCTCTCGATTCTCAAAAATACATCTTCCTCCTTTACAAATTCAAACCACACCAGATACTGTACATCTTCCTGCTAGATGCCTTCACATTTTACCTGGGGCTTTGGACAGTAAGGATGGGGCTTGGTAATATACTGGGTAGAGGCAGTATTGACAGTGTGGGACCAGGGAGGAAGCACTGGTTTAGAAACAGATCCAGTGTTGAGTCTTGCCTCTGCCACTCTCTAGCTACATGAACTTGGAAGGTAATCTCACTTTTCTGAGCCCCAGTTTCCTCCTATGGAAGAATGAGGATAATGCTTCATACAGTCAGTGAGACTTGTAGAGGATACAATGTTTGTAAATTACCTCTATAATCATAGATGCTTTGGAAAAAAATAAGTAAATGCAAATATTATCCCTGGAAAATACACTGATTGATTAAAAAGATGTTTTTCAGAAAGATGATTTACAAACCAGCATATCTAAATTCCTTTATAATTGTGTATTGACATATATCTCACCAAGGATTAGGTATCTAAGAATTACGGAGTTTTCCAGCTAGGTTTTCTACTTGAATTTCTCATTTTGCAAATAATGAGACATTGCAGAGGATGCTAGTATGAATAACTCTATTTACTGAGATTTTTTTTTTATTAAAACAATTCAGAGATGTGAAAATCCTTCTAGTTTTCAAGGGATGTTTAGTTTTCAAGACACTTTCATTCCCATTATATCAACCAATCATCTTTCCACCTTGTACAACAAGTTAGAACTCTGATTTTATGTATTATCTTAATTGAATTAAAGTTGAGAAAACATTTATTTTCTGTAGATTAAAAACTGATTCAAATCCTCCAACATTGTTGTTATTGTTGTTAAGCTGCTAAGTCATGTCTGCCTCTTATGCGACCCCAGGGACTGTAGCCTGCCCAGCTTCTCTGTCCATGGGATTTTCCAGTCTAGAATACTGGAGTGGGTTGTCATTTCCTTCTCCAGGGGATCTTCCTGACCCAGGGATCAAACCCACATCTCCAGCATTGGCAGGCTGGTTCTTTACCACTGAGTCACCTGGGAAGCCTCATATAGTACTTTACAGTATGCAAAATGCTTTCATATATTTTATCACCTATAATTCTTAATCTAATTTCTTACCATGTCAGAATTTAGAAGGTCTTATGGGCATTATTTTAAAGATGTGAAAACTATTCATAAAAGTGCACATACAAGTTCACATAGCCATTACATTGTTAGGATCTGTCCTATAACTTGGGTCTTACAAGTCAAAAACCAGAGCTTTTACAGAAGGCCCATGTCCTTCTTCCCTCCAATTATGATGCATCGCAGTAATTACCATACTTATTGTTTTAATGGGTCACATTTTTTATGGGTTTACAGACTTCTTGGTTTGTTTCACAAGTAGCATAACTGTCTTCTCTCTACTAAAAAAAAAAAGGAAAAAGACCGATGATTACAGCAGTCAGCAGGCTGTTATTCAGGCAATAATACTCATTAAATTCAACTGACTCTTTTTTCCAAGAAAATTGCTTAGATTTAAGCCTTCAGGTAGTTTGAGCATTCTTTGGCATTGCCTTTCTTTGGGATTGGAATGAAGACTGACCTTTTTCAGTCCTGTGGCCACTGCTGACTTTTCCAAATTTGCTGGCATATTGAGTGCAGCACTTTCACAGCACCATCTTTCAAGATTTGAAATAGCTCAACTGGAATTCCATCACCTCCACTAGCTTTGTTCATAGTGATGCTTTCTAAGGCCCACTTGACTTCACATTCCAAGATGTCTGGCTCTAGGTCAGTGATCACGTTATCATGACTATCTTGGTCGTGAAGATCTTTTTTGTACAGTTCTTCTGTGTATTCTTGCCACCTCTTCTTGATATCTTCTGAAAACAAAGATCATGGCATCTGGTCCCATCACTTCATGGGAAATAGATGGGGTAACAGTGGAAACAGTGTCAGACTTTATTTTTGGGGGCTCCAAAATCACTGTGGATGCTGTTTGCAGCCATGAAATTAAAAGACGCTTACTCCTTGGAAGGAAAGTTATGACCAACCTAGATAGCATATTAAAAAGCAGAGACATTACTTTGCCAACAAAGGTCTGTCTTGTCAAGGCTATGGTTTTTCCCATGGTCATGTATGGATGTGAGAGTTGGACTGTGAAGAAAGCTGATCGCCGAAGAATGGATGCTTTTCAACTGTGGTGCTGGAGAAGACTCTTGAGAGTCCCTTGGACTGCAAGGAGATCCAAACAGTCCATTCTAAAGGAGATCAGTCTTGGGTGTTCATTGGAAGGACTGATGCTAAAGCTGAAACTCCAATACTTTGGCCACCTCATGCGATGAGTTGACTCACTGGAAAAGACTCTGATGCTGGGAGGGATTGGGGGCAGGAGGAGAAGGGGACAACAGAGAATGAGATGGCTGGATGGCATCACCGACTTGATGGACATGTGTTTGAGTGAACTCTGGGAGTTGGTGATGAACAGGGAGGCCTGGCGTGCTGTGATTCATGGGGTCGCAAAGAGTCGGACATGACTGAGTGACTGAACTGAACTGAACTGAACTGAAGCCTTCAGGGAAGTATAAAGTTAAGTTTTACCAAGAACTGTAAGGTATATTTTATACCTCATCTAATAGAATATTTTTAATACTACATCTTGCCTATTAATGTAACAAGATTAAAGAACTTAAGAATCTCTACTTTTTAATGTTTTAAAAAACTAATCATTCAGTATATTATAAACTATGCCCTCAAATAATTTTATAGAAATCTTATTTTATATTACTCTGAATGAACTTCCTAGGCTTTCACTGATAAATGCTTTCTCAACCACAGTCCTTAAAGGAAAATGAACCAGGTTAATTAACTGAGTTTCTCATATATGGCTAGAGTTTAATAGACACAGTTACAATTTGATTTTCATGCCCTTATCACATAATCGATGTAAGAAAGGAAGCACGAATAGTTACCATGAAACTCAAGATAGCAAAAGGACAGTCATCCGACTCGGGGAGAATTACCCTTTCCCTCCTCCAGTGGTCAAGGGCCATACCAGAGGCGGGATCGGTATAGACAGGAACAGAGAAGGAATAGAAGTTTTCAGGCCTAGAAAATCACATGGATGGAGAAGCCTGGTAGGCTGCAGTCCACGGGATCGCTATGAGTTGGATATGACTGAGCAACTTCACTTTCACTTTTCACTTTCACACATTGGAGAAGGAAATGGCAACCCACTCCAGTGTTCTTGCCTGGAGAATCCCAGGGACGGGGGAGCCTGGTGGGCTGCCGTCTGTGGGGTCGCACAGAGTCGGACACGACTGAAGTGACTTAGCAGCAGCAGAAGCAGGATAGACCAGAGAAAGCTGTGGAATTGCTAAAGACAGTACCAACACTTTCACTTGCTTATAGGGCTTTTACTCGCACATACATATAAAGATTGTTAAAATACATCTCCGCAGTATGTGAAGGGAAGTGAAGATCAAGGCTAACAGCTTCAGATGGAGCGAAGAACCTGGAGAATTGGTTTCCCCAGAGAGGTCCCTTACCAGTCCTAACAGAGCCTCTCTGACCTTTGCTCTGGGGTAGAAAATGGGATGCAGTTAATGTTCTAATGGGATTTCTCTGCCTTTTCTGTTTTTCTTTTCAACTTTATTACATTTCAATCTTTCAATTATCATCAAATGGCATTTCTTTTTATTTTTATTGGATTCTTTGTACTCTTGATTTATAAAACTCCAGATGTAGCCAATGTATATTTTTCCAACATCACATTAAAACTTCATTATAAAATTTCATAAACCATGTCTCTCAATCTAGTAAATAACCCACTTTGTTAATTAGACTCTTAAAAATAATCCTCCACTTGTACAATAGATTACCATATAAAATGCATTTAATATTTTAAATGTAGGGATGCTGCTGCTGCTGCTAAGTCGCTTCAGTCATGACCAACTCTGTGCGATCCCATAGATGGCAGCCCACCAGGCTCCCCCATCCCTGGGATTCTCCAGGCATATGTTGTGTTCTAATATATATGTGCTTAGTCACTTCAGTTGTGTCTCTTTGCAACCCTGTGGACTGTAGCCCACCGGGCTCCTTAATCCATGAGATTTCCCAAGCAAAAATACTGAAATAGGTTGCCATTTCCTTCTCCAGGGGATCTTCCCCACCCAGGAAGTGAACCCAGGACTCCTTCATTGCAGACTCTTTACCAGCTAAGCCACCAGGAAAGCCATAATATAAAACAGCTAATTTTATCCTAAAGTATATCTAACATATGAAATATAAGAAGACTAACAGGAAAGAAAGAGATGGGGAAAAAAGAGTATTTATTTGGTCTCTGATATATGTGGTACATCTTTATTTTACAAATGAGGAACAAACCTGCCTATAAAGGTGGCTGAACGAAGCCAACTAACAAATGTTCTCTTACCCAGTCACTTTTTAATAGTTTTTTTTTTAATTATCAGAAAATTGTTCATAATCAGCCATGAAACAAGGGAGGGAAACTAACTTCAGGCCATTAATTCAGGAAATGACAACCAAGGAAGAAGCAAGTTTCTGGCAGAGAATGGTATAGCTTCTCACTGTCCCATTCCCACAAACCAGAAAAGATTGGACAGTGAGATGTTAGTTCTGGGAAAATTCATGGAAGCATCTTGTAGAATGTTCTATATAACTCGCATCACAGGTCCTATGCAGGATCAGCTACTGAGGTTCAAGTCTGCTCTGAAAGCCCAACATGTGCTGAGCTTAAGATGTGAGGTGCTGTTCCACAGGGTGGGGTATCCTCCTGGCTGGGTGGAGGGGGCCCTGCACGCCAATTAGGAAGAAATGAGGTCGGGAAGGAGAGCCTTTCTTCTTTTTGCCACTGCCAGTAGGTATCCAAAACAATGGAGAGAACCTCTAATGTTATTAATAAATTAATAGAACCTATGAGTTCATTACTAAATTATCACGTGGAATCATTAACAAAAGAAGGACCTGAATGGAATTTCTTGTGTGTTTGTTCAACAGTCAGTCCCCCTGAGTGAAATGGCTCTGGTGCGAATGGACTGAAGAAGAAATTACAGCACGAATGAATGAAACTATAAAACAGAAAGATATTCACAGACGTAGAGAACAGACTTGTGGTTGCCAAGGGGGAAGGAGGGATGGACTGGGAGTTGGGTGTTAGTAGATGCAAATTATAATACATAGGATGGATAAACAGCAAGGTCTTACTGTATAGCACAGGGAATTATATCCAATATCCTGGGATAAACTATAATGGAAAAGAATATTAAAAAGAATATATGTGTGTGTGTGTGTGTGTATAACTGGGTCACTTTGCTGTACAGCAGAAATTAACACAACATTATAAATTAACTATATTTCAATGAAAAGGTAAAATAGAATAAAAAGAAATTACCCATGGGTGTACCTAAAGATCAGATGCAGACCAAGAGGAGGCCAATTGGGACACCATAAAGCCCTGCCCTCACCCCTACAGCCAATCTACCAAGTACTAACAATTCAATTTATGCACCCACCAAAAATATGGGAATGTCTACTCCCTTCCACCATCCACTAATGCAATGTATTTCCATATTTTTTTAATCTTTGCCTTTTCTTTTTTTAAAAAATTTATTTATTTCTGTATGGCTGTGCTGGGTCTTCCTTTCTGTGTGAGCTTTTCTCTAGTTACGGTGAGTGGGGCTACTCTCCAGTTGCACGGGCTTCTCATTGCAGTGGCTCCCCTTTTAGCTGAGCGTGAGCTATAAGAAATGCACGCTTAGCAGTTGTGGTACATGTCTCAGTAGTTGCAATTCCTGGGCTCAGTAACTGTGGTGCACAGACTTAGTTGCTCTGAGGCATGTGGCATCTTCCTGGATCAGGAATCAAAACTGGATCTTCTGCAATGGTAGGTGGAATCTTTACCATTGAGCCACCAGGGAAGCCCAATTTTTGCCTTTTCTAGATGTGAAAATTTATATTTCATTGTGCTTCAAGTTCCATATCCTTATATAGGTACTGGGAAAAAACAGTGAACTTAGAGAAAAGATAATTTTGAGATGGAAACATTCTTTTTAAGCAGAAAACAAATCCCAGAATCATAAAAGAGTGACAAATTTAAGTATATAAAAATTAAAATTTGTGGGTATGGAAAGAAATGATATTAAGAAGGTCAAAAACAAATAACAAAAGAAAAATATTAGCAAAACACATAAAATACAAAAGACTAACTTTATTAAAGAAAGATTAAACAGAAAAACAGAGAGAAAGGAACAAAGTTATTTCTAACTCTGTTTCTCCTCCTTTAACAGTCAAATAATTTCACACCATTCTTGGAAGGAAAGTCAGAATCCTTATGTGGCTTACCGTCCCAGGCATGATCTGGCTCCCCTCCACCTCTCTAATTTCATCCCTTATCATGCTTTCCTTCACTTCCCTGTCTTAGATAGACAGGCCTTCTTCCAGCTTCTTGATTTCTTCAGGCATTTTCTCTGCTTAGAACATACTCCCCTCCTTAAAAATTAAAAATAAAATCTTTATCTTTACAAACATTCAAATCTTACCTCAAATGACACTTCCTTAGAGAAGGCTTTTCTGAGCGTTGCAACCCCCCACCTCAAACTAGATGAAGTTCCTTATTATTTGATCTCATGTTTCCCTTCTCTTTCTCTTCCTCGTACCTTGTAGTCAACTATATCTGTGCTGATTTATGTAATACTCCTCCACTAGGCGGTAAGTTCCCCAAGGACCTGATCACTCTATGCCCAGGATTTAATGCATTGTTTATTGTTTTGTTTAGTAGTTTCCAAAGTTCTGGGATACATGCTCAAAGCAGTAGGTTGATCATCTCTATAATCCATCGATCTTACTTTTAACTGTTTACCTCTTATCAAGCTGGTGAAACCATCCTCTCAGAACAGACTTGTTCCTTCTTAGATGTTCAGTCAGCAGCTGGTAGGGAGTGGGGAGGAGGGCAAGAGAAGTCTTATTACCTATCAGTGAGAACCAGACTGTGGTTTTGATCTGCTCAGTCTGCATCTATCCCCATAAAGCTCATTAATCCCTCATTTAAAATTCTCCCAAACAGTTATGTGTACACAAAACCAAATCCCTGTGGTGAGATATCCACATGCAAAAGAATAAAGTTGGACCCCCTCTTACACCACCTTCAAAAATTAACTAAAGATGGTTCGACAACCTACATAGAAGAGCTAAATCCATAAAACTCTCTTAGGAGAAAACATAGTAGATCTTCACAATCTTGGATTTGGCAATGAATTCTTAGATATGACATCAAAAGCATCTAAAGGAAAATAGTTTATAAATTTTAGTTCTTAAAAACTTTTTTGCATCAAAAGACATTAAAGATATTCACAAATCATATATCTGATATGGGTCCACTATTCAGAATATATAAGGAACTCTCACAACTCAACAACATAAGACAACTCAGCAAAAAAATAAATAATAAAGGTAAAGGATTTAAAAAGACATTTTTCAAAAGAAGATACACAAACAGCCAACAGGCTCATGAAAAGATTTGTAATGTTGCTAGTCAAACAAATTGCAAATCAAAACCACAATGAGATACAATTTCACACCCACTAAGAGGACTATAATGTACAAAGACAACAATAGAAAATAACAAGTATTGGCAAAGATGTAAAGAAATCAGAACCCTCACACACTGCTGGTGGGACCTCATACACTGCTGGTGGGAGTATAAAATGATTGAGCTGCAATAGCAGTTTGATAGTGCCTCAAAAAGTAAACATAGAATTGCCTTGGTGATACAGCAATTTCACTCCTAGGTATATATCCAAAAGAACTGGAAACAGATGCTCAAACAAATACATGTACATGCATATTCATAGCATTACTATTTACAATGTGGGTGGATGCTAAGTCACTTCAGTTGTGTCCAACTCTTTGCAACCCTATGGACTGTCTTCTCTGTCCGTGGGATTCTCCAGGCCAAAATACTGGAGTGATTTGCCATGTCTTCCTCCAGGGGACCTTCCCGACTCAGAGACTGAACTGGCATCTTCTGCAGCTCCTGCATTGCAGGCAGACTCTTTACTGTTAAGCCACCAGGGAAGACCCACTGTTTACAATAGCCAAAAGGTATAAACAACCCAGACGTCTATCAACAAATGGATAAACAGATTGCTGTATATAAGCACAGTGGAATATTATTCAGTCATAAAAAGCAATGAAACACACTGGTACATGCTACAATGTGAATGAACCTAAAAAACATTATACAAAGTGAAAGAAGTCAGACCCAAAATGTTACATGTTGTGTGATTCTATTTATATGAAATATACTGAGTAGGTAAATCCATAGAGACGAGAAATATATTGGTGGTTGCCAGGAGCTGGAATGAGGATAGAATGGGGAATAAGTTCTTAATGTGGACACAGTTTAATTCTGGGGTAATGGCTGGACAACAGTATGAATAAACTAAATGCCAATAAACTGTTCCCTTTAAAATAATTTTAATATAATTAATATGCAGTTATTTATATTAAATAATTTTAATATAAATAAGATAAAGTTAATTTTATATTATATGAATTTCATCTTAATTGAAAAATATCTGGGGTCCTCACTCTCAGATCTCAATTCCATTTTTATGAGTCCCTATTTAATCACTGGTTAAAAAAAACTAACATTCAAAACAAAAAAGAATGCTTCTTTTTAAACAAAATTGCTATTTGATGCATGATCTGAGCTGTTGGAAATAAAAGTTCTGGCATTATAGAACTGTAAGAAATATTTTCAAACAAGAATAAAAGTATGTTAATTTGGATTTTTGAAATTGCAGGTTAAACACTTTCCTTTCTTCTTAATAAATGCTGTGAAAATGTTTAAAAATAAGCTGACACCTTATTATGAAATACTGAGATAAACTGAGACCTTACTTTAACTGGAAGACATAAATTATTACAAAACTATGAAAAACTCAGAAAAATCTATGACAACAGATGGTGCAGGGTCACGCTTAGGTAGCAGAGAACTGCTATGCGCATGATGAGAAATCTAAATTTATAGAGGCCTTTTGGAAGTCCTGGAAGTGTGTCTGAAATATATCAAAGTCAAAGTGTGTTACTGGGAGCAGCTCTGCAATGACTGGGCCCCTGAGTAGAGTAACCAATATACCTGCTGCTTACAGGGTGATAGGCAGTAGCTAGTCCTCAGCTGCACCTAGGCTGGTGATTGATCAGACATAATGATACCCACTGACCTGAACTCAACAGAGTGAAATTCACTGAAGATTGATACTTTTCCTCAATTCCTCACTGACTCTTTGTGAGGATGCAGTGTACTTGGCTGCATCAGAAGTGGTGATGTAACATGATCAGCAGCATTCTGCAGAACCTCCTAGACTCCCCTTTATTTTTGAGCTTAGACCAAGAGAATCGTTTTCATTATTTTCAATCCTTTCCGCTTTCTTCTGCCCCGTTCTCCTTCTTCTCTCTCTAATTCAACAGATTTTTAAAATATCCTTTCATTCACTCATTCATGCCAGGTCTTTGTTGTGGCTCGTGGGATCTTAGATCTTTGTTGAGGAGTGCTGTTTCATTAGTTGCCCAGGTGGAATCTTTTTCTTCTTCTTCTTTTTTAGCTGTGGCGTGATGGATCCCTGACCAGGGTTCGAAGCCAGATCCCCTGCGCTGGGAGCAGAGTCTTAGTCACTGGATCACCAGGGAAACCCCTAAACAGAGTTTTGATGCCTAGGATGTAAGAAGGATATGTTCCAGTTTGTACCCACTGTTCACAAAATCAGAACTCGAGTAGGGAGTCAGATCAGGTCTTAAGCAATTTAGAACCAGTT
Source organism: Moschus berezovskii (assembly GCF_049115385.1). NCBI lineage: Eukaryota > Metazoa > Chordata > Mammalia > Artiodactyla > Moschidae > Moschus > Moschus berezovskii. The sequence continues at coordinate 96,236,233 of NC_142460.1, forward strand.
TTTTTTCCCTACCAAGTATAAGATACTTTTTAGTTGTCTCTGATAATTGATGAAGATATATCTATGATAATGGATAAAAGAAACCACCTCCTCAAACAGAAAACCCAAAAGTTACCACTAGAATTTATCTTGGGCTCTCATTTTGATGCACTCTTTCCCAAATGTTAAAAGGGTTGAATTTTAGAGTTTTCTTTCTTTGTAACATCTGAGAAATACAAATGAGGTGTGAAATGAGAAAAGAGAAAAAGAAAAGAAAAAGCAATAAGTTTTGATCTAACCACAAGTAGAATAATCAATGTCTAAAAGACTCAACATGAACATTTTTGAGCTCCTATCTGAAGCCAATCAGTGACCTAGACCCTTGGAGTGGATGGGACAGGGGATGCTAAATTATAAATAAAGATAAATAGTGGTCACTATCCTCCAAAAGACAGAATTTGAGCTGGGACTTATAGTGTATGATTTTTCCAGTTGGCAAGGTCAAGCATGGTATAGCAAAACAGTAGTAAGCATACAATACCTGACATAATAGACAAAAATTTAAGTTTGACTCTTGCTCATTTAGAGGCTGAGTATCTAGTCTGCTTTTAATCTTAAGTCATTTTAAAATTCGAGCTTTTCTTTCACTGTGACAGATTTTCATCATTCTAGGTTTGCACATATTTTGGAACTTCTGTACAGTCTTAAGTACTTTATGATTACAGCTGAAACTGATTCTTGCAGGCAGAGTAATTCACTCCTTCTTCTGAGTTCTTACAGTGCTCTGTTCACACCTTTATGGAGCAGAGATTACACTGTATATTAATTATCTGTTCGCTTTTCTGTCTCCTTCACAAAAGTGAGAGCTCCTCATGGACTGTGATTACATCTTGTTAAGACAGAGAAATATAACAGTTAGGCATTTGGGTGCTCAGCTCATTCCGCCCAAATTCAAATCTCTTCTCCACCCTTTCTTGTCTTACTTTATAAACGTGGATATGTTATTAGTTAACCTCCTTAGATTTCAGTTTCTTCCTGTAAATGAAAATAAACCTACCTCATTTATACGGTACTTACTGTAGTGCTTGGCACATAGAAGAGCAATTCATAAATGTAGGCTCTTATCCCATAACCCACGGTTTCCTGCATGTAAGTATTTAATAAAGTGTGTAGAAATATTAAATGAGTAAATTATTTTACAAGAACTGCCTAGATTGGGAAATACTTTTAGCCTATTTTCCTGACCAAATTTTTTTCAGATGAAAAGAGAAATCCCCTTTCAGATTCCGTGATGCTGGGGTGAATCATTCATTTCCCTTTGGTTTGGTGGGGAAATGACAGTCACTGCTTCTTCCTCATTCTGCCCAGAAACTGCTGGACTCAGCTGAGAACTGAAGACAGAGAGCAATGGTCTGAGGTTCAGCTGAGAAAAACAAAAACAATCCTTGGCTTTTCAGCTCTCTGAGGGCTGCTCCTGATCATTCTCAGTAAAGAACATACTGTGGTCTGGTAAAGAGCTCGGAGTATCTGCAAGAAAGATATAGCCTGCAAGAGAAGATGTTTCTATATATCTTGATTTTTTAAGAAACGTAGGGTACCACCTGATGACTTACTGCTCCTCTTCTGTGGTCCCTTAATACCTAAATCACAATATTACTAACCTTGGTTGAGCACATACTGCATGCTAGGTGCTGGGTTCTGAATACTTCACATGTGCCAACTAATTAAATTCGAACACAAATCTATGAGGTTGGCGTTACCCTCATTTGACAGATGAGAAGACTGATGCAACAGGTCGAATTAACTTGCTCCAAATTACACAGCAAAAAGTGGCAGAGCGAAGATTTGAACTGAGGCTGCCAGTTTCATGCATGTGAACAGTATATGAAACTGCCTCCCAACCTGCTTTGTCACTTATTCCCCCGTTGCACAGAAATCTTTCAATGACATTTTCTTTTTTTCTTAATTTATTTATTTTTAATCAACAAATAAGTTCGTTTCAATACTGTATTGGTTTCTGCCATACATCAACATAAATCAGCCATAGGTATACATATGTCCCCTCTCAAACCTGTCTCCCACTTCCCAGCCCATCCCACCCCTCCAGGTGGTCTCGGAGCTCTGATTTGAGTTCCCTGAGTCATTCAGCAAACTCCCACTGGCTGGCTACTTTATATATGGTAGTATATGTGTTTCCATGCTACTCTCTCCATTCGCCCCACACACTCCTTCCCCTCACCCTAATCACTGAGTCCATAGGTTTGTTCTCTATGTCTGTGAATGACAAGTTTTCTTATCTGCCTCTCGAACCCACGTGAGTCTCTTGAGGACACAGCCTGTAACCCCAATGATTGCCCAGCTCCTGTCACAGCACCTGACACATATCAGGTATTCAATACACATTGAGTAAATGAATGAACAATTAAGCACAATGAGGCAGTGCTTTAGGCAGAAAATATTTGTTGGATTTGAGTAAGAAATTGGAAGCAGAGGAATCATGCCTAACTTGGCTCCTATATCTGGTCAAGATCACTTCAGAAGAAGTCTTAACTCTTCTAGATCCAATTGCTCTGAGATGGTGAAACTGAAGCCCTTCTTTCCATACCTCATACAAATCATCAGATAGGAAATGTTTAACCTGCCCTCCCCTGCACTGGTTTCAGATCTCTGTAAGAAGCCTCACTACAGGCTCTGAACAGTCCTTGGCCCATTTAGTGCCTTCTGGTGGGTTCCATTTCTCCATCTGCCATAGTAACTGAGACGCCAAACATTTGAAATCTTTTTCAAGGGAAATAGTCCTCAGCGACTGGTGACACAGTATGTCCAAGAATTGGACTTGAGAAAGTTTCTAAAGAAGCCCTTCCTCCACAGGCCTTCATTTTACAGTGATTTTATCCCAAGAATTAAACACTTTTTCCTGCCTTTGATGGCTTCTTTCTACAGGTCGAAGGACAGAACTGGGCTCTTCTACTGAGCTACCCTGTCGGCTAAAGATTTCATTAAGAATTTGATGAAGATTCAAGATCCCAAGGTATCTTTTTTGGAACAGATTTATGAAATTTTAATCTTACAGATATTGACCTGAACAAATTACAGATCTGTTCAGTGAAGAGTCGTACAGAGAAGTGAACAAGGGTTTGGGAGTCAGACAGATCTGGATTCAAATCTGGCCTCTGACAGATAGCTACTGAGTATTCTCAAGATCCCAAGGTATTTTGCTAAACAATAAAGCTTGGCTTGTTGCCAGGAATTGGAGAGTTTGCATCAGGTTCTTCATGGACTGAAACTATATTTTCTCAACAACCTCCCTCATTTCCCTCTGGGAGATTTTGCTGCCCCTGCTCCGGTTGAAGTTACATTTCTTTCCAACTTCCCATGACCATATGACTGCTAAATAGAGCTCCTTTCCTCCAAAGAACACACACACACACACACACACCATCATCTCTTCCAAAAAAAGCTGCATACAGGCCTGACTCAAGTGACACTTGTAAGTAAATTGAAGAAGGCTGGTACCACATGCATCTTCGGATAAGCATGGAAAACATTTCTACCTTTAACATTCATAAAACTGACTTCATTTAATGAAGCATTCTCAGAAAGTATCTCAGTCTTATTTAATTTGTAAAGAAAAAAGACAAATTACCAATTCACTTAAAAATGTTTTTCCCTTCTCCTCCATGGTTTACTGACGTAAAAAATGAAAATGACCCTTTCCATTCACCTGGTATCACCAACCTCCTTTTGCTCATCAAATATTTATTGCCCCTCATTGTGCAGAGCAAAGATACTATAGTAGTTCCTACCCATTGTTCTGAATAGCCAACTTAGAGATAAAAGTTAAAGATGAATTCATATTAATAATAGATGACAACTAAAATTCAATGAAAAGGTGGCACCCCAACAGTAAAATTTAGAGAAAATTGGGAGACCATCTATACCAGTGGTTTTTCTAAAATTTTCTTTAGCTTCAAAAACTCCTCACATAAAAATTTAATTGGCAGTCCACTACAGCAAATGGAAGTCATTTCCTAATTGAAACAGTTGATGTCCAGAGAGGATTAGACTGGCCAGCAAGTCCAAACCAGTTCATGGAGTTCATTAGGTCTAGTCTTCTTGTTTTGACACAACAGGAAAAGTTGTGTTTTCCTGTTGAATTGCAGGCTTCATTATTGCAGTAAGCTGAGTCTTACAATGCTGTGAATAGACTCTAGAGATTTTAAACCCTGCATCCTAACTCATGCATCCTGGTCTTGGCTTCAGTTGCCAATAAGCTATCCAACCAGCACTATTCTTCTCAGGATTTAGCATATTAATCTATGATCCAGGAAATCTTACTGGATTTAGTGGAAAATATTTAGATCCTAAAGCATTTCAAATGGGACGGGAATGGAATCGAGGAGAAAGGGTAGCTCGCTTAGATGGCACTAGGGAAGCTGCAATACTAGGATGAGTGAAGAAATATAAAACTGTAGTCCAGCCTTATACCTTATTCAAACCTGGGCTCCAGACAGATTAAGGATCTAAATGCTGACAACACAACTATACAGTTATTAAAAGAGTATGTAAGATAAATTTCTGAAAGATAAAGAAAGTCTTCCAAAGGGACATCCCAAAGTACAAACCATTAAGTTAAAAGCTGATGGATCTGACACCATCAAAGTTAAAGATTCCAGCTCCGTAAAAGACACAATAGCAGAGGACAGAATGAAAAAATGTATTTGTGACATCCGTAACAGTCAAGAGATGAATATCTAGACTATGTAAGAACTCCTACAAAATCAACAAAAAAGAAACAGAAAAACAAATGGAAAACTATTCAAAGGATGTGAAAAGGTAATTGGTAAGAAAGAAAGACCTTAAATTGGTCATTTAAGAATGAAAGGAAGGGATGTTAATAATCAGAAGAATGCAAGCTATAGCAATGCAGTTTCACTTTACACATACTAAAATGGCAAAATAAGAGAGGAAGATAATACCAAACGTTGACAAAGATTTGAGGAGATGGGAACAATCAGGCACTACTGGGTTTAATGTAAAACATACAACCTTGTGGAAAGGAATCTGGTAATGCTGAGTTAAACTACCGCACAATTGCACTCATCTCACACGCTAGTAAAGTCATGCTCAAAATTCTCCAAGCCAGGCTTCAGCAATATGTGCACCGTGAACTTCCAGATGTTCAAGCAGGTTTTAGAAAAGGCAGAGGCACCAGAGATCAAATTGCCAACATCCGCTGGATCATGGAGAAAGCAAGAGAGTTCCAGAAAAACATCTATTTCTGCTTCATTGACTATGCCAAAGCCTTTGACTGTGTGGATCACAATAAACTGTGGAACATTCTGAAAGAGATGGGAATACCAGACGATCTGACCTGCCTCTTGAGAAACCTGTATGCAGGTCAGGAAGCAACAGTTAGAACTGGTCATGGGTCAACAGACTGGTTCCAAATAGGAAAAGGAGTATATTGTCACCCTGCTTATTTAACTTATATGCAGAGTACATCATGAGGAACGCTGGGCTGGAAGAAGCACAAGCTGGAATCCAGATTGCCGGGAGAAATATCAATAAACTCAGATGTGCAGATGACACCACCCTTATGGCAGAAAGTGAAGAGGAACTCAAAAGCCTCTTTATGAAAGTGAAAGAGGAGAGTGAAAAAGTTGGCTTGAAGCTCAACATTCAGAAAACAAAGATCATGGCATCTGGTCCCATCACTTCATGGGAAATAGATGGGGAAACAGTGGAAACAGTGTCAGACTTTATTTTTTTGGGCTTCAAAATCACTGCAGATGCTGATTGCAGCCAGGAAATTAAAAGACGCTTACTTCTTGGAAGGAAAGTTATGACAAACCTAGATAGTATATTAAAAAGCAGAGACATTACTTTGCCAACCAAGGTCTGTCTAGTCAAGGCTATGGTTTTTCCCGTGGTCATGTATGGATGGATGTGAGAGTTGGACTGTGAAGAAAGCTGATCGCCGAAGAATGGATGCTTTTGAACTGTGGTGTTGGAGAAGACTCTTGAGAGTCCCTTGGACTGCAAGGAGATCCAACCAGTCCATTCTAAAGGAGATCAATCCTGGGTGTTCATTGGAAAGACTGATGCTAAAGCTGAAACTCCAATACTTTGGCCACCTCATGCGACGAGTTGACTCACTGGAAAAGACTCTGATGCTAGGAGGGACTGGGGGCGGGAGGAGAAGGGGACGACAGAGAATGAGATGGCTGGATGGCATCACCGACTCAATGGACATGAGTTTGAGTGAACTCTGGGAGTTGGTGATGGACAGGCAGGCCTGGCGTGCTGTGATTCATGGGGTGGCAGAGTCAGACACGACTGAGCGACTGAACTGAACTGAACTGAATGCTGAGTCAAATTAAGATCGGTGTATCCCATGACCCAACAATCCCACTAATGGTTGTACTCAGAGAATTTCTCCCATGAATTCATCAGGGGATACATGAAACCATGTTAACTGTTGCATTTTTTGCAGTATCAAAATATGTTACCTAGTATCCATAGAGGTGTTAGTCGCTCAGCCATGTCCAACTCTTTGTGACCCCAGGCTCCTCTGTCTGTGGGATTCTCCACGCAAAAATACTGCAGTGGGTTGCCATTTGCTTCTCCAGAGGACCTTCCTGACCCAGGTCTCCCACCTTGCAGGCAGATTCTTCACTGTCTTAGCCACCGGGGGAATAGATAAGTAAAATGTAGTAATATTCTGGACTACTAGGCCATGGTCAGGCTTCCCAGGTGATTCAGTGGTAAAGAATCCACCTGCCAATTCAGAAGATGCAATTTCGATCCCTGGGTCAGGAAAACCTCCTGGAAGAGGGCAGCCCAGTCCAATATTCCTTCAGGGATAATCAAATGGATAGAAGAACCTGGTGGACTGGAGTCCATGGAGCTCCCAAGAGCCAGACACAACTGAGCACAAACATAAGCCCATCCTGTGGGCAGGACACCTGGGCTCACATCCTGGCTCGGCCTCTCACTTGTGCATCACACCTGTCCAGGATGCTCTTCTCTAGATTTCCTAGAACCTTAGAATTTCTAAATCTAGAATCTTAGAACAATTTCTAAATTCTTTTCCAGCTTTGTGCTTCAAGTACTCTGTTCTTCCTTTCCAATCAATAATCTCTATAATATCATAAGCAACAATAAAATCATATCACCCATTTCAGAACACTTTTACTAACATTGAAGAATAACCTAACTTACAAGAAATGTCTTCGGCTGAAAGTGTGTTTTTATATACCTGGCTGAAAGAGTGACATCGTTTCTTTAAATGTGTAGGCATTAGCATCTTAACACAACTGTTACCCTTTTCGTGGATCAATGAACAAAGGAAGTTAAAAAAAAAGACAAATAATATTCAAGAGGATCAGAGGTGCTGTAGAAGCAGAGTGCTTTTTTAATAACCCGAGCCCGGTGGATGACGATGATGATATTGATATGACAGTGATGCTGGCAGTGACAATGAATACGAGAGTAACCCAGAAAACCATCAATCCAGAAGGGTTTCAGCTTCTCTCTGAACATCTAGTCCATAGAGATAACTAAGCCTCTCTGGCTGACTCAAGGTTCCTTTGGCGCCTACTTTAATTTACTCTGAAACGTACCCTTGAGATGAGAGATGGAAAGTATTATAAAATGAAGGTCACCTTATAAAACTGTGGACTACATTTACAAAACAAAATAGCAAAATGGAAAAACACACACTATCATAGAAAATCTATTCTGCATTGTGCTAGAAAAATCCTTTTGCCCTTTTAAGAGCTCATTAGAATGCAACAGCACTCATTTCAACCAATTAATATTTTGGCTATGAATAGAAAAATATGTGTGAATGGCCAGTCCAGTACAACTAAAACATTTGCATAACATCAGGCCTTTCTTTGGCTGTGTAATTAATCATTGGGGATTATCCATTTGTAAGCATAATTTTTCACTGTCAGGAGAAATTATGTTTTATTTATTGAAGCACTTTAAATCATAATTACAGCTATCATTTATTGAGCACCAACTAAGTGCTAGGTATTCCATATATAATTGCTATGCTCACCACAATATTATAAAGTGACTATTATTATACATGTTTTTAGGATTAGGAAACTGAAGTTCCAAGAGGGTGATTAACTTGTTAAAGATGATAAGTACTTCAAAGCTAAGTCTGACTGTCCATGAAGCTCATGTTCTTTTTACCATGCTATACAGTCTTTGGAGAAGGCAATGGCACCCCACTCCAGTACTCTTGCCTAGAAAATCCCATGGACAGAGGAGCCTGCTAGGCTGCAGTGCATGGGGTCACACAGAGTCGGACACGACTGAAGTGACTTAGCAGCAGCAGCAGCATACAGCCTCCACTAAAGATATTTTTTCTGAAAATGGAGACTCTATGTTATTGACAGCTAATGTTTATTGTGTGCTTACTATACGCCACTGCACACACAACTTTGCATACATTGCCCCATTCACTTTACAAATATCCCACTGAAACATGGATACTCATATGTATTTGAGGTTATAAGAAAACTGGTATGTAAAGAAAGTACCTAGTCCAATATAGCATGCCCAGAAAACAATGGAATCTGGATTCGAGGTCTCAGTATCAGTCATATTTTTCTTAATTTTACTTTTTAAAATTACATGTAACAAAACTGACCTTGGTGTCCAGTTCCATGAATTCTAACATATGAATACATTCATATCACCACTAATGTAACTGGTATACAGACCAGTTCCGTTGCCCTGAAAAACTCCCTCATGTCCGCAGCCACAGCTTCGTCCCTCACCAACCTCTGCACTTCCTGACCTGGCCTCTGTCACCATAGTCTTGTCTGATTGAGAATGTGATGCAAATGAAATCAGGCAACATAGAACCTTTCAAAGAGGCATCTCTCAGTGTAATGCCTTTGCATTCTACCCATGTTTCCCTTTCTGTTCCTCTTTACTGCTGAGTCGTTTTCCATCATATGGATACACTGCATTTGTTTACCCATTCATCTGTTGAAAGAAATTTGGATTGTTTTCAGTTGGAGATGGTGATGAATAGAGTTGCTACAAACATTTATGTACAGGTTTTCATGTGAACATAAGTTTTCATCTTCTCAGAGTAAACACCTCGGAGTGGGTTGTTGAGTCATATGGCAAGTGTTTGCTTAATATTATAAGAAACTGCCAAACTATTTTCCAAAATGGCTGTGTAATTTTTGCCTTCTCTGCAGAAGTGCAAGAGAGTTTTGGTTTTTCCACAAACTCATCAAGACTTGGTAAAGTTAGTTGTTGATTTTCTAAATTTTTAAAATTTTAGCCATTCTCATAGTTGTACAATGGTAACTCACGGTGCTTTAATTTTCATTTTCCTATTGTATCCCTTTATGGGCTTATTGTATCACTCTTATTTCCTCTCTGGCGAATTGGTTCAATATTTTTGCCCATTTTTTAAATTAAACTGTTTATTTTCTTAAAATTGAGTTTACATAGTAGAAATGAGTATTTTGTCAGGAATAAGATTTACAAATATTTTTATTCAGTCAAATAGGACTTACAAATATTTTGTCAGGAATAAGATTTACAAATATTTTTATTCAGTCAAATAGGACTTACAAATATTTTCATTTATTCATTTGTTTTTCATTATCTTAATAGTGTCTTTCACCAAGTATGAGCTTTTAATTTTTATGAAGTCCAATTTACTTGATGTATCAGTTTTTTATGGATCAGTTTGATGTCATGTTGAAGAACTCTCCGACTGAGCCACAGGGTAAGGGAGAAAGAGAGAGGGAGACAAGAAGATGCTAGTATTGGCTTTGAGGATGGGGTAAAGGGTCCTGAGCCGAGGAATCTTCTGGAAGCTGAACAAGGCATGGAAATACTTTCTCCCCTAGAACTTCCAGAAGGATTGCAGCCCTGCTAACACCTTGATTTTAGCCCAACAAAACCCAGATTTCTGATCTTCAGAAACATTAAGATAACAAATTTGTGTTATTTTCAACAACACAAAAAAAGACTCTACTAACTCCAGGTCAAATGCATATATGTATCTATGACTTCTAAAGGTTTTATTGTTCTGTGTTTTATATTTAGCTCTATGACTCATTTTGAGTTTTCTTTCATGGAAGGTATGAGATTTAGGTCAAAGTTCATGTTTTTGTTCATGGATATCCAATCATTTCAACATCATTTGTTGAAAAGACCATTCTTTCTTCACTGAATTGCCTTAGGAACTTTGCCAAAATCAATTGACCATATTTGTATGTGTGTTTCTGGGCTCTCTGTTCTAGTCCACTGATGAATGTGCCTATCCTGTCACCAGCATTTACCACACTGTCTTGATGACTACAGTTTTACAGTAAATCTTTAAATCTGGAGCTGTGTGTGATTCTTCAACCAGTTCCTATTCTGAGCCAACAAGCTACAAGGCACAGGTAGATAAGCCTCCATGCCCTCTTTTTCCTTTCTGCTTGGAAGGTATTAATAACATATTTTTGGTGTTCAAAGGGGTAGAAAAGCAGTGTAACTGACCTACTTTCTAGTTCAAGAGAGAGAAGAAAGGCTATCATTTGCAGCTTTTTCTCTGCCTGAGCCACCTGGAAATTCCTGCTACACATACTTATTATTGATATACAGTATACATTCATGCCATATAGTTGTTTTTTTTTTTTGGCTGTGCTGGTCTTTGTTGCTGGACACAGACTTCAGTTGCAGGGAGCAGGCGCTGCCCTCCAGTTGTGGTGCACAGGCTTCTCATTGCAGTGGCCCCTCTTGTGGAGTGTGGGCTCTAGGGCACATGGGCTCAGCAGCTTCAGTTCCCAGACTCTAGAGCACAGGCTCAATAAGTTGTGATACATGGGCTTAGTTGCTCTGAGGCATGGGGGATCTTCCTGGATCAGGGATCGAACATGAGTCTTCTGCATTGATAGGTGGATTCTTTACCATTGAGCCACCAGAGAAGCCCCTGTATACTTACTGAGCGTGCTGTGTTGGGCCCCATTATAGGCTCTGAGGAAGAACAGGAGAATAGAACACACGTGGTTCTCTGTCCTGTGAGATTTATGCCTCATGGTAAACAAATAACAACTAAACACAGAAACAACACTGGGTGGCTATCCTCCAGAGAACTGCAGTTGGGTAATATGCAATAGAGTGACTCAGGGGTCTTAGCCCACATGGCCAGGGCACGCTTGTCTGAAGGGGTCTGGGTGACGACAAGAAATTGGATGAGTGCACATCGAGGGAATGAGTGTTGTGGGCTGTTGGCCTGAAGAGCCCTAGGTGAAACCAAGCTTGACACATTTAAGAAACAACAACAACAACAAAAGACTGATAGAGCGAGAGAAGAGTGAGCCAGCGAGAGCAGTGTCAAATAAGGACTGAGAGATAACAGAAGCAGGAGGAAGAAGTGTCTTGTAATGGAGATGAGAAGTTGGATTTAACTCTAAGTGCCCAGGGAAGCCATTAGAGAGTTTAAACCAAGATGGGTCATGTGACCAAAGACAGACCAGGGCTCCCAGACAAATAAATGGGGAGAGAAGGTAGAATGAGTTTTCCCAATCCCATCTCCAAAGAAGCTTCCTGTTCACATTAACCTATTCTCTGACAAGAGTGATGTACATGAGATTCTAAACAAGTCAATTTCAAGGTTTGGGTCCTCGTAATTTGCATATCACCTTTTCCTAGCCTGGATTCCAAAAGGACTTAGAGAAGAGGGGAGACGCCAGTCTCATTGCCTTACTGAATTGGTGATATGCTGAGGACTCACTGCAAAGGAGATTGGTCCCCAAGTCGGGGAGACGTGTCTGCCATGTCACAGCCCCGTAAGAAGTAGAAACAGAGATCCCTGGGCACAGGTAAAGCAAATTGTTTCATCACAACTACTGCCTCTTGGTTTCCAGTCTTTATAAACAGCGAATTATAGGAAAGTGGCTTAAAACTATAATACAAAAAATAAAAGTCCCGCTTGGAAGGCTTTTCCATCTAGGAGGAGCACTGGATTGAATTTCTCAGCAGAACTGTGTGCTGAGTCGCCAAGAGACTGTATCCAATCCATTTATTTAAATTCCACTTTGGATAAATAACCACCTTTGGGGAAACATAAACATAGCACCTCTTCCCCATTATAGAATCACAATTCCAGCTCCATAGCATCCCTTCTACCACCAGGGGGTATATATAATTTTTATGGAGTTATAATCTATGTGATGCCTGTTTCTTAGTGCTGTTTTTGGTTACTATTATTTCACATACATTTCTCCATGTAGCATCTAAATATTTTCCATTTTCAGTACACAGTGATAATTAGTGTTATGGTAGAAAAAATAGCTCATGCTTACAAAATAATTACTATATGTCAGACACAGTTCTGAGCACATTATCTGTTTTTGCTCATTAAATGTTTCTTCCCTATAACCATATATAGCTAGGTACCATCTGTCTTTGTTTGGCTTTAGAGGAAGGAAAGTGGAGGGACCTCCCTGGTTGTCCAGTGATTAAGGATCCTCCTGCCAATGCAGGAGACATGGGTTTAATCCCTGGTCCAGGCATTAAGATTACATACGTTGAGGGCAACTAAGCCCGTGCACCACAACCACTAAGCCTGTGGTCTAGAGCCTGGGGGCCATAACTACTGAGCCCGTGTGCTGAAACTACTGAAGCCCTTGCACCCTACTGCCTATGCTCTGCAACAAGAGAATCCACCACAGTGAGAAGCCCAGGCACCACAACTAGTGTAGCCCCTACTCTCTGCAACTAGGGAAAGCCTTTGCACAGCAGTGAAGACCAGCTCAGCCAAATATAAATTAAAAAAAATTTTTAAGTGGAGTCTGAAGCCAAGAGTACCACGAATTGTTTTATTCAGGGTTCAATCTCAAGGAAGCAGGGAATAGTAAAACGAGGCAAGGGAGCGGGGAGAGTCCACTTGAAGGTGCGTTATCAAGCTGGTTACCATCAAATGTGATTAATTGCTCCATCTCATGAGACTATGCCCTCTGGAGACCATCCTGCAAGAAAGCTGTAAAAACTCATCTCAAATAGTTATACAAGGGGAGAAAAGAGGAACTGTTTATCCACGAGTTCCCATCTGCCCCATGAGATCTTTTACTCCCACACACTTTGGACTTGGCACATATCACACCTGAGTATCAGCAGGGAAGCCTCAGGGTCAAGAGGCAGGCATCAGGGCTCAAGGCGAAGTACCCTGTAGTTTGCCTGCACAAGGTCACAGAGTCAGTCAGAGCCCACGGAAACTGGGTGTGGCAGCAGTGGTGGAAATATACAAAACATTCTCTTATCACATGGTTTGGCTGATAGAACACAAAAATTAAGTACCTGCTGTAAACCACTCAGCCAGTAACTGGTAGAGCCACAGTTTGATCCCAGGAAGCCAGACTCTTAACAATAGGCTAAACTAGCTCTTTGATTTGGGGAGATCTGGGTTGTATTTATCTTTTCACTAAACTACTTCAGAGTAGGAATCTTATGCTTGGGCAGGAATCTTAGATTCCAACCCTGGCTCAGAAACTTGGAAAATCATTTCTCTGTGGCTCTCCATTTGCTTTTGAAAAAGCTCAGGCAATATGATCTTAAAGGTCTCAAATTCTGAATCACACCCTTCTAAAAGTCTTTGAACAGATCTACAAATCCTTGCTGCTGCTGCTGCTGCTGCTAAGTCGCATCAGTCGTGTCCAACTCTATGCGACCCCATAGACGGCAGCCCACCAGGCTCCTCTGTCCCTGGGATTTTCCAGGCAAGAACACTGGAGTGGGGTGCCATTTCCTTCTCCAATGCATGAAAGGGAAAAGTGAAAGTAAAGTCGCTCAGTCGTGTCTGACTCTTAGCAACCCCATGGACTGTAGCCTACCAGGTTTCTCCATCCATGGGATTTCCTAGGCAAGAGTACTGGAGTGGATTGTCATTACCTTCTCCGTACAAATCCTTAGGATGTAAGGATTAGACTACTGAGTCATAGTGTAGGACCGTTTTTATGACTCATGGTTTAAATGAGCAGATTGCCTTTGAAAAGAAACTTACCAGTTTAATGCATTTACTATATCTTCCATGGATGAATGTGTCTCTTTCCTTGCCTGATCATCAATTGAGATAAAATGCATTTATGTATAAAATATTGAATTTTTGTTGACTCGGATATAAAGTAGCTTCATGAGTTTGCTTTGTTTTCTATTTTTCCAGTGACTAAATAAGCCAAACATCTCTCCAAGTTTGTCATGTCATTTCCTCTTGTGTTAATTTACTTTTAGCAAGTCATTTCCCCTCTCTGGGGGATCAGCCTTAACATCTCTCACAGGAAAAGGTCAACTGAGATCTCTAAGGTTGTTCTAAGAATTAAGTGAGGCAGTACCTACCAAAGTTCTATTTCAATTCTCCAAACAAATGAGGAAAGGCCTTTTCATTTTCAGCATTTGGAAATGGCAACCCACTCCAGTGTTCTTGCCCGGAGAATCCCAGGGACGGCGGAGCCTGGTCAGCTGCCGTCTGTGGGGTCGCACAGAGTCGGACACGACTGAAGCGACTTAGCAGCAGCAGCAGCAGCATAAACCTGTGAACAGGCCCTTGACCAAACTCTAAGACATGTCTTGGTCAACCAAATCTCTTCTTTCTGGCTGCTTCATATTTTAGTTCTTCCTAAAAGGGTCGCAGAGAGTCAGACACGACTGAGCGACTGAACTGAACTGAACTGAACTGAAAAGAAAGAGAGAATTACCAGCATCGTGATTTTTTCCCCTCAAATCCAAACAATTTGTAATATTAATGTGTGATGAAAACACACATAAAATGCCTTTCTCACGGCAGTGGTTATCTCTATTGACTGGCACATCTAGTTTTTCTCTAAGCCCACAGCTTCTGAAACACTTGATAAATTTGTTTTGAACTTGTGGTGACCTACCTATTTCAAGTTTCATTCTTGTAGCAGCTGAGATTAAAATGGTCAAAGCAATGAAGTCATTGTTGTCATTTAAAAGAAAGATTTAAAAGAAATAGGACGGCACTCTCAGACATTAGGGGACTCAGAACCTGGGGATTGGGAATCTGCAAGCAGATGATCACATTTCCATCTTGGTACAGATTTTTAGAAAAGAAAACAGGGGCTGACTCTTGAAGAGCTCCAGGCTCCTTTTTCTAGGCCTCTTCGTCTACCCTGCCATGCTCCTCCTCTTCACTTTTCTCTCCTGTGAAAATCTTTCTTTAGAACTCAATTAGGAGGCAGGAAAGATGGGTTCAAATCCAGTTCTGCCACTTGATAACCCTGTGGATTTTAGTACGTTCCTTCTCTCTCCTGAGGGTCACCTTTTTCATCTGCTACAGTCCCTTTATTGATTATCATGATCTTTATGAATTAGTATGTAAGATTCTTGAGTCAGATGCAGTACTTTGTTTACCTCTGTGCCCCCAACAAAGGCCCATCGTGGAATTTTTCATAGAAAGGTGCTCTCTTCTTGTTAGTATGTTGAAAGTGAAAGTGAAAGTCACTCAGTTATGTCTGACTCTTTGCAACCCCATGGACTATACAGTCCATGGAATTCTCCAGGCAAGAATACTGAGGTGGGTAGACTTTCCCTTCTCCAGGGGATCTTCCCAACCCAGGAACTGAACTGGGGGTCTCCTGTATTGCAGGTAGATTCTTTACCAACTGAGCCACATGGGAAGACCAAGAATACTGGAGTGGATAGCCTATTCCTTCTCTAGCGGATCTTCCCAACCCAGGAATCGAACCAGGGTCTCCTGCATTGCAGGCAGATTCTTTACTAACTGAGCTATCAAGAAGCCCTTTCATAAATCTTTCCTTGACCCTGAGGGTAATCTCTATTATTCTAAGTTTTACCAGGTGGATTAGTTTCTGGGAGCTGCTGTGACAAATTTCCACACATTTGTTGGCTTAAAACAACAGAAATTTATTCTCTTGTGGGCTAGGGGATAGAAGTCCAAAATCAAGGTGTCCACAGAGCACTGTTCTCTAAAAGGTTTAGGGAAGGCTCCTTCCTTGCCTCCTTCTAGCTACTAATGGTTGCTAGCAGTCCTCAGTGTTCTTTGGCATGCAACAATATCATCTTAACTTCTGTGTCCATTGTTACATGGCCTTCTTCCCTGTGGGTCTGTCTTTTCATGTCTCCATATCTCTCTTGTCCTTGCAAGGGGAGCAGTCATTGGATTTAGGGCCCCACCTAATCCAGTATGACCTCATTATAACTTGATTATATCTGCAAAGACCTTATTCCAAATAAGGTCACAATTATGGTTTCCATGTGGATGTGACTTTTGGAGAAACACTATTCAACCCAGCATCCCAGGACATCTCTGTATCCTTACTCCTCCTATCCCATAGTTTTGGACTTGTCTCCTTGCTTCCTCATGAAGAATCCTTCTTTGGAATGACCCCACTCACTGGAGTCATGATAATCATATTCATTGTTCTCCTTCATGATAGCCTGTCCCTTCTCCTCTCCATGTTTCACTGGAGCTTGCTGTCAGGCTAACCTCATGGAAAGGACAGTTTAATTATCTTCATTTCCTTGCTCAAAATCTTTCTGGTGGTTTCCTTTACCTGTAGCTCAGGAGCTGCACTTCTTCAGGAGGGCATTCTCAGACTTTACCACCTGATGCCAACTCTCCTGTCTGGTCATGACATCACAACTCTCCCCCACGCACAACACAGATTGTCTTTCAGCTCTGTCATCTACCCTTCTCCTCATCATCATGCCTTCCTCTCCATCTGAAAGCTGTTTTCTTGGTCACAAGATGGATTATTCCCATCACTCTTGAAAAGCTACCTCTTTTCCAGCCGATATCCCCACCTCACACCTAGTCAGCATCCTGCTCCAAACCCCCATACTCTTTTGTACTTCAGTTGACACTTCATCCTTACATTATTTGTCCTCATGCTATTTCTCTTTTGATTAAAACACGAGCTCTTAAGAGCAGGAACTCTTCCTCATTCCCCCAGTTTCTGGTGCTTAGAAGAGATGGCAGATTTTGAAGAGATGAAGGAAAGATTCTACAGTAATAATTTTCAGAAGCTGCTTTAGGGGTTGCGCAAATATTCTGTATTTCATTGATAGTCAAGCTGATAAAAAAATTAAATGCTAATTTTACTCCTAATTTCAGATTTTCATATTTATAAAAACAGCTTACTTCTTTATACTAAGCAAATGCAACGCATTTGATCTTACCACGTAAATATACATTAATAAAGTGTGTTTTTACTTTCTAAGTAGGTTCTGGGTAAGTTCTTGGCATTTAAAAAATTATGAAAATCACTATAGCAGTGGGGTTATGTATCGCTTGTGGGAGATGAGGTATTTGCATTTTCTCTTAATCCCAGGAGCTATGATGATGGCTGAGATTTTTTTTAATCCTACGTGTGAAATTAAAGAGGAGGGATGCTGTAAGCAGAGCAGAAAGGCAGTCGACTTTGGAGTCACAAAGACCATGGCCAGTCTGCCATTTATTAACTGTGTGAGTCAGGGAAAACTACTTAATATCCTCAAACTGTCCCCCGCCCCGCCCCTTAACATCGAAATGAGCTCTAACTCATAGGGTTGTTGAGAGCATTAAATAATATACCTAAAATGAATAACATATGAGACACGTAATAAATGACATCTACCTTAATTATAAAGGTTAGTTCTGGTGAGAGTTATCTTTTTTCCCCTTGCCTGGTGAAATGCAGCTGTAATTTCAACAGCTGCTGAGAGAGTGGATAAGAAGGGCCTTAACCTCTAAATTGCCCTGAGGGAGGGCTGGCTAATGAAAAGCCACAGGAGTAAATTATCTGCTGACTACACTCTTTTGCTGAGGTACAAAATTACTTTTGTATAGATATCCAGTTTGCTAATTATCTTTTAAAAATCAAATGAGAGCTCTTTCTTAAGTCCTGGTAGTAACCAAGGAAATGTATTAAAGGAAAAGTATCAGATTTTGCCCAGATATCAAGAAACACTCATTTTGAAATAAAATAAGGACTTGAATACTTAATGGTTGGTTTGATTATGGAGTAGATCAAGTATTTTCTTGATGTGGTCCCCTTCTTTAAGATTTGACTGGAGAAAAATTGAGAGATGACTCTGAGAAATGGAAAAATCCACATTCTGAATTAATTTGGATCCTAAAAGGAAACCAGACTGATTTATTCTCTTCCTATCTGGGTTTCAAATGATTTTTTTTCTCCTTTCATGAGGTTGCCCTTCTCTACTCTTCTGTTGGCATCAACGCACGTGGTTGTAGGAGGCAAGAGTCTGTGTAAGCATGCTCTGCTCTCTTCTGTAAAGATTTGACTCATTGGCCCCAAGCTCTTACCCACACAGTGGCAATATTCACATGCCCATGTACTTTCACTTTTCTTTCCCATTTGATCTTTTTTGTTTGTTTGTTTAAATTTTTATTGGAGTATATTGGCTTTACAATGTTGTGTTAGTTTCTACTGTACAGCAAAATAAATCATGCACACGCACATATATATATGTATGTATTGCCTCTTTTTTAGATTTCCTTCCCATTTAGGTCACCACAGAGCATTGAGTAGAGTTCCCTGTGCTATACAGTAGGTTCTCATTAGTTATCTATTTTATACATAGCAGTGTATATATGGAGAAGGCAATGGCACCCCACTCCAATACTCCTGTCTGGAAAATCCCATGGATGGAGGAGCCTGTGTCCATGGGGTCGTGAAGAGTCAGACACGACTGAGAGACTTCACTTTCACTTTTCCATTTCATGAATTGGAGAAGGAAATGGCAACCCACTTCAGCGTTCTTGCCAGGAGAATCCCAGGGACGGGGGAGCCTGGTGGGCTGCCGTCTATAGGGTCGCACAGAATTGGACATGACAGAAGCGACTTAACAGCAGTAGCAGCAGCAGTGTATATATGTCAACCCCAATCTCCCAATTCATCATAACCCCTCCTCATTTTTCCTTGCTGTCCATACATTTATTCTCTATGTCTATACCTCTAGAAGAATGGATAAAGAAGATGTGGTACATATATACAATGATATATCCAATTCAGTTCAGTTCAGTCGATCAGTCGTGTCCGACTCTTTGCGACCCCATGAATCACAGCATGCCAGGCCTCCCTGTCCATCACCAACTCCCAGAGTTCACTCAAACTCACGTCCATCGAGTTGGTGATGCCATTCAGACATCTCATTCTCTGTCGTCCCGTTCTCCTCCTGCCCCCAATCCCTCCCAGCATCAGAGTCTTTTCCAGTGAGTCAACTCGTCGCATGAGGTGGCCAAAGTATTGGAGTTTCAGCTTTAGCATCAGTCTTTCCAATGAACACCCAGGATTGATCTCCTTTAGAATGGACTGGTTGGATCTCCTTGCAGTCCAAGGGACTCTCAAGAGTCTTCTCCAACACCACAGTTCAAAAGCATCCATTCTTGGGCGATCAGCTTTCTTCACAGTCCAACTCTCACATCCATACATGACCACGGAAAAAACCATAGCCTTGACTAGATGGACCTTGATTGGCAAAGTAATGTCTCTGCTTTTTAATATACTATCTAGGTTGATCATAACTTTCCTTCCAAGGAGTAAGAGTCTTTTAATTTCATGGCTGCAATCAGCATCCACAGTGATTTTGCAGCCCAAAAATATAAAGTCTGACACTGTTTCCCCATCTATTTCCCATGAAGTGATGGGACCAGATGCCATGATCTTTGTTTTCTGAATGTTGAGCTTCAAGCCAACTTTTTCACTCTCCTCTTTCACTTTCATCAAGAGGCTTTTGAGTTCCTCTTCACTTTCTGCCATGAGGGTGGTGTCATCTGCATATCTAAGGTTATTGATATTTCTCCCAGCAGTCTTGATTCCAGCTTGTGCTTCTTCCAGCCCAGCGTTCCTCATGATGTCCTCTGCATATAAGTTAAATAAGCAGGGTGACAATATACAGCCTTGACGTACTCCTTTTCCTATTTGGAACCAGTCTGTTGTTCCATGTCCAGTTCTAACTGTTGCTTCCTGACCTGCATACAGGTTTCTCAAGAGGCAGGTCAGGTGGTCTGGGATTCCCATCTCTTGAAGAATTTCCCATAGTTTATTGTGATCCACACAGTCAAAGGTTTTGGCATAGTCAATGAAGCAGAAATAGATGTTTTTCTGGAACTTTCTTGCTTTCTCCATGATCCAGCGGATGTTGGCAATTTGATCTCTGGTGCCTCTGCCTTTTCTAAATCCAGCTTGAACATCTGGAAGTTCACGGTTCACATACTGCTGAAGCCTGGCTTGGAGAATTTTGAGCATGACTTTACTAGCGTGTGAGATGAGTGCAATTGTGCGGTAGTTCGAGCATTCTTTGGTATTGCCTTTCTTTGGGATTGGAATGAAGACTGACCTTTTCTAGTCCTGTGGCCACTGCAGAGTTTTCCAAATTTGCTGGCATATTGAGTGCAGCACTTTCACAGCATCATCTTTTAGAATTTGAAATAGCTCAACGGGAATTCCATCACCTCCACTAGCTTTGTTTGTAGTGATGCTTTCTAAGGCCCACTTGATTTCACATTCCAGGATGTCTGGCTCTAGGTGAGTGATCACACCATCGTGATTATCTTGGTCATGAAGATCTTTTTTGTACAGTTCTTCTGTGTATTCTTGCCACCTGTTCTTAATATCTTCTGCTTCTGTTAGGTTCATACCATATCTGTCCTTTATCGAGCCCATCTTTGCATGAAATGTTCCCTTGTTATATCTAATTTTCTTGAAGAGATCTCTTGTTTTTCCTATTTAGCCATAAAAAGGAAAGAAATTGGGTTTTTTGTAGAGATGTAGATGGACCTAGAGACTGTCATACAGAGTGAAGTAAGTCAGATAGAGAAAACAACTATTATATAGTGATGTATTAATGTGGAACCTGAAAAGATTGGTGAGCTTTCACTTTTATGACCAGAGTGTCTGGTCGAAGCATCCATGCCCTTATAGGGCTATTGAGGAACCCTCCTTCTGCTACATGTATCATTCTAACAGTAAGTCCTCGGACCCAGGATCTTTTTTATCTTCATTGCCTTCAGTTCAGCTCAGTCACTCAGTTGTGTTCGATTCTTTGTGACTCCATGGGCTGCAGTACACCAGGCTTCCCTGTCCATCACCGACTCCTGAAGCTTGCTCAAACTCATGTCCATCGAGTCGGTGATGCCATCAAACCATCTCATCTTCTGTTGTCGCCTTCTCCTCCCACCTTCAATCATTCCCAACAATAGGGTCTTTTCAAATGAGTCAGTTCTTTGCATCAGGTGTCCAAAGTATTGGAGTTTCAGCTTCAACATCAGTCCTTCCAATGAACACCCAGGACTGATCTTCTTTAGGATGGACTGGTTGGATCTCCTTACTGTCCAAGGGACTCTCAAGAGTCTTCTCCAACACCACAGTTCAAAAGTATCAATTCATCAGCGCTCAGCTTTCTTTATAGTCCAGCTCTCACATCCATACATCACTACTGGCAAAACCATAGCTTTGACTAGACAGACCTTTGTGGGCAAAGTAATTTTCTGCTTTTTAATATTCTGTCTAGGTTGGACATAACTTTCCTTCCAAGGAGTAAGCGTCTTTTAATTTCATGGCTGCAGTCACCATCTGCTGTGATTTTGGAGCCCCCAAAAATAAAGTCTGTCACTGTTTCCAATGTTTCCCCACCTATTTGCCAAGAAGTGATGGGACCGGATGCCATGATCTTAGTTTTCTGAATGTTGAATTTTATGCCAACTTTTTCACTCTCCTCTTTCACCTTCATTGCCTTAGACCTCACAGAACTTAACCTACTGTTTCTCCCTGTCTAAAAGTTCCCACCACTTCCCAGTCTATCCCTTAGACAAGACACCAGAGGTCTAATTTTAAATGTTTTACAACCAAGGAGACTAGTGAACAGATATTAACGAACAGAAATTAAATGGGAAAAATGGAACATTTTTGGCAATTACAAAATACGTAGAGCCACTGTCCAGAGTTAGTGTTGGTTTCTAACCTTTTGCTTTCTATCCTCTGCTTTCACTCTTCCAGTAAATCACAATCCAATTTCCACCCCAGGAAATTCCCCGAGCACGCACACCCCCCCCCCACACACACACCCCCACACACACACACACCCCCCACACACACACCCCCCCCACACACACACACCCCACACACACACACACACAAAGCAATCAAGACAAAATAGATGTTCCTGGCTGTTATGAATATACCTTCTGTCTCTGAAAACTCCAGATGGAGAGTCTCTAAATTTTCCTAGAAATGGTTGACACAGGGCTTACTCAGCACTGTGGAGGTGACAAGACTCAAATAACTTGGGGATCAGATTATCTGGAGGGACTTTATTCTGCTCATTCTTATACCTAGATCTCTAACCATTCTGCAAACTCCATCATCAAGTTGACTTTGAATATAGCCAGTCCAGTCCCTCCCTCGTGGTTCTTACCCTGCCTAGCTGAGTATCTCTGAGATGCTTGTTGCTTTTCTTCCACCTTCAAACTGTCAGAAGATACTCAAATTACTGGTCAAACATGGTTTACCTTCCTGGTCCACAAATTCTACTCAATGGTAAGAAATTTAAAATTCTATCCTTATATTGAAATAAACACAGGTATGTTGTGAATAGAAAGTGAAATTTTCATATTTAACTTTATGCAATTGCCAATATTCATCCATTTAGGCCTATAAAAATAGCAACTGCATATGGTTTAATCTCACACATTTTAAAAGTAACAGAAATTTTTTTTGTTGGAGTTTATCCTCATGCCCAGGAATAATACTTCTCTCTCCATTGACATTAGGAATATTTCAAATAAAAGTTTGAAATGCAGCATTTTTCACCGTGTAATCTATTCAGTGATTTTTGGAATATTCAGTAATGATGGGGAAAATTGGTGTTAACTCGGACATGGCTATCTGTCAAATGAATCAGCATTGGATTTTGAGAGCAAACAGTAAGTATTGATAATAGCTCTCACTTTCTGAATTCTCTGAAAAGCATCAGCTTGTTTAGTGTCCTTCCATCTCTAAGCCTACGCCAACATTCTCCTCTTTTCTCTTTCAGGGATCTTGTTCATATGGACCTGTTCAGCTTCTCTCTTTTTTCCCCATTACATAGACCCTAAGAATTGATGAAACATTCATAAACGCACATCACATCCAATATGTCTCCAGGTGAATTGCTCTCTACACTTTCTCCTGTGAATGAGGCAAACATAAAACTTTCTTAGAGGATTTGGAGGAGAAGCTGTGCCAGAGAAAATAAAATGTCATTATGAAAAGTTGGTGGGGCAGACTGGAGGGCCTCTAGAAAATCTTCACATACTATTAAATTCTGCTTGTTATTAGCATTAAAGTTTTAGTCACATGATCATAATCCATTACTCCCTGCAACCTCTTACTTTTTTTCCATGTGTAAAATGTAAGTATACTAAATGAGATAAGCTTCTAGGTTTGACACTTCAAGACTGTACAACTTAAGAGCATTCACAACTGGTAGTAGGGCTAAAACAATGTCAAAATACATCAGTTGGGCTCACCATTTCCAGAGGACATCAGTTGCTATCTTTGGGGTGGGGTCAGCACATTCTTTTTCATATGCTATTGCATATTTGCCTTATGTGTTTAGATTTCAAGTTGTTTGGCAAAGATTATTAATCCATGATATTTAATAAATGCAAAAGCAAGGAAAGTATTGCAAGTGCTAATGAGAAGAGGTATGTGATAATTATGTAAATGAGGCATGGTATATTTAAAAATTTTAAGTGGCATAATTCACGGGACTGCAGGAAATTTTCTCAAAACAAAGAGCTATTCACAAAGCAGGTGCAAGGATCTCTCTCTACCTGGGCAATCAGCAAGAATCATTAAGAGCGGCAAAAAGTGACTGAGGAACCAAAATACCACCTGAGTGTATGACTTAGCTTTAGTGGCGTGTGTCCATTCAGAACAGAGAAGTCCAGGAGTTTGTTAAAGAATTTAAAGGAGAAGCAGGGTAACCCTGCTAGTGAGATCTGTCACAGGCTGTGAATAGTGTATGAAGGGGAAGGATCTCAGTGAAGAGAGAGGCAGTGAAGGCACAGCCACTACTAAAAGATGCCCCATACTTAGAGGAATTGATAAGGAGGGAGGTGGCCTGACTCTGTCTATCAGTTAGATCTGATAGAGTGCCTTAAGAACTATGGACAGAGGTTTGTGACATTGTACAGGAGGTGGTGATCAAGACCATACCGGAGAAAAAGAAATGGAAAATGTCAAAATGGTTGTCTGAGGAGGCCTTATAAACAGCTATGAAAAGAAGAGAAGCCAAGGCAAAGGAAATAAGGAAAGATATATCCATTTGAATGCAGAGTTCCAAAGAACAGCAAGGAGAGATAAGAAAGCCTTCCTCAGCGATCAACGCAAAGAAATAGAGGAAAACAATAGAATGGGAAAGACTATAGATCTCTTCAAGAAAATTAGAGATACCAAGGGAATATTTCATGCAAACATGGGCACAATAAAAGACAGAAATGGTAGGGACCTAACAGAAGCAGAAGATATTAAGAAGAGGTGGCAAGAATACACAGAAGAACTGTACAGAAAAGATCTTCATGACCCAGATAATCACGATGGTGTGATCACTCACCTAGAGCCAGATATCTTGGAATGTGAAGTCAAGTTGGCCTTAGGACGCATTACTATGAACAAAGCTAGTGGAAGTGATGGAATTCCAGTTGAACTATTTCAAATCCTAAAAGATGATGCTGTGAAAGTGCTGTACTCAATATGTCAACAAATTTGAAAAACTCAGCAGTGGCCACAGAACTGGAAAAGATCAGTTTTCATTCCAACCCCAAAGAAAGGCAATGCCAAAGAATGATCAAATTACCACACAATTGAACTCATCTCACATGCTAGCAAAGTTATGCTCAAAATTCTCCAAGCCAGGCTTCAATAGTATGTGAATCGTGAACTTCCAGATGTTCAAGCTGGATTTAGAAAAGGCAGAGAAATCCCAGGGATGGGGGAGCCTGGTGGGATGCCGTCGATGGGGTCACACAGAGTCGGACACAACTGAAGTGATTTAGCAGCAGCAGCAGCAGCGGAGGAACCAGAGATCAAGTTGCCAACATCCATTGGATCACGGAAAAATCAAGAGAATTTCAGAAAAACATATACTTCTGCTTAATGACTATGCCAAAGCCTTTGACTGTGTAGATCACAACAAACTGTGGAAAATTCTTCAGAGATGGGAATACCAGACTACCTGACCTGCCTCCTGAGAAATCTGTATGCAGGTCAAGAAGCAACAGTTAGAACTGGAAATGGAACAACAGACTGGTTCCAAATCAGGAAAGGAGTACATCAAGGCTGTATATTGTCACCCTGCTTATTTAGCTTATATGCAGAGTACATCATGAGAAAGTTTGGACTGGATGAAGCTCAAGCTGGAATCAAGATTGCCGGGAGAAATATCAGTAACCTCAGATACACAGATGACACCACCCTTATGGCAGAAAGTGAAGAGGAAGTAAAGAGCCTGTTGATGACAGTGAAAGAGGAGAGTGAAAAGTTTGTTTAAAACTCAACATTCAGAAAACTAAGATCATGGCATCTGGTCCCATCACTTCATGGGAAATAGGTGGAGAAACAGTGGAAACAATGACAGACTTTATTTTGGGGGGCTCCAAAATCATTGCAGATGGTGACTGCAGCCATGAAATTAAAAGACACTTGCTCCTTGGAAGAATAGTTACGTCCAACCTAGACAGTATATTTAAAAGCAGAGACATTACGTTGTCAACAAAGGTCTGTCTAGTCAAGGCTATGGTTTTTGCAGTAGTGATGTATGGATGTGAGAGTTGGACTATAAAGAAAGCTGAGAGCCAGAGATTTGATGCTTTTGAACTGTGGTGTTGGAGAAGACTCTTGAGAGTCCCTTGGATAGCAAGGATATCCAACCTGTCCATCTTAAAGGAAATCAGTTCTGAATATTTATTGAAAGGACTGATGCTGAAGCTGAAACTCCAATACTTTGGCCACCTGATGCAAAGAACTAACTCATTTGAAAAGACCCTGATGCTGGGAAAGATTGAAGGCGGAAGGAGAAGGGGTTGACAGAGGATGAGATGGTTGGATGGTATCACCGACTCAATGGACATGAGTCTGAGCAAGCTCCGGGAGTTGGTGATGGACAGGGACACCTGGCGTGCTGCAGTTCATGGAGTTGCGAAGAGTCAGACACAACTGAGTGACTGAATTGACTGACTGACTGGCCTGACTCCACAGATTTCCTGCATATGAAATAAATTGGTTATTTTGGGGAACGATGTTGGAGGAAAACTACATCTGTAAGAAGAAGTGAGTATTTGTTTTTAAACTTTGAAGATCCCTCTCATGATTGTACGTGGTGGAAATGAGGTTGTGGGTGATAAGATGAAATCCTTCTGTACTTGTTAAGGTCAGATGACAACACATAAATGTGTATTTCTCATTCATTTACAAATTCAATGTAGGTAATGCTTGTCCGATGACATCCTGGCAGAAAGCCAGGAACTCTGTGTCTCATGACAAAGCTCTCCTTTAGATCCTAGAGACAAGCTTCTCCATTCACTTCACAGATAGAGGAAGAGGTTCCAGAAAAGGCATGCCCACGTCTTAACCATCCCTCCCAGAAGAGACATCCCTTTCTCACATTTCTCATTGATAAGAACTAACCAGATGACTCCCATTCCAGATGCACAGGAGAAAAAGCAGGAAATATAATTCCATCCCTTTCTAATGACAATCCTTCACCACGAAGTAGTCTTTGAGGGTCAATTATCCAGCTTTGCTACAACTCTGATTCAGTTTTGAGCAAAAGGATTTACAACTAACTTTTAGAACTCAATCTATCTGCGTGTGGAGAAATAGGAAACTTCTGTGGTAGGTACTCAAAAACACTGAGTGCCTATAAAATGAATAAAAGTAATTTTTAAAGAAAAAAAACCTTTTTTTTATAGAAAAGAGAGGTGCTCTATTTCGGATTGCAAATGTGTTAAAGTCAAGCTTGGGTGTTACGTGTGTGTGTGTGTTTGTGTGTGTCTCTTCCTTTGAGAAGTGACTCCACCCCCACTCTGTAAATATCTTACTCATTTATTGCACTTAAAGCAGTGGGGAGAAGGCCCGACCAGAGTCACTTCTCCTGCTTCAGAGCTTGAGTCTGACCCAGTCCCATCCAATTAAGCAACTTCATTTTTCTGGTCACAGTGAATTTCACAAAATGAGCCCATGACCTAAGTTGGACCAATCAGAGTGCACTCTGGTAATTCTTCTCCAGTGGCTCTTTTTCTGGACCATAATCTCTAAAACCATGCAAGCCTGAGAGCCATTTCTTTACACACACTTCCCCCCCACACAAATGTATATATATACATTCTTTTTAAAATATTCTTTTCCATTATGATTTATCATCCGTTCCGTTCCGTCACTCAGTCGTGTCCGACTCTATGCGACCCCGTGGACTGTAGCCTACCAGGCTTCTCCGTCCATGGGATTCTCCAGGCAAGAATACTGGAGTGGGTTACCGTTTCCTTCTCCAGGGGATCTTCCCGACCCAGGGATCGAACCCGGGTCTCCCGCATTGGAGGCAGACGCTTTAACCTCAGAGCCACCAGGGAAGCCCAATGGTTTATCATAGACTATTTTAATTGAAGGACAATTGCTTTACAACATCGTGTTGGTTCCTGCTGTACAACAACGTGAATCAGCTCTAAGTATCATATATCCCCTCCCTGTTGAGCCTCCCTCCCCCACCCCCATCCCACCCCTCAACGTCATCATAGAGAGCCATTTTAATATTACATGGAGACTAAGAATAAAGCCAATCAAGAGAGCTGATGACTTTATTTGAATGCCTGGACAAACATGACTGAAGTCCACTACTTGAATGTTCTAGTTATGTGACCAATACATTTCTCTACTTACACGTTTTTTCACCAGGCTTAGTTGATTTATTTCTGATAATAAAACCTTCAAAATTAAAAGTGTCTTAGCTAAGACACTTGGTTTGGATTTTTCATATATTTTCATCATGTTACTATTCTAAAACCTTTAATGGGCTCATTAATTGCCCACAAGGCCAAATTAAGTCTTCTCTGCTTCATTTACAGAATCTTGCACAAAAAGGGTTCACCATCCTAATCCAAGAACACAAACCTTAGAATGCCCAAGCATCTCTCTCTCATTGACATCTGGTTTTAGTCAGATGTCTTAATCTGTGTCAGCCCCTAAAATTCCACTTGACAGGCACAGCTTCCATGGAAATTATTATTGCTTTGACATCAGGGACCATGTCTCACAGACAATGGTAGTCAGCCTCACCACTTGCAGCACTTTCAATTCTTAATGTGGTACAGAACCCATAAAACACTCAGCAAATATTTGCTGATCTACTTTTCAATAGTGATACTTATTTTGGAAGCAGAATTTAAAATTTTCAACAGTCTACACTTTTTTTTCCTTCTGAGAGGGAGATAACTTTCTAAGTAGACAATTTGGGGAGGAAATGTACAGCTTGAAAAAGGTGCTGAATTGACCAAAGCTTTCTTGGAGGTTAGCGTTTGGGTGACCTTTCTCTTTGTTTCATTTTTAACACAGTTATACCTCAGACAGCAATTCAGAGACGGTTTCCCAGTAACTGATATAAGTGGTCTTCTCTTTTAAGTGTGAAAAAAGAAATCAAGTTCTTCACAGATCAGCTATCCTGAAGCTGTTAAATACCTGTTCTCCATTAGTCCTAATGCAACATGGTGGATAGTATTTGTTGAATGAGTAAGTGATATCCTCCTTCCATCGGGTTCTTCTTCCCCCTACAAACTCAAATTACATTAATTCTTGAAAAATATTAGAAAAATGTAAAGTTAAGGTATAACAGTTCCTCATATCTTTAAGTATTTTTAGAGGTTTTGTTCACATTCCATCTTTATACATGACATCCATAAAAACATTGTAACTAGGAGGGAAGAATAATACCTATTTTGCAGAGGAGGAAACTGAGGCTCAGAGGTCCTAAAGGTCACACAGCTGGCAATCAACAGACCCAAGGTATCAGGCCTACTGTGGCAGCTATATCACTTCCTACTCAGTACCCTGCCCACTGAATCACCATGTGTTTTGGGAGGCAACCAGGAAGGTAGCCAGTGTTATAGTCAAATCCCTAGAGCTGGACTGAAGTAGACACAGGTAAAAGTATGCTTCTGACTACCATGTGAAGAAGTTATACCATCAGTTCAAACCTCAGTTTTCTACTCTGAAAAATGGGAATAATCCCACAACCTTTTGTGGAGATTCTGAGGCTTGAATTCAGCTTTGAAGCTGAAACTCCAATACTTTGGCCACCTGATGCGAAGAACTGACTCATTAGAAAAGACTCTGATGCTGGGAAAGATTGAAGGCAAGATTGAGATGGTTGGATGGCATTACCAACTCGATGGACATGAGTTTGTGCAAGCTCCAGGAGTTGGTGATAGACAAGGAAGCCTGGTGTGTTGCAGTCCACGGAGTCCCAAAGAGTCAGACACAACTGAATGACTGAACTGAACTGAACTAAGGCATGAATGGCATGCTGTCTCAGACTTGATGTGAGCTTGGAAATCTCTAGCTACTAAAAGTTGTTGGGGCAATGAAGAGTCAGGCAGGTATACAGAATGGTTACCATGGCCCTGAAGACTGTAATTTGATCTCCAATTAGATGAAATGAACCAGCTGTGATACATGGTAAAGAATCAGCCTGCAATGCAGGAGGCCCGGGTTTGATTCCTGGGTCAGGAAGATCCCCTGAGGAAGGGAATGGCTACCCACACCAGTATTCTTGCCTGGATAATTCCATGAACAGAGGAGCCTGGTAGGCTACAGTCCACGGGGTCACAAAGAGTTGGGCACAACTGAGTGACTACCACTAGATGAAACAGACTAGATATTGCGACTGTGTAATACACTCAGAGGGACGGCTACTGTGGGAAATGCTCCCTCTTTGGAGAACCTCAAGAAGAAATTTCTGGTATTCACCTCCTCTTTCCATGAATTTATCATTGAAGTATTAGTCCTCAAAGAATATGCAAAGGAATCCGTCTGAACAAACTCAGAGTAAAGTCCCTCAAGGAGGGCAATGGCAGGATCAGAATCCACAGTGAAGTGGCTGGGTCTCCGTCAAGGCCATGCCACCGGAAACTTCCTGTTCCCAAGGGAATTTCTTGCTAAAGCACTTGTGCACTCTCCACACAAGAGAGCACTCTCTCATCTAATGATCAGCTACATCGGCAGCTTTTCCCACCCAGCTTTGTGTGCGCTCAAGCCCTGAAAGAAACAGATACTTCACTACTGCTATACCCTCTCCCCACCCTGCAGATAGGAGCCTGACCCACTTGGAAGTGACTTTTGACTTTTCAAGCTCTTCTAGTTTCAGTTGCAAGCAAGTGAGGCTTCTTCTCTCTACCTGCCTCAGACCTGCCGTTTGTACTTTTCTGAGCCCTGTCTCTACCCTGATGATTGTTTTTGAGGATGTTCCCACCCCCACTTTTTGTTTTTCAGTGACAAGCAGCATGCTAGATCTCCATTCTACAAGCAAGGATTGAACCCATGCTCCCTGCAGTGGAAGCACAGAGTCTTAACCACTGGACCACCAGGGGAGTCCAGAGGATTCCACTCTTTTTAGGGGAGACTGCTCTCTATCTGAAGGAATGTGACCTTACCACATTCAGGCCTTATCTGAAGGGATGTGAGGCTAGAATGAAAAACAATACCCTAAACCTTATTACAGTAGGTTAATACCCACTCTTGAAGGAGAAATTTTATTTAATAAAGATCATTCAGTTCAGTTCATTTCAGTCCCTAAGTCATGTCCAACTGTTTGCGACCCCATGAATCACAGCACTCCAGGCCTCCCTGTCCATCACTAACTCCTGGAATTCACTCAAACTCACCTCCATTGAGCCAGTGATGCCATCCAGCCATCTCACTCTCTGCCGCCCCCTTCTCCTCCTGCCCCCAATCCCTCCCAGCATCAGAGTCTTTTCCAATGAGTCAACTCGTCACATGAGGTGGCCAAAGTACTGGAGCTTCAGCTTCAACATCAGTCCTTCCAATGAACACCCAGGATTGATCTCCTTTAGAATGGACTGGTTGGATCTCCTTGCAGTCCAAGGGACTCTCAAGAGTCTTCTCCAACACCACAGTTCAAAAGCATCAATTCTTCAGCGATCAGCTTTCTTCACAGTCCAACTCTCACATCCATACATGACCACGGGAAAAACCATAGCCTTGACTAGACGGACCTTGATTAGCAAAGTAATGTCTCTGCTTTTTAATATGCTATCTAGGTTGGTCTTAACTTTCCTTCCAAGGAGTAAGCGTCTTTTAATTTCCTGGCTGCAATCAGCATCTGCAGTGATTTTGGAGCCCAAAAAAATAAAGTCTGACACTGTTTCCACTGTTTTTCCATCTATTTCCCATGAAGTGATGGAACCAGATGCCATGATCTTCGTTTTCTGAATGTTGAGCTTCAAGCCAATGTTTTCACTCTCCTCTTTCACTTTCATCAAGAGGCTTTTGAGTTCCTCTTCACTTTCTGCCATAAGGGTGGTGTCATCTGCATATCTGAGGTTATTGATATTTCTCCCGGCAATCTTGATTCCAGCTTGTGCTTCTTCCAGCCCAGCGTTCCTCATGATGTACTCTGCATATAAATGATAAAGATCATTAGTCGATGTGATTACCATTTATCTTCACCAAGGTGCTCCATGTCTATCACTCCACACTTGCCCTTCTGAAATAAACACAGACAGTTTCCTAGACACACAGCTACCCAGACACACAGCTACCCAAGTTATTCACCCACTGTGAAGGGATGAACTCTGCCCTCCAAAATGTAACCCAACAGTCTGTGAGTCTATAGTTTGCCTGTCCTATAGGATTGTTGTGGCTATTGGCAAAAAGATGAGGTTTTACACAATAAGTCTTAAGTATTATGCAAATTTAAAATAATATGATTATAAACTTTTCAGTTCAGTTCAGTTCAGTCGCTCAGTCGTGTCCGACTCTTTGCTACCCCATGAATCACAGCATGCCAGGCCTCCCTGTCCATCACCAACTCCCGGAGTACACTCAAACTCATGTTCATCGAGGCGGTGATGCCATCCAGCCATCTCATTCTCTGTTGTCCCCGTCTCCTCCCATCCCCAATCCCTCCCAGCATCAGACTCTTTTCCAGTGAGTCAACTCGTCGCATGAGGTGGTCAAAGTATTGGAGTTTCAGCTTTAGCATCAGTCCTTCCAATGAACACCCAGGATTGATCTCCTCTAGAATGGACTGGTTTGATCTCCTTGCAGTCCAAGGGACTCTCATGAGTCTTCTCCAGCACCACAGTTCAAAAGCATATAAACCTTTAGACACTTGTAATTCTCCCCACCTTTGGAAATAATAGAACATTATCATGGGGCAAATGTCCAGCTATCCACTGAGAAAGTTGAACTCTGATCACCCTTGAGTGGCCTACACGTCTGTGAATATCCACTTCTTGGTGATGTCCATTTATTTAATTCCTTTGATCAACAACTTCATTTTCTCCCAGTCTCCCTTTTACTAGCCTCTTTGATAGATTTAATTAAAGCAATGTACTTATGGAGATGTGAAACCAGACACTTGATGATATCACTTCCTGGTTGGGGTCCTCGGCTTCCCTTTCACAAAGTGGAAGGTAGGAGAGGTAGAGGTAGAAGACAGGTCTACTCTGTTTATGCTCAATTACCCATGGTATGAGTTGAGCAAAGACTTGCTCAGCAAGTGTCTGGAATCCTCTAATTCCAATAATTATCTTAATTTTTTTAAACGTTACATTAGCCCCAAGACCAGGTGCATTGTTTTGAGTGCCATAAGATCATCAGTTTGGGGAACAAACCCATGACTGGTTAGGTCATTAGTAGAAAACATGTGTTCCTAGATAAGCAAAAGGATGATTGACTTTAATGCAGGGATAGGGGAGGCTGTCAGTAGAGTAAGGCACCGGTCATGTTTGTTTCATAGTGACTTGCTAGACCAACACCTATTCCTTGAAATGAGAGAGGGACTTGGGGCATGGAAACATGATGGTTAAAAGGAACTATAGTAAGTGGAACACACAAGGCACACAACTGTGAAATAACAGGAGTCCTGGGTGAACTTGACTTTCTTGTGAACACTGTGGCTCCTATATATACCTTCTTTCTGTGTACCATTCCCCTGACCACGGCAATTTATTTATAGCACCAAACCAAGAAATGTTCTCAGTTGAGTGTCAAAAGTAATAGGTTTTAATTTTATGATATATAAATCCCTAAATATCTTGTTTGGGGCATCGATACCTATATGCTCATTGAAAGCTATGTGTGTGCTCAGCCACTCAGTTGTGTACAGCTCTTTGGGACCCCACGGACCGTGGAATTCTCTGTCCATGGAATTCTCCAGGCAAGAATACTGGAGTGGGTTGCCAACTGAAAACTAGGACCTAGTAAATTTATTTGTCAAAGAATGACACGACTTTTCCAAAGATAGCTAAATTGAAATAGCAAAGATAAAACACAGTGTCCTTTCTCAGGGATGGTAAAATTCATTTTTGAAAAGTCAACAATAGCTTCTGAAAGAAAATGGCATTGACTTGTATATGAATGTTTTTCTGTGTGACTGTGGAGAAGTCTCTTGACCTCTCTGTTTCATCTGCAAATGTTTTAATATCTTTGCAATGAGTACTTGAACAAGCACTGAGTAATCACTAGCAAAATAAAAGAGGTTTTGATGAATGCTCTATATTTCCAGCCTGCCTGAGCCACTTCATGTTTCTATATACATCACACATTTTCCTGACTCTACACTTTCGGCATTTCTTCTAGTAGGAAGTAACTCTCCCGTTTTCCTTGTTCTAATTTTACCCATTCTCTAAGGACAAGGTCAACTGTGATTTGGGTTTTCAGCTTTTCCTGATTCCTTTATTTAAAAGCGCTGTTTCTTTTTCCTTTGGGAAACTTGGGGCTGATCTTTACTTGTTATTTGCATCTCTTGCTCTTCACATCTCTATTATGGATTTACAGAGCTTCATATTTTTATGTATTTTTTTGAAGTAAATGACTTACACCTTTCCTTCAGAGAGCAGGGGTTGTGCATGATTTACCTCAGAACTTGGCATGTGATAAGCACTTAATAAATTTATAGAGAAGGTTTGTGATGGTTAGTGTTATGTGTCCAGTTGGCTGGGCCATAGTACCTAGTTCTTTTATCAAACACTTATCTAGCTAATACTCAGAAAGTATTTTGTAAAAGTGGTTAATGTTTATAATCAACTGAATTTAAATAAAGGAGATTACACTCAATAATACGGATGGGCTTTCTTGAATTAGTTGAAAGGTCTAAAGAAAAAACTGAAATTTTCTAGAAGAAATTTTGCCTCAAGACTGTAGGATCAACTTTTGCTTGCGCTTCCAGCCTGCCCTATAGTCTTAGGACTTGCCTGCCCTACAGATTTGGGGTTTGACAGCCCTCACAATCATATAAGCCAATTCATTGAAATAAATCTCTTGTGTACATATTGGTTCTGTTTCTCTAGAAAGCCCTGGCTGATATAGATGGAGAAGTTTCTTGTAGCACAATATATACAGTTTATCATTTAAATTAAGTGACTTAGAACAAGAATCTCATCAATATCTGTATAGACCATTATTCTCCAAATAAAATTTTCTACTCAACCTGGGAAAAAAATGGAAGAGACTTACATGAATTATAAGCTCCAAGGGGACACACATTTTGGCTTTCTTCACTGCTGTATTCCTGGTGCCTAGAACAATGCCTGACATATAATAAAAGTTTGAGAAATATTTGCTGAAAGAATGAATGAATAAAAAATACAGTTTTAGAGAAAATCCCACTTTTGGCTCTGTAGTAGGCTTGAACTTGCCCTTATGTGCTTTGGCTCTTGTACTGATATATATAGCAGAGAAACATCCCAGACTTGCCATTCATTATGTTCCCATAGGCAAGTCACAGGCATTCTTTGCACTTCATCTTTTTCATCCAAATGATCAGTTTTTGATCTGGCAGAATTCTAAACTCCCTCCTACCCCTCCTTAATATCTGTGATTTGCCTGCTTGGCCATAATATCCTTAATTTTGCATCCAGTTTTGTCATCCTATACATTCGAATATTATTTATTGTGTGGTGATTGTTATTCCTTTCATGGTTCTTCATGCTATCATCAGTTACTACCTGAGGTTTAGAAATTTGTTCTTCTCCAGAGTACTTAAAGAAAACTTCAGCCCCAGATTTTTGGGACCAGACTCCTTTTGTAACTTTGTTGTGAAGAAATAAAAAGACTCCTTAAGACATTTTGGTCAAAACCACAATTCCTTGTGTTGTATAAACCGGCTGTAAAGGTCCATATATACATTCATTCTGCACCTGGGCTTCAGAACATCAAACCTTTGCTTCTGATTTTAGGGCCAGAAAATTATTTTATCACTGTTTTGCAGCCTCTTGTAAATACTTGCTGGGGTAATTTCTTTGGGTACCTTTGTTCCCTCTCTTCCTGAGGGGAAAATTTCTGGAGCCTGAATATACCTGCTGAGCCGTGGCTGCTCCTTATAAGCACAGAGGCCATCCATCCATGCCCCAGGGCCAAGTTGTTGAGTGAGTTTCCACAGCAGCTTTTCTCCATCCCCTGCCAGCAGAGAGTAAAAGGCTATTAGCCAAGATGCACCAAGGAGGGGGTCTTAATGCACTTACAGATTCTCCTCTCCTGATTTAAGGCTAATTCTTTTAAAGCTAAGAACCTAAAAAAAATTTCTTAGCATGTTCAACTAAGGAGTATTCAACTGTGCAGGGAAAGACTGGGGAAAAATAAACTAATAAACGCAACGTGATAGAAACTGTACCCAGTTCAAGATTGCTTTGTCTTTTCCTGTCAGACTCACAGTCTCAGAACATCACACCTGGATGGCACTTTAATTCTGTTCATTTACATTTGAAGAAAAGGAATTACAGAGAAGAGAAGGATTTTCCTTTGGGCTTCCCAGGTGGCTCAGTGGTAAAAGAATCTGCCTGCCATTGCAAGAGACACAGGAGATGTGGCTTCAGTCCCTGGGTTTGGAGGCTCCCCTCGAGTAGGAAATGGCAACCCACTCCAGTATTCTTACTTGGAAAATCTCATGGACAGAGGAGCCTGGTGGTCTACAGCCCATGTGGCTGCAATGAGTCGGAAATGACTGAGCATGTATGCACATGGAACTAAATAATGGCAAAATCCAGATTGAAGTCCATCTCTTGCCTCTGGTCCTTAGCGTTTACCTGAATTTATTTATATAATGTGTATCTATATGCCCCTACCTCTCCATAACAAAAATTCTGAGGCACAGTTAGATGCACATAACTCAGCCCTAGGGTGGTTTAAATAGACATGAATCATCGGAAGTTAGAGTAAGTGGGCTGTGGAAGTTTTTTCTTTCCTCCTTTCTTTTCTGTATTTCCTTCCTTTTTTCTCTTTTTTCTTTTGTTTTTCCACTAGACAATGTAGAGAAGCACAGAGAATTATTTAAGAGGTTTGGGGTCTTTTTTTCCTACTTAGAAACTACTAACGGGTAAAGTAGGCTGAGAAGACATGGAGGAGTATATTTATGGTTGTGGGTGATAATGTTGTCAGAACTGAAGCAGTGTCAACATTTTTCTCAAATGCCCTCTCTGCAGGTTTCACAACTTGGAATTTAAAATGAGCTTTGGACCACAACGCAACACACCAGGTTTCGGATCAGGGGAAACAACTCCATCTATTCATGCACAGTACTGGGCAAAGTTGTGGGGGAAAAAGCCAAGGTTTTCAAATAAACTTGTTACAGTACAGGGCTGAGAGAATCATTTTTTGACAAGCTTTAGAAAACAAAACAGGCATCACTACCATTCCCTGCTCAATTGTATAGGCCTGCGCAGAGAGCCAGCTTCTATCATTATAAAATAAGTGTGTAGATAAATATGTTTGAGGAAATCCTTTCCTTTTCTTGCTCCCGAGAGCATCTCTGAATGTGAATTTGGATGTTGAATTTGTGTGTGATGTGTGTGGCAGGTGTCTATACCAACAGAATTTCTTTGTAGGCGGTGGAATGAAATTGCCTGCTAGATTGGACAGTAGGCGAATCAGAAACAATGAAATCCATAGGTATTTTAAGTTGAGAGAAAGAAAGACACAGTCCTTGATCCTGGGAACTTATGTGAAAATGGATATAAAACACCTTGTGTTCAGAGTGCAAATACAGTTCGGTTTTGAGGAGGTCTCTTACAGGAAACTAGTTCTCAGTTATTATAGTAACTGAAAAAGAGTCACAGACTTAGCTTCTCAAGGACTGAAAGGCTCCTCGGGGGTCAAAGCCTCTGTTCCTTATCAGCTTCTGTGGAACCTCTTCTGGTGTACCTCTGACAGAGGGTGACAGGGCTCTGAACACCACTGTGATGGGAAGAGTTTACTACCTCAGAAGGCAGCATATTCTGTGCAGAGAGGCTCCTATGGATAGAAAATGCTTCTGTACCCTGAACTGAAGCCTGCATTCCTGCCACCCATCTCATCTCTCTCAGCACCATCCTCTGTAGCCACCCAGAAATAATATAATTTCCCCCGTGATGCAATTCATTTAATTGCTCACAGCAAACCAAACCAAGCATCTCCAGTCTTTACTGATAAAGTATTGTGCACCACCTACCACCCCCCCACATACACCTCCTCACTACTTGACCCAGCACCCAAGGTACATATGAGACAGGATATGGATTAGTGCAGAGGACCCAGAGCCTGGTCTTGTGGCAAGTTCAAGGGCTAGATGGGGATGCTGCAGTGTCCAGGGATTGGTAAGAGGGGCCCCATGGTTTCCCCAGAACAGTCAATCAGGTTAAGGCATTCGTAAATAAAAAGATTTCTAGGGTAGAAATTTGCTTTTTCTACCTGATGTGTAGAGGTGATGTAAACTGAGTTTTCCCAATAAGTGACATACTGGGCTTGCCTGGTGGTCCAGTGGTTGAGCATCTGCCTTGCAATGCTGGGGACCCTGGTTCAATCCCTGGTCTGGGAAGATTCCACATACACAGGGCAACTAAGCCTGTGTGCCCTAGAGTTTGTGCTCCACAATAAGAGAAGCCACTGCAACAAGAAGCCTGAAAACCATAACTAGAGAAAGCCCACGTGCCGCAACGAAGACACAGCACAACCAACAAATAAATAACAAAAATGTTTTGTAAAAGGACATATTGAATATTTAGACTTAATGTTTTGTAAGTTATTTTGTCATAAAATTTATTTAGTTGCACTTAAAAGGCAGAGAAGAGAAAGGAAAGGTTTTGTTTGTCATGATGGAACTCAACTCAAGCTTTGGGGGCAGATTTTGTGTATGAAATGCTAGGTAAGGTGTAAAGCTTTCGAAAACAAGAGATTGTCATTGTTTTTCTGAAGACTCAGTAATTGCTAACAACAGAGTTAGGGAGGTTTGATGGAAAGAACCTGG
The DNA here is from genome assembly GCF_049115385.1 of Moschus berezovskii. Classification (NCBI taxonomy): domain Eukaryota; kingdom Metazoa; phylum Chordata; class Mammalia; order Artiodactyla; family Moschidae; genus Moschus; species Moschus berezovskii. The sequence goes on from NC_142460.1 coordinate 96,274,717, forward strand.
GCCATAAATCAAAGACCTGAATTTGGGGTCTGAACCAGCCACATGGTTCATTCATTTACTTTTTCATTTATCAGACTTGTATTGAACACTTACTACGTGCCAGACATGTTGGTCAAGACAGACAAGGTCTCTGCCCACATAGAACATACATTTTTCTGAGGGAGACAGACAAGTTATGAGGCAGCTACAGTGAAGTGTGAGAAACAGCAGTGCTAGGGCTCAAAGTCGTGAGCCTGTAAGGAGTCCCCATGACCTATATTAGTTTTAGCTGGGTGGACTCCCTGGAAAAGACTCTGATGCTGGGAAAGGTTGGGGGCGGGAGGAGAAGGGGACGACAGAGAATGAGATGGCTGGATGGCATCACCGACTCTGTGGACATGAGTTTGAGTGAACTCCAGGAGTTGGTGATGGTCAGGGAGGCCTGGAGTGCTGTGATTCATGGGGTCGCGGAGAGTCGGACACGACTGAGCGACTGAACTGAACTGAACTGAGAGGACAGAGGGGGTTCAGGAAAAGCCCTTTGCGAAACATGATACGTAAATAGAGAGCTGATGGATGACTGTTAGTCAGATGACCTCACAAACATTTCCATCTCTCTAAGCAGCACTTGGAATAATAATAATAGTCCTGACCAGTCCGCTTTATTCTGTAGGAGGTTGTAAGGATCTGATAAACAGCTTTATGTGCAAAGTTCTTTGAACCAGAAAGTGCTCCATCATTGTAAGGAAGACAATGGTTAATAATTGTTGTTCGATATTGCTATTCCCCATCCTAGAGTTTATTTTCTTCTCTCCACAGGTACAGATTTGGCTTTCTGGAGCTTAGCAGGAGCAGAGAATAAAAGGACAGAGTTAGGTGATTTGTATCACTTCAGTTTCTGCAAAGGAAGTTAGACCACCCAGGTCCCCGGGGGTGCTTAGGGCATAGGATTCAAGGAGAGACTAAAAGGAGCCCCCGTGAAACTGTGAGTGTCAGAGGGGTGGGGCTTCACCCTGGGGTCACCTTGTTAGAACTGAATAGACTGTCATGACTTATCCACCCTGGTCTGGGGACCTCACTAACAATTAAGTGGCCTAATCTTGCCAGAGGTAAAATTACCAACTTGCCCCAGATGAAGTCACGTGCACCTGGAAATTCAGCTCTAGCCCTGACCGCTACCTATTGACGGGACAAAAAATAAAAACTGTAGCTAAGTAACTCAAAATGTCAGCAATCCCTGGTTTATCAAGATTTAAACTTTCAAGATCAATGAATCCATTTTGCCCAAGGGCCTCTCAACTCTTGTTTTTATTATGATTCTAATCCAGTTTCCTAGCATTTCCACATCCTCTCTGGTGGTCTGGAAACACAAGAAATATTTACTAAAATTTGAAGTTAGTGTGAGAAATAGAACAGCACTGTCTCTGCTATGTAGGCAAGTGTCCTTTCCTTTACTGTGTCCCAGTTCTCCTATCTCAAAGTGAAGGTGGTGGATGGAATTTATCTCTCAAGTAACTTCTGCCATCAACATTCCACATGTCTATGGTGTTTGGCTCTTTTTCCTGCCTACGTTTACAAATCATAAGACGCTCCTGCTACCTTCCTTGGTTAGACTTTCATTAAATCTTCAGTTGCCTAAGAAGGCCAGATCATGCGGCTTGGGCTGCTCTTTAAACTCTACCAGATCAGAGAATCTTTGTTTAAAATTATATCTTGTTAATTCATCAAGTAGTGTGGAACTTTCTGTTTTTAATACAGCCCAGTTATTCCTGGCTAAGAGTTTGCCACAGAACTTGAGAGGTGTATTTAAAAACAAACAAGTCCCAGAGAAGTAAGCAGAAAGCTTCTTTCACAAACTAATGTCCTTTTGTAGCAGGAAAATAACAGGTTAGCTTCTGCCTCTAAGTCGCAGAAGGTGATGGCACCCCACTCCAGTCCTCTTGCCTGGAAAATCCCATGGATAGAGGTGCCTGGTAGGCTGCAGTCCATGGGGTCGCGAAGAGTCGGACACGACTGAGTGATTTCACTTTCACTTTTCCCTTTCATGCATTGGAGAAGGAAATGGCAACCCACTCCAGTGTTCTTGCCTGGAGAACCCCAGGGACGGGGGAGCTTAGTGGGCTGCCCTGTATGGGATTGCACAGAGTTGGACACGACTGAAGTGACTTAGCAGCAGCTGCCTCTAGGTGGGACAGCAGTTTGGAAAGACTGGGAGTTTCTTTGATCTGTTTGATGCTGCACATGCAAGTAAAGGAATGACCTGTTTTTTCGTTTTTGTTTTAGTCCCTAAATCTTGTCTGACTCTTTGCCAGCCCATGAACTGTAGCCCTCCAGGCACCTCTACCATGGGATTTCCTATTCAAGAATACTAGAGTGGGTTGCCATTTTCTTCTCCAGGGGATCTTCCCAACCGAGGGATTGAGCCCACGTCTCTGCATTGCAGGCAGATTCTTTACCACTGAGCCACCTGGGAAGCCCAAAGGAATGACCTGCCTTAGTGCTTAGTTAGATAGTAGTCTCTATTGCTCTTTCCTGAGTCATCTGAAAAACTCTAGAAACCTGCGCTTTTATTACAAGTCTAAGATACTCTTTTGCTGTTGTGGTTAGTTGCTCAGTCCTGTCTGACTCTTTGCGACTCCATGAACTGTCGCCTGCCAGGCTCCTCTGTCCATGGGATTTCCCAGGCAAGAATACTGGAGTAGGCTGCCATTTCCCTCTCCAGGGGATCTTCCTGACCCAGGCATCAAATCCGAGTCTCCTTCATTGCAGGCAGATTCTTTACTGTCTAAGCCACCAGGGGATCTCCCAAGACACTCTTAAATATCTTCTAATAATTATTTTGTTTCTCTTCACCTTCCTATCCATTTCCATTCCTTCTCTTAGGCCATATAACACACAGGGAAAAATAAAAGGCTACACAAATAGAAGCAGAAATGCCTACATTTATAACAACTCAAGGGACTGTTGGGAAACCATAGATGGCCTTTGTGACTGTTGTGGTATGTGCTCAGTCATGTCTGACTGTTTGCGACACTGTGGACTGCAGCTCGCCAAGCTCCTCTGTCCGCAGAATGTTCCAGGCAAGCATACTGTAGTGGGTCGCCATTTCCTACTCCAGGGGATCTTCCTGACCCAGGGATTGAACCTGTGTCTCTTACATCTCCTACATTGGCAGATGGGTTCTTTACCAAGGCACCAGCGGGAAAGCCTATAGATAGTTTATACTGAGATAGTTTATTGTAGTACAAATCACCTAAATGTTGACTTCCTGGTCTTTGAGAGATGGTATTAATTTGTTCATTCATTAAACACATTAATTAAGGTCATAAGGTGAGCCAAGAAATGTATTAAATGTGGTGTTTAGGAAGGTAAAGAGAGAGCACTTACCCTTGAGGAGCTCAGTCTACAGGAACTCTGAAGTTTAAGTCTCCCAAAAGATCAGTTCAAGAAATTATGATCTGATCCTCTTTCCCTGTTTTGCCAGTTGGACAAAGGATATTTGTATCCCCTTATTGTAGCTGTATAAGAGCATTTAAAAGGTATTTAGTTTACTGTTCAGGACATTATTCAAATTCACAGACTCACTGAAGGTCAATAACTCATAGAATTCTGATCTGGCTGATGGAAAGTGAGCAGATAGTGTCGAAGAACAGAGAGACCATTTGTTGACTTCCTTACTCAAAACATCCAAGACTTATGGCTGAGGTACGACAAGGCATAATTCCTACTACCTGTTTTATCTCTATGACTTTAAGTATCACAAGGAGAAGCACTGGATCATTCACACTTTGGGAAATTAACAAAGAAAGAGTGTCTTGAATTTTTGCCTGAATTCTTTCAAACTCTATTAGGTTGGAGGTTGTTGCTTGAATGGGTGAACTAGTATCTATCATTCTGATCCATGAAATGATTGTTCCTCAACCAGCTGTCTTACTGATGCCTATCATTGAGCATGAGAGAAGAACTGACAGATTGGAGTGGATCGATTTGTATCGTAGTTCCAACGGCTTGCATAGTTTATTCCACTGCACAAGTAATGGTAATACTCTCACAGGTGAGAAATCAGGGCAGCACAGCAGACCTGCAAAAGCCAGAGTTTTAAGTAACTCCCTCTTCAGCGCACCAGCATTCAGCTGGGCATGTATATTCCCTCTTTAATATTAACTGGGTGAGAAAGTTTGTTTCAAAGAGAAGGAAACCCAAAGAGAAATTAACTGGTTATGCCAAAGTTCTTCATTCAACACCTGATGCAATAAACACTGAGGACCTTTGCGCAGGGCCCAATCTGAAGATGAGTAAGATGAAGTCATCCTAGGGAAGTTCATAGTTTGAAACTTGCATTAACCATGATAAAAGTAGGTCAAAATTCATCAGAGGTATATGAAAGTTTCTGAAAGGGTGCAGTGGAGGTTCTAAGGAGAAAGATGTTGCTACCAGCTTGGGGTAGGGTCTTAGGGAAAGCTTTCAGAAAAAGGAATAGAAGGAATTGACTCAGTCATTTAATTTGTAAACAAAAAAGAAATTACCAATTCACTTAACAAAAACTTTTTCACCCTTCTCCTCCCTGGTTTGTTGTTGTCCTTGTTTTGTTTTAGTCGCTAAGTTGTATCTGACTCTTTTGCAACCCCATGGACTGTAGCCCTGGCCAGGCTCCTCTGTCCATGGGGTTTCCCAGACAAAAATACTGGAGTGGGTTGCCATTTCATTCTCCAGGGGATCTTCCAGACCCAGGGATTGTAGTAGCTAACATTTAATTAAGCACTTATTGTGTCAGGCATTTCACTAAGTGCTTGGCCCACTTTATTTCACGTAATCTTCAAAACAACCTATGAGATAGGAATTATCACCTCTATTTTATAGGAAAAGGCAGACAGAGCCTGAACTAACAGAAGAGTTTGTATTTTTGGCTATGAGAACCCAGGTAAGAAAAAGCTCTTGTATCCAGCCTATGGGATAGAGACAAGTTGGATTTTGGAGAATTAGCGAGGAAGATAAACCTTTTCTAAGATCACAAAGTCGGACACCACTTAGCAACTGAACAACAATGAGTAGGAGGCCTCCTAAGTGTCTGAGTCAAAAACCTCATAAACAGTAAAAACATCTGAAGGCCCTTGGACTTAGGTAGAATCTGCCTTGTTGAGTATGACTCCATTTCAGGAACCTTGTCTTCTGTCTTATCACTGTCCACAGAGATTCTAGCACTCTGCCTGGCAAATAGTAGATGCTCAAATTTTATCTGTTGAATGAGAATTTTCACCATGTCATTGAACATGCACTGGTACCTGGGGCAATTAATTCTGTTCCCCTTCCTCATGGCTACACTTTGGTTTTCCTATCTTAACATTGAAACGGGCTGAACATCATTAAGACACTATATGTTTAATAAGCTTTATCCAGGAAAATTTAATTACCTAGGGCAAAAGTAGGAATACTATAGTGGCTAATGGGAATGTCTGTACGGGACAGGGAGGACACTCTTTTTCACACGTTTAGTCCTAACATTTTTGGCAGTCTGCTCAGAAAAGGGCAGAAGGTTGTTTTTTTTTATTTTATTTTATTTATTTTTTTCTGTTTTTTATTTTTTTATTGGAGGCTAATTACTTTACAATATTGGTTTTACCTTCCTCAAGGCGGGCTCCTTCACCATCTAAAGGCGCTGGAATTCTTGAGACAGAAACGCTAGCATAGGGATGCCCTCGCCCAGGACACCGCCCTTAAAATCAGACAGAGGAAGATTTCTTTCTCCTTGAAGAAGCTTGGCAATCCCTGCCTCCTAAGGGAGTGGAGGCAGAGAAAGAATACATCTACATCTCTCACGTCTGCCCGAGTACAGATTGGCAAGTGACATGGAGCGCAGACCTCTGTCATTTATTTATTTTTCTTTCCACTGGGTGCGCTGTCCCTTTAAATGGGGGACGCTGGTGCTGGCTCCGTAACACCGGAGCCGGCAGCTTGTTGATTTCAGAGCTGGTGAATTTCACATTGTTTCCACTTCACTTTCTTCGCCCGGGGGAGGCTTAGGTTGGCTCTACAACCGCTCTAGTCGGGGCCAGCGAGGGCCCAGGGAGGGCAGGGACCTACTGCGTCTGGGCCGGCTTGGGGCCGCAGGAAAGGGTGCCGGGGCCACACGCGCACTCTCCCTGCAGTCGCGATCCTCCCGAAGCCCGGGCTCCCGGAGCGCACCCCGCCGGGGCCGCCCGCCTGGACGCCGGGCCGCCAGCCCGCCCGCGGGCCGGGGTCCCAGCCGCGGAGCCGACGCGGGGAGGAGGCCCGGGGGGCCGGGCGGGGGCGGGGTGGGTGCTGCCGCCGCCGCGGAGCCGCTGCTCGGCGCGTTCTGTGTGAAGATGGCGGCTCCCACCGCCAGCAAGGCAGCCTCCCTGGGCTGTAACAACAAGCCTGCGTTCCCGGAGCTGGATTTCAGGTCGGGAGCTCGGGTGGAGGAATTGAACAAACTCATCCAAGAATTTACGAAGCACGACCAGCGGGAATATGACGACCAGAGAGCACTGGAGATTCACACAGCTAAGGACTTCATCTTTTCCATGCTGGGTAAGGAGGAAAAAGAGAGGGGTGTGTGTGCGCGAGTGATGGGAAACAGGGTAAAGAGCCCATTCCCCCGTCTCGTGCGCTCTTTCCTTCTTTATTTTCTTCCAGGAGCCAGATGCCTGGGGTATAACCCATCTCTGTTCCGCCTTTTGCATTCTTTCTCCGCCGCAACCTGAGCAGCCTTCTCTTCCCTCCTAACTATACTTTGCGCCGGGTCCCTTTTCCGCACCGCCCAGGATTACTGACTCTTTTGTTAATTTCTCGCCAACTGGGGGTGGTAGGCAGGTGAGGCGTTGGTGATGAAATGGCTCACTGTTGAGGGGAAGCCCCTGGAAGCCGCGCGGTCCAGATGAGAACCCGCGGCGCCTTCAGTGAAGGGATTTGTCTCCAAAGGCACGGACGTGCTCCTTCCCTGCGCCGAGGCTCAGGTCCTGTCTGGAGCTCGGGGAGCGGAGACAGCTTGGGGCTCTGGCTCGGCTCCCGAGCGACAAGTTGCTAGCAGTCTTGCGGCGCGGCGCTCTCACGCCGAGCCCCCGGTGGCCAAACTTGTTGGGTGTTCCCTAGTAACCCGCTCGAGTAGGCTGGGCGCCCGGAGTTCCTGCAACTTTGATTTGCAAATAGATTTACCACTGAAGTGGTTGGAAGCATTTCCGGTGCTTCTCCAGGGTTCTTGCTGAGCTCGGAATTCCTAATTCCCAGCTCGAAAATGACCACGCTCAGACCTCTGACCCCGAGGAGCGCCAGCCCCTTCCTCTTTGTGTGCTGTCTGTTCGCTGGCCGAGAGAGGTGTCCTGGGTTTCGAACCTCGGCGACGTTTGGATTAGAATAACGCTGCCTCTCCCATCCCCCAGCCTGGCACCTACAGGTCCTTAACAGATTGTTGAATGTTGTGTATAGGACAATAATTGAGCCGGGCGGGGCGATCGAATAATCCCCTAGTATCCTGTAGTTCGGGGTATTGCTGTGAGAGTCTGCTGGTGGGAGCCTCCCGTGTCAGCTTGCGGCTCCACCGAGGCCACTCTGGCTGCCATGCAGTACGTGGCCTGGGGGTTAACACTCCACCGAACTGGGACTCCAGGGTAGCGCTGCCTGCCTCGTGTCTCTGTGCGCTCGATAAAAATACATTCTTGGGCAATTTACCAGGTAGTGGAAAATTTCATTGAAAAGGTCTTTAACTGCAGAGGAAGACTTGAGTTTTTTCCTTCGTCCTGCCATCTCTTGGATTTCATCCGGCTGTCTCCTCTCGTTGCGGGTTCTATCAGAGTGTACCTTCCGTCTCGGTTTGCGTCCTCCCCACAGCCCAAGAGGTGGGTAATACAAGTTGAACGTGTGGCCGCGGAGGGTAGTAACGTTTTGGGAAGCTGTATGAAGCACATTAAAACTTGGGGCTGGATTTTACCTTTTGCTCCATTCTCCCCAAGTGTATCCTAGATTGTGTATGAGGTTGGAAAGCACTCTGTTGAGATATTCGACGATTCAGCTAGTATTTAGATAAATGTGGGGTGTGTATATGTGTGTGCCTGTGTTTAAATTACTCCCTAATCTTGTGGTGGGATGGGCTTCCAGAGGGAAACTTTACAAGCTTACAAAGCTTTCAGATCTTAAAACCAGCACTATGCTTGTCAGAAGGGTGGGGATACACAGAGAATGCTCAGGGCAGTTATTTAAGTTGTGTAATCATTGCCTTTCTCTTCAGCGTGTATAATGGAAATTGCCCGTTGTGTTTTTACAGCCCCCAAATCAATTCCGATTTCTCCTGCTCTAGGTCATTCACTAGAATAAGGTGCTTGGTCACCATCAGTCAGGGATACTCAAGGAGCAGAAAAGGGGAGGCTGTGGGAAGGGGTAAGTTTAAAGGCCCAGCTCATTAGGAACTTCTGTGTTAACCCCACAGCTGATACACTGATTTCACAAAGCTTTTACCCAGATATGAATGGTGAATGAATTATTGCTTAGTTCATTTTGTGTTGAATGTCATGAGTGTGTTGACAGGTAAACGAAATTCCCTTTTATTCCTTTTTACCCACTTGATCTTGCAAGAGCGTTCTTTTTCGCCCCCTGGGAATCTGATGTTTCCACCTGCAGGAGAGAAAAATTCAGGAGAATGTCACTTAAGCCTCTGACCCCTCTGGACACCAGAAGGCAGATGGCGAAGTGAGCCTGCCTGTGTGTGGTGCTGCATTCATTTGTGCATAGCTTGCTCTCCTTTAATGAGGTGCTGGCTGCTCTAGACAAGTGAAGGTTTGGCGACAGCAAGGGTCCCTGTGTGGATTTACTTTTTCTAAAGCGGATTTTCGCTGTGCTTAAAAAAACAAAATCTCTTTTTGTGCACTTTGTGTCACTTGCCACAGCTCAGAGTCTTTAATGAATATGCCAATGAGGTGTCTTAATGACCCTCAGCTTGTTAAGGTGTTATGGGGGTGGCTGCTGCTGCTGCTGCTGCTAAGTCACTTCAGTCGTGTCCGACTCTGTGTGACCCCATAGACGGCAGCCCACCAGGCTCCCCTGTCCCTGGGATTCTCCAGGCAAGAACACTGGAGTGGGTTGCCATTTCCTTCTCCACCAGGCCCTTATTTCTGTGAGTTGGGGTGAGGGGAGATGTAAGGGGGTTGAGTCCTCCTGGCTTTGTTCTGCCTCTGTTTGAGCAGCACCTGAGGATTGTCAGCAGCTTAAAAAACGTTATCCCCTCACACAGAATGAAATGACAGGGGAATTTGGTGCAAACCTCTTTAATGGAACTGTGGATAACACTACTTCTCTTTTTAGGCTATTGGCAGGAGCAGCCACTCTCTGTTTGAGACTTTTAGCCTGGAATAAGCACCCCCAGCTTCCAAGATTCTTTTTGCTTTATCTAGATTGGAGGTAACTTTATGCAGAAGAGCAAAGTGGTGGTATAGACTGTTGTCATAAACAGTGACCTGTCAGTACAAGGAAACTCCACTGTCCCACCAAAGCGGAGGTCTGCATACATTGTGGAGTATGTCTGAGCCCACTACTGGTTGCACAGCTCTTTGTGGTCTGTCCTAACGTTCTCTGTCCAGAGATTGCGATTCCTTTGGAAGCGGGTGTTTGTGGGAGTCATCTAGACTCGCTTTTTGTTTCTCTATACCTTGGTCTTTTTGGAGAATGATTGCTGTTATTATCTAGTTAATATTTGAGAGCCCAGATTGTGGGAGAGGCAGTGCATAATAAACGCCGTTTATCAAAATTCAGGGAAATTGCCAGAGTTCATTAATGTTTTAATAATATTTGGTATTTGCATAATATCTCTGCCAGCTCTTTTGTTATCTTCATTCCCCTGCTGAAGTCGGAAGAAGACTGGTTATATCCCCATTGAACAGATGCAGAACAGGGGTTACGCAGAAGCTAGAAGAACCAGGAAGAGACAAGCAGTCCATATACTTCCCCTTCAGTCCAAATGGTCAGTACCATGGTGTTGTCATTAGAGGAGTCATCACTTACTGACTGCCTTCTTGGTGCCTGGAATTTCACATAACTTTAGGAGTAGGTATTGCTTTCCCGTTCTTCAGATAAAGATATTAAAATTTACTGGGATTAACAATCATCCAGGGTTCCATAGCTAATAAGTGGAAGAGGTTGCTAAAACTCACATTGGCCTGATTCTAGGTCTTTTTTTTTTTTTTTAATTTCGAGTTGATGCATTAAATCCAAAGGAGGGACTTTGTTTAAAAACCAAGTATTCCCTCTTCTTTCAGAAATTTGTTTCTGATTTCAGCTGTGAGTATTAGGGTAATCCAGGGAGCATCTGAGGTGAGTCCTGGAGCAATCTGAATTTGAATATTTTATTCCATAAAAGGATCAATTGTTTTGAATTTCAGGTTGAGAAAATGATGGTCCTTATGATAAATGTTAAAACCTATAGTTCCTGTCTTAGTTTGCTTCTTGCCGGCTAAGTGGTCTTAGTTTTTTCATCTGTTAAATGCAAATAATAATAATTTTGTCTATTAAACATGGATAGTAGTATTTTCATCTATTAAACATGGATAATAGTAATGCATGGTTTCAGAATTGTTATGGGTGCATATGAAGTTACTTTGTAAACCAAAAAGGGAGTTATACAGGATTTTATTATTTATTTTTAAAAAATGGGCATTTTTAGAAAATCTAGTGAATTTACACTATGCAGCTTCCTATCGGAAAGACTACAGAGTATGTTTAGAGGTGACCTAGGAGAAGAAAGGCTCTGGCTGTAGAGGGCATGATTAATTCCAACTCACATTACCATTTGTTAAGTTCATACTGTATGCTGGCCCTTGTGCTAGCTACTTTGCATAAATCTATTCATGTAATTTTTTTCCAGAGACTTTATAAGGATAAATATCATCATGCCTCTTTTAGAGGTGAAGTAAATGGTATTATCCCCTTTTAAAGATGAAACATTGAGGCTCAAAGAGGTCAAGTACTTATGCCAAGACTATACAGAGTTTGTATTTGAACCCATAAAAGGATGTCTGACTCAAAGGCTCATGTTCCTTCCACTGTATGAGCAGTCTGTTTCTATCGCTTCTGGACCAGACAACCAAAGAGGCCCCACTCCCTGGGGAATGCTGTACTACTCAGTACCCTGCTTAGCCTGCAGGAGCAGAGATAGTTTCTTTTGTCCTCTCTTTTCTTTTTTGAAAGCTTTCTATTTTGTATTGGAGTATAGCCGATTAACAATGTTGTGGTAGTTTCAGGTAGAACAGCAAAGGGACTCAGCCATACATATACAGGTCTTTCTTACATTCATGCATTCAACAAATAATTACTGAATGTTATACTGTTTACCAAGCAGTATGCAGGGTCGTAAGAATAAAATAGTGAGCAAAAACTTTAATTCATGTGGGAGACGCCTCCCTCTTCCGCTTGCCCATCAACTCCAAAAAGAGAATGGTTTGCTCACTCTTGTCTTCTTTCAGACCCATAGTGTTTCTGAGTGCTGTCAGACCTACCATATTTTTAGGCACTTTTTGGATCTATGGAGTAGGCCATTTCGAAGCCTTGTCTTTCGGGTGTTTGAGTGGTACTTTTCCTAAATGAATTCGTCCAGCCATCTTTACTGAGGGAATTTATTGTGAATCGTTGCTTTGTGGGCCTTCGAGTCTTAGTAACTTACTTTGAGTTCTAATCATTGATGTGCTGTGGTGTCTGTATAACAGACAAAGTCATCTTTGAAGTCTGTTCCAGCTCTGAAAACATTATGCATCTGGGGCAGGGAAGTCCCTCTACATTTATTTTTGCTTCTAGTTTGAGTTGGTTTCCATTCTTCCTCCATTGTTCTAGGCAGTTACTGCCCTTCATGACAGAAGAGCCCTGGTCTTTGCATGAGGCCTTGTCGTGCCAGCCATTGGATGACGTGTTGCTTGTGATTAGACTGGGCCCCTTTTGTATTCACAGAAATAGTGGAGTCTCTTATGTCCAACCAGGAACTTGTCATTGAATGTTAGCTCTTTTAGACTCTCCTGGAGCTTTTGAACGGTTTGGAATCTCTGGTCCCCTTTCAGACCTATTGACTCTGAATCCCTAGAGATCCCCAGATTGGCTGCTCAGCAGTCCAACATCCTGTCCCATGTTCAGTTCCGCCTGATACTGTGCATTCCTGGTTCAGTGGAGCTGCGTGTACACACAGTGAGCTGACCCTAGTTGACTTTTGAACTAGAACTGGGCTGCTGAGCCTAACGAGCAGTTAGATCTGCTGCTTCTGGAAGATGATGCTGGAATCCTTCTGCCGTGACAGAGAACAGGGCGGCGTAGTGATTGAGATGAGAATGTTTCCTCTATGTCAGAGGTCGTCATAGGGTTTCACATTATTGGATAATTTCCATCAACAGCATAACCCTTTGGAGTTAAGAAGTATGGGGAACTCTAGAATTGGAAAAATTCAGGAATTTGTCCAAGTTTACCATCAAGTAAGTGACATAGCTGGGACTTAACCAAGATCAGGCTGATGCTAAAGCCCTTGCTTTCAACAATGATACTATTCTGCCTTCTCAAGGGACAGGAGAACTAGACTCTAGTCTCAGCTTCTCCAGTTACTTTCTGTGTGACTTTGGGCAAGTCACATAACAGACTTTGAGTCTCAGTTTCTAAATAGTTAAGTTGGGGCAAATGATTTTGCCTACCTCCTGTGTTCAGGTGCATTCAGTGCTAAAGTTGAAGATAACAAAAGAAGGATGTTTCTGAGTTCTAGTACCAGCTTTGTTTTATACTGTATGGAATGTGTGCTACCCTAAGTCACCTAATATTTTGGGGTATTTTTTGGCCCGTTTTCCAATTACAGAAAATACAAAGATAAAAGTAAAATCCCTCTGAATTCTAATTATTATTAATATTTGATGTACAATTTTTTCTGGGCATCTATGTTTATAAAATATGCTTATAGTCACTCATACTTGCATACAGTTTTACACACATAATCCTATTACATATATATATGTATTTATATTTCTTAGTAAACTTACCAATATGCCATCATCTACTCCACTTTTAGAAAGAAACTATATATAACCTGTGGAAAGATGTTTTCTAGCCTCTTTCACTCATTTTTTATTTAAAAAAGATACTGTTTTGGAAATTACAGGACACTTTGTAATATAACGATTGAGGGATGAAGAACCTTCTTATTGGTGAGATTTGAGGGTTTGGCCTGCCTTACCTGAATATCTCTTTTGTTTGGGCTGTTTTCTCTATCCGGATTTGTTAACTTGGGTCCTTGGAAACAATAACTTTGAATCTCTGAACTTGAAAAGGGAAAAATTACATCTTTATTTTTATTGACTGCTAAAAGATGCTTGCTCCTTGGAAGAAAAGCTATGCCAAACCTAGACAGCATATTAAAAAGCAGAGACATCACTTTTCCAACAATGGTCCATATAGTCAAAGCTATGGTTTTTCCAGTAGTCATGGCTAGATGTAAGAGTTGGACTGTAAAGAAGGCTGAGTGCCGAAGAATTGATGCTTTTGAATTGTGGTGTTGGAGAAGACTCTTGAGAGTCCCTTGGACTGCAAGGAGATCAAACCAGTCAATCCTAAAGGAAATCAAACCTGAATATTCACTGGAAGGACTGATGCTAAAGCTCCAATACTTTGGCCACCTAATGGAAATAATTGACTCATTAGAAGAGACCCTGTTGCTGGGAAAGATTGAAGGCGAGAGGAGAGGGGATAACAGAGGATGAGATGATTGGATGGCATCACCGACTCAGTGGACATGAGTTTGAGCAAGTTCTGGGAGATGGTGAAGAACAGAGAAGCCTGGCGTGCTGCAGTCTATGGGGTCGCAGAGTTGGACATGACTGAGTGACTGAACAACAACTGCAGTATTGCATTTCCTTTCATTATAAAAATAGGTAACAGACCATGGTAGTATTGACAGTATCTATGTATTTTGCTTTTGCTGCCAAGAGAAGTCACAGACATTGTCATTTCATATTACAGACGTTACGGACGTCTCAAAAAACATTCATTGCTGCTTTGAAATTATGGTAGATGTTAGACTTGCTGCTAGATTTTATTGACTGCATTAATAAAGAGTCACATATGGTACTCTGTCACATATTTGTCGTTTTAAAGTGAATTTTGTATTTTAATACCAATTATTTGAAGTCCTGTGTGATTTTATCGTTCATTTAAATATACTTTTTTTTTTTTTCAGGGCTTCCTAAAAGCCTGTTCACAGATGCAGTTAAGAATCTCATCTTCTAAAGAAATCTTATCTCTGTTTTGTTTTCTTCTCCCAACTCAAATGCCACTTGACTCATGAAACTTTCCTGTATTTCCAAGAGGAAAAAAATTTCCTTTTCCTCTGTGTTCCTCTAACGCCTGGTCCCCTTTTCAGCCCTTCGTGCACTGTTCCCCATGCTATAGGCTGAATAATACCTGCTCACTTATCTTTGCAGCACCGAGTGGAGTTATATAAACAGTAGGTACTAACAGAATTTAGTGACTTGATGCATTTTAAAAGAGCCCTTCTGTGCAAAGCTTCTTATTTCAGGCAACCCACTCCAGGATTCTTGCTTGGAAAGTCTCATGGACAGAGGAGCCTGGCGGGCTACAGACCGTAGGGTCACAGAGAGTCAGATACGACTGAATGACTAAACAGCAATTTAAGGCATGGGCGCTTTCTGACATTGTCTCTTTATAGTTGCTGCCTCTCATTAAGCCATATTATGACATCTTCTCTGGAGTCAAGGATGGAAATCTTGATCTGGTCTCTGTTTATGGTAGGGAGGTTTCTTCGTAGATTTTAAGAATTCATCCTTAAGACTTATAGGGCGCTTTAAGAGATGGATGTCTCACGTAATTGCTGTAGCTTGTTGTCTGAGAGCAGCGAATGGTGACTTGTGGGAACGTGCCCTTTCTTGTAGATCCAGATTTTTCTTCCCTGGGCATCTGGGGTACTTGTGAACCTCCTGCATGCCCATGCTTGGGGCTTTAAAGGATGCGCAGAAAGCATAAGTCATCTTTCCCATGAAGGTGTTCCTTGTGCTTATCAGTCAACCTCCAGGTGTTTGGAAGCCTATTCTGGAATTGTAATTGCAGCAATTATTTATGATTATAAACTACTATAATTTGCCATCGATAATTTATCTTTGTGCAGTGCTTTGTAAATTACAGTACATTTTTGTGGATTTCAACATGCATTAGCATCTGGTTTGGTGTGACTTTATTCTTTGGACCAGCCTCTGAGAAAGTTTGTGTAGGAACTAGTAACCCCCATTTACAGATGGGAATACTGAGATGCTTGAAGGTGATATGACTCAGTTGGAAGTTATAGAATAGGACTCCACCCAGATCTCCAGTGTTTTCTGCTCCAGCACACAGCCTGCCAAGAACCTGAGACTTTTCTCCCCAGACATCTTTTATAGTTGCTGAGGTGAGTCTGTGTCCCCAGACCAGGCAAGAGTAGCAACTTTCATACCTCTCCAGGCTTTTCTGCTCTCTACTGGCCCAGGGGTACATAGTGGGTGAGGGTACCATGGCTCAGTACATACCCTACAGATGTGCATTCTTCATGTCTGATTGTTCGCCTCACTCATCTGGTTCCGAGGGTCTGTGACAGCATTTACAATGGACCTGGGTGACTACTTGCCAGCTGAGTGATCTCTTTAAGGACAGTTCATAATTATGCCCTGTCTCCAGGAAACAGCTATCTATTTTTCGTGCACTTAAGTGGCTTTTCATGAATTCCCTTTGCATGAGATAGAGACAGATTACCAGGGACAGTGCTGCTATGAATAAAGCTGGCTTGGGGAGCTGTTATTCAATTTGTTTATTTTTTATATATTTTTTCTTAACACAAGAAGACATGATTACTACTTGTGAGTTGTCAGTAGTGAGACTTGGTATAAATCTTATTTAGGTTTATGTTCTGAGTATTTAAATATCTACAATGTGTATAGAATTAAGCATTCATTCATTAATTCATAAATTCAACTCAACATATGTTTGAGTGTCTGTCATGAAGTAATGTGATTACTATGGTACAACTATTGTATCATAAGAGTGCAAAGTGGTGAATAAGAGAAGCAAGTCTCTCATAAGTCTTCATGGGACTTAGGTTCTCTGGGGAATTCAGCAAGGTGTAAACACACAAATAGGGATGCATGCAAAAAAATAAAAATAAAACCAAAAACCACAGATTATCATGATGGACGGTAACTGGGTGGGATGGAGTGAAGAGTCGTAGAGAAGGTTTCTCTGAAGTAGACACATTTGAACTGAAAGGATAAGAAGGACCTGGTCATCTGAAGACAGATCAAAGAGTATTCAGGTAGATGGAACAACATGTGCAAAGGCCCTGGGGTGGGTACACTTGAGAACTTTCAAGGGTGTATAAATTACAGCAAGACTGACTTGGCCTCTACAAGGTAAAATGGTCTGTGTTCAGATTAAGCCCATGGTAGATGGAATGGACTGCCTACCTTGGAATGGAGCAAGTTTCCTGCAAGTGAAGGTTTCCCAAATGGGGCCATCCTTTATCTAGGCTCTTATTGATAGCATTCTGGGACTGGAGGAGAGGGGAGACAGTGTAGAAAAGTTGCGTTACATGTCCTCAGAAGGCCCTTTATAGCCATGTGATTCTCTGATTTCACCTCTGATAGCCCTACGTCAGCAACAGTGAATTCTGTATTAGATGATTTGTGGATCAAACTGCAGTTTTCATGGGAAGATGATAAGCTTTTATTTTTTCATCTAGACTTCCACAGTCTACAGAATACTTTCACAGGCATAATCTAGTTTTGACTTCTTATGAGAGCCTCCAAAAGTAGGTAGTATTATTGTCTATATTTTAACATAGGAAGAGACCGATAAGAGAAGCACTCAGGGTCACTAAATAGTTGAAGTGGAATCAAATTGAAGTCCTTTGACATTCACCTCAAATTCTTTGTATTAAGCTGATTCTAGAAACCTCCCTTATCTCACACCATGCCAGGATATGGAAGAAGAAGGATTTCTGGTCCAGAGAGAGGCAGTGAGGACCAGTAGGAAGAACCAAGCCAACAGACTGCAGGTCTGTACTTGCCCATTGTTGGTGTGCAACTTGGAAGCACTTTTCTAGCCTGGTTCAAGATCAGCCGTTTAGCAGCTGCAGCTGTTCATAATAACAGCTGCTTATGCGAATGGTGATGTGATTAATAAAGAAAATCAACAGTTTGTTCTTTCAACTGTGCCCTTGGTGTGTGCAGCCTGCTTTTATGCAGGCTGTGTTTCTGATCTGGAACAACATAGTCCCACTGGCATATGGTCATCCAGGGGCTCCTGACCCCTGGAGAAGGGGTTGTCTCTCCGGATCCTAGCTGGGGAGCCAAAGGCCCATCAGGGACTGGGCTTTAAGGAAAGTGAATGTGGTGGGCAGTGTGCTGGGTGCCAGGTGGTTCTTGATTTCAGAGTCAGGGATGCTGGGGAGTAGGGGGCTGCACTGGTGAAGGAGATCACCTCTCACCTCCCGTATGGGTCAGACAGAACACGATGGCTGCCAGTTTATCACCTCTGATTTGTAATCTGTGGCCTAGAGAAGGGCCAGCGTTCATTCATTACATACAGCTAGCCTGGGGGCAGAATCACGGTTAGAACCCAGGATCCTCATCTGCCTGCTCTCTGTGAGTGTTTGTATTGCTTCTAAGATACCGTTTCCAAGTAAATTTTCCCTTTGAATCAGAAAACTATAATTGAAAATAATAGCCGCACTTTAATATGAATAGTTCAAAGTGCTTTATACTTTATGTCTGTTACCTAAATTAATGCTAACAACACCCTATGAGGAAGGTGTTATTTCTTCTTTACTGATGAGCTATCCAAAACACAGAGAGGTTAAGTAATTTGCCCAAAGTCACAGAGCTAGTGGTAGACTGGGAATGTGAACCCAGGAAATCTAGCTTCAGGCAGAAAATTACCAAATAACATTAGCAAATAATGGATCTTCTTTTCTAGCCTCATTAAGAAAAACTTCTTCTATAAAGTGGAAATTGTTGATGGAATACAATTTCAGTGCTGTTAGGAAACTTGGAAATTAAGTGGCCTGAGTTCCTGCCTCCTCCATTTTACAGAAATGGAAACTGAGACCCAGAATGGAAAGGGACCTCGACTCTGATTTTGCTTTGGTCGGAGTGCAGGTGAGGTAAAATGTCCAGCAAGTGACTGCTCCCTGAGAAAGGTGTTTGCACCTAAGACTGTCGCCTCAGCAGTGTCTGCTCCCTGGGATTAAAGTGAAGGGGAGTCACTTTGCGAATCTGTACTTCTAGGTAGGGAATGTTTCCCTGCTACACAACGCAGCTGCCTTGTAGTTTGAAGTTTTTAATTGCTATCAGATGAAGAATGCTAAATAAATCACCTGGTGGGTACAGTGCGTTTCTGGGGTGTCATGTTTGCTTTTTGTCTTTGTTCCTAGTCTGTGTCCCCCCCAGACCCCCCCTCAACCCGGGATGTGTGTCCTTTTCTCACATCTGTGCTGTCTATACAGTTTGAGTATCACAGTGAGTATTTTCATCTCTAAACAGTCTGTTATCTACAGTAAGGAAGGGGCTGGCTGAGTAGACTGTGAGATACTGGGTCCAGCCTGTGGTTGGGTGGAGTTGAAGCTCTGTGGGCTGGTAAGACTCCTGGTGATCTTCCTTCTGCTGCTAGTCTGAGAGCTCAGAACCTTAGGAAGATTTAGAGTTGTAATAGGATTCAGAGAATTACAGAGAAGTTAAGCTAGTGGGGATCTTCCTGAGATTAGTTCATCCACCCCATCACGCTGCTGGTGGGGAAATTTAACCCTGTGGTGGACAGTGACTTGCTCAAGGTCAGAGTGGCCTTGATGGTGATAATGATTATATTGGGAAACTCATCCTGCTGTTTATTAAGCATTGTTCCAAGTATTTTGTAATCATTAACATTTAATCCTGACAACAACTCTGTAAAGGGGGTGCTGCTACCATCCTCACTTTCCTGATAATTACAGTAGTTAAGTTACCTGCTCAAGTGGTGAGAGGCTGGATTCAAACCTAAGCAGTCGGGCTTTTAACCCCCTATCCCTTTCCCTAAGATGAGTGCCATCACCATGCTGGGTTCTGTGCTGGTTGCCGGTGTAAAACATGTTGTGTTGTTGTGCTCAGTTCCTCAGCCATATCTGACCCTTTGCGGCTCCATGGATTGTAGCCGGCCAGGCACCTCTGTCCATGGGATTTTACAGGCAAGATTACTGGAGTGGGTTGCCATTCCCTTCTCCAGGGGATTTTCCTGATCCAGGTATCAAACCTGCATCTCCTGCATTGGCAGATGGATTATTTACCACTGCATCACCTAGGAAGCTCTGGCATAAAACATGCTGCTGCTGCTAAGTCACTCCAGTCATGTCCGACTCTGTGCAACCCCACAGACAGAAGCCCACCAGGCTCCCCCGTCCCTGGGATTCTCCAGGCAAGAACACTGGAGTGGGTTGCCATTTCCTTCTCCAATGCATGAAAGGGAAAAGTGAAAGCGAAGTCGCTCAGTCGTGTCTGACCCTTAGCGACCCCATGGACTGCAGCCTACCAGGCTCCTCCATCCATGGGATTTTCTAGGCAAGAGTACTGGAGTGGCTTGCCATTGCCTTCTCCGCTGGCATAAAACATGAGGTGGTGGTAATTGTTGATGGAGACAATGGGAGGCAGGGAATGGTGGGCAGAGAAGAGAAGAGGTTGGTGTGATTTTCCAGTGCAAGCCAGTTGCTAATGTGATTCTTCCGGCTTCTGGTCCAGAGCCTTTTTATTCTATCATTCGGCCTTTCTTAGCAGCCTCAGGGCAAACATTCTTCTAGTGCTTGTGGTTTATGTTTATTGAAAGTGATTTGTGTGAAATATCATCTTATCCATGTGGTCTCCTCATTTGGAAAGAAAGAAGGTGTGTCTCAGCTAATTGATTGATTTAAGGCTGTATAAAGGTCAGCTGGGCCCTTGATGTTAAGTAAATTAGGGCGAGTCTTATGAAGGCACAGGCTCTGCAACCCCCCTCCCCGCCCATGTCATTCCAGATTTAGAACATTTAATTAGGACATAGTTAAGGTTATCACTGGGAGGGGAGAATGGGGAGCTGATCTTTTTTTTTCAGTGAAAGGCAGATGTCCAAATTACTCTTAGGACATTTACTAAGAAATCAAAATTTATAAACTGAACTGGGTTTTAAGTGAACTGAGGGACCTTTCTCTTTAGTGCGGTAAGTGACTACTTCTGAAAAGTGAATGATTCTTTAATAAAAACCCTGTCCTGTTTCCCTGCTCTGTCAGGGCAGATGTTTGTCCACTGTCTGGACTTAAACCACTGAAGCACACTGGCATCATGCTGTAAAAAAATCAGTCACTGGGATGAGGTCACTTCTTGAAAATCTCATGCTCACAATGCACAGGAGTAGAACTGGAAGCCTCATCCCCTAACTACTTACTCGTGATTTTCCTGGAATAAAATCTCAGGGGAATGGCCGTGTAGAAAGTCATGGGAGAGAATTTTATAATCTCTGGTTCTCGGGAAAGAGGATGGATGGGAAATGATCTTTCTGAGTATCATTTAAGACCAGCCTACTTCTGTTTCTGTCTCCTGGGTCCCGTCCTCTCTGTCAGCCCAGCCCTCTCCCTGGGGGATGATTTCTGCTCCTTTCATCTGCAGTTTCTCCTTCGTTATCGATTCATTCCTAAACATGCACCCATTCAAAAGAGATCTTAGAGAATTTCTGTGCAACAAGTCCTCTGTGGGCAGCAGGTATACAGTGAAGAACAAATCTTCATGTTATTGGGTTATAAGTCTTAGAAGGAGATGGACAGTGAAAAAAAATAGGTAGATTAATGGCCCGAAGGAAATACCAACCAAAAGGGAATAGCATGGTGCTGTGGTTTGTCTCTTCTTCTCCAGCTTGACCTTGTCAGTCTCCTAAACTCTCCCCCCATGGCTTCCGTGGCAACGTTTTCTTGCTGGTTTTCTCCTTTTTCCTCCATCTCCATGTGAGGGACGGACTTGTATTTCTTTGTCCAGCCCTTGATGATGCCTCTGCCCCTTCTCTGCTCATACTTTCTCTGATCCTCTTGTTGAGTCATTTCCCGTCTCTCTTGCTGCCTCCCGAGCATGTGCCCCAGCCTGGATTTGACTGACCTTTGGACAGTTCCACTCAGTTAACCCAAAGGTGCCATGAACTGAGTGTTCAACATGAATCTATGTTCCTCCTCAATCAACCACACCATCTTTCACCAGAGTCATAAGACAAACTTGAAAGTCATCCTGAGCCCCTCTTTGGTGCTCCTACCCCAGAGGTGAAAAGGAACTGAGGTCTGTCCCTTCTGCCTCCTCCGTTAGACTCTGTTTTCTTCTTTCCATTCCCACGGTCACCACTTTAGTTCAGGCCATTACTGTCTGTTTCCTGGGTTACTGCAGGAATCTCCCTGGGTTTTCTGCTTTGAATTTCACATCCCTTAAATCCATTCTCCACGCTAAGTCACCTTTTAAATAGGCCTAAACCCTCAGGGACAACCCATCATTCTTCACGTAAAGTTCAGACTCCTTAGTGTATTTTACGGCGGGTTGGGGACCCAGCTCCTGCGTACATCTCTGGTGTCCCCTCTTGCCACCCCTTCAGTTTCACTGTGTATTTTTTGTACACCTGCTTTGAGAGGGGTGCTGTGTAAGGTACTGACATGCAGTCTCTCTAAAAGTGAAAACCTGAACATTCTGAACAGGAGTAGAAGGCCTCTGTGTCTGTCTCCTTAGGCCTTTTTAAGACCCACCGCAGACCTCAGATGCCCATGCACTCTTGGTTTCAGCCACTCTGGCCTTTCAGTTCTTTAGAAATACCATATCCCCACCACTAAGGCCCTCCCTGAAATGCCCCATCCCTCCTCCACACGCCCATGCAACCAACACTGTCACTGCTACTTCCCTAGATGATCTCAGTTTAATCCAAATATTACTTCTCCAGGAGGCCCTTCAGGCTAGCCCAGGGCAGGTCACATTCTCCTGAACCTGCATCCTAGCTTCACACGTGTCTTAATTGCACTGATCCATTATGAGTTTGTATTATTGGTGTCTGACATTTCCCGTTGTCACTAAAGCTCAATGATAGCTTGTCTTGGACCTATTATTATTTTTCTTTTTCTATTTGCCTGAAATGTAATTGTTCAATAAACATTGTTAGTATGAATGGCTACTTCACTTTTGTTCTTGAACTTGAGCAGTTAGGTAGAATACAGGTCACAATAGCCATTGAGATGATCTTATGTGTGATAAGTTTTAAGGATATATACCTTGGTGTGTTCAAGGAACTTATCTTCTTAGACTCCCACCTCTCTGCAGCTTACAGCCATGGAATTAAAACGTGTACACTTTAGATGTTATCTAGTTCAATATTTTCCAACCTTTTTTAAACATGAGGGTCTTTTCTTTAATTAAAAACTGATGAAGATTCAAATGGTAGTGGCTATATTTTTGCTGTCAGTTTATTGGAGAAAAATGCATAGTTGTAGAAAGCTCCTATGAATTTAGCTCACCACGTAAATTACTTTGAGTTTTTCCATAATAGCATCTATGTACACTTGAAAAATAGTAGTATGTATGCTTGAGAGAGAGTGCTTGGTGAGCACATGGACTTATAGCACCAATAACTCCATGCCTTTGTGGCCCTTTAGTCAGGAACCAACCACAGGGTCTGACTTTTTACTATGCAAATTTGCATCAGATTTAGAACTGGTTTCCTGTGGGCTTGGTTTCTCCTATATGTATTTGATTCGACCAACATGGTATTTTTAAATAGAACAAACATTTAAAAGTTGGCAGATTTTTCACAAAACTAGATTTCCAATTTGAAAAATGAGGACTATACCTTGTTTCCTGTATGTTCGTAGTCACCTGGTACTGAACAGCAGCTGTGTCCTTTAGAAGTGCCCCACTTTTTCCAGTTTGTCACAGTTCTCACTCTGTGTTGCCATATAGCAAGTTCTCAGTAGAATGGAAACGAGAAACCCATTGATTTTAACAATATGTGAGTGAAGCCACCTCCAGCTCTATAGAGGCTTGTGAGCAGAAAGAGCCCTGGGTCCAGAGTCAGGAAACCTGTATCCTTGGCTCCTCACTGTTAACTGACTAACTTAGTGAC
Organism: Moschus berezovskii; assembly: GCF_049115385.1. Taxonomy (NCBI): domain Eukaryota; kingdom Metazoa; phylum Chordata; class Mammalia; order Artiodactyla; family Moschidae; genus Moschus; species Moschus berezovskii. Next base: position 96,297,838 of record NC_142460.1, read on the forward strand.
CTTGAACACACTGGATAACTTCTCTAAACTTCAGTTTTGTCATTTGTCATTTTTAGAGTCAATACCTCTTAAGCCTCACAGAGTTGTTGGATCTCCAGAAGGAAGATTGTTTAGTCTAATGGAACATGTTTGTTATTAACTCGCCTGTCTTCTTTTTCCTTGTCTTGTTTCTCTTTCTCTGTTATGGAGGGATCTATAATTTATTGCTGTACCTTGATGTTCATTGTAGAAGTATGAGGAGGGAGCTATTGATTTCCTGGATCCTTTCTTACCACGTCATGTCTGGAGGCAGCTTGAATCCTTTCATCTCGTGTCCTCTGCTCCTGTTGGAGGTCCCATGGCCATAGGCAAGCTCCTGCAGTGACACCCAAGAAACCCCAAAGTCGAACTAATATCAAATGATTGGAGCTGCCTGATTGCCTGTGGAGATGCTCGGTAACTAGCCAGCCATAGCATTGCTCACATTTATGTACTGCTAACAGGATACCAGGTTAGCATGGAGGATTTAGTTTTTAGCAGCAATAATCTTTGTATCCAGATCAAACAAATTTCATTGTTTGAGAAGAACCGTACCAGTTATTTTTGTCATTCTGGATCTGGAAGGGAGGGTAGGCATCAATGCCATACAAGAGGGAATAAACAGGAGGTCAGTCTCTGAGATTACAAGGTGCACACTGGAGAATAAAAATGTAGACTTGGGAGTCAGGCAGATCTGAATCAGTTACTGGATGGTCATGTGACCATGACAGTCTTCTGTGACTTTGAGCCAACTATCCTTTCTGATCCTTTGTTCATAAAGCATGGATAAAATTATATTTCATCTTTTAATTTGATACTCTGTTTTAATTTTTAAAGATTTTGAAGAGAATGCCAACTTTGTAGGTTTTTTTTAAGGATCAAATTAGTGCATGTTTAATATGTTAAATGAGGAACACAGTACATGAAACTGCCCTTTTCTTCTAGCTTTTGGCTGAAAATCCTTTTTTACTTCCTCTAAATGGGATTAATAGGTCAGCCTGTGAACAGAGAATCATAACATAAGTTGTCTGAATGCAGGTCTAGTGTGATTCTTTCGACAAACATTTTGGTTGAACATTTTCTTGAGTAGGTACAGTGGGGCTCCTATTCATTTTTTTTTTTTTTTTAAGTTTTGTAAATAAAAGGCTAGATTTTCCAGGAAACTAAAAGAAATTTCTTCTGCCTTTGTTTCTCAGAAATTTCCAAAAGTGTAGGACCAATCAGCATGATTCTTAATTCATCAGTCTGTGAACCCAGCCCAAGTGGCCTTTAGAAGGCGAACAGAGCAACCTTCCCAATAATGATGGGCTATATGGATCAGAAACCTCTTGGCTCGGCTGGATTAAAGTAACTAAAATAAAGCTGAAATTTTAAATCTGATGCTTATGCTAATAGTTTTCACTTATGGAAATAGTTTTAGGGAGACCTGACTTGGGTTGGGGTACGTACTCAGGTATAGGAAAATATGGAACATTCTCTCAAAAGTCTGCATATGGAGTTTAAGGTTACTCTAATCCTTTTGAGAATTCAGAGTGGTACTGGAGATTGGGCACCTGCTGGTGAAGTAAAGAATGTGGGCACTGAACCGGAAGTAAAAATATTAGGAAAAGACTTTCACTCTTACATGTCCCTTGAGATGTAGGGGCCAGGGAGAGATTTCCTAGCAGGTCCTCCCACTCCTTCCACTTCTCTTCATTTCTTGCCTCTGTAAGAAATCCCTGTGACTGGCTGGTTGTGTGGAGAGGATTGATGATCACCTTGGAGTGGATGATGAATTGGATGCCAAGAAGAATCTTGAAGAGGCTGAAAAGGGCTTGAGAATATGCTCCAAGATGGCAGATAAAGAGGAGCTTTTTTTTTTTTTGCCAACCCTTACCTTATCTTTCTTCTCAATCTTACCTTTTTTGTGTTGTGATTAGATCAAAAGAAGCCTAAAGGAGCCTTCCCCTTGAGAGATGACGTGGGGGCATCTCTAGTCAGAATGCTTGTTCCTGTTGCTCAGGTGGGAGGTGGAGGGATGGAGTGTGGGAGGAAGGAGTGTGAATGCAGGGATGGAGCTTCATCTCCTGTTTGAGGAATTTTTCTCAGGAAAAAAATTAGTCTGTACATTATGGACCATGGGCAGCAAGTTTATAAGATTCCTGTGTGTGTATCTGTGCTCACTGACTCAGTTGTATCCAACTCTCTGTGACCCCATGGACTGTAGCCCACTAGGCTCCTCTGTCCATGGAATTTCTCAGGCAAGAATACTGGAGTGGGTTGCCATTTCTTACTCCAGGGAATCTTCCCGACCCGGGAGTCTAACCCACATCTCTTGCATCTCGCATCTCCTGCATTCGCAGGCGGATTCTTTACCACTGTGCCTCTTGGGGAGCCTCTTAAAAGATTCCAGCAGCTTGTGATGAGAGGTTGAGATCTCCAAGACAGAAAAGGCTCTGTTATTTGTCTTCAGGGGAACCAGGTAGAGGGCTGATCAAAAAGCTGGGTGACAGTATGCTGGACTCCAAAACCAGTTGAGGAAAGTAGAGCCTGAGTGTGGGAGATGCCTGGGCTGGCTCTGAGGGATGGCCAGCAAAGCCTGCCTCAGCAAGGCTCAGATTGTTTAGGATGTTCCTCAAGTGTTCCAGGAAAAGGAATATCATTTTGTGTCATGGACATTGGCTACCGTCATTCCATCACTATGTGTCTTCATCTTCAGCAAGTCACTTCCTCTCTCCAGCCCCAACTTTCTCCAGCTGTCAAATGACAGGTTGATATTGGGATACCCTAGTATATGATGCTAGAATTCCTTAAGTGGAATCATCCCTCTCTTAACTGATACCAAAATTTCTGTCAAATAGCTCTATGTTTAAAGACATGGAGACCTGCTGCAGTGGCTGGTTTGGGGGCAGTTTAGTTCTCGAGGGAGTCCTGGTATTATGTCACAAGACACACGGGGAAGCTCAGATCTCCTCCTGTGGCTCTCAGAAGAGTGACTTGGAGATTCCAGGGGAGTTTGGTCCCTGTCAGGGTTTGGTCACCTGGTCCCTGCTGCTGTCAGTGGTACAGAAGCTCAGGGCTTGGTCCTGAGCAGACCGTGCCTCCACTGTGGAAGGCCCTTCGAAGGCTGTCTACCCTGAAGGTGTCAGCCAAATATTTTCCTGAAAATTCAGTAGCATACCAAATGGGAAATTAATCGTCTTTAAATGCTTCCTGCTCATTTGCCAAGGTTCTAAGTAATACAATTTCAAAGGTTTAGAGGTGTCTAATACAATTTCTCCCCTCTGTACATAATTCTGTGCCCATTGTGTAGCTCTATTAGAAGCATTAGGGTAATTATAGTTACTTTTTGCTTTTCAGTTTCTGTAATATTAGCCCCAAGTCTGCCTGTACTGGCCGCATTAATAAGCAATGACTGAAAATTAAAAGAATTCGGTGGACTCCTATATTAAGATTTTGTAGGCCTTTCTCCCTAGGATTAGATGTGCTACTATAGGCAGGCGGGGTGGTCAATGGGGATGTGTTTGGATTAGGAGTTCAGAGACCCAGTTTCTAAATCTTCATCTGTAAAATGGGGACAAAAGTCTCTGAACTCCCATCCCCTGAGGGATGTGAGGACCAGGGAGCTTGTTGGGTGTGAAGGTAGTTTGGAAGCTCATGACGATAAGCAAGGGATAAGCAAGGGGTTGTCTGAGCAACAGGGAACCACTTTGTCATGTGCTTCTGGGTGGTCTTATGCATGTATTTTGTGAAATAGATTTTGTATTTAATATTTGGGCTAATAATTGGAATATTTGACACATAATAATGTACAAAGTGCTTCTACCCCCAAATCTTGTGAGGTAAGTAGTTTTGTTTTTTCCCCTCCCGCCAAACCAGGAATTAAGGTGTAGATGGGTTAAATAATGCTTCCTTGGTGGCTCAGCCGGTTAAGTAATATGCCTACAGTCAGATTAAGCCATTGGAAAGTAATTTGCTAAAATTTTTGCCTTGTGTTTGCAGCTTTTGGAGCCTTCCTTTTCTCATGTAGCACATTTTTACTTTGGGAAGGGCCTCCCATCACCTCTCTAACAATAAGAACAGCTGACATTTTTTTGAGGCTTGGTCTTTGCTAGCACATTTTCTAGATGGGGAAAGTGAGACACAGAGATTCAGTAGCTTGGCAGAGGTTACACAGCTTGTGTGGAAGACCAGTTCAAGCCTCTTCTGTACCATTACTGGTACTTCTACCAAAGACAGTAACTTTTCTTGTTAACACCTGTCACTGCCGCGCTCTCACAGTTGATTTTTTTCCTTCAACATCCCTCTTTCGCTTTTTCTCTTACTGATTTGGAAACAGGAAAAGTCAGTGCCTCTTGTGAAGCTTTTCCAACTCTCCTGTTCCATCTGTTACTCTAATCCAGGAGGTATATGTCAGCTGTCTGCAGCCTGAATTTTGCTTGGAGACCTATTGTGTTTGGCCCCGATTATATTAGGGCCAAACACACATTTGAATTAGATGACAACAACTAAAACTTAAGATCACTGTTGTTGTTTAGTTACTAAGTTGTGTCTGACTCTCTTTGTGACCCCATGGACTATAGCCCTCTAGGCTCCTCTGTCCATGGGATTTCCCAGGCAAGAATACTGGAGTAGGTTGCCATTTCCTCCTCCCTGGGGTCTTCCCGACCCAGGGATTGAACTTGCGTATCCTGAATTGGCAGGGGATTCTCCGTCATTGAGCCCCCAAGGAAGCCCTAAGATGACTAAACAAAATATAGATTTATTATTTCTCATGTGAAACTGTGGCAGTATGGGGTCTGGTTATCCACACATCAGCACGAAGCTACTCGCTTTAACCCAGAAGGATCTTTGTTTTTTTCCTCCCTGTCGCCTTTGCTGCTGCTGAGTCGCTTCAGTCGTGTCTGACTCTGTGCGACCCCATGGACAGCAGCCCACCAGGCTCCTCTGTCCACGAGCTTCTCTATCCCCCACCTAACGACCAGACTGAGATCCCTAGGAGTATATACTTTATGTAGGATAAAAAAAAAAAAGTAAATTCTGGCATAAAGATGAAATTGAGTAAATGTATGTTGAATTGAATTAAAGTGGGTGGCTTAAGAAATGGCCCTAGTTTGGATAAAGAGCATTTGCTGTTTGTGAGGTGACTGTGCTCCTGATACTTTTGCGCAGATGGGCAGATAGGGTAGGATTCTGTCCTTCTCCTTGAAGGTCTGTAGATCATCAAAAGTTTTGAAAGATGATGTGGCTCAGTGGGTAAAGAATCCACCTACAGTGCTGGAGACACAGGAGACGTCAGTTCAAACCTTGGATTGGGAAGATTCCCTGGAGGAGGAAATGACAATCCACTCCACTCTTCTTGTCTTAGAAATCACATGGACAGAGGAGACTGATGGACTACAGTCCAAAGGGTCGCAAAGAGTCAGACAGGACTGAGTAACTAAGCACAGCACACTCTGAGCTACTCTTGATAAAATTTACTAGATTTTACTGCCCAGCATTTTGGAAATATAAGGACACTATTTTCTTTAAAAATAAATAGTAGACTTGATGAGTTAAATGAAATAATGTATGTGAAAGCACTTTTTGTATTGTTGGGTATGGAGCCAATAAGTTATTGGAGATGTTTTGAGAGCATTATCCCGTTATTACCATTTCAGGCTTAAGACAGACTTGAAAATCTTTGCTCTCCGCCACCTTGTGCTTGCCTTGACATGTCCACGTATGTATATAAATGTGGCTAATGTTATCTCACTGCCACTCTGTGCCTAGCAAAGAGAAGGTGCTCAATATTTCGCTGGACAAGTGAATGAATAAATAAACATGGTGACTTTTGAGACGTTACTGAATTAATGCATAATGTTACCGAGGCATGAAGCATCAAGCAGAGTGTCAGCATGTATTATCTTAAGAGGTTTTAGTTTAGGCTGGTTTTTAAACCTTTCTTCTGCATACTGGCTGGGAAGTGACCTGAGATCTTGGATGAAGGGAGCTGAGGGCTGGCATATATGCAGGCAGGCAGGTGATAGGAAGCACAGAGGCCCAGCTGCCTGGGAGACATCATGTGGGGAGAAGCAAATTTAGTGCTAGTGCTGGAGTTGCCCTGATCTTCAGATCCCTGTTTTCTCCTGTCCAGAGCATGCTGCAGGCAAATAATTAGGCATGGGCAAGAAGAGTTCAGATGATGAAATTCTGGACCTGGAGATGAAAGCTTTTGGAAATCAGATGTCAGATCTGAAGGACCTTTAGCAATCAGCGGGCCGACACTTTTCTTTTTATGAAAGAGATGTGGAAAGATCAAAGAGCAAAGGACTTGGGATTTGGATGGTTCCTGGTTTAAATCCCTGTTTTGCCTTTTCCTATCTAAAATATTGACATGAGTCTTAACTTCCTTGACCCTCATGGCAATTCACTGGGTGTCTGTGAGGTTGAATTAAGTGTAAAACATTCTCAGCCCAATGCCTGATGTGTAGTTGGTACCTAAGACAAATGGCCACCATCCTTGTTATGGAAAAGAAATAGAAGCCTGGAGAGATAGAAATAGTTGGTCAAAGGTACCAGCCATTGGGGCTGGGAGGGTGGAGCTGGTGCTGACATCTCCTGGTGTGGGAGTGTGGTGGGAGAGGACGGGGGAGCGGAGGGGAAAGAGATGTGGACTTCTTACCTCCAAGATTGAGTTGCCTTTTTTGGGGAGGGAGCTAAGACAGAAAGTTTAGAAACATCAAAGGTAGGACCTTACTTACCTATTTGAAATAAGATGGCTCGGCCAATTAATTTGAGCAGGAAGCTTCTAGTGGAACTTTCTAGGAGTCTGAAGATGATGTGTGTTTTGTATTCTAAATAAATCTTTGGTTTCATCTTCCCCTGGGTGGTGTTCTTTTCCTTCGAGATAAGCTGTTAAGAAATGATGAGAAAATGACCTCTAAAAGTATAACAACTTTGAGTATGTCACCATCATTTTTTCTCCCTGAAGACAGTCTTTGATTTTATATTATTAATATGTTAAAATCACCATTCTTTCTCTCTCTCCCCATTGGTCTGCCTGGATCTGACAGACGCCTCTGTGAGAGGTCTGTAGTTTCTGTAACATAACCGCCTGCCAGGGGAGATGTGAGAGCGGCCATTATGACTTCATGCTGTTTCTCATGCCATATATTGTTTTTGCTGAAATTCAGTTCTTTCAGAGATTTTTACAAGATAGCACAATCACTTGGCTCCATGGCTTTCAGAATTTATGGAGTTTGTACCTGTGCAGTCAGGAAGAGGCATGGTTTGCCAACTGTTAACATTATAGGTAAGGTCTTTTCTTCAATCATTTCTTATAAAATAGACTTTTTCAATACCTAGAGAATTATCTTGCAGGAAGCTCAGGTTTACCTTTTGTCACAGTGCCCCATCAGGCATTTAAAAACTAAGCCTGCCACCCTCTGAAACCCAGGCTTTCTTTAAAGGACAAGTAGAAACTCTTTGTCTATCTGGTATCCTGAATTTTTAGGATTCTCTCAAATTATAATTTTCCAGTAGAGTTGAAAACAGTAGGAAAAATTTTTGTAGTCCTTCCATTTCTGATGGGGATTTCCCCTGGCAACTGTGGTCTGTGAAAATAGACTAGCTAACACAGTAATGAGACTTTTTGTTTGTTTGCACATACTTTACCATTAACAGACAACTATGATGTATTTGGTCTTCATACAGAAGAATTCCTGGTGGCTCAGTTGGTAAAAAAATCCACCTGCAATGTGGGAGACCTGGGTTCGATCCCTGGGTTGGGAAGATCCTCTGGGGAAGGAAATGGTCACCCACTCCACTGCCTGAAAAATTCCATGGACAGTGGAGCCTGGAGGGCTCTAGACCATGGGGTCTCAAGAATCTGACCTGACTTCGCGACTAAACCACTCTCCTATAATTGAGGCAGGGACATTCTCAAGTTATTTATTCCAAGGAGGTGTTTTTTCAGGACCACCAAAGAATGTCAAGAAAAAGATTGCTCTGGTTTCCATGTATTCCGGGAATAAAAAAAGTAAAAAGATTTGTTTTCATGACTACTTAATGTTTCAGAAATAACATTAGATAATTTATTTCTTGAAACGTATCCTTTACAGAGAATGTATTTCTGAACTTTGGATTCTTTTGAGTATTTTGACTAAGCCATGCTTTTTATTGTTTTGTTACATTGAGTGTCCACTTTCTGGATATAGGTGTTCAGGACCTGAAGCCTTTCTAAGAAAGGTTTTGGACTCGATTTACAAATTGGTAAAATTATTTCTCATTGTGAATGGAAACTTCTACTTACCATCATGTTTTGCTGTAGCACGTTTTGCAGACAACTCATAAAACACTTTTTAAATCTTTGTATTCTTGATTCATGGTGCTTTGCTTCTCTGTGATTTATTTTGGGTGTCAGTTTTGGCTTGGCTCGAGTCACCCTGGAACAAGTGCCTAGAGACTGGTTTTGGACCTGTTTCTTTAACATCCTATGATGCACTCTTGGGGCAGAACAGGTGGTGCTTGGGCAGGTGTCTTGTCCTTTCCATCCAGGCTATAGTCTCATGGAAATATTTCTGGGACTAGGCACAGTGAGACTTCTTACAAAGAATAACACATATTAAGTAAAAATTAAGGATTAAGTACAGAAGTATAGATTCAGGGCCAAGGAATGTCTTGGAATAACCAGTTCATTAATTCTCTTCCCTAGGGAGCTCCATCTGTCTGGGTTTCTGCATGCCAGCCATTCCAAGCTACTCCCTGCTTCAGATTCTCACATGCTTCCGTTGATATTTTTCCTCCTTCATATATTATACGTATACCTGTTTTTCAAGATCCAGCCTGAGAACCATCTTAATGGAGACTGCCTTAATCCTTTTGTCAGAAGGATTCCCTCTGCCTGCTCTAAACAGAATTATAGGATGTGTGTGTCAGGGTGGTGGTGGTGAATAAATATATTTTAATTTCTCTGCTGGTGACTTTCCACTGGTCTGTTTGTTGAGGCAGGGCCAGTGTGGCTTCTTTCCTACGCCTCCCATGGCTGTCCCTGCCTGGCCTGTGTGAATAGTAAGGGAGGGGCATGTTCTGAGTCATTCCTCTATACTTTGGGTACAGCTTGAATCTGGAGTTGAAAGGGCACAGGGCTTGTGCCTTCTGTGCAGCATCACTCCCTGCTGAGAGAAGCAAGAATGAACCTTTTAGGAAGAATATTTGCCAAGAGGGGAGGGATTTAGAAGGTTGTAATTAGATTGCAAAAGACAATGAGTGAGGACAATAATTCATATAAACTGCTTAGTGCCTGCCTAGCATTTAGCAAGCTCTCAGGGAACTGTGAGCTCATATGGTAACGGCTTAATCACATATCATACTGGCTAAAGGAGGGAATCCTTGATTATAAATTATAATCCCTGCCCTCTGGGCATGCCTAGTGTAACAGATAATAGAGTAGTCTCTGAGGACCAAAGACTTTGTCTACCTGATGACCATAAAACATTAGTTGAACTAATTGGATTTTGTGATAGGATATTTACAGGTAGAAATTGCCTTTTTTTTTTTTTTTTGGTTCCTCAGAGATTTGATGGTTGTTATGTAATTGCATACTTAAGTGAATTTTGTTTCTTTTATCAGATGGAATTACTAGTTTCCAAGATATTTTGCTCTTTTAACCTCACAGCTTGTTAATGATTTCCAAGTCTTGCCTTGGCCTCTGAGCTTTGACTTCTAGACACATTTCTTGGTTTAGTCATTACTCAATAGATTTAAAAGCAGAAATCTATCAGGGTGAGATTTTTTCATTGTTAGTTAATGAGTTTAAGTATACAAGACTGGCCCGAAAAAGCAAACCTGAGTCCTGGGAGTCTTCTGTTTTTGTCCTGTGGTCCGTTTTGGTGGTTACCCCTGAGTGCATAGTGGTGCCTGGTCCTGGGGTGCAAAGGTTGGGGGGAGCTTTCTTCAGATCATGGCTGCAGTACTGGCGTTCTTCTAGTCCCCAGAGAAGCAATCTAAATAAAGCTTTGCTGACTTCTCTTGCAAAGGCTTGACCCTGGGACCAGTAGCATCACCTGGGAACATGTTAGAAATGCGGAATTTCAGACCCTACCTTAGTCCTGCTGAACAGAAACCACATTTTAGCGAGGTCCCAAGGTGAAGTGTATGCACATGCATTCAACTTTGAGCAGCACTGTCCATTCTAGAACTACAACAGGTGAAACAGGTCTCAGAACCATTAGCATTTCAAAAAATACACTGCTTTTTATTTCTATTAAAAAACAAAACAACTGGTTAAGAAAACTTGGGTGGGTGGGTGGGGTGGGCTAAATCGCTATTACAATTCTTGTTTTTATATTTTGGAGGACTGCAAACTTATAAAAGCACGGAGACTAGTAAAATGAATCCCTATTTACCTGTTAGTTCACTTTAATTGTTATCAACTCAGCTGATGTTTTTCATCAGTAACGCCCCACCCAACCTTGAATTATTGGTTAAAATAATTCAACCAATTTGAATTATTTTAAAGGAAATCCCAGACATATAATTTTCCCCTAAAGATTGCTTTTTCCTTTTTCAAAATTTATGGCAAAATTTATAAAAAAATAAAATGTACCAACTTGACCATTCACAGTTCAATGGTGTTATGTACCACATTCATGTTTCTGTGCAGTCAATCTTGAGAACTTTTCATCTTGCAAAACAAACTTTGTAAATATTAAACAACATGTTTTTCTTTTTTAACGTAACCACAGTACCATCACACCTCAAAAGATGTTAAAATTAATTCTAGAATTCTAATGTTAATTAGAATTAATAGCAATGTTAATTAATCTAATGTTAGAATTAATAGCATCAAATACCCCAATGCTGTTCAGATTTCCCACAGTATAGTTTAACTTAAGGAAACCAGAAGGAAATCAGGGCATTCAGCTTGGCATCTTCTCTATGTGAAGTTGGTGGCAGAGTTTGTACAGGGAAGAATTTAGAGACAATAATGAGAATGGAGCCGTTTCTCCTTTTCCTAAACTGCAGCCAGGAAGGCTTTTCTGTGAAAACTTTGTAATTGTCAACCTCATTCTACTTGCGGATATCAAGATTTTGCAGTAAAAAAATAAAAGCATGGAACTTTTGAGTTAGAAGAATTAAGACAGAGTTAATCATTGCTTCACAGAATTGGGTAAAATATTTACCCTTTCACCATTTCAGGCACAAAATTACTCTGAAAATTAAATTAAATTTGGATGTGCTGTTTATGCTTAGTCACTCAGTTGTGTCTGATTCTTTGCAACCCCCTGGACTGCAGCCCACCGGGCTCCTCTGTCTGTGGGGATTCTCCAGGCAAGAATACTGGTGGGGGTTGCCATGCCCTCCTCCAGGGGATCTTCCCAACCCAGGGATCAAACCCATGTCTCCTGGATTACAGGATTCTTTACCATCTGAGCCACCAAGGAAGCCCAAATTTGAATACTGTATAGCAGTTAGAATGAATGAACTAGTCATATTTTCAACATGTGTGAGTGCATGCTCAGCTGTGTCCAACTCTTTGTAACCCCATGAACTGTAGCCTGCTAGGCTCCTCTGTCCATGGAATTTTCCAGCCAAGAATACTGGAGCAGGTTGCTATTTCCTATTCCAGGGGATCTTTCTGACCTAGGGATTGAACCCAAGTCTTGTGAGTCTCCTGCATTTGCATGTGGATTCCGTACCACTGTGCCACCTTGGAAGCCCATTTTCAACATGAGTCAATGTCAAAAGCATAAAGTTTAGAAAAGAACATTGCAGAACGGTTTGTATAACAACACTGTTTATTTAATGTTAAACCAAAAAACCCCCCAATACTGTCCATTGTTATGACTACACATGGTGTAAAAGTATGAACACATGCTTGAGAGAGACACTTGCACATTTCAGGCTAGGAATCAGCACTTTAAGTACAATGGAATCGTTGTATCTATTTCTTATTCAAAAATCCATCACTTCATGGGAAATAGATGGGGTAACAGTGGAAACAGTGTCAGACTTTATTTTTTTGGGCTCCAAAATCACTGTGGATGCTGATTGCAGCCATGAAATTAAAAGATGTTTACTCCTTAGAAGAAAAGTTATGACCAGCCTAGATAGCATATTAAAAAGCAGAGACATTACTTTGCCAACGAAGGTCCGTCTCGTCAAGGCTATGGTTTTTCCTGTGATTAAGTATGGATGTGAGAGTTGGACTGTGAAGAAGGCTGAGTGCCGAAGAATTGATGCTTTTGAACTGTGGTGTTGGAGAAGACTCTGGAGAGTCCCTTGGACTGCAAGGAGATCCAACCAGTCCATTCTAAAGGAGATCAGTCGTGGGTGTTCATTGGAAGGACTGATGTTGAAGCTGAAATTCCAATACTTTGGCCACCTCATGCGACAAGTTGACTCACTGGAAAAGACTCTGATGCTGGGAGGGATTGGGGGCGGGAGGAGAAGGGGACGGCAGAGAATGAGATGGCTGGATGGCATCACTGACTCGATGGACATGAGTTTGAGTGAACTCCGGGAGTTGGTGATGGACAGGGAAGCCTGGCGTGCTGTGATTCATGGGGTCGCAAAGAGTCGGACACGACTGAGTGATTGAACTGAACTGAACTGAAAGGAAACGAGGCAACGTTTTAAGATTTGCTTGAGGGATACATGAGTGTTCATGGTATTATCTCTGTTATGTATGTTTGGAAATATTGTACAAGAAAGACTTTTAAAAAACTGATCAATTTATGTACACATGTTTTGTAAACTTGAAAACTCAAAAAATGTTAGTGTGATTTATTGATGCCCCCACACAAAAATTTGAATGCTGTGTACAAAAATTATGCAAATGATTTAACTGAGGGGGTTCAAGACTTCAAGTAAAAAAAATCAAAAGGAACCAATTGTGAAGTGTGTGGGACTGTCCCAAATTTTATCTGGTTTTCTGTACCCTGCCAGCCTTATCTACATAGATTCTGGTGACTTTCCGAAGAGTTGTTAAGAGTCAGCCAGAGCCATTTCTGATGTTATTGGAATTTATAGCTCTGCTGCTTCTGAGGAAGCTTTGAGGTGGCAGAGTCCCAGCTCTGTTGTGGCCTTGAAAGCATTTTATACTCCCAGAGCCTGCACATTGAGCTTAACTTTCATCTGTTGCTGTCCCAGCCCCAGACAGTGCTAGTGCGGAGTCCTCCGAGACAGATGGTGGTTTTAAAGATCACTGAGGGAAGGGGCGTCTCAGAGGACTGTTTCATGTTTAATCACCTTTCTCTTCGGTATTGCCTTCCTCACGTCCGGGTTTTCCTGTTGTATGAGTGGAGACCACTGATCTGTGGTCTCATTATAATAATCCTTGCCCAGAGGATGTGATAAAGGTCACAAACTTGATATTTATTCATGAGCAGAGTATAGCACTGAAACTGATGGCTGTGGATGTTCTTTCTGGCAACAAGGAGGAGGACGTGGGCTTTTAAACCAAAATATGTTTGCTAGGGGTGGGAACAGACATGTTGTTAATTAAGCCACATTGACAAAAATGATAGACTATGTCTTGCCAAGAGTTTCAGAAATGTGCTATTTCTGCAGGTTGTCTAGCATCAAGATTCCTTCGTTGTGATGTTTTATTGTTAGTAATTAAATGGAACTCACAACTGTAGGCACATTGGTACCTGAGGACAGCCGGGAGGCCTCTCTCTGATCTAATGTAACCTCTGCTGCTATGATTTTAGTTCCCTCACAGAAATGATTTTTATCCTCTTAATCATATTTATTGCTCTTATCTCAGCTCTCAAATATCTCTAATCTTCCAGAGACATATATAATTATCTCGTAAGGGTCTGAATCGTGCCAGTTGTAGCAGAAGAATTGCATTGCTTGCTGGCTGTCGAATATCACTCAGTCTTTCTGTATCAGATTTTACCTCTTTGGAGTCAGAATGATATTCTGTCTTTTTCCATCTCTAAGTGATTCATGGGTTTGTCTTCTCATTTAGATATTCATCAGGTATTTTTTGAGTTCTTCTTTCCAGGGTGCTCTGGTAGATGCTGTGGGGGAGACAGTTATGGGAAGGGGGAAAATGGACATATACACATATGTGCCAAGAAAAAGAGATTCTCAGTGCAACCTCAGAATGCTTGTTTTACATCAATCAGGATGGAACAATGGCTGGTTTTGAAACAAATTGACGTACCTCTACTCACATCAACCCCCAGCACTGCTGTAGTTCACTTTTTCAATTGCAGATAGTTAAAGGGAGAGGGGGTTAGTGCAAAATCACGGAATGATTTACTTCCATGTTTCAGTGGTGTTTGAAGTTAAGGAATAATTCATTTAAGATGTATCCAATAGCAACTAAGGAATTGCAGTACCAGTTCATGTTAGCGTCATTGTGTAGATACTGGACCCTAACTTTGAAAGGTAAGGGAGTGTCTCATCTGATGTGTCTGATGATATTCCTGTGCTAAGAGCTTTGGACCTGCTTTCTCACGTGTATGAACCTGTGTCCTCGTGTGTCTCCATGGTTTTGACTCATGTCAAGCTCCTTTGCTGTGATAAGAGTCTCAGATGTCCAAAGACACCCATACAAATAGACCAAGCCTGAGAGGATCGTGAGATTTCATCCAGATTTGATTATTGATGAAAGACACTGTCTGTGTCTCCCACAGTGAGATGCTCCTAAAGGGGAATGAAGATAGCTGAAACAGAGGTGAATTCACTTTCAAGTCAGGGAACTGTTTAATAATCATATAGCTTTGGAGCTGGAAACTGGCATTCAGAGAGAAGTGGCTTGCCTGATATTACGATGATATCCCTGAGACTGAAATTTTAGTCTTCTGACCCTTCCCACTGTAACAGAGGTGCACTGCTCTGTTGTGTTTCTAGATGTCTTCTAATGGATTGTTTCCTTTCCCCCCTTCTTTTAGGAATGCCAAGGGTATATATCTTTGACAATAACTACTAAACCTATCTGTGACTGAAGCTAGAAGCAATCTCTTTAATTCCACGTACTTGTCATGTCTTCTTACCTGTCTCTGCTAGTACCCATTCTATCCTAAAACAGAAATGTTTATGTGAACACATTTTACTTTCTTACTAGGTTAGAAACTAGAGCTTGCGTTTCTTTTGTCAATGTCTATATTTTTTAAAGTTATAAGCAGGTATCTCATACAAATATAAAATGAGCATGTCAAAGAAGTATTTAACTCATAAATGAGGGAACCAGTCTGAAGATAAAGCTGGAACAAAGAGCAACTGTGTAGTTCTAGGCACTGAAGAATATTAACTAGGCTAGATGCAAAACTGGTTTATATCCCATAGGGCAATAAAACGGTAACATTTCGGACTCTTTTCTACCAATCAGAAATCATATGCATGTCTAATGATAAAAATCTATAAGTTAATGTGTAACTTCACAAAGCCTGAACCCAAATCAGACACAACAAATCAATCACAAGTATAGCTCAGTTCAGTTGACTTCAGTCGTTCAGTCGTGTCCGACTCTTTGCGACACCATGAATCACAACACGCCAGGCCTCCCTGTCCATCACCAACTCCCGGAGTTCACTCAAGCTCATGTCCACAGAGTCGGTGATGCCATCCAGCCATCTCATTCTCTGTCGTCCCCTTCTTCTCCCGCCCCCAAACTTTCCCAGCATCAGAGTCTTTTCCAGGGAGTCAACTCGTCGCATGAGGTGGCCAAAGTATTGCAGTTTCAGCTTCAGCATCAGTCCTTCCAGTGAACACCCAGGATTGATCTCCTCTAGAATGGACTGGTTGGATCTCCTTGCAGTCCAAGGGACCCTCAAGAGTCTTCTCCAACACCATAGTTCAAAAGCATCAATTCTTCGGCGATCAGCTTTCTTCACAGTCCAACTCTCACATCCATACATGACCACGGGAAAAACCATAGCCTTGACTAGACGGACCTTTGTTGGCAAAGCAATGTCTCTGCTTTTTAATGTACTATTAAGGTTGGTCATAACTTTCCTTCCAAGGAGTAAGCGTCTTTTAATTTCCTGGCTGCAATCAGCATCTGCAGTGATTTTGGAGCCCCAAAACATAAAGTCTGACACTGTTTCCACTGTTTTTCCATCTATTTCCCATGAAGTGATGGGACCAGATGCCATGATCTTTGTTTTCTGAATGTTGAGCTTCAAGCCAACCTTTTCACTCTCCTCCTTCACTTTCATCAAGAGGCTTTTGAGTTCCTCTTCACTTTCTGCCATAAGGGTAGTGTCATCTGCATATCTGAGGTTATTGATATTTCTCCCGGCAATCTTGATTCCAGCTTGTGCTTCTTCCAGCCCAGCGTGCCTCATGATGTACTCTGCATATAAGTTAAATAAGCAAGGTGACAATATACAGCCTTGACGTACTCCTTTTCCTATTTGGAACCAGTCTGTTGTTCCATGTCCAGTTCTAACTGTTGCTTCCTGACCTGCATACAGGTTTCTCAAGAGGCAGGTCAGGTGGTCTGGTATTCCCATCTCTTTCAGTAGAGAAATCAAATAATCCTTGAGTGTGCCTGTTAGGTATACTTAAGTGTGGGGTTGAAAGAATATACTGCCCTCCTTTTGCATTACTTCTAAGCATTGCATCCTGTTTGCTAATATTCAGTGTTATTACACTTAGCCTAGGAGCATATGTATTCATTCATTTGTTCATTTATTTAATAATTATCGAATGCCAGTTTTGTGCTGAGATGGTAGGGTAGGCCTTAGAGATGTGTATTGATAACTCAGTGAGACAGATGATCCTTGCTCTCAGAAACCTCAGAGGCTACTCCAATAACATCCTCAAAGGGAGGCAGGGAGTTCTTTTCAGAAATCAGTAGCAATCGGAACGATCCTTTTTGTCTTCTCCTGCCTTTGGGTCTCAGTTCTTATAAGACTAGAATAAAGGGCAAATATCACAGAGAATGACAACCGGAGCCCAGTACTTTTGGGGACAAGAGCAGACACTGTTCTTTCTGTTCATATTGCATTTATGCCTTTCGAGTGATAAAGCTTCACAAGATCAAGATTTTTTATCTGACTTGGAGGATTCCCACTGGCCTGGCCTGCCAGGTTTCTCCAGAGGCCTCTGCTTCCACAGGCATACATCTGTGTTTTCCCAGCTGAACCTGCTGGAGAATCTGCTTTTTCCCAGCAGGGTTTTGGTAACTGATAGCGCAAACTTCATGGCCATCAGTACTGATTTCTTACAACAAAGAAAAACATTTATTTAGGGTATTGGGGGAGTGCATGAGAAGGGTTGTCGCTTTAATTTCTCATTTCAAAAAATAGTGGAGTGAAGGAGTGGGTGACATTTGTCTTCTCATCATAAAACACTGGCCTTCAAGGACCTCTCCAGAGATCTTCCAGCTCCCTGCACCCTAGCTTACAGGTGGGGAAGCCAAGGTACAGAGCAGCCAGAGGTTAGCCCTTGTTCCCTGGTGAGTCACTTCCAGATCTGAGACTTCTCTTTAGTCTTAGGTTCCTTCCCCTGTTATGGTGGTGCTCACTTGGATTCATGGGTGGAACACAGAAGTCCAGAAATGAGGCTTTTGTTTTGAGTTTGCATCTTTTTTTTACAAAGACAGATGTTTGTTACAGAAAATTCATTTCATACTGAAAGATGTTAAGAAGAAAACAAAAAGCCTCTGAAATCCCAGCACCCAGAGAGAATTATAATATCCTGGCAATCCTTTATATAATTATATACATTTCTGTCTATCTTAGTATACAGATCCCTGGAGAAGGAAATGACTACCCATTCCAGTGTTCTTGCCTGGAGAATTCCATGGACAGAGGAGTCTGGCAGGCTACAGTCCATGGGGTCACAAAGAGTTGGACATGACTGAGCAACTGTCACTCACTCACTAGTATACAGATACAGATAAATATAACTCCATAATTTTTAGTAAATGGGAAGAGCACCTTTTTCTTGCAATTAATTTTTGTTTAGTCTGAAAAATGATTATCAACTTATTTTAAGTACAAATGGAAATATTCTATTGGTTTGTATTTTACTCTTATTAATATATGTCCAGTAATATAAATTATATTTTTAATATTCTTAAATTTAATGATCAGTGTCAAGGCAGCTTGTCTTTGATGAGGTGGCAGTGCTAACTGCAGAGATGAACCACTCAGGTCCCCTTTGAGGGAAGGGCTGGATGATAGCTGCACAGAGCGTGGTCTGCAGAGGGCCTCGTGCCAGCTGTCAGCTCTGTGACAGTCTCCTTGGGCTGGCCTGCACAGAGAGCTGCTCACCCTAGAACATGCCCTTCCTGGGCACCTGCATGGGGGTGATGAATCTGGTGATATCAGACAACATGGAGCATGAAGGCTCCCCAGACTCTAGAGTGTCCACTGAGAGGTTGCTTTGCTACCTCGTCTTCTGCCCAATCCTGGCTCCTCTTCCTCCCCTTACAGGTTGTTGTGCTAAGTCATATCCAGCCCTTTGTGACCCCATGGACTGTAGCCACCAGGCTCCTCTATCCATGGAACTTTCCAGGCAAGAATACTAGAGTGGGTTGCCACTTCCTACTCCATCTTCACTATCTAGGGATGAAACCTGCGTCTTTTGCATCTCCTGCATTGGCAGGCAGGTTCTTTATCACTCATACCACCTGGGAAGCCCTTACACTTTGTAAAGGTTGAGCCCTGATAAACATCTTTTTTTTTTTTCATATAAATGTATTTATTTTAATTGGAGGCTAATTACTTTACAATATTGTATTGGTTTTGCATACATCGATATGAATCCACCCCGGGTGTACACATGTTCCCCAACCTGTACCCCCCTCCCACCTCCCTCCCCTTATCCTCCCTCTGGGTCATCCCAGTGCACCAGCCCCGAGCATCCTGTATCACACATTGAACCTGAACTGGTGATTCGTTTCACATATGATAATATACAAGTTTCAATGCCATTCTCCCAAATCATCCCACCCTTGCCCTCTCCCAGAGAGTCCAAAAGACTGTTCAATACATCTGTGTCTCTTTTGCTGTCTCACGTACAGGGTTATTGTTACCATCTTTCTAAATTCCATATATATGCGTTAGTATATTGTATTGGTGTTTTTCTTTCTGGCTTACTTCACTCTGTATAATAGGCTCTAGTTTCATCCACCTCATTAGAACTGATTCAAATGTATTCTTTTTAATGACAGAGTAGTTCTCCATTGTGTATATGTACCAAAGCTTTCTTATCCATTCGTCTGCAGATGGACATCTAGGTTGCTTCCATGTCTTGGTTATTATAAACAGTGCTGCAATGAACATTGGAGTACATGTGTCTCTTTCAATTCTGGTTTCCTCGGTGTGTATGCCCAGGAGTGCAATTGCTGGGTCGTATGGCAGTTCTATTTCCAGTTTTTTAAGGAATCTCCACACTGTTCTCCATAGTGGCTGTACTAGTTTGCATTCCCACCAACAGTGTAAGAGGGTTCCCTTTTCTCCACACCTTCTCCAGCATTTATTGCTTGTAGACTTTTGGATAGCAGCCATTCTGACTGGCGTGAAATGGTACCTCATTCCTGATAAACATCTTGAACCCCAAACTCTGTCTCAGTTTCTGCTTATGGAAAACAGCTTTCAGCCGTTAATATGGTCATTGTAGTATTCACTGATACAGCAGGAATGACCACTGCAGCCCCTCCTGGAGCCAGTGGAATCCTCGGGAGCTCAGGATCTCCACATCCGTGGCTCCTCTAGGAGTGAGCTCACACTCTCCACCCCTCCCCTGAGGTTTGGTACTTGAAGACGTTGGCGTAGGGCAAGCTCCCTTCTCTGTGGGTTTGAGAGCTAACTTAGAGGCTTTCTTGCTCTGAGATACTCTCTTCAATACAGATCTATTTTAATTGCTGATGACATTACTCAGTTAAAGATTCATCTGCTTTGGAAGAAATTTCTCTAGAATGGTTGAAAGTTTCTGCCTAAGAGTTGATTAAGAAAGATTGTTGTTATTCTTTATGTTTCCCTCCAGCAGACACCCCTTCCTTTGGCTCGCCCCTTTCTTTCAACCTGCTGCACAATGATTGGTTTCCTGTCTTCAGGTTTCTTATTTACATAATCTCTATAATCATTCTTTAATTTCTGGCAGAAATTATAGTCTCACTTAATCAACTGGAAAGGAATACGGAGATGGAGGAAGCAGTGAATGCCTTTCTCAGGCCTTTGGGGGTTTGTTCCCGTCACTGCCTTTGCTCAGATGCTTTGTCGTCTTGGTTAACTTTGGGAGCATCCATGGGCCCCACCCCTCCATTTTCTCCAGGTCCTGTTGGAGACTTTCATTTCAGGGCTGTTAGTGCTGCCAGCCCTCGTGCTGGTGGTGTCTGACTTAAAAAGAGCCACATGTGCTCTGTGATCCTTTGGAGCCTCTCCTTTCTCTTTATTACATACTGTTGGGGACAGAGAATCATTCTGAATCTCTCCCTTCCAACCCCCAAGATGCAGTTTACTTTGGTGCTTTTAACCTTCAGCCTTAAGTAGCAACTGCTGTGTGCATTTTGGAATCTGTGAATTTTAGGGAGATAAGGAATGCTAGCTGACAGTTTGGTCATTGCTTCTTTAGTAACTTTTTTTTTTTTTTTCCAGAGCAGGGTGGGGGTGGGGGGTGTCCTTTAGAATTTTGCTGACAAAGTGATCCTGTTCTTTGTCACAAAATGCCCACCACATGATCAGCAGGCATATAGCTTGGGCTGAAGAGTGGAATTGGGATTCTCACAGTAAGGTCTGCAAGGCATAATTCATATAAATGCAGACATTCAAAAACCTCACTAGCTTAATGGGTGCTTTTTAAGGCCATAAAAAAGTTAGTTTTTCATGAAAGGGCAGACTAGACCAGAAGATGCTGCTGAATAAGTCTTTATTCTAGAGAAGGTAATAAGCAAGGACCTGGTATCAAAGAAGTTGTTAAGCTTTTTATTTCTCATCCAATTTTCTCTGTAGGGGGAGAAAGGTCTATAAAGGCACTCATCTGTGTCCACCTTTTTAATAACTTAGTCCTGCCACTGAATTTGCCTGGGGGAAGAGAACTTATAAGTAGATAATGCAGCATAGAGTCAAAAGGGCTTTTAAAGTCTTTTAGTTCATGTTCTCCATTTTGGATGTTGAGAGATGGGAAAAAGGGGATGGTAAACACTTGGTTGGGGACAGTGCCTACCTAATTCCATGTTTTTTCTCCAGCATCATGCTACCTTTCTGTTGTTTTCTGTTTTTATCTTTTCAATAGTAGGTTTGTGTGAAAGGAATGTTATGATTTATAGGGGAACCTTGAATTCTCAACAACTGGTATTTTTGGTCCTTCCAAGTTTTTACAACAAAAATGCTCATCAGAATTTAAACATGGAAACCTCGAGAGAGAGGGATTGTGAAATCTGTGCATCAGTCTGTAATGTTTACTTGCATATGAATAGCCTGCTGTCACTCAGCTGTCACTTGTTAGTAAATACGCATTGAGTAGGATTTTTAGCTAGATTGCATGACCAAACATTTGAATAACTACCAATAAATGTTGTAAAATATGTATGTACAATATGTAACTACAAATAGACAATATATGTTTGAGTAATTACAGATAAACAGTGTGGACCATGAGACGATCTCTGTATGAAGCATTATGGGATGACAGTGGGGTAAACTCTACCTTTGTCACTGACATGGTGAACTCTTACCTTTGTCACTGACATGGATGGCCGAGGAGGCCTTTGCAGATGAGTTTGTGTTTGAGATGGACAGAGCTCAGAGTAGAAAACTGGGAATGGCCTTGAAGAAAGGTTCACGTACACACGATGTGATTGGTGGAGGGTAAATAGTTCAAAATGGTTCTGAACACTCAGAATAATTATCAGACTTCTTTACTTTGAAAACCTAATTTCAGATTAAAAGAAAAAAATTGTGACCTAGATAGTTATGGGTATTACTTTAAAGATGGGCTTGGAATGATCTAGAATGATTCCAAACCCATCATTGGAAGCTGATGAGCTTGCAACACAAAATAAGAGATGTGGTAGTCTCTAAGAATTAGAGAATACAAAATAAGAGATGTGGTAATCTCTAAGAATTCATTCCATCTCCTAAGTTAGAACTCTAAGAAAATATGAATGTGCAGCCAAAGCCTTTATGGAATCTGTAGGTCCTGGCTAACGTGAATCCTGTGTGGTACAGGGTCTTAGAGTTGCCTGAAAATCAGTTGCTTTTTATCCCCTCACTTCGTTCTTCTCCCTTTGTCTCTTTAATGAATTCATCCATGCTGCTACTGCTAAGTCACTTCAGTTGTGTCCGACTCTGTGTGACCCCATAGACGGAAGCCCACCAGGCTCCCCTGTCCCTGGGATTCTCCAGGCAAGAACACTGGAGTGGGTTGCCATTTCCTTCTCCAACGTGTGAAAGTGAAAAGTGAAAGTGAAGTTGCTCAGTCGTGTCCGACCCTTAGCGACCCCACGGACTGCAGACTGCCAGGTTCCTCCATCCATGGGATTTTCTAGGCAAGAGTACTGGAGTGGCTTGTCATTGCCTTCTTTGGCATTCATCCGTAAACATGTATTAATTACTACGGGCAGACGTAGTTCTTGATTCTGGAAAGACGTGATGACCAAGCATCCCCCTCAAGTTTCAGTCAGGAAATGGACTGTTCTAATTCTGAATAAAGCATCAGGTGCTACAAGAGCAACATAGGAAGAGCACCTGTCCCAGATTTGGAGCCCTGAGGAAGTTTTTGGAGAAAGCGGAGCCAGAGGGACCAAGAGTAGAAAGTAGAGTAGAAAGTAGCCAGACCAACAAGTAGGAAAATGGGGAAAGGAAGAGCATTCTAACCAGAGGGTGTATTATGTTTAGAGGCCATGAGCCCAAAGAGAACATGGCCCCTGGGGGAGCCCAAAGAGCTTAGTATGACTGGCAATGGAGGGAAAGGAGGAAATGGCCAGAAGCGAGGCTGAAAATCAACAGGAGTGGATAATCAGCAGCCTGTGAACTGACCTCAAAATATAGGTCATTATCCTCAAGATATAGGGAAATAAAAGGGTTTTAAGCAGGGGCATGAATTATACTTTAGAAAGACCACTGTGGTTACCACGTTGCTAACAGATTGAATAGACTAACTGAAGGAGACCAGTTTAGCTGTGTGTTGCAGTGGTCCAGGAGAAATGACAGGAACTGGGCTGGAGCAGGAGCAGCAATTATGGTGAAAACTGGAAAGGATCAAGAGACAGTTGGAAGGTGAAATTGATCAGTTGAGGGGGCTGGATGTGGGTGGTAAAGAAGAGAGCAGAAATCTAAGATGATGGTCATGTTGTTCTCTTGGGCACAGAACACAGTGGAGGCATTCACAGCAAAGGACAGGAAAGGTTTAGGGTGAGAGAGAGAGCTCAGCGTTGGTCCTGTTGAGTTTGATGGCGCCTTGGGACCATTCTAGAAATTGTGTTGACATTCCACCTTTGCCATCCAGTGTCCTAACGTTGCAGGTAGTGAGTGCAGAAACACTGCAGGTTTTAGTGAGTGTAGAATGTCAGAACTGAAGGGTCTCCCAAGTTTGGCACATATCCTTTGATTTTTCTCATGAGGAAAGTGGAGTCTAGAGAGGTAGAACAACTTGCTGAGGGTCACACAGCTAATTACTGATTGATCTGCGCCTAGTATCTAAGTCTCCAGCGTCGGTCTAGAAGTGTTTCCACTCTGGCTGTAGAATCTGAAAAATGTATAGAAGTAAATAAATGTATGTAGCCTGTTGTCCTTTGCTTGGGAGGAACTGCTGGCAGTAAAAATGTGGGTCATAAATCCATGTGGGGACATCTCATTTGATTCCATCTGCCTTGTCTTAACATGATTATGGCAACTTTGTTAGGCAAGTGGTTGCTTAACACAGTGGAAAGTCTTAATTACTCTTTAATAGCTGTGTGCTGAGGGAAAGTCAACTTTAATGTTTAATCATTTGGTTGTCTCTTGAGAAAGTTTATTTTGGTCTTTGTGTACCCATTAAATATATAAAAGCATTTTTTTACACTTCCCTTTTCGTTCCAGATTTCATTGACACAAAAATATTTTCTTTTTAAGTATTATTGCTGTATAAACATTGAGAATTTAATGAAAAATTAAAAATTAAAATCCACCGACAGCGTTTCCATAATAACAACAACAAAAAATCAAGCTTTATGTTCTTTTACTTCTTTTCTCTCTGCATCCATATGGTAATCTTAATTCATATTCGGCTTTCTAAATTTTTTATTCCATAGAATCTTTTTCATCCCTTTCTTCATTCATCCATCCATCCCTTTGGCATACATCTGAGTACCTTGTAAATGCGGGTTCCTGTGCGTGGTATTAGAGGATACAGCCCTGTCAGTCCTCACGAAGCTGGCACTTGGAGAATAGGGGAATGGTTGATGGGTAACATATTAATAGGTAAGGAAACCTAATAGAAGAAAAACCTTGCAATTGATAATTAAAATGGTTCAGCCTGTTATCATGTTATAGATGTTATGTAACTACTTTCTTATTCTTCAACATATCCATCAGGGTCTCAGGAGGAAAGAGGTGGCACACACAAATTAGGGAGAATGGAGGAGCATTTCCTAGAAGGAAATTTACAAAAGTGTGGTCAGTAGATAGGAAGTCACCAGGATGGAGGAGTTCTCTGGGGCTGGGGACCAGGAAACACGTTTGCCTGGAGGGGCCATAGGAGGCATTTTCAGAGTAAACATGTTATAAGCATCTGCCAGTGTTGTGTCTAGTGCTGAAGAGAAGGGAGGGAATGTTCTAGGGGAGTGGCCTGCCTCCATCGAGTGACACTCGCAGAGCCGGACAGCGGGCCGGAGAGGGGTACGGGAGGGATAACTGGGGAGAAACACCAAGAGGTTGCCTGGTTTCTTTAGCTGTGCAGTTGGCTGAGTATTGGGTGAAGGGGAATGGGAAGAGAAGGGAGGAATGCCAGGCTGAGCTCAGTGGTTCCTTCAGGCAGAGCTTTTCCGTTTGGGGAGATGAATGGGGGAGGGGGAATGGGCAGGGAGGCCTCCTGGGACTGGTGACTTCTGTCCCTGGAAGCCTCTTCCCCTTCACCCCAGTGTCATACTCACTCTTTTATGTGCTATGACATGGTGAAGTGAGGAAGTGTCCAGGGGCCCTTCTAGTTATCCAGTACTGTCATTCTGGAAATTTCCCCTGAAGTCTTTGAAGTTATGCCCTTGAGTGCTGGTTACCATTACTCAAGTCTAATGTAATCCTATCAATAGTAACTTCTTGTACAGTGGCCTGTCTATTGTCAAGGTGTGGGGAGGCAGATGGTGCCAGGGGAATCGGCTTTATTTTGGGGAGATTGGGGAATGAAGCACATAAGCATTCACCCCTCTGACTAGTGTGTAGGGCAGAAGTGGTGGGTGCTTCCCTGGAGTAGGTATCTTCTAAATTGGTAAATTTCATGTTTAGTACATTGCTGAGCACTGCCCACTTAGGGATCTGTTGGGCTTGGGAGCTAATCAGTTAGGCTGAGCCTCATAAGGAAAAGACAATAGAGATCAGAATCCAATGGCATGTTTAATAACTACGCACATGTGTGTGCACGAGTGCATCTTGAAGTTTCTGATAGAGTAAAACCTTGGCCGTGGCCTCTGTTTTCAAAGACATAGTGTGGAGTCTTTAATGCTATCAAGTTATTGGTTTTTCCATTGTTTTATTCTCTTTGGCTTGTCTGATGGAGGAAGAGGGGCTTGTCCAGACACGAGGCTGAAAAGAACCTTGAAACTGATTCTTTGCCTTCATTTTCACCATCCTTTGACCCTTGGTTCTCTTCTCTGTGTTGACATGTTCAGCCCTAAAGTTAGAGCTTTGTTCTTTTGATCCAGGGGCCTCCGGGGTAGTGCAGAATGTCAGCAGTGAGCTCCTCTTTCCCTTGGGATCCATTTCGTTTTGTTTGTCTTTTTACCTTTATTATTGCTCAAATCCTTTTTGGAAACAGGTGATGGGTTAAGCAGTAAATGAATAAACGTTTCTTTATCTAAATCTAAACAGCCAAATAGCAAGGCAAGAATTGCTTCCACTCTTCAGTAGTATGAGTCCAAACTTGGATCATGATTATGAAAAAAAATAGATGAAGTGTCTAGACTATGTCACAAGATTAGTTCAGGTCTTTGTTTTTCTTTAGAGCTCAGTACTGTATGTCTCTATTTAGTACCCACAAGTATTTCTGGTTAATAAAATGCCTTTTGAACCATCCAGTAGAGTCTAACTAATTGCTCTTGCTTTCCCCATAAAGCTTTGCCCCATCATGTCACTCCTCTGCTTGAAACTTTCCGTGCCTTCCACCGTCATGAAATTCTACGAGTCATCCCTTCAGTGTGTCTTTAGGGATCTCCTGGCCTCTGCCCACTCGCCCAGTATCATCTCACGCCTCCACTCTCTTCATGTTCTCTACTCTGGGTTCTTTCAAGGTCCTTTAACTGGACTCACTTTCTCTTGACTTCAAACCTTGGAACGTGCTCTCTCTGCCCTCTCCCTCCCCTGTTCTTCAGGTCTTTCAGTGGGCCTATAGATGAGGCTACGTTTTTCTGTTCTCTTCCTACGTCTCTACCTATACCTTCTCTATAGAAGGTACTCCGCTTGAGGATAGGTTCTGTGTTGTTCTTGGCACCATTGTATCCCAAACCTCCTGCATGGTGCCTGGCAAACAGCACATGCTCTGGAAAGATTTGTTGAGAAAAAAGAAGTATGTGTTTTATAGTAGTCAGGTTTTTCTGACATTATTAATCCATATTTAAGAAGTCCCATCAACTCCTCGATAAACATGATTTTTGACGAGTTATTATCCTTCTTTTTCCAGAGAACCTGGACACCTTCAGTCTACAAATAGTTGTGACTTTTCATGCCAGGGGACTGTCACGATGGGTGGGGTGGGCAGAAGGTGGATTGTGTGTAGAGGTGAATGACTCAGCCTTACCTTCATGAACATGCTCACCTTTCATATGAATTAAAGCATTATAATTGGAAATGCTTTTTTGTATAATCTCCATTGATGTCCTCATAATAACCTCTGAAAGTTATTTATCCACATCTCACAACTAAGAGTTGTTCCTGGTAACTGAATAGTGTCTGGTTGAGAAGTTGCACTGGATATTTGCTCGGGGGATGAAGATGACCAGTTATGCCACATCGATTAGAAGAGAGCCATGTGGAGTTAGATAGAAGGAGACCATTCTCCGTTTGGAAGTAATGTATTTTAACCTAAACAAGGCATGTGATGAGAAGCTATATGTGGGTCTGCCTGTTTGAATGTGGTTTTGTGTTTTTAAATACAAGGGTAGCGTGGTCAGAACACCCCGCTGATCCAGTGACCTCTCATTGTCCTCACTGTGCTGCAGATGTTCTGGTTTAGTTACCCATTTTACAGATAAGAAGTTGAGTCAGAGGATGTCATTCCAACTCATTTGGGGAATGGAGTTGAGGTTCAGATCCAAACTTCCTGACTTATGTTGGGGAAATCCTTTCTGGGCACTGAGAGTGATTGCGTGGTTTGGGGATCATTGTATGCCTTAGTTCTGGGCCAAGATCATCAGTATTTGGTTGTATAATGTATTTCATGATGATTGTTATTGGCCTCCTTCAGCAAGTCATTCTGACAAATTTCAGGTCCTTGTTCCACTCAAGCATCATCCATAAAGTACTATTGCAGTACAATTTATTTTCCTCTGGGAATTGCTTCGCACGCCTCTAATCGAATGTGAGTGCTGCAGCCGTCCCGTTTCCTGCCGTTCAATTCCCTTTCCTTTCTCAGTTCGGTAGATTGTAGACCATGCTGGTAGCTGCCCAGAGAGCAGCGGTGTTTTCCATTATTCATGATGTTAGTGGCAGGTCGCTGCTTTGGCCTGTGCAGGCTGGAATAGACTCATTGATGGTGGCGGGAGCAGCTACTCTTTCTTTCTGTGGAACTTACCATCACCCCAAGTATAAGCAGAGGTCAAGGGCTCTTAGGTGGGGTTTGCAGAGTAAAGAGTCTTATCTGGATAATTGGCAGCCTTCTCTCTCCTTTGGCACAGCCACTGTGATTAGAGGCTGGGTGGTGCCAGCCATGTACTATGTTTGCTTGAGGTTATTTAGTGGTATGGGAAACAGGATTTGAGCATCAGACCTCAGCCAGAGCCAGTTTTCAGAGGCTGGATCATTTCATTCACTGCATCTGTCTCTTTCACCACCTAGTCCTGCCATATTATTCTTCCTCCTCTTGTTTCATAACTAAATATGGTACATTTATTTTAATAGCTAGTCTGGCCTGCTTAATCAGTTTAGTGATTATTAGATGGATGCATTTTCAGTTGTTAGCATAGTCCCCAAACTTTCTATTTCATTGGCTCTGTGATTTCCCACTATGCTTTCTATGGTAGTTTGCTTAGCTAGCCACAAATACCTGTCTGCTGGGATACCTTCAGTTTTTCATGATTATGTAGTTCTCAGTCATTTCTGACTGCGACCCCAAGGCCTGTAGCCTGGCAGGCTTCACTGTCCATGGGATTTTCCAGGCACAAATACTGGAGTGCGTTGCTGTTTCCTATTCCAGGGAATCTTCCCGAACCTGAGTCTCTTGCATTGCCTGCATTGGCAGATGGATTCTTTACCACTAGTGCCACCTTGGGAAGTCCTTCCATGACTGTATGTGGGAGCAGATAGCGTGGAAATGTTGCCCTCACAGACTCCTAGGGATGTTCTTCCTAGAATTATCTTTTTGGATTATCTTTTTCTAAGAAAGAAAGAATTCTTCCTTCCCTTGATGTAGCTCAGTCCAGTCGTGAAACCCTGATGTGTTTTAAAGTGTTGCCTGTATGTCTGCCTGCACTTCGTCCACCCCCAAGATGATTATCTTTTTTGCTGCTGATGCCCGACTGGCTAAGAAAGCAAGGGCCAATGATACCTGTTTCTATATTAACTGGCAGTTAGGAATTTCAGCAGCAACAAAGTGTCAGAAAACTTAACATCATCATGTTTATCAAAATATGAATTTATTGACCTGCATCACTGACAGATCCAAGGGTAGATTTGCTCTACCTGCCTCTTCTCTATTTCAGGTTCATTGGGTAAAATCTTGGCCTCTTCTCCAGCATACCTGGCAAGAGTCTCTTTATGTCTCATTGGCTCTGAGTAAATAAGTTGCCTACCCCTGAAGCCACCACTGTGACCAGAGAGGTGATCAGGCCAGTGGGCAGAGATGGGGTGGGATTGCCCCTAGTGCAATGGAGATGAATCTCTTCTTTTTATGTGGACTGAGAATGGGGAGGAGGTGATTCCTCAAATGAAAACCTTATTTCCGGGAAATGGGGAGTATGGACAGAAACAGTGAACATAAACATCCACTCAACCCTTTTGACTTCTGGGTTTGGCTGCCCTAGTGAGGATGGAGTAAGAAGTGGAGGACCGCCAAGATGCGTGAAGTTCACAGAATCAGAGTTGTTTGAGCTAGCAGGGCTTTTATAGGTCCCCGTTTCTGGTACTGATCACTGCCTTAAAAACTACCCTAAAATCTAATAGCTTAAAATAACAATTTCTTGTATTTGGTGACCTTGTGAGTCAGGAATTCAGTGTATAGAGAAAAAGTGAAAGTCACTCAGTCATGTCCAACTCTTTGCAACTACATATAGTCTATGGAATTCTCCAGGCCATAATACTGGAGTGGGTAGCCATTCCCTTCTCCAGGGGTTCTTCCCAACCCAGTAATCAAACCGGGGTCTCCTGGATTGCAGGTGGATTCTTTACCAGCTGAGCCACCAAGGAAGCCCAAGAATACTGGAGTGGGTAGCCTATTCCTTATCCAGGGGATCTTCCCAACCCAGGAATCAAACTGGGGTCTCCTGCATTGCAGGCGGATTCTTTACCAGCTGAGCTACCAGGGAAGCCCAGCTTTGCCCAAAGGTTTCTGTATCTCGGTTATGAGCTGGCCAGAAACTTCTTTCCCTCACTCCTCCAATCTTTCCCGACCACCTTTAGCCTTTCTCTTGACTAGCTTGGCCAGTGTCATAGCATGACAGCCTCCGTGTAAGTCAGACTTCTTATGTGAAAGATGAAGGCTTCTAAAGTGAATGTGCCAAGAGACTGGAAGTGGAAGCTGCCAGCTTCCTAAGGCCTGGGCCTGAAAACCCAGAAAGCATCCTCCCATGGGTTTATCAGGTGGTCACAGAGTCCACCCAGATTCCAGAGTTAAGGGGTCTTTTCCATTCACAGATAAAACACCTGAGGCCCCCAAAGAAGCAATGACTGACCTCATTTCTCAAGAGCCCTCCTTTCAAAAGTAGCATGGAAACAAACAACCAGGCCTAAGTCCGCACACTCTCCAGCCAGAATGCCTGCCCTCACAACCTTTTGCAGCCTCTCCTTGTGTTCTGTATCCATGAACCAGGAGGCCCAGAGCAGGGGAAGCCAGGACAAGGGGTTTCCTCTCTGCAAATAAGATGCTGACAAAGTACTGCTCGTCAGGCTTGGAAACCACCGTGCACCAGCCTTAGGCCACGTGGCTCTGCTGGGACTCTGTCCTCAGCCAAGAGCAGGAGCGTGAGCCCATGAGCCCATTTGAATTGTGCTGACAAGGAGTCCTCTGCTTGTTGCGTTTGTCTTCCCCAGAAGGGTTGCATGGAAAGGACTGAGGGTTCCACAGCTTGGCTTATCGGAACTGCCTTTTCCTCTCTTTACTCCAGTGTTCTGTTTAGCTGCTAAGTCATGACCGACTCTTTTTGCAACCCCATAGACTGTAGCCAGCCAGGCTCCTCTGTCCATGGGACTTCCCAGGCCAGAATACTGGGAAGAAAATGGGTTGCCATTTCCTTCTCCAGGGGACGTTTCCAACCCAGGGATCAAAACTGCATCTCCTGCATTAGCAGGCGGATCCTTTACCACTGAGCCCTCAGGGAAGCCCCATCCCAGTGTCCCTCCCACTAATTAGTGAGCCACTGACATATTCCTGTTTTAAAGTCAGTCATCTCATAACCTAATTTTCAGTGTTTTCTGGGCTTATTCTCTCCCTTTAACCCCTGGCTTCGTGTCCTCTGGTGTGCATGTGCTCGGGAGAGGAGATGAGAGGGAAGGGAAAGACTTTCTCAATCCCTCCTGGCTCCCTGCTTCTCTTCTGGGAGGAGGGAAGATTTACAGCTTTTCTGCACACAGGGTGAGACACCTCTTTCTAGGCATGTGGGTCTAGAGAAGAGAGACAGAAAGCATGCTTAGTGTTGCAGTAATTTCCCAGGAAACCAGTGGACTCCTCTCAGGACAAGCACTTTCTTCTCTCCTTCTGAGTCATCTTATACCTGTTATGAGGACAGATTGTTTTTTATATCTTTATATTTCATGCGATCACCCAAGTGCCTCAAAAGCAGGTGCTGCCTCCATTGAAATGTAAGACAATTAAGTTAGTTTAGAATTCATTGACAACCCGGGGCATCTGGAAAAGAATATATTGCAATTCAGAATCATGAGCGTGTGTGTGTGTGTGTGTGCTTTATGCATGTATGCTGAGATGCACTGTGTCTTTAATGTTATAGATCAGGCAAAAATCCCTGAAATACACATATTGGACTGGGGTAGGATGAGATGAGATTAATTAAATGTAAACTTTGTTTCCTTGCATCAATTCCCTTTTTAATCAAAGAGACATCTTATAACCAGAAGATGCGATCTAATTGATGTTCTTTTTGTGTTTTAATCCTCATAGAGGGACAATGCCGGTAGTATTTTTAGTTCTTTTAGGAAAAATGTGATTCCGGCTTATATTTGTATGTTGGAACTTTAGTCTGTATTTAAAATTAACAGTTGGCTTTCTTAACTTGAGTGTGTAGGAGAAGTTCTGAGCCTTGAAGATGAACAATTAGTTTAATATAATGATATTTAAGGACAAGTCCACGGGCACAAGAGTCAATGACTCTGTTCTCAGTTTCTGATGAGTTGATTCCATCATTTCCACTGGTATCAGCAGCTTCCTTGCTTTTTAAAGGAGGCAGATATAGTTGTATATTGGACACAGAAATCATATATTGAACGTAGAAGAATGGTGAGAGGTCAGGGAGGAGCTGGAGGGTTTGCTGGACCAGATTTGCTCCGTGAACTGCATTGAAGCTACACACATCCCACATCTTCCATTCCTATTTGACCCTCAACTCTTTCCTTAAGACACTTGCATTCAGAATGTGGAGATGTGGTTATTTTGATAGCATGTATGGAATCTCTCTCACATACTTACAGGATGAAGGAAAGCAGAACTTGGTCTCTTTGCCCTTCCAATAGACTCTTCCTGTAAGTTGAGTGGTTTCCATTTACTTCCACGGAACCATTTTACATGCTCAGCATCCTTTTACATGCTTCAAAAGTCAGATACGCAAAACTATGAAGGCAGGAGCACCCTGGGGTCAGTAGACTAAGGTCTAACCTTGGGGCAGCTTTAACTTGCAGTTCACCTAACCCCTGGGCCACCTCTTAACCTCATAGATGCTTCTGGGCTTCCATGATTTTTATCAGAATAAAAGAGAATGCTGTGGAAGGTGGAATGCTCTCCACAGAGGTTATATAATTAGTTCTGAGAGCGCTCACAGCTGTCATGTGTGACACACTGACATCCTCTTATGCTCTTCCACTATTGGGAAGCAGCTGTTAGGTTAGTTTCATTTCTGTCTCTCCCGTCTCCATATGCCAGAGTGGGGAGAAGTGAATGGATTAAAAATCTGTTGGGATGGGGGAAACCATCTGATGCATCTTCTGTCTATCTTTTCACCCCATGAGTATTTTAAGTGTTGACATCCCCTAAAGATGGTCTATAACCGAGGAAGTGGAAGGAATCTGGCATTCCAGTTACTCTAAAGTGAAACAATGAAAATGATGTAGTGCTCTGGGTATGGGGGGAGTAATGGAACAGCACTGTCAAAAATTGGAGTCACAGTTGTCCAAGCACTTGTGAGGTTTCCTGGACTATTTCCTATACAGATTAAGATACTTCTTTATCACTCTTGAATTTTTCTATCCCTTCTTAGGTTGCTCAGATGGTAAAGAATCTGCCTGCAATGCAGGAGACCTGGCTTCAATCCCTGGTTTGGGATGATCCCTTGGAGAAGGGAGTGGCAACCTACTCCAGTATTCTTGCCTGGAGAATTCCATAGATGAGGAGCCTAGCGGCTACAGTTCATGGGGGTCACAAAGAGTTGGACACGACTAAGTGCAAGCAGGTTTTAGAAAAGGCAGAGGCACCAGAGATCAAATTGCCAACATCCGCTGGATCATGGAGAAAGCAAGAGAGTTCCAGAAAAACATCTATTTCTGCTTCATTGACTATGCCAAAGCCTTTGACTGTGTGGATCACAATAAACTGTGGAACATTCTGAAAGAGATGGGAATCCCAGACCACCTGACCTGCCTCTTGAGAAACCTGTATGCAGGTCAGGAAGCAACAGTTAGAACCGGTCATGGAACAACAGACTGGTTCCAAATAGGAAAAGGTGTACGTCAAGGTTGTATATTGTCACCTTGCTTATTTAACTTATATGCAGAGTACATCATGAGGAACGCTGGGCTGGAAGAAGCACAAGCTGGAATCAAGATTGCTGGGAGAAATATCAATAACCTTAGATATGCAGATGACACTACCCTTATGGCAGAAAGTGAAGAGGAACTCAAAAGCCTCTTGATGAAAGTGAAAGAGGAGAGTGAAAAGGTTGGCTTGAAGCTCAACATTCAGAAAACAAAGATCATGGCATCTGGTCCCATCACTTCATGGGAAATAGATGGAAAAACAATGGAAACAGTGTCAGACTTTGTTTTTTTGGGCTCCAAAATCACTGCAGATGCTGATTGCAGCCATGAAATTAAAAGACGCTTGCTCCTTGGCAGGAAAGTTATGACCAACCTTGATAGTATATTAAAAAGCAGAGACATTACTTTGCCGACCAAGGTCCGTCTAGTCAAGGCAATGGTTTTTCCCGTGGTCATGTATGGATGTGAGAGTTGGACTGTGAAGAAAGCTGATCGCCGAAGAATCAATGCTTTTGAACTGTGGTGTTGGAGAAGACTCTTGAGAGTCCCTTATACTGCAAGGAGATCCAACCAGTCCATTCTAAAGGAGATCAATCCTGGATGTTCATTGGAGGGACTGATGCTAAAGCTGAAACTCCAATACTTTGGCCACCTCATGAGACGAGTTGACTCACTGGAAAAGACTCTAATGCTGGGAAAGGTTGGGGGCGGGAGGAGAAGGGGACGACGGAGAATGAGATGGCTGGATGGCATCACCGACTCTGTGGACATGAGTTTGAGTGTACTCCGGGAGTTGGTGATGGACAGGGAGGCCTGGCGTGCTGTGATTCATGGGGTCGCGGAGAGTCGGACACGACTGAGCGACTGAACTGAACTGAACTGAAGTGACTAACACACACGCACTTGCCCTAATCTACCCATATCTGAAGGAGTTATTCCAAGGCCTGTGTATGGGGCTATCATGTCTAGAAAGCTTCCTTATCCAGTTTACCTGGAAAACACCTACTTTTTAAAGATCTAGTGCAGATGTAACCTTTGCAAAAAAAAAAAGTCTTCCCTGCCACCCACAGCCACGGATGACCACTCTCCTCCTTTCCTTACCTCCATATTTGTACATGTCTCATTAACTGCCGTCACTGATGTAAAAAGACTTACGTCAGGTTATGATAGAAGGTGGATCGTGACCTCTCCCAGGATGGGAATCGTGTCTTCTTCATCCCTGTGTCCTCAGGATTTAGCAGAATTTTTGTCATGTATTAAGCACTCCGTGAATGAGTTGGGGGGAGGTGGGGAAGCTAAGCCAGTTTCTTGCCATTCAGTTTGATTCAAAAATTACTATTATGCCATCAAAATTTTACTTGGAAAACAACTCTAAGTTCCTAAGACATGGATAGAATGACCCCAGGTCAGGGATTGTTAGGTTTATCAGTTCCCTAGCAAATCGGGCGGAGAAGACAATGGCAAGCCACTCCAGTACTCTTGCCTAGAAAATCCCATGGATGGAGGAGCCTGGTGGGCTGCAGTCCGTGGGGTCGCTAAGGGTCGGACACGACTGAGCGACTTCACTTTCACTTTTCCCTTTCACACATTGGAGAAGGAAATGGCAACCCACTCCAGTGTTCTTGCCTGGAGAATCCCTGGGATAGGGGAGCCTGGTGGGCTTCCGTCTATGGGGTCACACAGAGTTGGACACGACTGAAGTGACTTAGCAGCAGCAGCAAATCGGGTGGCTTCACACAGATGTATTCCCTCAGCTCTGGGGGCTAGACTTCTGACGTCATTGAGTTGGCACAGCCATGCTTCCTCTGAAGGCCCTAAGGAAATATCTTGTCCAGCCTCTTCCTAGCTTCTGGTGGTTGCCGGCTGTCCTTGGTGCCCCTTGTCGCATAGCTGTATGACTTCAGTGTCTGCTTCCATCTTAATATGGCTCTCTTCTCTCTGTGTGTGTCTGTGTCTAGGTGTCCAGCTTTCCATCGTCTTTAAAGGACGCCGGTACTTGTATGGCCCATTCTAATGTAGTAGGACCTCATCTTCACGTGATGACATCTGCAGTTGATCTCAGAGAGGCAGCAGTGAGCAGTGGCATGAAGTGAGATCTTAGTTCCCTGCCTGGGAACTAAACCTGTGTAGCCTGGATGAAAACCGGGAATCCTCACCACCAGTCCAGCAAGACCTAAAGACTAGAAGCAAAGTTTCCCTGTTTTTTAGCTCTCATTGAAAAATGCATTTCTCAAGGAGGCAAAAACTGTAAAAAGAGATACAAAGTTTATTATTAGAGACACAGCACAACAAGTGGGAGAGCCAGTTTAAAGACAGAAGCAAGGTAGAGATGCACAGCCTAAGAGAAAGGGTGTGGGCATCCTTCCTAATGAGGACTAGCGCAGTGAGGAGTGGTTGAATCCTTAGGGCAGTTTTCCCATGTCTTTGTGTTGTGTTAGTCGCTCAACCATGTCTGACTCTTTACAGACCCGTGGCCTATAACCTGCCAGGCTCCTCTGTCCACGGAATTCTCCATCAAGAATACTAGAGTGGGTGACCATTCCCTTCTCCACGGGAGCTTCCTGACCCAGGGTTGGAACCTGAGTTTCCTGCATCGCAGGCAGATTCTTTATTGTCTGAGCCACCTGGGAAGCCCTAAAATGTTGTATATCCATGAATGTGTGAGTGCGTGATAAGTTGCTTTAGTTGTGTCTGACTCTTTGTGAGCCTGTGGACTGTAGCCCACCAGGCTCCTCTATCCATGGGATTCTCCAGGAAAGAATACTGGAGTAGGTTGCCATGCCCTGCTTCAGGGGATCTTCCAGACCCAGGGATCGAACCAGAGTCTCTTACGTGCCCTGCATTGGCAGGCAAGTTCTTTACCACTGGTACCACCTGGGAAGCCCCCTATCAATTATCTGGCTTCTTTTTCCACACCTGACCTACCCTAGGACTCTCCCCAATTTGAGTATGCACCTTTTTCTGAGATGGATTCCAGCCCAGAGGCCTAAGAGGGGCCTTGGCATCTCATATTATGGGGTGTTGCCCACCTCCTTTTGACCTCAAGGAGCCTTTCTGCTGTCTTGCCCCAAGGAAGGGAAATATATGACCTCTTGATCTTTTACTCAAACAGGGTTTATCCCCTCTCTGTTTCTGCCAAGACTGTTATCTCAAAGTGTGCTCAGGGGACAAAGCCTGGCTATTTATCTTGTTTCTGTTGTTATTTCTATTTTGAAGTGCAAACAGGAGGCTGGTTGTAAATATCTAACCTGGAACCCACCTATCTCTTATCTCAGGAGATGCAAACAGGAGGCTAGTTGTGAAGTGTCAGCCTGAAACCCATCTTTTTTTGCCCTAGGAAATGTGAACATGAGGCCTGTTGTAAATGCCTAGCCTGGAGCCCATCTATATCCTGCCTCGCAATGACCCTGCCGCTGCTGCTGCTAAGTCACTTCAGTCGTGTCCGACTGTGCGACCCCATAGACGGAATCCCTGGAATTCTCCAGGCAAGAACCTGGAGTGGGTTGCCATTTCCTTCTCCATTGTGTGAAAGTGAAAAGTGAAAGTGAATTCGCTCAGTCGTGTCCAACTAGTAGCGACCCCATGGACTGCAGCCCACCAGGCTCCTCCATCCATGTGATTTTCTAGGCAAGAGTACTGGAGTGGCTTGCCATTGCCTTCTCCGACGCAATGACCCTATCCTAGTCCAAATAAGCGCACAGTCACAGATAGATAAGGGAGTTGGGGAGTTAGGACTTCGTTTGTTTTTTTTTTTTTTTGCAAGACACCGTTCAATGCAAATTACACTTTGACCCCTTTACTCATGGAATTTTTTTTTCTTGGGCTGGGCTTGGTCTTCGTCACTTTGTGCAGGCTTTTTTCTCTAGTTGTGATGAGCAGGGGCTACTCCTCATTGTGGTGCATGGACTCCTCATTGCAGTGGCTTCTCTGCTTGTGGAGCAGGCAGCGTCAGGCACACAGGCTTCAGTAATTGTGGTGCAGGGACTTACGTGCCCATCGGCTTGTTCATGGAAGCTTGACTCCTTAACTCCTCAGCCTCTCCTCCAGATGGTTTTTCAGTCCCTGCTTTAGTGCCTCTAGCACTGGGGAGTTCCTTGCTCACAGGCACATTTTCTGTCTTTGGGAGGCAGATTTGGGGAACTTTTTCTTTAATTGGGCCCCACCTCATGCGACGAGTTGACTCACTGGAAAAGACTCTGATGCTGGGAGGGATTGGGGGCAGCAGGTTAGAAGGGGATGACAGAGAATGAGATGGCTGGATGGCATCACCGTCTCGATGGACATGAGTTTGAGTGAACTCTGGGAGTTGGTGATGCACAGGGAGGCCTGGCGTGCTGTGATTCATGGGGTCGCAAAGAGTCGGACACGACTGAGCGACTGAACTGAACTGAACTACTTCCTGCCATCTTTATCATTCAACAATCAGGGTGTAGATGGAATAATATGCTTCCTCCTCTGAGGGGAGGAGGGAGAGCTTTCAGGTATTGAAGATGGTTCTCCTGGCCTCCACGACCCTCTCCCAGTTTCTTCAAGTCTTCCTTCAGGTTTATTTTCATTACCAAACTTCCTCCACATTAATGGAGCTTCCTGTTTGTCGGTGTATTGGGCGAAATGAAATGAGACTTCCAGGGGTCATATAGTCACAAATCAAAGCAGACACATCTATTTCCAGGGAATCCGCTTCTATTGATGCAACTTCACACAATTTTAGTGGACAACACACACCCTTGAAACATTTAATTTATTCTTGGTTGCATGTGGTGCTGCTAAAAACTCTGTTCTCATTTAGTGTTTTGGCCCCTAGAGCAGGGTCTGGCTCTGGTGTGATTCTACTCTTGTCTGTTGCACTTGGCCGGTGGCCCCTCCTATGGAAGCAGCTGAATCACAGAGCTCTGATTGTACATTGGATGGTGATGAACTCTAATGGGGGAGGGTAGTAGGAGGGGCTGTCACTCGAAAAGGGCCTTTTGTTAGAGGTCACGCTACTGCTTATGTGTCCCCAGACAGCTGATAAGAATAGGACCCAGATATGATTTGGGGCTTTAAGGCTTTTCTACTGCTTCTCGGATTTGCTGCTGAGGTGGAGAACACATTTTGTACCATTAGGTGGGGAGGGTTCCTGCCATACTTGGGTGCTATTTAGAGGTAAGTCAACTCTGGTGGCCCCAATGCTTTCTGTTTGAACAAATTTACACAGATAAATAAATGAGGGCCTAAATGGTCAGAACCAGAAAGGGCTTGGAGATAATAACCTGAGTTTAGAGTTTGAATTTGGAGAAGGCAATGGCACCCCACTCCAGTACTCTTGCCTGGAAAATCCCATGGACGGAGGAGCCTGGTAGGCTGCAGTCCATGGGGTCACGAAGAGTCAGACATGACTGAGCGACTTCACTTTCACTTTTCACTTTCACGCATTGGAGAAGGAAATGGCAACCCACTCCAGTGTTCTTGCCTGAAGAATCCCAGGGATGGGAGAGCCTGGTGGGCTGCCGTCTGTGGGGTCGCACAGAGTTGGACATGACTGAAGCGACTCAGCAGCAGCAGCAGAGTTTGAATTAAGAACGTGAGACTGGAAATGAGACAGATTTCACACTCTTGGTTCATTTAGCAGACATTTGATCCCGTCCAAAGTGTTCATAAGACATTTGGTCCATAAAACATTTGGTCCATGCCAAAAGGTTTTTGATATTTGGTCATATTTGGTACTATCCAAAATGTCCCTAGATGGAGACAGTTGAGCAACACCCAAAATGTTCTGATATTTGATCCTGTCCGAAACTATTTGGCGTGGAGCTAAGGTGCTTGTGGACGTTTCGCATAGGACCAACTTTCAGGGATCTTTTGGCGTGGACCTGATGGCTTATGGACGTTTTGGACAGAACCAAATGTCCGACGAGGCCTCCTTTTTCGTCTTACTTGTGAATTTGGAAAAATTATTTAGTTAAGTGGGGTTAATAGCAGTTTCAACTCAGAAAAAAAGTGAAAGTGTAGTCACTCAGTTGTGTCCAACTCTTTGTGATCCTTTCGACTATATGTAGCTGCCCGGCTCCTTCGTCCATGGGATTTTCCAGGCAAGAATACTGGAGTGGTTGTTAAAATTCAGTGAGCTAGTAGTATCCATTTAATTCATACTTGGATGCAGCCAGGAAGGGAAGCTGAGGCCCACAGAAGTCGGATGATTTGCCCAAAGTCACTTAGTGTGTGCTGCCCCCAAAGCAGGAACAAAGTTTATAGCCCTTCGGTTTTTAATTTAAGGAACATTCCTCTAAACTACCCCTGCACTTCAGAACTCATCAGCTTCCATTATTTATTTACCAATCTGCTTCTGTGTACAGAATAAAGAAAGGGAAATAAAATTGGTGTTTAAAACCTTCCTCACCAGAACACTGATTGTACCCCCTCTGTAGTGTCTGTGGATTTATTCCAGATGGGGCTAGCTCTTTTGTGGAAATGGCTACCCTCTGAGTCAGGGATGTAAGTGAAGACATTGCTGCAAACCTTGGTTGCGTCGCCTGTTTGTCCTGGGTGGTGCTGGCAGTACTGGCCCTGGGGAGGACAGACAGACAGGGCACGGACAGCAGCCCATTCACAACGGCCTGCACCCTGAAGCCATGTTCTCTCCGTTTAATATGCAATGTGGATTGTGTTTTCCCTCAACTTCCTGTGAATTGGAGAGGTGCATTGTGCCAGCTTTCCTAAATTGCCACAATCAGTATTCTACTGTCTTTATTTTATATGCATGCTAATGACTTTTTTCCTGTTCAAATGTACTTGTTTCCCAAATCAGTCTTCACAACGTTAAAAAATAAATAACTAGGGAAAAAGAAGCCAAAAAAGAAAAAAAAAAAGCCCTCAATATTACCATGAGTTTCTGCCTGGAGTTTGTGGCAAGGGTCTGAATGGGGGTGGAAAACACTGCAGGAGAGACCCTCACTGGCCTTTCTGGGCTGGCCGAGGCAGAGTGAAAAGGGAGGCGGGGTTTTGGCTCAGGGAAGCACGTGGCCTTGTGAACAACAGCTTGAAGGCCTGTGCTACGGTCACTGGCTTCAGACATCATTCTCCCCTGCTGCCCTCCCTGTCCCCAGCTGAATTGCTTTCTAACAGGGCCTGTGTGGCTTCCATGGTAACTCAGATGGTAAAGAATCCGCCTGCAATGGAGGAGACCCAGGTTTGATCCCTGGTTGGGACAATTCCCTGGAGAAGGAAATGGCAACCCACTCTAGTATTCTTGCCCGAAAAATCCCATGGGCAGAGGAGGCTGGTGGGCTACAGTCCATGGGGTCACAAAGAGTCGGACATGATTGAGCAACTAATGTGATGTCATGTGTGAGTTTGGGGCTACCAAAGTGGCCTCCTGAAATTGGGTGGTAGCCTTCCAGCTCTATTTATATGTTAACACTTTACTAGACATTTTGGATTTCTTCGCACACTATCTCTGCTTTAGTTTCCTTTATTTATCCTTCTTTTAGGACAAGGAACTGGTAGGATTCTGCTTCCTGCACCCATGGTGTCTACTCTAGCCCCTACTCACATCAGTATCATTTTTTTTCCCTGAGTACCACCCATCATTTCAGGATGAGGTCAAATGATGTTTTCTTAATGAAGCGTCTGATCTGTCTTTATTCATCGTTTTCAATAAACATTTCTTGGAGTACCTACCATGCGATTGGCACTGTGGATGAAGCACTGAGGAAAGCAGACACAGATCACCACCCGTGGTCCTTCCATCCTGCTCAGGGGAGAAGGAGAAAAAGCGTATGCATAGGGTGTCAGATGGTGGAGCAGAGATGGGGTTATCGTTTAATTGAATGGTCCAGGAGGGAGGCCTCTCTGGGAGGGTGATACTTGAGTAGGGATCTGAAGTTGGAAATCCTGCCTTCTTCTCTGACCTTCTTCAGGCACCCTCTTTGCTCCACTGCAGCAGGAACCATTCTGGCGGTGTGGCGGGGGGAGGGAGAAACAAAGATACACGAGAGAGCCTGTGTCTGTGTCTCTGTATGCATACGCTCACCACGCTGTCTAGCATCTTGTCTCATGTTGCTTAATAAGTGACTTTGGAGTGAAGATTGGGGAACAGGCTTGTTTTACTGCTCTTCCCAGCGGGGTGAAGCAAGACCCATTCTGTATTGGGCACTGTTGTTCCGCAGGGAATCAGGGACCCCCTGGGTCCATGGCCTTTGGTGGTGGTGCTGCCGTGTGAGCCCACCACACAACAGCCCCTTCCAAAGACTTAGTTTTCTCACCCTTACAATAGTGAGTGAGTGAAGTCGCTCAGTCGTGTCCGACTCTTTGCGACCCCATGGACTGTAGCCTACCAGGCTCCTCCGTCCATGGGATTCTCCAGGCAAGAGTACTGGAGTGGGTTGCCATTTCCTTCTCCAGGAGATCTTCCCAACCCAGGGATCGAACCCGGGTCTCCCGCATTGGAGGCAGACGCTTTACCATCTGAGCCACCAAATGACGCTTTAAGAGCTCTCCTGGCTCCAGAGTCTCTCTGTTTTGTGCTGTGAAGTTCTGGGTCAAGTGTCCTCCTGTACAGAGTGCTGGGCTGCGGAGTCCAGCTCACAGACTGCTCCCCTGCCTGTGCTATCTATGGTCTGTGTGCGGTAAGAGCACCAGTAGGTGTATCATCTTTGGCACTGTGTATCCTGGGAGATTGTGAATACTTACAGACAGGTCCAGGGACCCATCTTGTGCCCTGTAGAACCTGCAGGTGAGTGAAAGTCACTCAGTCATGGTCAGCTCTTTACTGGAGTGGGTAGCCTTTCCCTTCTCCAGGGATCTTCCCAACCCAGGGATCGAACCCAGGTCTTCCGCATTGCGGGTGGATTCTTTACCAGCTGAGCCACAAGGGAAGCCCAAGAGTACTGGAGTGGGTAGCCTGTCCATTCTCCAGTGGATCGTCCTGACCCAGGAATCGAACCGGGGTCTTCTGCATTGCAGGCGGCTTCTTTCCCAACTGAGCTATCAGGGAAGCCCTGAAAGGGATGATGGTAAATTGAGGGTTAGCTGATTCATAACTTCATCCATTGATCTCCATTATTTATTGAGTTCCTGGAAAGTCTGTAAGACTCTGTTAGATCTTGGAAATACCTTTTCATGAATCCTCCAGAAATTCACAACATAGCAGATGAATAATATAATTGTAAAGCACGTGGTTGTTTTTGCAGTGCTTTCACATCTACTTTATCCTCTTGATTTTAGATATCCTTATGATTGAGGTGGGGCTTCCCAGGTGGCTCAGGAGTGAAAGAATCCCCCTGCCAATGCAGGAGATGCGGGTTCGATCCCTGGGTCTGGAAGATCCCCTGGAGAAGGAAATGGAAACCCACTCTAGTATTCTTGCCTGGAAAATCCCATAAACAGAGAAGCCTAGGGGGCTACAGTCCATGGGGTTGCAAGAGTCAGACACGACTTAGCAACTAAACAAAACAACGATTGAGGTAGGACTTACATTATATTTTGTGCCCTTTAAATTACAGAAGTGTAATAATATGACTTGGAAAAAAGGAAAGAGTGAACAATTTAAATGGTGCTGGTAACTTGGAGTTTGGAGTCCTACCAGGAAACAGTGTCCTTAGGGGCTGGAGATGGCTGATGGAGACACAAGTCTGCTCTAGCCTTTGGTCTCAGGTCCCATGTGTATCATGGTATATGCATTAAAACGTGGACCCCACTGTTCAGGTGAGTGTAGGAATATCCAAAGCTGCTTTTTTTCAGTTTTAATTTATTTTTTAATTAAAGTATAGTTGGTTTACAATGTTGTGTTAATTTCGGCTGTACAGCAAAATGATTCAGTTATACATATATCTATATATATACACACACTCACACACATTCTTTTTAAAATATTCTTTTCTATGATAAGCCCTGATACCTCAGTTGGTAAAGAGTCTGCCTGCA
The DNA here is from genome assembly GCF_049115385.1 of Moschus berezovskii. NCBI lineage: Eukaryota > Metazoa > Chordata > Mammalia > Artiodactyla > Moschidae > Moschus > Moschus berezovskii. The sequence goes on from NC_142460.1 coordinate 96,341,172, forward strand.
AAGCAGAAGAGCCCAGTTTGATTCCTGGGTCAGGATGATCCACTGGAGAAGGGATAGGCTACCCACTCCAGCTGGTAAAGAATCTGCCTGCAATGCAGGAGACCCAGGTTCAGTCCCTGAATTTGGAAGATCCCCTGGAGAAGGGAAAGGCTACCCATTCCAGTATCCTGGACTGAAGAATTCTATGGACTGTATAGTCCATGGGGTCACAAAGAATTGGACATGACTGAGCTACTTATCATAGGAGATTGAATATAGTTCTCTGTTCTATACAGTAGGACTTTATTGTTTATCCATTCTAGATATAAAAGCTGACATCTGTAAACACCAACCTCCCACCCTCTCTCTCCTCCATCCCCCTCCCCCTGATAGCCACCGGTCTATTGTCCATGTCTGTGATTCTGTTCCTGTTTCATAGATAGGCTCATTTGTGTCATATTTTAGATTCCATACATAAGTGATATCATCTAGTATTTGTCTTTCTCTTTCTAACTTGACTTGGTGTGATAATCTCTAGTTGCATTCATGTTGCTGGAAATGGTGTTTCATTCTCTCTCTCTCTTTTTTACAGATGAGTAGTATTCCACTGTATATATATGTACCACATCTTTACCCATTCATCTGCTGATGGACATTTAGCCCGTGGCTATTGTGAATAGTGCTGCTATGAACATAGGGGTGCATGTATCTTTTTGGATTATAGGTTTGTCTGCATACATGCAGGGTTCTTTTGAGCATATTTGATTTTTGCCCATTGACTTAGGAACTTACATCCTGATGTGATCCATTCCTGCCTTTTTCCATGTCACTGGTGTGGAAACTGTCTCAGAGGGAGGAATTTCCATCCTCACTGCATGAGGGGCAGAGTGAGAACTGATCTCATGCCCTCCTAACTGCAGCCAGGACTTTTTCCTCCTAAGCCTCCTCTCTGTGTTTTCTCAGAGATTATCACCATGTGGACTAGCAATGCCTATAGGAGGAAAGGAGACCAGAAGCTGGGCGAGATGTGCAGGCTGGATGGGTTAATCAAAGAGTAGTTTTCCTTTGAGTCTTCATCCAGTTCTGGGCTGCCTCAGGCTCCTTCTGGCCTGAGCTGGAGACGCCTGTTAAGAAATCTGTAGCTGCTTCTCCTCTGGCATCTAATGAATTCCAACTCACTTTGAATGCTCCCTTGGCTCGGCTGCAGTTCTTTAAAGCCCATCTTCCACATGGAATTGGCAGGTTCATTTCATTGTTTGGGAGCCCGATAAAAATGCTTTGTTCTTTGCTCCTACGTTATACCATTTCAGAATATTTATTCTCCCACAAATTGCTGAGACCATTCAATTTGGGCTTTCAATTGCTTTTCTCTGAGCAGATCTTTCAGTTTATAATATATTCCAAGGCCTGTTCTTTTTGATTATATATTTAGGATATCAGTTAGATTTCTTTATTTATTCATATTTCTTTTTGCCTTTCCCTTTTCTTCCCTTTTGTCTCTTCTATTGTGAAAAGTGTGCAGTCATGGTAGCTGTAATGAAATGCAAATACTACTTTTTCCTATCTGCCTGCTGTAGGATATTATTTTTTAATTTTTATTTAATGTTTTTTTCCTTGTGTGTTAGGGTGGTGGTAATAATGATGATGATGCTATCATTATTTTTTTCTTTAATCAGTTCCCCCATTTAGATTCAAAATAGGGAGCAAGTTATTAGTAGATGAGAGAAACATCTAGGAAACCGTGATCTTGACTTTGTGCCAAGTGCAGTGCTCTGGCAGGGGTAGAGCTGTTGAAAAGGTAAACTGAGTCTCTTTCTTCATGGTGCTTAGAGTCTGGATTCCACCGTGTTTCCTTATTTCTCCTGTGAGATAGGCACTGGGGTTCTCGTTGAACCCGTGATGTAACTGAGATGCAGAGAGCTCAAGTGATCTGCTTTAGCTCTCACAGTTAAACAGTATGGGTGCTTTGACCTTTCAGATTCTTTGAGACCCTGTGGACTGGGGCCCCCAGGCCTCTCTGTCCGTGGGACTTTTCTCAGCAAGAGTACTGGAGTGGGTAGCCATGCCTTCCTCAAGGGGATCTAACCCCACTCAGGGATCAAACCCATGTCTCTTGCATTGCAGGTGGATTCTTTACCACTGAGCCACTGGGGAGGTATGGGAGCTGAGTGTTAAAGCCAAGTGCGGAGGCTCCAGGGCCTGTGCTAAAGAAAGATATCCTCTGTCTGACCCCCTTGAACCTGCCCTCTGACAAGACCCTCTGGCAGCCCCTCCTGGGGGCAACCCCTCTGGGGGCAATCAGAGGCTCTCCTGATTTCCTTTATTCTGAGTGTAATCTCTGACCTCTTTGTCTTGCTTTACAACTTCTCCAAAGCTCCATTTTCTATCCATTAAATGGAAGAGAGTGGGGAAGGCGGGGAGGGCAGGATTCAGGGTGATAATGGGAGAAAAGAGTAGCTGAGAGAAATCAGAGATGATGAGGTGGTTTAAAAGCACTTTTAAGAATCTGGATTTCTGAGTGCTCTTGAAAATAGAAACAGGCAAACCCAGAGTAATTTGGAAATGGACTAAGATTGCTGCAGACAGAGAAAATGGGTATCTTGATTAAAGTGACCTGGAAAGACTGTCCTGAGAGTCTAAGGTGGGGAGTTAATTCTGAAAGATCTAAGGCACATTCTGAGGATTCACTGTGATTGGGCTTCACCTGTTTCTTTATCCAGCTTCCAGTTACATCAGCCATACTGACAAATTTTCTTTGTTCTAATTGTTTTAAGTGACCTATATGAAGAGCTTTTGGATTCTGGGAGCTATAAGAAAGAACATTTTTTTTTTCTTCATCATAAAATGAAAACACTAATTTCTCTTTCTTATTTGAGACTATAGTCCATTTTCCCTTCCTCTGAGTTTCCCCTCCTTAAAAAATTTCTGCAGGGAAAATGATCTCTAGAATGTGTGTTAATATATGGAGCTGGTGGCAAGGATGGTTCAGCTGAGTGCTAGAATATATTCAAGAATTCTTTTCTGCCTGCCAGTTCCAGGAAAGAAACTGTTACTTTGAAATATGCGCCTGTTTGTTTCCTATGGCATTCTCTCTCCTTACAACTCTCCTTTCCAGTTCATTTATTTTTGTAGCCATTACATCGATTAAAAGGAGGCAGTATAAATAGGTCTGCGTGTTGGAAATTGATGCTGGGCACACTGATTGAGGACTCTGATTATGAACCCAACTGAAAGAATGTGATAGACCCCCTTATCCGACTCTTTCTTTTTTTTTTTTATCCTGAACTGATGTGGCCAAGTTCTGCTGTTGATCATTTCCCCTGTTGGCAGAACCTCCCTTTGACCCTCAGCCACAGGGAATGAGTGTGTGCTGGCATTGCTCCAGCTGCCTGGGGGACCAAACTTGGCCCAAGCTGGCCAGTCATTCCTTGCAGCTGCTTAGTTGTTCTAGTGTTTGTTGATATTTCCTAGAAAATTTTGGCTCCGTGTTTGTCATTGGTTACTTAGTTTCTTTGGTGTTTAGTTTGTCTTGCTTTTTATAGGGGACTTTGCGGGATACAGTAATAAGACGGGCATAGTTCTGGAGGCTGAGGGGAGGGAGGGGCGGGATGATACCTCCCTTTTTAAGTATGCATTTAGTGGTTTTAGTCTGCTTAGAAAGGAGTTGTGCAGTGATCACCACTGTCTAATTCTAGAGCATTTTCATCATCTCAGAAAGTCCATAGCCAGGGGCAGTCATTTTCCTTCCCCTTCTTCCACAGCAACCCTTGGCAACCACTAATCTCCTTTCTGAATATAGGTTTGCCTATTCTAGACATCACCTATAAGTGGAATCATATAATATGTGGCCTTCTGTTTCTGGATTCTTTCATTTAGCAGGTTTTCAAGATTCATCCATTTTGTAGCATGTATCAGAACTTCATTCCTTTTTGTAGCCAAATAATATTCCATTATGTAGATATATATTCCACTTTATTTATGGGAGTAATGTCTTGAGTATTTGCTTGAAAGTGTTTCTATATTCATTGTTCCATGAGCTTTACCTTCTTTAATCCATTTGTCCTCAACGCTTAACCAAACCTGTGGTAGGTGCATTTATAATCACCATTTTAAACCTTGTAATTGGCACAGCTAGTCACTGGCAGAGAAGACTTGGTTTAACTACAGTCTGTGCTTTTAACCCTCACCTCTATTACAAGTCAAAGGACATAAAATATTTAAGTGATTATAAACATGGAAGAAGGTTACAAAGGTCTTAAATAAACTGCTGTGTGGGTCAGTAGCTCAGGGTTGGAGGTGGCTTGTGGTTTGGGGGTGGCTGATACTATGTGTGATGCACTCTGAATCGTTCTTATGTGCTGTTTTGATTATGGTGCACAGTGGATTTAGGTCAGAAAAAGTGATCAAGGCTGTGTGGAGATGTGTGGGACTTCTGGTTCACGGCCAGGTTTGGTCTTGGCTGACTCAGACAGCGGGCAGGGCTGAACCTGAGGGCTGCAGACAGTCTGTGCACGTTGGTGGGGCTGGGGCGGGCCCAGACTTAGTAGCAAGCAGCACTTTTCTGCTGACGTGTATAGGAGTACATTGCAGGACTAAGGGTGGTGCCCGGCTCACCGCACATGTGATGAGTGATGCAGTGAATGAGATACCAAGGCTGGGTGCCAGATGGAAGAACCTTGAACCTCACATTGAAGAGGCCATCCAGTAGGGTGTCTTGGAAGGTGTTGAACCCTGCAGTGATGAGATGCATAGTATTTGATCAGTGTATATCTTGCCCAATATCTCTCCATATTTCTGTTACTTGAGTTTTTGTCCAGCATCTGCCTGGGATCCTTCCCAGGGGTCCCATTCAGGTCCTTTCCTATGGTATTGTAGAGTGACCGCTCTCGGAGATGGAATCTCCAGACCTCAGGAACCTCTGACTTAGCAGAGCCCCAGGGAGTTGTTCTGTGATAAAGCACTTTGGTCTCTGGCAATTCAGTTATTCATTCAACACATATGTGATGGGCTCTACTAGGCATCAGGAAGTGTTGTAGGTGTGTGAGACACACACTACTGAACAAAATAGGGAAGGACCCCCACTCTCTTGGAACTTAAGCATTCCAGCAGGGGTAAACGAAAACAGTCACTAAATAACTGACATGATAATGAATTATCACTGTGGTTTTTACTTACTACAGTGAATGTCATGAAAAAAAATAAAGCAGGGTAAAAGGCAATGGGTGTGCATGCCAAGTGGCTTCAGTCGTCTTCAGCTCTTTGTGACCTCAGGGACTGTAGCCCACCAGGCTCCTCTGTCCGTGGGAATTCTCCAGGCCACAGTATTGGAGTGGGTTGCCATGCCCTCCTCCAGGGGACCTTCCCAACCCAGGGATCGAACCTGCGTCTTTGTGTCTCCTGCTTTGTCAGGTGGGTTTTTCACCACTAGCGCCACCTAACAATGGGAAGAGGTTGAAATTTTAAACAGAGTAAGATTGTGATGTTCAAGCACAAACTTGCAAATACCCTGTGAGAACACTGTGGTAGAATTTTACAGTCAGGGCAGAATTCTCAGGGTGTTTAATGAACAGCAAGAAGGCACGTGCAGCTGGTGTGAGTACAGCAGAGGAAAGTGGTGGGAAAGCGAGGCTTGTCACCCCTCTGGTCAGTGGGAGGACAGCCTTTTAGGACCGAACAAGGGAGATATATTTGCACACGTGCTTTAAAAGGATCTCTCTGGCTGGATCATTGAGAATAGTATAATGATATTGCATCTGTAATATGTGAAGTATACTTTTTCGTGTAGGCAGATTACTCAAGAAATAAAAAAGATCATGCCTTTGGTGGATCCAGAACTTGGGAAATTCTGGACTTTTCTGTTAAGCTCCCAGGAGCCCTCTGAATACATTTGCTTTTCCTTGTCTGTGGCCAGTGAGAGCTTCAAGGGGAAACAACACTTTCTTAAGCAGAAGCTTATCCAGTGCCATGTTCACGGGGATGGATTTTCCTGCTGCTGGCTGTACGTGGACAGGCTTTGGATTTTGTTCTAGGAGAATTTAGCAATTAGTATAGAGTCATGTGTATACAGTAAGTGTATACTTTAAGAAATATACATACATTATGATGCTCCTGGATACTAGTATATTAAACTGTTAGAAGTTGGTTAATCCCATTTCACAGGGCTTCCTGGGTAGCTCAGCAGTAAAGAATCTCCCTGCCAGTGCAGGAGACACGAGTCTGATCCCTGGGTTGGGAAGACCCCCTGGAGTAGGAAATAGCAACCCATTCAGTGTTCTTGCCTGCAAAATACTATGGACAGAGGAACCTGGTGGGCTACAATTCATGGGTCACAAAGAGTCAGACACGACTTAGCGACTCAACAGCAAATCCCATTTCACAGGATTTTCTTCAGATTAGAAATATGAACTCAGAAGTGTACCTTCAGTCTGCAAACTAGTAGGTCTGTCACACAATCTCAACTTTGTTTTAAGAGGGAGGTGGATCAGACAAGTCACATTATCTCCTCTATAAATGGACAGCCTCCTGTGACATAAATGTACAGTATTAAAGTAGTGATGTCACTTAAAAATCCGCCTTGATGTTATTAGGACTTCTCTGGGCCAGAATTTTTTTGAAGACACCACCAGTGTTTGAAATTCACGTGTAATTGTTGTATTCCCTTCTCTTCTCCCTGTTAGGGATTTGTAGGATAACTCTTTGGCAAAATGTCAATGCAAATGTTTGTAGAGGTGGGTGAGTGAATGAGGAAGCAGAACAGGCATTTAACTGGCAGGTGGGAAGGAAAATGTCGCTTTCTGAGGGTTCAAAAGGTTCTTTGCAGCGTATTTTCACTTGACTCATTCCAAATTTGCCTACATGAACCAACCCATAGGAAATATTTGGATAACTTTAAAATATGTGTGTAATGCCGGGTGTGTGGCCAGATGGACAAGCATTTCTTGGCTGAGGCATGTAAACAAGCCACCACTAATGTTAATGTCACAGCTGTAGACATAAATATATTTTGGTTGCTTATATTTTATTTTTGAGAGTGTACAGTACTTTGAAGTTAAGCCCAAATGGAGTTTCTATTTGTATCTGGTTGATGGAGTTTTCATTTGTTTGTCAATTTTGCCTGCTCTTATTCAGCTAGAATATTTTCGCCCCATGTAAAATGGATGCAACTGTTCACATTTTTCAGATAGTTCCCAAATCCTTTCCTTCTCTAGGTCCCCGGAGGAATGTGCTCTGCAAACAGCTTTCGAATGTTGTAGTTCAGTGAAAAGTAAGTTGTCGACTAGGCTGATGGGGTTGTTGAATTTGTAAACAGTCTGAGCAGCTGATTCAGTGCTGTGTTGAACTGGGAATTGTGTGTCCTGCAAGAACTCTGATTTGGGGTGTTACGGTGTTCCATTGTCATATAACCTGGGAGTGAAGGAAGGTGAAGTACCTACTGTGTATCAGGAAACAGCTTGTCATGTGCTCGCTCATTGAATTTTAGCTCTTCATGCAAGTTATTATTATTTCTGCTTCATAACAAGTAAAATGACCCTTTGAGAGGCGCCATTCCCGTGATGCCTGACGGCTCATGGCAGAGCCAGGATTTGGAACCAGTTCTGTTCTTTCTTTGGCGGCTCTGGATCTTCACTGTCGCACATAAGCTTTCTCTAGTTGCAGCGAGCGGCGACTTCTCTTGTTGCGGAGTGTGGTCTCTAGGGCGCACGAGCTCAACAGTTGTGGCACCCGAGCTTAGCTGCCCCATGTGTGTGCAGTCTTCCCTGACCAAGGATGGAACCCATGTCCCCTGCATTGGCAGGCAGATTCTCGACCACTGGACCATGAGGGAAATCCTTCTGGAACCAATTCTAATCTACTCGAAAGCCCCTGTTCTTTTTACTGTCTTTGTTTGATTTTAGGGAGTGAGCAACCTGATGAATGTCAAGCATGTCCCAAAAGACTGAGTCTGACAGATCTAGTGTTTCTTAATTTCTGGATAATTATTAAATGGAGAATCCATACCTTTACCTGATGATGAGTTTATTTTCAACCCTTAATCAGCAAAGTAATAATATTGGGTCTCCGACATCCAGTCATCTGGATCTTGTTTGACAGGTGACTGTGCGTTTGTCTTGGGGACTAATCAAGCCTTCGGTCCCTTCCAGCTCTCTGACCCTGAGACCATGAAGACTTAGGAGTGGCTCCTCCCGGGGTATTCCCAGAGATTTGCCTCCACGTGGGTCATTTTCCCCACAGCTGGGCTCTGGTTGCTGCCTCCAAATAAAGGGGTTCAGGAAACCCTGAAATCAGGTCACCTGGGAGAGCTTAAATTAGTTGGCATTTAACAAAACCGGTTGCAGACATCAAGGTCCCATGCACACAGCTGCGTGTATCGTACTCAGTCTCGCGTCTTGATACAGATACAAGGTGGGTAAAGCAGAGCAGAAACGATAGGTGGTCCCGGCTTCGTTACTGGAGGAAGCTCTTTCCTCCCCCGGTTCTGAACACAGCCCAGCCAAACAATAGCTGTTTGTCTGACTTTCAGTGAAACCGCACAGCTTTCTTGTTCAGAGTATTTGGGGTATGTTTCCCGCAGAAGGAGGCTTGTCTGAGGTCCCCAGGCTCCCTGCTCCGTCAGAGGTGATGCTGCGAGTGGGATGAGTAGCATCAGCAGTAGCACCAGCATCGTCATTGACCCCATAGTGTGGATTCGCATCTGTGCACATGAGCACATTGATCTGAGTGCATGGTTTGTGGCATACTGGGAGGAAAAAGGAGCAGGAGACCAGGTAATTAGATAGAAAAATAAACAAGGTACTAAAGCAGCTGACGTCACAGGATAGTTATGAAGATTTAGTGAAGTAATGTATATGAAATATTCTGAGCCCAGCATCTGTGAATGTATGTGCTTGGTCAGTCGTGTCTGACTCTTTGCAACTCTTTGCACTGCAGCTCTCCAGGCTCCTCTGGGGATTCTCTAGGTAGAAATACTGGAATGGGTTGCCATGTCCTCCTCCAGGCCATCTTCCCAACCCAGGGATTGAACACAGGTCTCCCACATTGTAGGTGGATTCTTTATTGTCTGAACCACCAGGAAAGCCCTAGCATCTAGTGCTCAATAAATACTGTTTTTTATATCATTCCTTTTGCTTGTGTTACTGTCATGTGTATATCAAATGCAAATGTAGAAAGGCGTATGCATTACTAAGGTATGCCATATGCATTTTACAGCAGTTATAACTCTTAGAATTAGGAGTGACTCTGACTGGAGTCTAAACCAGACAGGTGAGAAGGCTGCATATCCAGTCAGAATTTTATGATGGTTTGGCTAAAGGCATTATTTTAGACAATAAAGTGAGTGTGGGCTCTGGTGTGTGCTGCTTGTTCCAAGACTCTGGTGGAGGGGAGAGGGAGTGGGCTGGAGTGGAATTTGACATATGAGTCTCTGTCCTGGCCTTCCCTTCAGAGAGCTTTGGTGGGGATGGAGCAGAGGTTAATCAGCTTGTCAGGTGAAGAAATTAACTGCTGAGATGCAAATTATTGCCTAAGGAGGCCGAAACATCCCTCACCTCTGCAACCCTTCTGTCAGGTGTGGGGATTTATGATTGGAGCATAGATGAGGATGCTCAGAAGTCAGGAGATGGAGAGGAAAACTCTGTTGGCAGTTGTGATTGTAGATGTAAGGTGGTCTCCACCACAAAGGTCACCATTGACTCTGTCCTGGGACATGAGAGCCAAGGCGTTAGGGATGCTGTAACGTTCTTCCCAAGACTGGTAACTGATGAAGTGGTTGGAGTTGCTGTTTTCCCCTGGCTTTTACTTACATGGTGGAAAAAAACTTACTCGGTACATTGTGTCATTTAAAGAATACTTGCCCATCACCCTATAATCCTTCTCTTAAAGCTCTATAGGTTTCTTATCACTTAGTCTATAACTTCTGAGCTTCCCAAGGAAGTGGGATGATGAATACATGTGTTTCTTTTGGTTTTGAATCCAATTTACTTAGCAGCAAATCTTCCTCGAGTAGAGGATCACCCTTATTTAAGAAGCAGTTAATCATTCATTGATAAAGTTCCAAATGGGAACAAAGGGCCAGAGCTTTATTCTTGTTGGCCTCCCCTTTGGAGGAAATGAGGAAGGAGGCTGCCAACCTCCTGGCTGAGGGATGGGAGGCTTGGAAATGGACTTTCCTTGGCAGATCAAAGTGGGGCTCTTTGCTTATTCAGGCTTCTCTTTTTTAGGCAAAACATGGCCATGTGTGAATGGTGTCCTTGTGAAGGAAGAGGCTGGAATGGGGCCCTGGGGGTTAATGCAGGGAACAGGGGTTGAAGCATTCATTGTATCTCCCGCTGGATCCCCAGCCTGTCAGAACATGAGAACTTTGTGATAGAGGCACTTAAACCTCCACTCTGTCTCCCTCAGGGGTCTTGCTGGCTCCACTTTCCAGAGGGGAGAGATGACAGGAAAGAGGTCTGCTGGGGAACAGAAGTAGGTTTACCCCCCTTCCCTGTGTTTCCAGATTGTGTTGACACTTTGGCATCCTGCTAGCAGGTGGTGTATCTGCTGATTTGCTGTCAGTCTTTGAAAGGGCAGGAAGGAGCAAGGTGAGCAGCACTGTGGTGCAGGGGCAGGTGGGGGAGAGTGGGGAGAGCACATGGAAGTGCCAAAGGTTTTAGGAAGAGGATGCGCATGCGTCTGAAGTAACCACACGAGTGAGGGATCCGACTTGCGACATATAGAGAGAGTTCACGTGAGCACTAACTAGCTTTCGGGGGTGACAAAAATTGTCTACACTCATTCCCTCCGTAGGTGAAATAAAAAGAAACTTGAATGTTGATGGGCACCCAGGCCCCCTCAATCGCAGAGGCCAGGATGAGGTAAGCGAGAGGGTCTGACCTTCCCAGCCACCCTGAGGAGGACCCCATCCAGGTGGTTTCAGAGTAGGTTTCTGCCCAAGGGAGGCAGAGTTGGAAGGAACAAAAGAGCAGAAATCATAACCCAGACGACATAAGAACGTATTTCAGCAGCAGCAGAGGAAGTAAGCAAAAGTGTCAAAGGAGAGCAGTGACTCCAGAGCTGGGGGGGACAGGCGCCCTGGCCCAGATCTGGCCACTTGGGACCCTGTCTGCAGAGGGGGAGTCCCGTCCAGGAGGCTCCTGATCTGACTCTGCTTGGAGGGTGGCCCTGGCAGCCCACATCTCGGGCTAGTTGCTGTAAGCCCTTCTCCACCCCACCCCCCAGGCTTCTTGACAAGTGGGCAAAGTAGAGGGTATTTATTTCTGTGTAACGAATGAGAAAACCAAGGCTCAGAAAAGTGAAATCACCTGCAGGCTGGGCAGCAGGTCAGCAGCAGAGCCGCGATGGGAATGCAGGCATTCCTTTCCAATGTCCAGAGCTCGCTCTTTCCTGACCCAGCTCAAGTTGTTTATATGTACGTACTGAACACATGCTCTCTGACAGATTCCACTGTTTGCCAAACAGAGAGCTGTTTCTATTTCTGTGACTCTATCAACTTCAGTTTTCGTGAGCAAGCCTCTCTACCTCTGTTGCTTTTGAGACAAGGAGGACGTTTGGCATCTCTTTAGTCCCAGGCAGCACGGTGTTAGCAGGGCTGGCCCCTGAGCAGTGATGACAGTCCTGTGTCATCACAGCGGTCGGAGAAGCACAGCTCACTGAAGCTGGGTTTTTAGCACCTTGGCTCCCTGGAAGTCTTACGCGCATTCTGCTGGGACATGTTGAAGACAGGAAGGAGCTTGCTTTCAGTCCTTGTCTTTTGAAGCTTCCCTGCGAGGACAGCCTTAGTGACAGATGATCCTTTAGCAAGCTACAGACGGGGCTGATGGAGCCTCTCTCTGTCTGGGGTTGAGTCGAGTTACTCCCTTAGTAAAAGCATCTGTGTCTTCCTGTTGTCTCTGAGATAAAGCTCACATGTCTCTCAGAATGCCAAGCGTCTGCCATTTTGGCTAAGCCTGTCTGTGCACCTGGCCTTTCAGGAATTTCACTCTCAGGCCTCATTAGAGCCAGCCTGCATCCTGGCCTCCCAGGCTTTCTGAGTGGCCTTTGCCACCACCTCCCCTGTCAGGACCCTGACCATCCTTGGAATATTTCCTTCTCTTGTAAGTCTGCTCCCCACTCCCCCTTGATGGTCAGCCTTTGGTAAGTCAGCTCTGACCATTTTCTGTCTGCATTCAACTGCTGTAGTCCCTGCTTCCATTTGCTCACGTGCTCCTCTTTACTTCACAGGAGCTGGCAGTGTGCCAGGTGTCACGGAGATGCTCCAGTGTGCAAAATGGAAGGGCTCAAGTTTTGTTTCTGGATGGGAGTGTCAGAGCACAGTGCATTCCCTGGAGGCTCTTGGGAAGAATCTTCCTTCATCTTCTTACTCCTCTCTACCCTAGGGCGGAAGGATATGAGAAGACTGCTGGGCCAGGGGTTAGAGAAACCAAGATGTATTGCTGATTGACGTTCTAGCCCCTGTGATGGGCTGTAGTTTTATGGCTCTCAGCCTGTTTCCCTAGCTGTCAGATGGGTGTGGGCCAGATGACCTCCTGCACGTCATAAGCCAGACGGGCACTAGCCTTGTAGGTGTGGGAAGGAATGGCCATGTGTGCTCTTCCCACCCTTAACAATGTGTTCTCTCTCTCCCTGGTCCCTGGAGAGTCTGAGTCAAAGATAGTCAGCCGATGGGTGGGGCCCCTTTTGTCAGCTACCTTGCAATTTCACCGGAATGGCCCTCATTGCTCCCAGTGTGTACAGCGCCTTCAGCAGCCTCTGAGTAACTGAACAGTGTCACCTCTCAGAGAACCCCAGCGATCCCACGGAGTCAGGGTTGTTTGAATCTCCACTGGCATTTCGGTGATTTTTCTCTTGTAACATAGATGACTGGGCAAGATTGATGATACTAATATTGTTTCTTAGGGCTTTCCTCCTCAGACCTGTCTCTGGCGTGAAGGATGGTTTTGGAATTTCCTGTGTGTCACCTCCACAGTGTCCTCTTTTATTAGTATTTGACTTTATTAGGGATAACAGTGTCATTTGGAGTCTGTTCTTGCATTTGAGGTGATTTAAGAGGAAACAAAGCTTACACATTCACTCTAACTTTGTGTCTAAAGCACCTCCAGTATTTATGGCCTCAATTTCGTAGTGCAGTGTATTGCACGCCAGAGCCGCACATGATGTGCATGAATGGTGAAGCTTTGACTGCAGTATGTGTCCCATGGCAGTTATGTCCTCAGGCATGTGACTGACTCTGCACACAGATTCCACGACCATGTGAGGCTCGGACACCTCAATCTCTGATAGGCGGCCACACACTACGTGCTGGACCATGTTCACGGAGCGTCTCTCATTCATCTCTTCCCTGCTTTTGTTCAGCTGCACTCTGGTCCGCTCCTTATTTCCTCCCCTGGGTCATTACAAAAGGCCCCTGCTTGCCTCTAGTTTTGTGTAGCTAATTCATCTTCTATATGCCCACCAGTGGGAACTCTCAGTCCTAGCTCCTGCCTAGGTATCTCAAGGATCCACTGTTGTGGTTCATTTGCTCAGTCGTGTCCGATTCTTTGCAACCACATTAACTGCAGCACACCAGGCTTCCCTGTCCTTCACTGTCTCCTTGAGTTTGCTCAAACTCATGTCCATTGAGTTGGGTGATGCCATCCAACCATCTCACCCTCTGTCACCCCCTTCTCCTCTTGCCCTCAATCTTTCCCAGCATCAGGGTCTTTTTCCAGTGAGTTGGCTATTTGCATCAGGTGGCCAAAGTATTGGAACTTTAGCTTCAGCAGTGTCCTTCCAATGAATTTTCAGGGTTGATTTCCTTTGGGATTGACTGACTGGTTTGATCTCCTTGCAGTCCAAGGAACTTTCAGGAGTCTTCTCTAGCACCACAGTTTGAAAGCGTCAGTTCTTCAGTGCTCAGCCTTCTTTATGGTCCAGCTTACCCTTCACGTCCTGGATTGGAAGTTGCAGATGTGGCGGCTGGCATTCTGTCTCTCTCATCACTGCCCATTGAACCTGTCTGGTGATTTCCTGCCCCTCTGCCTGGTTCCCTCATGTCCGTAACCTAGTACTCCTCTCTCACCTGTCAAACTCATTTCTCCATCCAAACTTAATTCTTTGACAAACAGCTTTCAACTTTCAAGGATTTTTTCCTCTTCTAAACCTTGCAACTCTATGTGTAACCTAATGTAGTAGTTATTTATTGCAGTGTAACAGATTCCTCCACAATTTAAAACAACAGACATCCATTATCTCCCACAATTTCAGAAGGTTGAGCATCTGGGAGTGGCTTAGGCAGGTGGTTCTGACTCAGGGTGTCTCGACCAGGGCTGTAGTCATTTGAAGGCTTGACTGAGGCCAGAGGATCTATTTCTAAGCTCACTTATGACGCTTTTGGCCAGCCACCTGAGTTTCTTCTCCGCTTGGTCCTTTCCAGAGGGCCGGGTGATGATGACAGTTGGCTTTCCCAAATTGAATGATCAGAGAGAGGAAGAGAAGGAGAGACAAAAAGACAAATACCAATTTAGATGGCAACTGAAATGCATTTTGTTACCTAATCTCGGAAGTGAAAACCATCGTTTTTGTTGGTCACACTGGCCGGGCATGGTACATCATGAGAAGTGACCACTAAGAGACGTGCCTGCCAGAGCTGAGGTCCTCAGGGTCCGCTGGAGCCTGGATACTGTTCTTCTGTTCTCTCCTTCATTCAGTGGATCGGACGCTGGTCTCGCTCATTGTTGTGGCTCCACTGCTTCATTCAAAGTGATTTTCATGGAGACATTTATTTTATCTTCACAACAACCTGTTGGGCTTTTTTTTAAAAAAAGCTGTCATAGAACAGAGCTTGTGAATTCAGCCCTAGGTCTTTCTGATCTAAAACCTATGTTCTTTCCATTATATGCATGGTTTCCTGATTTTTGTTTTCTGTAAAAATATTTTCTACAACCTGCTTAGCTTTGGTGGAAATGAAGAAGAGCAACTTGGTAGTGCCCAATGACTGCAAAACATACATGCATGTAACAATTCCAAATTGTATGTGAAAGTTTCTAAGAGGTTGAGCCAATCAACTAAAGTCTCATCTTCTAGGCCTTCATTTATTCAACAATTGCTTCATCAAAACCTCTGATATCTGGCTGTTCTACTGGACAAGGCTGCTTAAGAGGTCCCAAACAAGTGCCATCTTTCTGCGGGGTGTTTCTTGGTCGTTTGGGGGATGCAGCCTCTCACCTCCCACAAGAAACTTCCAACCATAAAACCTCTCTCATCTGTTTCAAACAGGGAAGGCTCATCTCAAGGGAAGGCTCTTGAGAATAGACTCTGGATTTTCTAGATTTGTTGGAATTGGGCTGTAATGTATTAAATGGAAATAACTCCTGGTCAGTTGCCCCAGATATTCTGACTTAACCTCACAGGAAGGGTCGGGGGGGCGGGTTGTGGGGTAGGGAGAAAAGAACAAAAAAGAAAAAGTCCTCGCTATACCCTCAAACACAAAGTTATAGTGTTTGAATTAAAAGGGCTTTGATTTTCTTTTTCATTTTGAACAAACTCTGTCCCCCTTAGTTGACTTTGAAAATGTGGGGTGAGCATAAGTGTTTCTAATTTCAGTCCTTCTCTCTTTTTCTCTGCAAAAAGGGAGCATGGCAGGTGGCTTTCTAAGACTTGAACACCTCCAGTTTTTGTGTTCCCTCTCATGAGAATCTTTTATGTCTGCAGGAGATCTTTACACCTATTCTTGTAATCCTCCTTGAATTTTTGACTTATTAATGAAAGATACATTGAAAAAAAATACTTTTGATTTAGGTATGTCCTCCACGCCTCAGTGCTTGGAAAAGTTTTGAGTATTGTTTTTCAGGCTCTTTTCTTGTCTCTGCATCTCTGCATGGGTATGCATTTCATTTTTTATTTTTTTCCTGTCATGGCCATGGGGTCGTTTAATATTGCATGCCTCACCACAATGAGTTTCCCTCAAACTATGGAATTTCTCGGATCTCTTTAAAGTGTCTGAAAGCCCTGGGGAGGAGGAGAAAGGAATTTGAAAAAGAATTGGGAATGAGCTTTCTCAGATGCCTGCATACTCCTCAGTCGTCATAAGGTTGTTTGCTGTGTAAACTGACATTTTCTTTGGCAACTGTGCTCTGAATCAGATTCTTCAGAGCTCCAAGGAAGTTCCTATTCCGATCACAGCAGAATTCCATCTCACTGTTTTGTTTTTATTTTTGTATATATCAGGTCTAGATAAATAATACTTAAATATGTGTATATAGACATCCCCATAGGCACAGAATATTTCCAGAATGTCCATACTTCTTTGCAGTTCCTCCCGTTCCTGCCTTCAGTATGAATGGGCATTTTACAAATTCAGGAGTTACCTGATCAGGTAGCACTAAGCAGTTTAGGCACATTTTGCAAGGCCTGTGTAGACACAGTTTCTATAAACAGTACAGGTAGGACATGCCCACCAGAAAGGAAACAGAGTTTAGAGTAGTGACATGAATGTCCCTGTGGGTGGGATTTCCTTACAGAGTACTAAGGGGCTAGTTTGTTTCTAGAAGGAAAATAGACAAATCCAGAGAGGGCACATGCAAAAGGAATTAAGGTGACCTGAATATACTGGCCTCATCACCTTCTGATCTGCATACCTTTGCTTAAAAGAAATATGCTAGTAATCATAACTACAATTATATCTAGCACTTTGCTATTTGTCCAGCTCTGTCATGGAGTTTATCTTCTTTGTAAATTTGTAGAATTTTTGCCTCCAACTTCATCCCCTCACCACCAGTAGTAAATATTTTCATTCTTTCTTTTTTTTAAGAGAAGGTAGTAGCTCAGTAGCTAAGTGAGGTCCACAGCTAAAACTGAGGAAGTCGGGTCTCACAACGAAGCATTTTTGACTTCTAATTTAACATTTATGTGCCTCTGCCCCTAACCTAACTGGCTGTTCTCTAGCTTGACTTCATAAAAGAAGAAGAATAATTGGGTACTCTGGTCTTTTCTTCTGCCCCTGCTCTCAGAATTCCTTGTGGGCAGGCTCAAGACCAGAGATACTTTAGGGTTGTTAGTTTCTGTTCCATTCTCAGAGTATGACAGGTAATGGAAATTGCAGTGGCTTAAAATTCTTTGACACTCCCTTTAAAAGAAGAGGCCTGTTCTGTTCTCCTTGAATTTGGCTTCGACTTAGTGGCTTATTTCTAATGAATAAAGAAAAGCGAAAGTGATAATGTGTAACTTCAGGGACTGCATCGTGAAAGGCCCTGTGGCTTCCTCCTTTTCATCTCTGTTGGGTTACTTGCTGCATGGGAGGAGATACCTGTAGGATGTCCTATGTGCCTAGGTGGGGAGGAACTAAGGTCTTTGCCGGCAGGCAGTGAGAAATGGAGGCCTCTGGTCAACAATTTGGAAGTGGCTTATTCAGTCCCTGTCAAGCCTTCAGATGACTGCAGCCCCAGCCAGTGACTTAACTGCAGCCTGGTAAAAAAAAAAAACCTTGAGCCAGAAATACTCAATCACATCACACCTGAATTCCCAACATACAGAAACTGAGAGATAAGAAATGCCACTGAGTTTTGGGATATTCTGTTATCTCACAGCGCATGCTAAGTCGCTTCAGTCATGCCCAGCTCTTCACAACTCTTAAGGACTGTAGCCCAACAGGCTCCCCTGTCCATGGGGATTCTCTGGGCAAGAACACTGGAGTGAGTTGCCATGCCCTCCTCCAGGGATCTTCCTGACCCAGGGATCGAACTCATACATCTCGTGCACTGGCAGGTTTGTTCTTTACTGCTAGCACCATCTGGGAATAAAGTTAATATAGAACTGGATGACTGGTACCTCAATAATAGGAATGATTATTTGTAGACATCAGCTACTTCTCAGTTGTTTCTTTAAACTCTGAAAAGAAGTACAGCAGTTTTGAATGTTTCCCAAATTATATACTCACCTGTTGTTGTTTAGTCACTAAGTTGTGTCTGCCTCTTTATTGACTCCATGGACTGTAATCCACCAGGCTCCTCTGTCCATGGGATTTCCTAGGCAAGAATACTGAAGTGGATTGCCACGCCCTCCTCCATGGGATCTTCCCACTCAGGGATCAAACTTGTTTCTCCTGCATCTCCTGCATTGGCAGATGGATTCTTCACCACTGAACCACCTGGGAAGCCCATACTCACCTGGGGATCACCTTAAAAGTCACAGTCCAAGGTCCCACCTATGAAATAGAACATCCTAAGGATACGGTTTTGAAGTCTGAATTAAAAAGAAAAAAACAATCCAAACCCTTTTGAGATGATTCAGATGCAGACCGCCTGAACATGTCTATTTAAGAACCAGTGAATTATTAATAGAACCATTCTCTTTTTCCTTAAGCCAATTTTGATCATCAAGGTGTGGTACGGATCCTTTCATTTGAGGTCTCTTTCAGGGCCTCACATCTGTGGTAGGGAGCATGCAGCTAGATCCCTCCCTGAGCCCCATCTCAGGCTTGGCAGGGAACTGAGGAGTCAGGGGACTGCCTGTTCATGTCTTGTGTGTGACCAGGAAAGAAAAATGAAGATAGGCTCCAAGGCAGATATTGAGTCCCATGCCTAGTTTTAGCCTCAAAAACAGGCAGGCTTATGTTTGAATGTGTCTCCCTGTACACAGACCTCAGGAGACCCCTTCGGGAAAGAATAGAGCAGAGAGGAGAGCCAGTAGCTGTGGCGAGCACTCCCTGGAGGGAAGTTCTTGGCTTTCTAGAGGGGAGGAAGTCCTAATAGCTCTTCTGGATACAAACAGGGCATGTTTTAAACATGGGGTTTCATTCAGTGAAATATCATAATCTTAATTTATAATTGGTTACTCAAGCTTATTATGAATGTACCCTGAGTATGAGTTCTTTGATGACTGTGCCAAGTTTCAATGTTTTATTGTTAGGATATGTATTGTTTTTAAGGAGAGAAGTCAAGGTTGTTGGCCTTACCCATTTCCCTTCATAAGCTCTCCTCTAGTGTCCCTTCTGGCACTAAGTACTTGTGTGATCTCGGGAATGCTAACTTTCCTGCTTTAGAACTAATCTTTTTCATTGGAGAAAGAAATACGAGAAGATTCAAGTTCTCATCTAAACAGGTGAATCAGTTCAGCATTGTATTAGTTGACTCGAGCGGCTGTAACAAAATACCACAGACTGGGTGGCTTCAGCCACAGACATTTATTTTCTCACAGTTCTGGAGGCTGGAAGTCCAAGATGTCAGCAGATTTGGTTTCTCCTGAGACCTTCTCATGTGTCCTCATATGACCTTTCCTCTGAGTCTCTGTGTCCAATTTCTTGTTCTCCTAAGGATGCCAGTCCGATGGGATTAGAACCCACCCTAATCACTACTTTAAAGGTCCTGTTTTCAAATACAGACACATTGGAGATACTGGGGGTTAGAGCTTCAAACTATAAATTTGAGGGGCACACAGTTCAGCCCATAACAAGTATCCACATTCCCTTTGGGTGTTAGAAGTCCACTGTGAAGCAATGGCCTGAGGGCAGGGGGTGCAGGGCACCCATGGGCCTCTATAGCAAAAGCAGAACAGACAGTAAACTCCCTCAAGATATCTGGTCCTTTCTCTGCTTTCCCAGAAACAGGCTCTGAGATTTTCTATGTGTCTCAGTAGAGTCAGAGTTAATGGATGCTAGTGATGAACAAGACCTTTGAGTAATGCCCCTTCTTTAATAATAGAGGAGGCTGAGGTCCAGGGAAGGATGGTGCTATGTTTATAATTGGTTCTCTTGATTTATAACCCAGTTCTGTCCAGTATTCTGGCCTGGAGAATTCCATGGACTGTATAGCCCATGGGGTCGCAAAGAGTCGGACACGACTGAGCGACTTTCACTCCACTTTCACTCTGTCTACTCAAAGCCAAATCAGAGCATCTAAGCATACTCTCTGACATCACTGTTGCCTCACTCCAGCACCTCTGAGATACCCCGACTTAGGAGTGGTAGGACATTTTTTCAAGCTCCAAGAAGGAGAAGATATAATGGTGCTTCATAGGCAATGTGCTGAGACCGTTCCCCAAATAGTGACATGCTGTAATCAAAAGCTTTCTGTCCAGGGGAGGGCTTTTCTTAACACTCTGTTCTTGGTCCTCCAAAGAAGGGCAGGTTTCTCCCCATGAGCTGTAGGATCAAGGCTAGTAAACCCTCAGACTGACGAAAGTTTTGTTATATTTAAACAGGTGGAAAAAAGAAACAGTCGTGAGCCATTTACTTTTTAAGTTTAATTTCAGAGTTAGAATTGGAAACAATCTTTGATACCGAATTGAACAGTTTTAGACCCAACAGATTGTTAAAATGTTCTAAGCAATGACATCAAATTATTGTCATTTCTTTTTGGAATCTGTAAGCGAATTGTGGATCAGAGAAGTGACCTGGCCCTTTCTCTGGATTAAGTGGAATAAAATTTGCAAATATTGCTACATGCTTTTATGAAACTTTTTAAAGATACAGAGGCAAATTGAGTAAGAATAATCCTCTCAAGTATCCTCTGCCTGAAATAGTTGTCTGCATAACAGTTGCAGAAAAGTTGCCTACATAATTCAGAAATTTCAGACTAGCCTGTGAAATTCTGTGAGCATAGTGGTCCCAGTTTGTCTTAGTCTCATGCTAAAATAATAAACATTTCCTTGTTGAACCCACTGAAAGAGGAAGTCTGCCCCGACTTTTCCCAGAGTCTGAAACAGGGCTATCTGAGTTTAAGCATCGTTACATGTTATTTATAGAGTGATTTATCTCAATGCAAAAATAGAGATATCTTTAAATATTATACTGGAGTGATTTGCTGCTTTTATTGTATCTCTCCTATTCATGAGACAGAATATTTGTACCACTGACCCACTCCTTATTTTTGGAGAGTTTTAAAATAATGTATTCGTTCAACAAATAATCAGTTGAGTGAGACTTCCTGCACTAGGAGCATAGAAGTGAATGACAGCAACATGTGTATGTTTCAACTCTCAGGGAGTTTAGTGAGAAAGCTGGACCTTCATGAAATAATTTCATTTTTGAAAATACAGTTGCAAGCTAGGATACATTCTCTCCAAGGAATATGAATCAAGGAGGTGTGGGAGCAGGTAATGAAGGTGCCTGCCCCAGACTGGAAGGTTTCTCCCAGAGAACTTGATTCTGAGTTGAGAAACAAAGGAGATGTTTAACTAAATTGGAAGGTCCAAGAAGTGGTAACGTAAGACAAGGATCTGACAGAGAAGTCAGAAGTTGTGTGAGAGGTCAAGTCAAGTAGAATCAGTGGGTGGGGAAAGAGAGAATTTGGATTTTTGTCTGTCTTGCTTCCCTTCCCTTTTTGGTGTAACTTTGGGAAAGATCAGTTCTTTGGGCCTGATGTTCTTACTTGCATAATGACTGAATTTCAATCAGAGACTCTGAGGGACCACAGAGGTCCTGAGCTAAATTCTTTCACTCATACAGACTGACCAAGCACTTGCTGTGTACGTACTCCATGCTGATTAAGAAAATCCTTGCCCTGCGTTGTCTTGCTCTGTAAGCCTGCGGAAGAGGAGAAACAATTTCTGTGTTCTGTGTTGGTATCCCATCTGTCAGAAAATGACCTTTACACAGCAGGGTTCTAGTGACTTAATTATTATTTGTGAGATATTTAGAAGTTCAGGTCAAGGATGAAATTCTGTTGCAAAACTGCAAACACATGAGTAAGATGTTGAAAAATGAAGTGGAAGGTGGTGTTTTTTGGTTCTTACAGGGAAAGATTTTAATGACCTCACTTAGCTGCCATAGTTGGGTCAGATTGTCAGAAAATGATGTTATGCACCAGATAGAGACAAGAAGAAGCTTTTGAGAAGCTGCTCTAAAATTATTTTCTGTTTATTCTCATAAGTATTTGGCTTGAACAGAAATCGAGTTTCCTCGCCAACATGGGGTTAACGTTCCTATAA
Source organism: Moschus berezovskii (assembly GCF_049115385.1). Classification (NCBI taxonomy): domain Eukaryota; kingdom Metazoa; phylum Chordata; class Mammalia; order Artiodactyla; family Moschidae; genus Moschus; species Moschus berezovskii. The sequence goes on from NC_142460.1 coordinate 96,363,051, forward strand.
TATTTTTAAAAAGCTGGCCAAGGGATTGGCATGAGAGGAGACAACCCACGTAACTTGGTGAAGAGTTGCTGGAAACTGGTTGGTTGTTGTTTAGTCTTAACGTGATTAGAAACAGAACAAAACAAAAACAAATAGTATTGATTTTAAAATCTGTTTCTTGCCTTCTTCCAAAAAGATTTGAAAATCTTAAGAAAATGCACTTGACTATAACATGGGCATTAAAATACACAACAAAGCCAAAACCTCACAAGCTTTGTACAGCAGCAACTATCAAAAATATTATTGTTAATATTGGTTTCATTTAGGGGCATGAATTTTAGGTGAAAGATTCCTGGTAGTCTAAGCAAAAAAAGGAAAATATGGTTGCTTAGTAATTTTGCTGAGTAATTGAAAAAAAAAGAAAAGGAAACAGGTCACAAACTACTATGTATAAAATAAGCTATAAGGATATATTGAACAGTACAGGGAATATAGATAATATTTTATAATAAGTATAAGTGGAATATAGGGCTTCCCCTGTGGCTCAGCAGTGAAGAATCCGCTTGCAGTGCAGGAGCCGCTGATTCTATCTCTGCATCAGGAAGATCCCTGGAGGAGGAAATGGCAACCCACTCCAGTATTCTTGCTTGGAGAAGCCCATGGACCTAGGAGGATCGCAAAGAGTTGTAAACAACTGAAGCAACTTAGCACCGTATGCACATAAATGGAGTATAACCTGTAAAAGTTGTGAAGCACGGATATACATCTGAAACTTACATAATATTATACATTAACTGTACCTCAGTTTTTTTTTTTAAAGAAACCAGTCAGCCTGCAGGAGATACATCCTTTAATATATTTCCTCTAATATTATGCAAATTTTTACATTATAGCATTGAACAGTATACATTTCCATGACTTCAGTAAGTTTTCCAACAATGGCAAACTCCTTGGTAAGATAGTTGTTTTTTTTTTTTTTACCTTCAATAAACCCTTATGCTAAGTCAAAGGCTTTTTTTTTTTTTTGGCCAGGGGACATAGCTAAGGCATTCCAGACTTGTACTTTCCTGTTATACTTTGGTTCAAGAAAAAAATACTAGTAAGTGGGTGGATATTATCTCGTTTTGATCAGTGTTTTAAATCTTGTGTGTTCATAAGAACTGCCTGGGGCCCTTGTTAAAATATAGATTCCAGTGCCCACCCCAGATTTACTGAATCAAAGTCTCTAGCAAAGGGCCTGGGTGTATATTTAACAAATGCAATAAGTCGTTTCTTATGCTCCAGGAAGTTTAGGGAGCACTGCCATAGATGGTTTCCTTGACTGTTTTTCCCTCTCAGTTGGGCTTTGTAGAAGTCATTTTGAGCATAAATTGTGATAGGAGCCTGAGGCAAGAGCATTAAAAATGAAATGATGAAGCCCAGCAGAGCCCATTTAATTAGCTGGTCTGGAACCATAGCGTCATTTCCCTTTCTCAAGCACGGATGCTTCAGAATGCTGCCCATCAGTTCCCTCTGCATCTGTTGTACTGTTGATCCTCCTACCATCTTCACACAGTGAGCAGAACAAACACCATCCTGTATTCCATCGACTTTAAGATGCACATCTTCCCACAATTTTAGTCTCTAAAGTTTGTAGGCATCTGAGAACCAGTGATGTATGAATTTTATGATACCCTTTTCTTAGTGATCTATAATGGTAATGGTGCATCTGTATATTCAAAGGGGTTGAAGATTGCGTGAACTGTGTTTGTTCCTTTCATAAATGGGGCATCTGAGGCATGAAGAAGGTGAAGAGGTGATGGAAAACCACTCCTAGTTGGGGGAGCCTAGTCTCAGACCCAGCCTTCTCCAGCCCTCTGTCCTCATTCTACTTATTTGTTACTGAATAATCAGTACCCCAGAACTCAGTGGGTTCATACCATATGCATGCTCAGTCGTGTCTGTCTCTTTGTGACCCCATGGACTGTAGCCTGTCAGGCTCCTCTGGCCATGGGATTTTCCAGGCAAGAATACTGGATTGAGTTGCCATTTCCTTCTCCAGGGGATCTTCCCCACCCAGGGATTGAACCCTTGTTGCCTGCATTGGCAGGCAGATTCTTTACCATTGCACCACCTGGGAAGCCCTCAATGGGTTAAAATACAATTAAACATTGATTTGCTCACAAAGTGTCTTGGACTCAGGTGTTTGGGAGTGGCTTAACTGGGTGGTTCTGGCTTGTGGTCTTTCATGAAGTAGCGGGTAGGTGTTGACTGGATCTGTAGTCACCTGAAAGCTTGGCTGGGCTTGGAGGTTACACCTATGAGCTGACTTGCTCACATGACTGGCAGATGGTGCTGGGAGGCCCCAGTGTACCTCCGTGTGGGCCTCTCCGCAAGCTCTTTAAAGAACCCCCAGCGTAGTGATGCCCTCCCCACCCCTGTCACAAGCAAGTGATGCCAGGAAAGTCTGCAGTGCCTATTATGACCTCGCCCTATAAGCCTCATGCTGTCACTTCTACACATTCGATTTGCTGTAGACCGACCCTGATTCAGTGTGGGCAGGAACTACACAGGGTGTGACTATCAGAAGGTGAAGATCATCGGAGCTAGCTTTTATTCACACCACACTGCCTTTCCAACGTAATTTTGTCCCAGTTCACTTGACCATCTCATATACTAGGGTCAGATTCTTAAAATGGAATGAAAACTCTGGGATTTATATCCCATTCTAGCACTTCTGAAATTTTAATGTGCCTGCACACTCCTGGGGTCCCCTGACTCAGTATGTCTAGTGTCCAGCCAGAGAGTGCATTCTAACGAGCTCCCATGATGCCTTAGGCTCCTGGTTCATGAAGGACTTTCTTAGTAGGAAAGTGAACTGAGTCCCGGCAGGCCTCCTACAGGGCTGCCCAGCAACCATAGCTCCTCTCTCTCAAAGGGACTTGCCTCCCTTCTTATTTTGGCTGAGAGACTTAATGGTTTGGGGGAAGGGACTAGGGAAACCAGCCCTTCACTACGTTGGTTAAAGGAAAGAGAGGCATGAGGCTGTTAAGAGCCCAGGCATCATTAGGCAGGCAGCTTGCTGGGTGCTCAAAACATCCAGACAATTAGTTTGCAGGGCATTGGGGGGTGGGGGTGGAAAACAAACAGTGCTTAAAATGAAACGTGTCAATGCATTATTCAGAGCTCAGATGTCCATCAGTGGATTCCCCATCCTCCTTGCTTGCCTCTCTCCTCTCTCCCTCTTTAAAACACACACATTAGCATTCAGGAAAACTCTAGACCCTACAGTATATTTCCCTGAATAAAATGAAAATTAGAGTTGAAGCAATCCCATCAATGCTGCCACACTTTAAGCTGCTTGGCGGAGATCTGGAAAGCTCTGCCTCTTTGCCCATGGCGAAACTTTTGTCCTGTGTCTTCCTACACATCAGTTAAGAGGAATGTGTTAGACTGTAAGCTCAACAAGAGACGACCTGTGTTTCTTTTGTTCATTTCTCACTATGTATGTATGTGGCTCTCTATGTATGTGTTTAGCACACATGTAGTAGTGAAAGTATATTCAGTATAAATAAGGAGAGGTATGAATGCAGCAACCTAACACGTGGAGAGGGAACTCTATGACCCTTTTAAATCTTATCCGGAAAACATGGTGAGGTCTTTGCAGTGAAAAACAGGACACTCCATTTTCACATTTCTAACTGTTGTTGGGGACCTTTGGAAGGAGGTCCAGTTTATCACCTCCCATTTCTTTATCAGCCATGCCAGTTTATAACTTTCGAAGGTAAAAATTGCTATTTACTGGACACTTACTGTGTGTTGAGCACATATCATGGCATCACTTAATCTTCCAACAAACTTCATGGAAGGTAATGATCACCTCCAGTTTGCAGAAGAGGAAGTCAAGCCTGTGGGAGGTGAAAGCCTTTATACCTTACACAGCCAGCAGGTGTGTTTTGAAGTTTTGCAGGCCTTTCTAGGCTGATTTTTGCAGTTTTGTTTCCACAGTTTTGGAGGCCTTTCTAGACTGATTTCAGCCTAAAGCAAGTGTTTAGTGTTCACTGTCACCGAACAAGATGTCTAGAGAAGGGAAAAGAGAATGATAGCCCCGTCAAAGCTGGAAAGGGCTCCCAGCATCGAGTGCATTCTCTTACTTCGCATCTGTCTTTGGTGCTATGAAGGCCACCGAGATGCATTTCATGGGACCTCTGCTCCAAAAGAGTCAGTGCATTCATGGGACATTGATAAGCATCACAGTCATTATCTGAGGCTACCCTTTAAATAGCAACCAGTCCATATATGGCTGGTGCAAATGCAGAATGGCACAGCCACTGGGAAAACAGTGAGACACACATTATTAGAAAGTTAAACACACACGCCCCACACTTAACAAATGGCTCAGCCATCATACTCCCATTAAGTAGGTATTTATCTAAGAGAAATGGAATTTATTTTCACACAAAGGCCTACAATTTTATTCACATTAGGGAAAAAGTAGACACACCCAAACTGAGCGTCAACTGGTGAGTAGATGGACAGAATGTATCATATCCAAACGGGGAAATCCTGCTCAACAATAAGAAGTCAGCTATTGATTTGATGAGTTCAACAGCATGAATGAATATTAATTCCATGCTATTACTAAGTGAAAGAACCTAGCCATAGAAGGCTACATACTTTTTCACCTGTGTGGTTTTCAGGAAATGATAAAACTATAGGGATACAAAGCAGATCAGAGATTGCCTGGGGCTTGGGAAGGGGACTGACTGCAAAAGGCCATGAGGACATTTTGGGGGATGATGGAAATCTTTCTGTGCCTTAATTGTGGCTCTAGTTATAAAACTGTGTACTTCTGTCAGGCTCATCAAACTGTATCTTTCAAAGGGGTGGATTTGATTGTATATAAGTCTTACCTCAGGAGATAGGACTTTAAAAAATACATCAACTGGTCCAAAGTCCCCATTTTCCAGATGGGAAGCAGGCCCCAGATGAGGGAATGAATCGCCATAGTGGTTGTGAGTTGGCAGTACAGGTTTCTCAGCCCCAGTCCTGAGGCAGAAATAAGCTGGAACCCTGGCTTCCTGTCTCAGTCCACGGAGCCTTCCAGGGAGAACTAAATGTTGATCCTCAACTCTGAAGACAGCTCCATGGGTGGCTTTTTAAAACTCACACTCTATTGTGCTGCTCCTCAGACTGTTGACCTGCAGTTTGGCTATTGGACTCCTCATTAGAGAGTAAATTAGCATTCAGCCAAAACCAAAGCACAGAAAGCTCCAGTGACGAACTTCTATGCACATATTCCATTGACTGTTGGGAAGAAAAGCCTCAGTGTAGGACCATTAATTTATTTGGAAGAGTGCCTTGTAGGACTTGTCATCCAGTCTAGAAAGAACAAATTATCGCAGAGATTCACACCAACATCTTGTTGTAGAAAGCTGGTGAGATTTGGAGTGAGCCAGTCCTGGTTTGAGTTCCTAAATCTCTTCCTAACTTCATGCCCTTGAGTTACTACTTTTCTGTCTGCAAAATAGTGATCCTAGTACCTACCTCTCACAGTTTCTGCAAAGTACAGATAGGAGATTGGGAAATAAAATACCTAGCCCAGCTGTGATAGACGTCAGTGTGGCAGCCATGGATTTGTGTGTGACACACATTAACAATCATGACACCCATTGTGGAGATGATCAAACCTGGGGTAATGATGTGTCAGCCATTATGCCGCCTGGCCAGAACCATTGGGCTACATATAGACTTTATTAAACTATTGTAGACCTGAATCCAGTCCTATTTATAAAATAATTAATTACAGCATTTGGAAGGGAGTGGAATTTTGCTTCTTAGTTTGAGAGAAAGCCACCTTACTTGAACTTTTTTGCTTTTTAAGAAGGGATGGAAAATGATTGGAAACAATTGGCCCTGAATGAGCGCCAAACTCCCAGTTGGAGGGAAGATATTTTTTCCCAGTCTTATCATCATTTACATCACTATTATCCAGGAAAAAAAAATATGCCAACAACCGAAAAGACCCTGAGCTGTTTAGGGCCCAGTGAGACTCTCCTTCCTGGGCTTCCCAGGTAGCACAGTGGTAAAGAATCTGCCTGTCAATGCAGGAAATGCAAGAGACGCGGGTTCAACCCGAGTCAGAAAGACCCCCTGGAGTAGGAAATGGCACCCCACTCCAGTAATCTTGCCCGGGAAATCCCATGGACACAGGGACCTGGCAGTCTACAGTCCATGGGGTCACAAAGAGTCAGACACAGCCGAGTGAGCAGACTCTTCCTTCCACCCCTCAGCAGAGAGGCTCTTTGGGGATGTTCCCAAATCCTTTTGCCTTCTGAGATTTGAGAGTCTGGTTTAACACTAACGAAAATAAGGTCAATGAGGCTTAGGGTTGATTTTATTAAACTTACTTGTTTTTCCTCTTTTACAGTTGTAATAATGTACCAAGTGTTTCTCATCTTCATTTAAAAATCTCATTTTGTCACACAGCCAGATGTGCAAAACACTGACTGGTTTTAATAGCCCAAGACAGCTAGCAAAACACCAACTGGCAAGCTTACCAAACACACTAGTATTGGTTTCTATACTAGGTATGTTTAAATCCCTTCCATTATATACTTCATGTGTGTGGACTAAATTTTCTTTTCATAACCGTTGTCTTCCAGTATGAAGTGGTCAATTACAGATTCTAGCGCATTCTGTCGGAGAAGGCAGTGGCAACCCACTCCAGTACTCTTGCCTGGAAAATCCCATGGATGAAGGAGCCTGGTGGGCTGCAGTCCATGGGGTCGCTAAGAGTCAGACACGACTGAGTGACTTCACTTTCACTTTTCACTTTGGTCATGCATTGGAGAAGGAAATGGCAACCCACTCCTGTGTTCTGCCTGGAAAATCCTAGGGACAGGGGAGCCTGTTGGGCTAACGTCTGTGTGGTCACACAGAGTCGGACACAACTGAAGCGACGCAGCAGCAGCAGCAGCAGTGCATTCTGTCAAGCACCATAAGACAATGGTTTAGGTGCCAGAGATTTATCTGCTGCTTAGGGCAGAATTATGCTCTTAGGTAGTTAGGAGCCTGAGGACTAGAAAAACTGACGTCAAGGCTAGTGGTCAAAGTGGAATAGTCTCCTAACACCTGCTCAGAGCTGTTTCCACTAGCCCATACCATGTTCCCTTTGTGTAGATTATTTAATAAATTCATTTCACAACCCCTAAAGCACAGTAGGAAACAATGCAATTACTGAACCATAGGAACACAGCTGCCAACATCTTGTTGATTCAGAATTGTCCAAACACTTGCATGTGGGGGCGGGAACCAGCAATTTGCTGGTTCAACAGTTGACATTGATAAATTGGAGTTTCATTTCCTCAGCCTTCTGTTGGAGGTGCTAATGAGCATTGAAAAGCTGGAGAAACACTGGCAGGAGAGGAAGGGAGAATCTTGCCTGATCTACATACTAAGTAATTGAGCCTGAATGACAGAGACTTGACACTGCTGGGTAATAAGTGGACACTTTTGAAGGCACTGATGAAAAGCCAAATAAAATTAGTGCTGTGAACATTTTGATTATTTAAATTCTGCTTGCAGATTGTGTGGGTTGGTATCTTGGTTTATTAGCTTGTTTGCTTTTCCTAATATTCTTTCACATGTTTTCTGAAATATTCACTGGTATTTCATGCAGTATTATGCCGAGATTACTTGGCTTCTGGAAAATGAGGGGGTTGGGCCAGATGATCTCTGAGGTCTCTTCTATGCTCTGTGTTTTTACTTGCCTGGCAAGAGAATTTGTCTGAAATGAATTGCGTTCCCCCCACACACATTCATCCAAGCCTCTGTTCTCCCCATTCATTGTTTCCACTCATTCAATAGGCAGTTGGATGTTTGCTCTGGCCAGTTACTGTGCTGGGCACTAGAAATAAAGAAGGGAGTAGGCTAGAACACCACCAGCCCCCTACCCTCAGGAGCTGACATTCTAATTGGGAGCTGGATAACTAAGCAGAATGTATTCAGGGAAAAGCTCAGGGCAGCACATGGTAGTAACCAGAGGGAATCCAGGAAAGCTGCTCAGAGGATGTACTATTTTAAGTTGCTCCTTGAAACAAGGTGAAGATTGGGAGGAAGAATGTTTGGATGGACTTTCCTCTGTGTACCTCCCAGGGCTTTCTGCCCTAAAGGTCATTAGGCTCTCTGCAAGATGTCCTTCTAGTAGAAATGTTTTTGTTATGCTTTAACATATGCTTTAACATAGGAGTCAGTGATTACTTCCGCAACTGTTATACTTTCTCAGCCTTTTTAATTCTGGTTTCCCAGGTGGCTCAGTGATAAAGAATCCACCTACCAATGCAGGAGACCCAGGTTTGATCACTGTGTTGGGAAGATCCCCTGGAGAAAGGCATGGCCACCCACTCCAGTATTCTTACTGGCATAATCCTGTGGACAGAGGAGCCTGGCAGGCTATAATCCATGAGATTGCAGAGTCAGATGCAACTGAGCGTCTTTTAATGTTACTTTCATTTAAAAGCAGAAATGGACTTGAATAAAATGGGTTGGCAAAAGTGTTGAACTTTCGAAATTAACCTTTTATGTACAGATATGTGAATCTTGAAGTCCAGCCAGCCATGGGTAACCTTTTTCTGTTCCTTCAGCTCTCAGCCAGAAGTACTCTTTATCTTGGAGAGATGCATTTTGTTAAGCTGTGATTATACCCACTTAGGAATCCTCCAGCTACAAGTCATTTTAGAGATTATCAGACATCTATTACAGACTCAATGTTTTTAAAGCAGATTGGATTCATTTTTGTATGGCATTAATTAAAATTAAATCTTTTCTAAACAATTTCTTTGCAGGTAAACTTGATTTTTTTAAAAAAGAATTCGAATGTGTCTGGTTACATCTGCCTATAAATAGAGAACTCAGAATATTCAATGTGAAAATAATGTTTTAAAAATACAAGTTTAACTTTTGAATACTAGGAGTGGCTTCTAAGTGTGTCAAAAATGACTTTTATCATATTGTAACCTTCCGTCATACCTGTTTAGGAGAAACTAGAAAAACTGGATGCTAACTGATTATTGGTGTTAGTGTGATGATCAGGCTGTCCTGTAAAGGATTTAGACTTGTGCATTTATAGCCCTTCTCAGCACTTCTGTGTGGTCTAACTTGACTCTTACACCAGCATGTCAGTGCTGGTCTAAGAAATAGGAGACCTTGATCTGGTCGGAGCGCTGACACTCACTAACTTTGTGGATTTTAACCATGGGCAGCATAGCTTTGGCTTTCTCATCTCTAAGTGTTGTCATCTGGAAAATGAAGTGGTGAGACTAGATGCTCTAAGGACCCTGGCACTTTTGTGATGGATGAATATGAGTGATGAATGCTTCCTTCTCATTTGCACACAGAGAAGCAAAACCATGAAAGATAAAATGGTCTGCCAGTGGCTGCAGGTAGCATCACCAGCTCAATAAGAATAGGTCAGGCTCTTTACTTTTCTGGTCCTCTTCATCCTTTTGGATCTCATGCTCCCTCCTGGTTACTTGATATTGGACTTTACACTTCACAAAACCAGTGATTTACATTTGCTATTGTGTCTGCTGAATAACTTCTAGGTAGATGTTTAAAAAGCACAAAAGTAATAAAGTTAGTTGGCAAGATCTAGTTTTAATAATGAATTCTATCTCACCATGCTTATAAAAATCGGGGTCTGAAATGAACTAATATTACTTTTTTTTCATTGCATCTTATTTTGAGGAGAAATGGATAATTAAAGTGAAACTGTAAGAGTCACTCTCCAGGGTTTCACAGGCTCTCCTCTTCAACCACATTCAAAAACAACTTCTGTAGGAGTGAAGAATCTAAGCAGATTCCCTCACTCCCCATTTTCCTTTGGGTTGACTATTAAGCTGGTTTGTGCTCATGTAATTAGCATCTATATAACTTGCTGGGAATAATGTCTCTTGGTGGCCTCACATTTAGGAATATGATGAATATATGTTTGTTTCAATCATATCACATATTTCCTTGTATTAAAAAAAAAAAAAACCAATAATGCTTTGATTCACCGGTGCCCTTTTAACTCAGTCATCAGCTGAGCCCTAAAACTTGTCTTCCTAGTCTGAGCTGTGGGTAGGAGTCCGTGTAGAAGGAAGGAAGGGGAGCAGTTTTGAAACTGGTGCATCATTTTCTCGATCTGGCCTTGGGAGGCCTCCCTGTCTCTGGTGTCTGCCCTCAGGGCCTTCCAGCGCAAACCGCAGTATACTCTGAGCCCGGTCTCCCTTTCCAGCCAGGCAGGTGGTCTCCACTGCCCTGGGAATGTCTCACTTCTATCGAACACTTTTATATACTAAGGAGGAAATGGTAATTAGCACCTTAATGTCCAAGAAGCAATTTCCATGTTCTCTTTTTAATTGTGAGAGTAAACCTAATGGGTAGAATTTCAGGCAAGAGGAGAAGGAAAAGAGAAAATCCAGGCCTGAATATCTGTCTCTAGGTTCAGTTCTTCTGGTCTGCCCCTAGACTTCCCAGCTTCTTTCATTTCTGCACCCCCTTGTGTTTGAAAGCTTCAGTTCCCTTGTCATGTCCCTGGAGTTGTGAGAAGGAGCTTAAGAACAGGAGGAGATGGGGGGAAATGGGATGTGGTTAGTCGTTCCCACCGACCTGTGTGACATGTTTGTAAGTCAGCTGTCTTCCTCTTTTTACAAAATATTATATATATGAGTTTGGTGACACCACTCAGCATGTAGGGATCCCATGCCCCCTGACAAGGAATGAACCTATGCCCCATGCCTCAGTGGAAGCACAGAGTTCTAACTGCTGGACTGCCAGAGAATTCCCAAGTCAACTCTCTTCTGAATCAGACACCTGGGTTCAAAGATCAGATCCACAGACCATGTGACCTTGGGCAATTATTTAACCTCACAAGTCTCCATTTCTTCATAACCACTCAGTGGCAGCATAAAGATGAATGGTAATACATTGAAAATCCTTGGCTCAAAGTAGATGCTCACTAAATGAGCTCTGTAACTAAAAGTGGTTGGATGCAGGCATTAGCAATATCTGGAAGACAGCCACATCAAGGAGAGTTTTCACATCAGTGACAGGTACATTGTTATTTGAAGGGGGCATCATGGCATACTCCTCAGTGTGTGTCTGTTTTAAATAGATTTCTGGGAATGGAAAACAGGTGGCAAGGCTGCAGCATAGGTACCCAGGGGTGGTACCCGCAGGTGTGCGCAGTTGAGGCCACCTCAGCTGCCCCATAGGGGAAGAGGATGGGCCTTTGCAGCCAGGAGGGCAGGATGCTGGGGAAGTTTTCAGACGCCAGTTGAGCGTCTGCGTGCTTTCATCTGCAGTCACTTGTCATCTGTCTGAGGCGAGAATCAATATCAGGAGAAGGTGACAAATCAGTCATTGCCCAGAGACTGGCTGTAAATCCGGCACCCGTTCTTTTCTTTCTCACCACTTGAAAGAAACTTCCCCACACATCCTTTCCCTGAAGCTCGGAGCTTCCCCGCCGGACTTGGAGTCGTGTTGCTGCTTAGTCACTAAGTCTCTGCAACCCCATGGACTGTAGCCCACCAGGCCGCTCTGTCCATGGGATTCTCCAGGCAAGAATCCTGGAGGGGGATCTTCTCGACCCAGGGATCAAACCTGAGTCTCCTGCACTGGCAGGTGGACTCTCTACCACTGAGCCACCAGAAAAGCCCACTGGACTTGGAGAGATCTGAAACAAACTTGTATGTTGTAGGCCTTATTGTCTTGGGGGGAATTAAAGATAGATGTGTTCTGTTCCATTCTGCTTCAGTTACAGCAGTACTCATCACGTCTTCGCTTTCTTTTTTCCCATCTGTTCCTTAGTATTCATGAGTTTTAGAGAAACAGCCCATCCCAAAGGTCTGCGTTTGCCTCTGCGCGTGTCCATGGGGCCTGCGCTGTATACCCAGCGGCACCCATTAGCCTTCCATCCTTTATGTGCATTTGCTTGCTGCAAACTTACTCTTAAAACCTCTCGTCCTTTCCCTCAGCTCAGATACAACCACTCCTTTTAGTCAGAAAGAACATTAAAGAACAGCCTGTTTGACCAACTCTCTTGAGGGCTATGAATCGAGCTCTCTTAGGGAGCACCGGGACTGGCCCGGGTGTCCTGCTCAGACTCCCTCAGACTAGACCCCAGGGGTTCAGATCCCAGCTTTTCCCCAGGGTGCTGACGTGAGCATCCGTGTTCCAGGCTCCTGCCCTCCTGCCAGCCCCCAGCCTGCCTGGAACACCTGGAAATGGGGAGGGTCAAATGAGCGAGTAAAGTTGCCATAAAGTGAAGTCCTTCTGGAGCTTTGGATTGATTAGAGCAGGGGATTTGAGGGACCACCCCTGCCCCCACCCCTCAATAGCGTTCTGTATAGACTAGATCTTTTGTAAGCAACTGATTTACTTTCCTGCTGAAGGCCAGCCTCAGGCAGAATTGGGAAATAGCCAGCTTGATAGGATGCAATGATTTTCAATGCTTTTTGTTTCTCCCTTTTAAAACTGTAGGACTCTTACTTTACCTAGAAGCATCAGGAAGCCCAATATGTAAAATACATAAAAGTGATTCAAGTGGGGATGGGAAGCCCAGCGACTGCCCATCCCTCACACATGCAGTGTCGCCTTACAGGTCACCCGCCCCCACCCTCCACTCACTATGGAGCCTAAGAGGAGCTGGAGGCGCTCCATTTGGAAGCCACCGTTGCCGTGAAAAGCGCATATATGGGGCTTGGGCAACTTTGTGTTAGTCACTACAGCACACCGTTAAGCCCTGAACCTGACTTTCTTTTTGCGATTTGAGGATCGGATGTCAGACTGAAAGATTTTGTGTATAAGTACATTTGTCTGGTTTATAGCAGACCCTCCTAAACATTGATTCCCACCTCTCTTTTATCTCCTTTTCTCTTCCCACTTTCTATGCCTTTGCCCTGAGGTGTCCTCTCCCTACTCAGAAGCCTGGGGATCTCTGGCACCAGCCGTCTTCAGACATGCTCAGCTCTCCAGGAAAAGCATGAGTCACTTGTGTTCTAGTGTTCGTGCAGGTCAGCTCTGTTGTCCTCAAGAGTATCTTCATGCCCAGGTTCCAGCAAAAGAGTGCCACCCCCACCTCTCTGATTAGCAGGTCGTCCGCAGCTGGCCTGAACCGTTGACACCCAAGGGACTTGTATTGAGGGACTTGGTAAAACATTGCTATCCTCCGACCAGCCGACTGAACTTCTGTCCTTGGCTGAGTAATACTCTAGCCATTTATGTAACCGTGCAGTGTACACAGTCTGTGAAATCCTCATGTTCTCTGAAGTTGCATTCTGAAAACAGCAGGGTTTATAGGGAAAACAAGGTTAGGAGCAGATCACCCCAAACCTAGTTGACCTTGTAACCAAGAAGTTAACAAAAGCTATAGCAGTACTGAAAAAAGAAGAAAAAAAATCACTCTAGTATAGGAGTTTAACCTTTGAAAAAAAGTTGAAGGTGGCTTTATGAAAAGGGTTTTAGAAAAAAGGATAAATGTTGAATTTTGTAGACAAAGATAAAATGCACTAACATCATAGAAAACAATAAAAAGAAAAGTATTTCCATGACAGATCACATGTCAATTTGAGTCCAGAAGAATTTGAGTGCCATTAGCTCCGTGGATTGATGCATTCTGCCGTGTTTGAGTATGTTTTGTTTGGCTGTTCCTTAGTTCTGCAAAATATTAATATTCTTGGAAAATTCATGTGAACTAACAGTAACTTTATTGTGCTGACACAATTTCACTATCTGCCAGTTGTGTATGAGCTGTTTTATATCACAGAGACACATTCTGTATCAGGCTTGACTATTCCTAGATGTCAGTAGCTTAAACACAGGACTCAGGTGGACATGAGTGAGTCCTCAAAAAACTTATGGTCTTGTGTGAAATTTGGGAATGATGGCTGTGATGTGAGGCACCACATAAATCTCATAAAACAGAGTAATCAAAAGACTGTACAAAGAAAGAAAGGAAATCATATGTGTGACTGTGAAGGTTAGGAGGCAAAAGCTTTCAGATGGAGTTGGTGAAATTTCTATAGGCAAGGATGTTGTTGTTGTTTAGTTGCTAAGTCATATTCGACTCTGCGACCCCATGGACTGCAGCACGCCAGGTTTCTCTGTCCTTCACTATCTCTTGGGGTTTGTTCAAACTCATGTCCATTAAGTTGGTAATGCCATCCAACCATCTCATCCTCCGTTGCTTCTTTTTCCTCCTGCCCAGCATCAGGGTCTTTTCCAGTGATTCGGCTCTTTGCATCAGGTGGCCAAAGTATTAGAGCTTCAGCATCAGTCCTTCCTATGAATATTCAGGGTTGATTTCCATTAAGATTGACTGGTTTGATCGCCTTGCTGTCCAGGGGACTCTCAAGAATCTTCTCCAGCACACAGTTTGAAAGCATCAACTCTTTGGTGCTCAGCCTTCTTTATGGTCCAACTCTCACATGCCTACATGACTACTGGAAAAGCCATAGCTTTGACTGTATGGATCCAAGGCAAGGATGGCAGGCCCTAAAGAGAGAATGAATAAAGGTTTGGGAGCTGGAAAGCAAGGACATATTTAGGGAACCAGTAGAGTTTGAGGGATCCACTTTGGGGCTGGAGCCACTGAGCATAAGGGAGCAGTAGGATGCAGGTTGAAATGGAGGTTGACCTCAGAATGTGGGGGTCCTTGGCTGCAGGGATGGTGGTCACCCTCTAGGCTTTTGAGCATGTGAGTGGTCAGAGCTACCCTGGAAGGAGCTCCTTTTGGCTGAGATGATGGAGAGGAGTGGAGTCCAATTAAGAGGCGTTAGCATTGTCCTTGTGAGAGACATGAGAACCTAAGCTCATGGGATGTGTGGGGAGAGCATGATACCGCAGACATTTTAGAGCCAGAATCTTAAGCATTTGTCAACTGAATGGATGGCATAGGGCTCTGGTGGTCTAATGATGACAAACATACTGTTTGCAGTAATGATAGCCAATGTGGAGCTTGGTTTTGGAATGTTTAAGAGCTCATGCTGAGAACAAGCAGGGCTGTGACACCGTTAGGTTCTGGGGCTGATCTATACAGAAGTGTGGGCGATGCTTATATGTGGCCCTCAGGTTACTGCTGGGTAGATACATGTAGACGGAATAAAAGAGCTTGCCTTCAGCTCTGGGAGGGGAGATGCTGTTCCCTAGATTGAGACCTACCTACCTGCTCCCAGCCCCTGTCCCTGCTCAAGTTCTCATCTAGGACCATAGCATTTTTACATTCAAAAAGACCTTAGAAATCATCTTATCTCTATACCTTTTGTTGGATGATAAACTATGACCCAGAAAGGTCAAGTGTGTGTCCAGGGTAAGTCAGAGGCAGAACCCAGACTAAAACCTAGGACTCTCACTTTCCAATCTTTTAAAGAAATCTTTAAAGTAATGGCTGTGTATTAGAGTTCTCCAAGAAACAGAACCAGCAGAATATAAAACCAGATTTATTATTAGAAATCGGCTCCTGCGATTACGAAGGCTGAGAATTCTATCTGCTGATTGCAAGCTGGAGACCAGGAAAGCTGGAGCTGTAACTCAGTCTGAGTCTGAAGACCTGGAACTCGGGGAGAGCTAATGGAGTAAATTTCAGCCTGAGGATGGGAGAAGGCAAGACAAGATATCCTGGCTCAAGAAGTGAGGCAGGTAAAAGGGCTGACTTCTTCCTTCCTTCACCTTTTTGTTCTATTCAGGCCCTGAACAGATTGGATGCTGCCCACCCACATTGGGGAGGGCCATCTACTTTACGGAGACTTCCAGTTCAAATGCTGATCTCTTCCGGAAACACCTTGCAGACCCCCTAATATGGGCATTCCCTGATGCAATCTGGTTGGTGTGCCTGCGTGCTAAGTCATGTCCCACTCTTTTGCAACCGCAGGGACTGTAGCCTGCCAGGTTCCTCTGCCCATGGGATTTTCCAGGCAAGTATACTGGAGTGAGTTGCCATTTCCTCCTCCAGGGGATCTTCCCAGGGATTGAACCCATGCCTCTTATGTCTCCTGTGTAGACAGGTGGGTTCTTTACCACTAGAGCCACCTGGGAAGTCAGGTTGTCATCTCAGATGAACTCATAGGCTGTTTGAACTGTTGATCCATGATGTTGTTCTTCCAGAGTGGTTTCCAATTTTTCAAAGTTTGAATTTACTCATTTCTTCTTTTGACCTTCATTTGATCTCATTGGCAGAGAGACATGGTTCCTCTTTCCAGGTAAGCAAATGAACGTGACAGGTTCTGAACCTCCCTCCCCACACAGTGAGTTAAGGGAAGGTCAGGACTAGTGCCTAGGTTTCTTAAACTGATTCCATGTTCTTTCTCACAGGTGGATTGTAAATTTTGTGGCTCTGCTAAACCAGGTCTGAAAGTGTGATCTGGGACCAGCAGCATCAGCATCACCTGGGAATGGTTAGAAATGCACCTTCTGGGGTCCCCACCAGAACCACTGACTCAGAAACCATGGTGGCAGAGGCCCAATAGTCTGTTTTAGTAAATTTCTCCAGATACTTTTTCTGCGTGGTCATTAGAGGACCACTGTGGTTATAAGACAGAATCTGTTCAGGATCAAGGATTTCACTACATTTTGTTCATATACCAATTTCTCAGAGAACAAAAAAGACAGTATTAAATGAAACGGACCATAAAAATCAGCATGTGTGTGCTTAGTTGCTCAGTTGTGTCTGACTCTTTGCAACTCTTTGGACTGTAGCACACTAGGCTCCCTCTATCCATGGGATTTTTCAGCCAAGAATACTAGACTGGGTTGCCATTTTCTCCTCCAGGGTATCTTCCCGACCCAGAGATCAAACCCACATTTTCCTGTGTCTCCTGCGTTGCAGGTGGATTCTTTACCCACGGAGCCATCAGTACACCTGTCTTTCTGTTTCTCTCATTTCCCCCCATCTGTCACTCCTGTCAACCAGGTACATTGCACTAACTTTCATTAAAAATGCTTTTCTGTCCCTTAAAAGTTGGCAGAGTTGTTACGAGCTTTGATTCATTCAACCCACATTACATGACAAACATGGGGAAACAAAAATAAAAAGAAAAGGGAGAGGGAGATGGTTGAATAAATAGGCAAATACTGGAACATTTCCTAAAAAAAAAAAAAAAAAAAAATCACAGGCCCGCGAGTTAAAAGTCAGTAATGTTAATTGACCCAGAAAAGTGTGAACAGAATGCTATTTTAGAAAGAAAATTGCAATTTCTCAGCATCTGCAAAGTTCCAGAAACTGTATTGGGAGCTTTATGTAACTATTGCAGGCAAGTCTTATAATAACCTTGTGAAAGAGGCGATATTATCGTCTTTTTTTTTTTTTTAATGAGGAAACTAAAATCTCAAGAAGTTCCATACTTTTATCCAGATGTCACAAAGCTAGGGTTCACATTCAAGTTTTTCTATATCCTAAAGTCATCATCTCTCCATCTCATCATCCGCCATATGAGTACTTTAAGAGTAAAGTATCTTTCTCTTCTGTATACCCTGTTGATCTTAAAGCTATGGAAATTTATCAGTGGTTGTATGATATTCCACCATTTCAAAAGAATCACCGCAAGCAGCACGTGGACACTGGGGAGTGATCAGTAAGGAACACTGTTTCTGAAACCCAGATCCATCTCAGACTCACTCTGGAAGCATATCAGTACAATCAGGAATGAATTTTTTAAATGTATATCCAACCTTCAGGCCTTTCTATCTATCCTTCAGCTTGAAGCCTGGCCAGCAACCTTAAAGAAAAATTAGGAAGACGTGCCCTCTAGTGGAAACATGGAGAATGTCCTCTGGTTTTGCTGGAGGGTTTCTCCCCAAACCGCCTCTTCCCCCTTGTAAAATGAAATTATGGAGTTATTCATCTGAAAGGTGAACGTCTCGTGACAAGGCTTGGATCAGTGCACACATGTCCTTTTTGTAACGACCTTAAAATGAGATGTCTGCATCTCACAGTCACATCACACTTGGGTTTTAATGACCGCTTTAAGGACCTTTCTCAAGCTGGCATCATCTTTTAAAAGAATGCTTTTCATTCAGTCTTTTCCCCACTTCATTGAAACCTGATTTCGCTGAATTTTTGGAAGGGACACAGTATGAATATGGGTGTCTGTATTAAATCTCATCGCACCTGAATTCACCTCCTGGGCAGTAAGTTGATAGCTTTGGAAACTGTACACTTCTGTCTAAATGGCATGATTTTGATTTCATGGGCTGAGCTGTAATTGTGCCCATCGCCACAGGTGTATTGCTTGGCTGCCAGGTAGCCCCACAGTGGATGCTCACTGACCCACATATGGGCTCCCGAGTGACGGTGAGTGTGTACAGAACACTTTAAGGATTTCCGTTGATTACACAACTGGGTTCCTCAAGTTTAAGATTAAATAGAAGACAGAAATCAGCCATTGTCTGATGGGTAGAGAGAGATAGAGGGCATTAAAAATAATTGGCAGGAATCTAGCAAAAGTATCCTTTTCATTCAAAGCAAATTGAATAACTTGGAGATTGGAGATGTAAACGAGTTCCCCAATTGTGAGGCATGAGAGATGTCCTGATCTCAATTACTGTCCCGTTTCTAAAAGTCCCACCAAAGTTATGTCTTTCCTGATTTGAAGGATGGCTAATCTTAGCTCTTCAAGGTTTGAGAGAATCACAGGTCCAGTGAACCCCTTCTTCTGACCTGACAGCTCTGCCTTTCTTGAGTCCATGTAATTAAACTTTCTGCCTTGAAATTGAGGGAGGGAGCAGACAGTCTCCATTTCTTAAAGCTGGTTTAAAACACACACGTCTCCTTAGAGATTATGTTTCAGTCCCTCTGGGTGGGGCATGGGGACCAGGATTTTCCCACTGTTGGGTTAGTGACCCCGGCATGGAGTGGAGAGAGCCCTAGACTGAGGGTCAGGACTGAGGGCTCACTTCCAGCACCTGTGTCAGGTGTTGTGCTGTGTCCCGCTTACCCAGGGCCTCAGCAACATGCTGTGTCCCATGGCAGTTGCACTGCAGAACCTTGGATAAGTTCTGACCTCAATAATCCGTGATTCATGCTCATTCTTTGTGCACGGCACACATACAATTTCAGCTTCATCCCCTGGAGTCCACGAGTTACCAAGTTGGCAACTGGTTCAAAGAACATCCTTCTACAGTGTAAAGTTGTTTTTTTTTTTTTAAAAAAAAAAAAAAAAACAAAAACCAAGCCCTTTTATATGTCTCTTAGCCACCATTTAGTTTACAATCTCTGAATATTGAATTTCCCTTTTTATCCTCATACCACTGACTCTTGGTGTTTTTTGATGGTTGGAGGAAAAGAAAGAAGTCATCTTTCAAAGTATCACTTTGACTTGTCAGCATGAAGAGACTCTCTTTTTGACTGTTTTTAACTCTTTTTTTTTTAATGGCTGCCCTGGACTTTAAAACACGACAACAATTTGACTGTCTTTTAAATGAGCTACTCGTGCTTTTAAACTGCAAATTTCCACCTCTGCACAGGGCTTTTTGGCTAGATGTTTTTCAAGTCTAACTTCTCTTGATGTGAACATCTTCAAGCTCAAACAATAAAGTATGTTTTTATCTAGACACTGGAAGTAATTATCAAGGAGAAAATTGTGGTTCAGATTCTGCTCTTTATTAGGCTGTCAGGACTTTTTTCCACGTCTGTTTTCCTTGGAAACATTTATTTGATTCCCTGTGTGTGCACTAAATCATTTCAGTTGTGTCCGACTCTAAGTAATCCTGTGGACTGTAGCCCATCAGGCTCCTCTGTCCATGGAATTCTCCAGGCAAGAATACCGAAGTGGGTTGCCATTTCCTACTCCACGGGATCTTCCCGACCCAGGGATCGAACCTGCGTCTCTTAAAAATCCTGCATTCGAGGGAGGGTTCTCTACCAATTCCCTGCTGCTGCTGCTAAGTCGCTTCAGTCGTGTCTGACTCTGCAACCCCATAGAGGGCAGCCCACCAGGCTCCCCCATCCCTGGGATTCTCCAGGCAAGAACACTAGAGTGGGTTGCCATTTCCTTCTCCAATGCATGAAAGTGAAAAGTAAAAGTGAAGTTGCTCAGTTGTGTCTGACTCTAAGCGACCTCATGGACTGCAGCCCACCAGGCTCCTCCGTCCATGGAATTCTCCAGGCAAGAATACTAGAGTGTGTAGCCATGCCCTTCTCCAGGGGATCTTCCTAACACAGGGATCGAATGTGGGTCTTCAGCATTGCAGGCAGATTTCTTTCGGGGCTGAGCCATGGAGAAGCCCCAGGTATGGGTGTAGTTGTACTAGTCTGAACTTTTGCATGGAATGTTCCAGCTTTGTACAATGGAGAAAATTTTAAGACTTGTTAACTGAGATGTTATTTTTTTGAAGTGGCAGATTTTTAGAATGTTAAGTACTTTGTTGTTTGGAAACTTTATTGAGGGTATTAGTACAATGAAATAACTTTTTTTTTCCAAGTTAAATGAAGATAAAGACAGTATAGACAACGGATCATCACTAATAATAGGTGTTACAACAATATAGAAAAAAAGATAAGTAGTAATTTTAGGTATCTCATTATTTGAAACATAAAGATAAGTTATTTTCTGTAACTGATATGTTTTTGTTTATACTTGGAAAGATGGACATTTTGTCGGTAACCCTGTCAGTCTAGGCATACCTTGGACCTCTAGATTTACCGTCCGTAGATTGCCTCCAGCAAAGCAAGCATTACATTTTCAGCCCTTTCTTTGCCTTTCTGCTCACTCTGCAACAAGCAGATTGATAACAACTTGGTAAAGAACCCAAATAACATACCCTTCTATGTTTCAAATAATTATATGTGGTCAAACTAATTTTAAATCTTGTTTTGGCCAAAGAACTCTGTGGATATTTTCATACTTATTTTGACTGGTCATTTAGCCACTATGCACCTGCTTCCATACCTGTTCAATGAGAACTTAAGTGTTCTTCACAGAATTACTGCTGAGAACAAATGAGAAAAGGATTGTGACCATTTTCTAGGAACTGCAAAGCACTGTAAATGTAAGACAGCATTTATTTGGATTAGGTGGCTCGGTGGTAAAGAATCATTGCCTGCCAATGCAGGAGACACAGGTTTGATCCTTGGGTCTTGAAGATTTCTTGGAGAAGGCAATGGCAGTCACTCTGGTATTCTTGCCTGGAAAATCCCATGAACAGAGGAGCCTGGCGGGCTACAGTCCAAGGGGTCGCAAAGAGTCAGACACAGCTGAACGACTGAGCACACGAATGGACTGAAGCCAGGTTTAGAAAAATCAGTTCCATATTGGGCTTCTGAAATTTTTGACTGTGTTTGTTTGTAGTCAGAATGAAACGGTTTTACATGAAGAGCAGTGCCTTAAACTTCATAATGTCCAAAACTTCCCTCTGCCTTCTGTCTCCCTTATTCCTAGCCCCTGAAGCTTTATACATGGTTTCTTTCTTTCTTTATTTCATCTCAGCTGCAGCCAGTGAGAGCTGAAACTGTAGTTTGCAACAGGGTCTTCAGTGTACTCTTAAGAATCAGTTGACAGCCATATTGCCTGCCCAGACAAAGCATCTTTCAGTCTGGGCTCCTCCAAGGTGGAGCCTGTCAGCTCCTGAATAACCAGATTTCCTTTAGAACGCCATAAGAGAGAAGTTTCGAGTGGCTGAGGGCAAATAGGTCTCAGGGTGGTGCATTATTATAGTCTTATCAAGTCTTGTTGTTGTTTAGTCACTAAGTCGTGTCCGACTCTGTGACCCCATGGAGTGTGGCCTGCCAAACTCCTTCTCTATCCATGGGATTTCCCAGGCCAGAATACTGGAGTGAGTTGCTGTTTCCTTCTTCAGGAGATCTTCCGGACTCAGGGATCGAATCCGAGTTTCCTGCATTGGCAGGCAGATTCTTTATCACTGAGCCACCAGGGAAAATCATATAAGTCTTAGTCCCTTGCTTAAGCCTCGGTCTCCCCAGAGCTTTCATTGAGATGGGGGGGTTGGGGAGGATGGGGGGTGGGGGTGGGGGGTGGTGTGTGTGTGTGTGTCTTTCTGTGTGTGTGTCTGTGTGTGTGTCTCAGCTGTATCTGACTCTTTGCAACCCCATGGACTGTACCCTGCCAGGCTCCTCTGTCCATGGGATTCTCCAGGCAAGAATTCTGGAGTAGATTGCCATTCCCTTCTCCAGGGGATCTTCCTGACCCGGGGACTGAACCAGGGTCTCCCAACTTGGAGGCAAATTCTTTACTGTCTGGGCCACCAGGGACCCAGAACCTCTTAGCAAATGAACAGAGTGTTGGTGCCATCTCCTGGCAGGTGTTGGAAATTGCTTTGTAAGAGACTCCATTTATTTACCTGGTCTGTTCTTGGGCATCAAAGGAAAGATGCACTGATACAATCTTTTTAAAAAAATCAGGTATTAAATTATGGTCTTAGGTCACACTGTAATTGTATAGTAGCTTTTCTTTTAGTTTTCTACTACGATCATTGGCTGAAAATTGGTTCTGAGTGCCCTCAGTTCAGTTCAGTTGCTCAGTCGTGTCCGACTCTCCGCGACCCCACGAATCACAGCACGCCAGGCCTCCCTGTCTGTCACCAACTCCAGGAGCTCACTCAAACTCATGTCCATCTAGTTGGTGATGCCATCCAGCCATCTCATTCTCTGTCGACCCCGTCTCCCCCCGCCCCCAACCTTTCCCAGCATCAGAGTCTTTTCCAGTGAGTCAACTCGTCGCATGAGGTGGCCAAAGTATTGCAGTTTCAGCTTTAGCATCAGTCTTTCCAATGAACACCCAGGATTGACCTCCTTTAGAATGGTCTGGTTGGACCTCCTTGCAGTCCAAGGGACTCTCAAGAGTCTTCTCCACCACCACAGTTCAAAAGCATCAATTCTTTGGCTATCCGCTTTCTTCACAGTCCAACTCTCACATCCATACATGACCACTGGAAAAACCATAGCCTTGACTAGACGGACCTTGATTGGCAAAGTAATGTCTCTGCTTTTTAATATACTATCAAGGTTGGTCATAACTTTCCTTCCAAGGAGTAAGCATCTTTTAATTTCCTGGCTGCAATCAGCATCTGCAGTGATTTTTGAGCCCCAAAAAATAAAGTCTGACACTGTTTCCACTGTTTTTCCATCTATTTCCCATGAAGTGATGGGACCAGATGCCATGATCTTTGTTTTCTGAATGTTGAGCTTCAAGCCAACCTTTTCACTCTCCTCTTTCACTTTCATCAAGAGGCTTTTGAGTTCCTCTTCACTTTCTGCCATAAGGGTAGTGTCATCTGCATATCTGAGATTATTGATATTTCTCCCAGCAATCTTGATTCTAGTTTGTGCTTCTTCCAGCCCAGCGTTCCTCATGATGTACTCTGCATAGAAGTTAAATAAGCAAGGTGACAATATAGCCTTGACGTACACCTTTTCCTATTTGGAACCAGTCGGTTGTTCCATGTACAGTTCTGACTGTTGCTTCTTGACCTGCATAAGGTTTCTCAAGAGGCAGGTCAGGTGGTCTGGGATTCCCATCTCTTTCAGAATGTTCCACAGTTTATTGTGATCCACACAGTCAAAGGCTTTGGCATAGTCAATGAAGCAGAAATAGATGTTTTTCTGGAACTCTCTTGCTTTCTCCATGATCCAGCGGATGTTGGCAATTTGATCTCTGGTACCTCTGCCTTTTCTAAAACCTGCTTGAACATCTGGGAGTTCACGGTTCACATATTGTTGAAGCCTGGCTTGGAGAATTTTGAGCATGACTTTACTAGCGTGTGAGATGAGTGCAATTGTGCGGTAGTTTGAGCATTCTTTGGCATTGCTGAGAGCCCTAGAGTTAAGTTATTCTCAGAGAACAAGAGGAGATGCCTTTAGGTTGCCTTGTAGTTTACGGTCAGCTTATTCACAGGCTCCTCGTTTCTCACTTTCTTCTCTGTAGAGTATGTAATAGGAGTCCCTTGGTTGCAAATATAGTAGCTCTGGAGTCTCTTCATGTCAGGAAAAGTGTCAAATTGACATTTCTATCCAAGTACATGTGCTCAATTGCTTCAGTCATGTCCGACTCTTTGCAACTCTATGTACTGTAGCCCACCAGGCTTCTCCGTCCATAGGATTTCCCAGGTAAGAATACTGGAGTAGCTTGCCACCTCCTTCTCTAGGGGATCTTCCCAACCCAGGGATCAAAGCCACGTCTCTTATGTCTCCTGCATTGTCAGGCGGGTTCTCCTTCACAACTGTCGCCACCTGGGAAGCCCCTCCAAGTATGTCAATCTGAAAATTTCACCCTGAACTCTTGACCTAGTGGCTTACTTGTGAGATGCCAGTAAGAAGCATGAGGGAACAAGGAGAGCAGTTGAGACAGTGGGAGAAAAGTCAGGGAAGGGGCTGTCGGTGAGCAGATTCATCTCATGGGACCCTCTGGGAAGCTGTGTAGCGCTCATCCTAGAATTGTCCCGCCACCGTCTGGGGAAGTTGGGACATTTGTCTGCCGATTCCTCTGCCCTCCACTGGTGTCTGTTCTGCGTGAACTCCCCTGTGCCTCCCAGTGGTGCAGAGCAGAGATGACCCTCTGGCCAAGGAGCAGAGTCACTGACCTCGAGGAGGGCAGCTCCCATTTGTAGGAAATCGCCTACCATGGCTGCAGGGTAGGGATGGCATCAACAAGCTCTCCTACACATACACGCACACACACACGCACTCTCAGATATTCACACATATTAGGAAAAAGGGTAAAACGGTGAAGTCAATAATAGTAATAATAAGTAGTTATTTTAAATTTTCTTCAGATATGAAAATGGTTACAGTTCTAAGATTTTGTCAGCAAATATCTTGAAGTGTTTATGAATGAAATGGATATATCTCGGCTTTGCTTTAAAGAATTGCAGTGAAAAAATGTAGGGATAAATGAAACTAAGAATGGCAAAAGTAATTGTTGAAACTGAGTAGTGGGTCCATGGCGATTCATTATGCTACTATCTCTACAATTCGGTATTTTTGCAAATTTCCAAAGTAAATAAAATTTAAGACAGGATTTTGCTAGCTAATGACAGATTTTAAATCCTTTTGCTGGATCTCGTTTATATAAGTTGCAGTCATTTTTGAGCTAACGTAGCAATTCTAAGTGTGTAGTGTAGACCATAGCTAGTAGAAGGTGAAGGTGTTAGTCGCTTAGTCATTTCCAACTCTTTGTGACCCCATGGATTGTAGCCCACTAGGCTCCTCCATGGGATTTCCCAAGCAAGAATACCAGAGTGGGTTGCCATTCCCTTCTCTAGGGGATCTTCCCAACCCAAGGACTGAACCTGGGTCTTCTGCATTGCAGACAGATTCTTTACTGTCTAAGCCACCAGTAGAGCCTCTTTTTAATCAACGGTGATGTATTTCCTCAGACTGCTGGGTCACAAGGGGAATATCTCTTACTGCAGACTCAAGGATAACACTTGGTTTGTTTTGGTTTTATTTTATTTTTTTCTTTTCCAAGGAAAAGACACAGAATTCTTCATGCTTATTTCCCCATGGTTCAGCATATCCGAGCTGAATTTTGCACGGAGGAAGAAAGTAGTGGTGGTAGATACTATTATGTCCACAAAGGGGGGAAAAAAAACTGTCTTGCTTCAGAACTCAGTAAGAACTCGTGGCTTTGTGGTTGGTATGTCCTTTGGTAATAATGCTCTTGACCACTCTCTGTGTCTTCAGTAGTAAAAACTTGGGGATATGACTTTAAAATTCAGACTTTGCTATTGGATTAAAGTAAGCAAATTAAGTTATCCACCTGAATATATAGGAACATTTTCAGAATTTGTCTTGAGGGGCTGAAAGAATCCCAAGGATGCCTTTGGAATTAAAACACTTGTGGCATGCTCGTTTAGAATTGTCAGTTAGGAATGCAGCACGCATGTGCATGCCCACGTTGCTGTGTGTCACAGCACTAGATGTTCACTTAAAAAGTCATTTGTAATCATGTCTTTCCTATAATCCTTGACCCATTTTGCTCATAAGACTTCATTCTCCAGGGGTGGCTAAAATAAGCTTTTAATCTGCTTTAAAAATCATTTCCTCAAAAATAGAATTTATTTTTGGAGAGAGAAAGAAGCTTCCACTAACTGTTTCTTGTAATGTTTTAAAGGTCCATAGACATTAAATATTTACTCTCTCAAGAGAGCCCATTTAATACTGGAAAGCATCATGGGATAGTGAAAAGAATATGATAACAACCTGAATTTTCATCCCAGCTCAGTTTTTATGGCAATGGACAGCTCATTCATCTTGAGTTCCTCATCTGTAAAATGGGGACAAGATGACCTACTTGAAAGTGCCAAGAGGACAGAAGAAAATGACACAGGTGAGACGTTCAGTCTGTGCCTTAATGCACAGCAGAGCCAATCAGTGTTTGTGCCCTTCTCAGAGAGCCCTCTACTTGAGACATACATACTTTGAGAATGTACTTTGTAAAGTCAATCCTTCTTTTGCTGTGATGTGTTATTGCTAGTATGGAGATCTCTTTTTAAAATTGGCAAGTTGGTTGGAAGCTGGGACAGCAGCAGATTCGAAATGACAGTAAAACAGATGAGAGAGAAGAGCCTCCTGTGATAGAACACAGGATTCACCTGGATTTCTTCTTGTGCATATTGTGGAGCCCACATTGGATGGTCATATGTGGCTACATGAATCTGTGTTACAGTTGTCTGCCTTCAGCAGTAGACTTTGGTGATGGGCAGCCACCTTGGCAGACATCTGTACTCAGGCTCTATCACATGTTAGTATTTTTAGTCTTCACCCCTGCTGAAGATGCTGATTGGTTATTTCTTGGAACAGGAAGTTCACTCCTGCTTTAGGCAGCCTTGTTAGAAAATTCTACCAGATAGATGAGTTTTCCATTTATAGATCAGAGTGATTTTTTTCCCCATATATACTCCTTCTGCTTATTGGAATTATAAAGGTAAAGTTCATTTCTCCTTTATCAGGACAACTCATCACATGTTTAAAGGTATATCTCATGATCTTGAATTTTCCATTCTCCAGATAATCAATTTGCCCTTTTCCTCCTCCACTGTGTTTTGGCTAGGACCTTTATTCACTTCTTTCAAAGTTTTTATTATCTCAGCTTGTAATTATATGTTCATTAGAGTGTGTGATTATTTGATTAGTGTGGGAGTTGTTTGTGCTGCTTATCAGATATTTCTCTCTCTCTGCTTTCCTTGAATGAGGTGGAACTGCAGTTTCTTCCCTGGGGTTGGGTGGGACCAGTTTTGGCCAGCGATGTATGAATGAAAGTGATAGATGTCATTCCCAGGCCAAAGCATGTAGCTGCCGGAAAGAGATCTTCCAGGGCTTCCTTTTCCTCCAGTAGAGAGTCTGTGAAGTTCTAGATGAGGGTTACTCTATCCATCTGGATCCTGGATGGATCCTGGATGAAGGAAAGAAGAGCCCCAGCCAGCAACTCCTGCTGGTCACGTGGCATGAATGAAAAATAAGACTTGGCGGTTTGACATCTGAGTTTTAGATTCATTGTAATCTCGTCTCTCCTGATTGAAGCAATTGTATCTGGCTTTCTCACTCCATGATAAGGATCATGCAATGGGGACTGTGGGTTTCAGTATCTGACAGAGTACTAGCCCAGAGGAGGCACCAATACCTGTGGGTCACATGCATGAATAAATCACATCTGAGTTTTGAATCCTGCTTCCATCCTTGCAATTTACCGGACTTGGCTTCCTTCATTATTCCTCCTCTAAAATAAGAGACTCTACCCCTGCCTATCAAACCCAGCTTTCCAGTTTCAGAGTCATAAAATAGTTTGCATTTACATCCCCAAATGAGAAAGGAATACAGGCCAGACTCAGCTGTCACAGGCAGAGACAAAAGAGGATTTGTTGTTGTTCTTGTCGTTCCTCAGTTGCTGAGTTGTGTCTGACCCTTTGTGACCCCATGGACTGCAGCACGCCAGGCTTCCCTGTCTTTCACCATCTCCCAGAGCTTGCTGAAACTCATGTCCATTGAGTTGGTGAGGCCATCCAACCGTATCTGTCGTCCCTTTCTCCTGCCTTCAATCTACCGGGGAGGATACATTTAACTTAAGGCTGAACATCTCCATTAGAAGTTTCTTGCTTCTTCTGAAGATCAGGAGAGAAGCAGTCTGGTCATTGCTGATGTATTTCTGTATCCTTGTGTAGCTTTATGATACCATATTAGCATCACTCTTGCTTCTCACTTGCTACTGCTTTTACCTTTCAAGAATGAGCCTCCTTCAATGATCACTCCTTGTGTAAATTAAAACCGAGCTTTCCTGCCCTGTTGTAGCTGTGGGAGGCTGCTAGGTGGTGCTAATGAGACGCTCTCCTTTGAGTCTTGCCAGTAAGTCTTGCTTGGTAGAAACTATGAGGTTTTTTAACTATCCCAAGAAGTTAAAAGGAGGAAAAGGGCAAGGCTTATTAGATGGGAAAAATATATTTATAATGTGGGCACATCTCCAGAAGCCTTTACTGATTGCCATGTAAGAACCAGACCACATACTAAGCAATTTGGTGTGTATTTTCTTGTTTTATCCTCCTGGCCACCAAACAAGCTTTTAGTTGCTATTCTCCCATTTCACAGAAGGGAACTGAGGCCAAGAGTGTTTAATTAGGTTGGTCCTCGATGACGTACTTGAACCAGGTCTAACCCATGTTCATTCTATTCAGAATAACTTAGTAAACTTTGCCAAAATCCACCAGCTTTTAGAACTTGAATTTTAATTTTTAAGAATGATTAGAGAGGCTTTTACTTTTTTCCCCAACCTAATCTTTGATTTTATAGAGTTGTGCTGATAATATTTCCTAGTACATTATATGGCAAATACCATGATTCTCAAGTTGTGGTTGATGAAATAGTCAAGTTGACTGAACCAAACAGTATACCCAATATGGAGCTGCCCACCCATCCCAAAGTCTGTGTTAGCCCCTGCAGTAATAAAACCTTGACAGCAGGAGCTGATAGACGAGTAAGGGTGAGAGCATCTTCCATTTACTGACCCTCTTTGCCTATTACTGTGCCAGATGCATTATGTTGTTGTCTTGTTAAGGAGGGACAGTAAGTCATGAATACAGCCACTAGAGAGTGCAAAGGTAAGAATTCAAATCAAGGTCCTATAGGGCTGTGTAGATTGTTCATTTTACAGGGTATTTGTTCTGACAAAACAAGAAAGGGCTGGAATCCCGCTCACCCCCACATGCCGGTCTGTGCGCCATGCTGCCCCATGGCAGCCGCCAGAGGAGGCATCCCTGGACAAGCTGCAGTCTGGGTGCAGGGAGGAAAGGATGCTGGAGGAAAGGATGCTTCACTCACGTCCTTTCATCTAACGTGCTTTGTAGGCCTTCACGTGCTCAGAGCCTTGAGATAGATTCTCAGCTCTGTGGGATAGGAGTTGTTTGGCTAATCCAGTTTTATAGGTAGTGGAGAAAGGGAAGAATTTATGGGGAGAATGAACTAAATACTATGTGCCAAGTTGCTTTGGTCATGTCTGACTCTTTACGACTCTAGGGACTGTAGCCCACCAGGCTCCTCTGTCCATGGGATTCTCCAGGCAAGAATAGTGGAATAGGTTGCCATGACTTCCTCCAGGGGATGTTCCGGATCCAGGGATCGAACTTATGTCTCTTATGTCTCCCACATTGACAGGTGGGCTCTTTACCACTAGCGCCTCCTGGGAAGCCCACTATGTGCTTTGATATTTCATATCAACCCTAGAAGTGCAGTTTTCTTTGTTCACTTTGAGTAGATGAGGAATTGGAAACTCAGAGAATTTAAATAATTTGTCAGCCTTACTTAAGTAGTAAATGACAAACCCAGGATTCAAACTCAAGCCTGTCTTGCTCTAATTCCAATGTTTTTGCAGACATTATTAGTCTTAAGATGGGAAAAGATCAAGGAAGACTTCTTTGAGGAGGCATCAGTCCTATTACTGTATATATTTAGTCAATAGGTTTTTACCATCCATGATTTAATCAGTTCTCTAAAAGGTTTCAATAAAATCACATGTGATTGGGGACTTTGCTGGCAGTCAGTGGTTAAGACTGTGCACTTCCAGTATAGGGGGTGCAAGTTCGATTCGTGGTCAGGGAACCAAGATCCCACATTTTTAGCCACATGGCATGGCTAAAAACAAATAAAAAATAAAAATTGTATGCAGCTGTCTCAGAGTTATGCTAAATAAAACAGACTCTCTGACTTATATTAATGAAACATATAGTCGTTAATATTAGTGATCACTCAGCCGAGTATTGACAGCTGGGAAGCCCTGTTGGCATCTCACTTCTGTATTCCTGTGTTTCATAGTGTACTTATTTGGGAAAAATGAGTAGCTTCTTGTAAGACAGATCAGGTGCATTCTTCCTTCTGATAAATGTGGATGATCAGACATGATCTGCTGCCTGTCAAGGTCACACTAACACTTTGACCAGCAGAAGTGCAGAGTTGACATTTTGCCTTGAGACCTCTGCTACTTCCTTTCCCAGCCACTTTGCATTCATGTCAAGTCGGGTATTGTCATAGGGAGAATGGCGTGCATGTGCCATTCTGACCTTCACAACCACTGTGTGAATAAGACAGTCCTGTTATCCTCTCCCTCTGGCTCTGTGACCTTGAATGAGTTATTTCTCCTCTTTGAACTTAAGTGTTTCACATATAAAGTAAGGGGCATCATATAGATCATTTCTGTCTGAATAAAGAAAATGCAAAAACTTTCCTCAAGTTGAAGTCATTAAAAATCCCAAAGATTGGTGACTTTTTAAGAGGGTGGCTATGCCCACTTCTCAGAATGCAGCTCAGACAATCAAGCTTGACAAAAATATTTCAAGCATAAATTATTATGTTCTTACAAGAAGGTTTTATATTGTTTATTAACAGCTAAGTAGACTGCTCCCCTAGAGAATGTATCAGAGTCATAAAAGGACTTTGTCAAATTTATCCCATTCTTGACCCTTCCTGCTATTAAGGATCAGTGCCATAAAGGCACTGTTATTGATATTTCACATAAGTTGAGGTGAAAAGATAATAGTTTTTTTATGAAACAATGAATATTATTGAGATATTCAGGTCTTTTTTATCTACATAGAAATCTTTTTTATATACATAATCAAAGATATAGAGAGAGGTGAAAGGTATTCTGTAGCTTTAATTACAAGACATAAAAGTTTTACCTCTTTGATAGATCTTTATCCCTTCACCATAGTAAGGAATTCTTTTTTTTTAAAGGAATCTATACAAGTACTTACCTCTCCTTGCTATTCTTTGGAACTCTGCATTCAGATGCTTATATCTTTCATTTTCTCCTTTGCTTTTTGCTTCTCTTCTTTTCACAGCTATTTGTAAGGCCTCCTCCGACAGCCATTTTGCTCTTTTGCATTTCTTTTCCACGGGGATGGTCTTGATCCCTGTCTCCTGTACAATGTCAACGAACCTCTGTCCATAATTCATCAGGCACTCTATCAGATCTAGTCCCTTAAATCTATTTCTCACTTCCACTGTATAATCATAAGGGATTTGATTTAGGTTATATCTGAATGGTCTAGTGGTTTTCCCCACTTTCTTCAATTTAAGTCTGAATTTGGCAATAAGGAGTTCATGATCTGAGCCACAGTCAGCTCCTGGTCTTGTTTTTGCTAACTGTATACAGCTTCTCCATCTTTGGCTGCAAAGAATATAATCAATCTGATTTCAGTGTTGACCATTTGGTGATATCCATGTGTAGAGTCTTTTCTTGTGTTGTTGGAGGAGGGTGTTTGCTATGACCAGTGCATTCTCTTGGCAAAACTGTATTAGCCTTTGCCCTGCTTTATTCTGTGCTCCAAGACCAAATTTGCCTGTTACTCCAGGTGTTTCTTGACTTCCTACTTTTGCATTCCAGTCCCCTATAATGAAAAGGACATCTTTTTTGGGTGTTAGTTCTAAAAGGTCTTGTAGGACTTCATAGAACCGTTTAACTTCAGCTTCTTCAACGTTACTGGTTGGGGCATAGGCTTGGATTACTGTGATATTGAATGGCTTGCCTTGGAAACGAACAGAGATCATTCTGTTATTTTTGAGATTGCATGGAACAACAGACTGGTTCCAAATAGGAAAAGGAGTACGTCAAGGCTGTATATTGTCACCTTGCTTATTTAACTTCTATGCAGAGTACATCATGAGGAACGCTGGGCTGGAAGAAGCACAAGCTGGAATCAAGATTGCCGAGAGAAATATCAATAACCTCAGATATGCAGATGACACTACCCTTATGGCAGAAAGAGAAAAGGAACTCAAAAGCCTCTTGATGAAAGTGAAAGAGGAGAGTGAAAAGGTTGGCTTGAAGCTCAACATTCAGAAAACAAAGATCATGGCATCTGGTCCCATCACTTCATGGGAAATGGATGGAAAAACAGTGGAAACAGTGTCAGACTTTATTTTGGGGGGCTCCAGAATCACTGCAGATGCTGATTGCAGCCAGGAAATTAAAAGACACTTACTCCTTGGAAGGAAAGTTATGACCAACCTTGATAGTATATTAAAAAGCAGAGACATTATTTTGCCAACAAAGGTCCGTCTAGTCAAGGCTATGGTTTTTCCTGTGGTCATGTATGGATGTGAGAGTTGGACTGTGAAGAAAGCTGATCGCCGAAGAATTGATGCTTTTGAACTGTGGTGCTGGAGAAGACTCTTGAGAGTCCCTTGGACTGCAAGGAGATCCAACCAGTCCATTCTAGAGGAGATCAATCCTGGGTGTTCATTGGAAGGACAGATGCTAAAGCTGAAACTGCAATACTTTGGCCACCTCATGCGACGAGTTGACTCACTGGAAAAGACTCTGATGCTAGGAAAGGTTGGGGGCGGGAGGAGAAGGGGATGACAGAGAATGAGATGGCTGGATGGCATCACCGACTCTGTGGACATGAGTTTGAGTGAACTCCGGGAGTTGGTGATGGACAGGGAGGCCTGGCGTGCTGTGATTCATGGGGTCGCGGAGAGTCGGACACGACTGAGTGACTGAACTGATACAAGTACTGGGCTTCCCTGGTGGCTCAGACGGTAAAGCGTCTGTCTGCAATGCAGGAGACCTGGGTTCGATTCCTGGGTCGGGAAGATCCCCTGGAGAAGGAAATGCAGTCCAGTCCAGTACTCTTGCCTGGAAAATCTCATGGACAGAGGAGCCTATAGGCTGTAGTCCGTGGGGTCGCAAAGAGTCGGACACGACTGAGTGATGTCACTTTCACTTTCACATGCAAGTACTAATTTCACGCGTCTGCTTACTCGTTGGGTTCTCATATATGTACGCCGGTGAAGTTGTGACGATGGAACAAGACAAATGATACTGAGTTCTTGTATTCTGGTGTCAACCACCTGGTATTATATGTTTGTGATAGAAGTTAATAATTTGAATTCAACAGAATGTGAAAATGTTTTATTCACTGGAATATAAGGGAGTGTGAGGCAGAGTTCCATTTTTCACTTGATGTTGTAAAGCAAAGAACTTAAGAGGATGACAGGAACTCAGTCCTTAAACTTTGGGACCCAGTACCTAAAACGGTAATATTAAGGTCCTCCTAAGTAGAAACTGTGAAGTAAGTTGAAATCAATTACGGAAAGGGAGGCTGGGAGGCAGTTTTACTTTGTTTTTAAGAGCAAACATATGCCAATGCTTCTCTGAAGAGACCCACCCAGGGGAATAAGCTCTTTCTCCACCCCTCTTTTTCTCTGCTGCTAACAAGCTCGGTGGTATGTGTTCAATCTGTCTTTTGTTCTCACTCATGGTTTTGGATAATTTACTAATAGCTCCACAGTCAGAGACACTTGATATCACAAAAATATCCTGTAATTATACAAAAATCCTTGGATCAGTTCAGAGATGGCATTTGTTGAAACTAATGCCTACAGCCAAAGTGTACAGTAGAATTTTTTTTTTCCCTCTCAGCCCCTGGCTGTGTTTTCGTTGCCTGGCAACCCATCTGGGATGATAGCTGATGTCAGCCGATTTTCACTTATACTTAGCCCAGGAAAGTTTTCAAGGAGGGCATTTGAGTTTGTATAGTGCTGGGGAAGGCTCCAATTTGTGCTACCAAATAAGTTGTACAACTGCAGACTAATGGGCTCAGGCAGGCTAAATGTAAATGTGGAGGTCTCAGGGGATCAGCTTCCGGAACAGTGTGGCCTTTGGGACTTTGTTTCTAACTCCTAAGAGCTTAGCAAATGAGCTTCAGCTATATTCTCGCTACTGCTCAAGTTCTCACTTCCCTTTTTAAAGAAATAAGAAATGTTCAACATTATTCTAACTCCTGAATATCCAAATTTAGGCAAATACATTATATGGCTATTCTGAAAGAAGGGTCAACAATTTAGGTACAAGAGCAACAATTGAGAGGAAAAAGGAATATTCTAGTGTACACACTAACAAGCTGGCTTAAAACTCAGCATTCAAAAAACGAAGATCATGGCATCCGGTCCCACCACTTCATGGCAGATAGATGGGGAAACAGTGAAAACAGGGACAGGCTTTAATGTCTTGGGCTCCAGAATTACCAGTGACTTGGTGGACGGTGACTGAAGCCATGAAATTAAAAGATGCTTGCTCCTTGGAAGAACAGAAATGACAAACCTAGATAGCATATTAAAAAGCAGAGACATTACTTTGCCTACAAAGGTCTGTATTGTCAAAGCTGTGGTTTCTACAGTAGTTGTATATGGGTGTGAGGGCTGAATAATAAAAAAGGCTGAGCACCAAAAAACTGATGCTTTTGAACTGTGGTGCTGGAGAAGACTCTTTAGAGTACCTTGGACAGCAAGGAGATCAAACCAGTGAATCCTAAAGGAAATCAACCCTGAATATTCATTGAAAGGACTGGTGCTGAAGCTGAACCTCCAATACTTTGGCCTCCTGAGGAGAAGAGCCAACTCATTGGAAAAGACCCTGATGCTGGGAAAGATTGAAGGCAGATGATAGTGGATGAGAGGATTGGATGGCATCATAAACTCAATGCACATGAGTTTGAGCAAACTCCAGGAGATGGTGAAGGGCAGGGAAGCCTGGCGTGCTGCAGTCCATGGGGTCACCACGAGTTGGAGACGACTAACCACCACCACTAATAAGTGAAAATGTGTTAAAACTTCTTTAATCCAGCAGAGGGCAGAAGGGAATTTTAGCTTGTTTTCCTCATCTGTAACTATTGGAACAAAATTGTGGCAGTCCAAGTAAAGTTCAGTGATGGTTTTGTAAACAAATATCCCCAGCCCATTACTGCACATGTTATTCTGGTTGTGTAGACAGAGCCTGGCCAGTGCGCTCAGAGCCAGCTGGATCCTGCCTAGGACAAAAGGATGTATAGAATTTTGTGCAGTGTCCATATAACAATGCTACTAATCAGTTCAGATCCTCTTACTAATTACTGTAACCAAGCAGGACCCCATGGGGCCTTCCCCCATATCCCCACCTTTATCTCCTCTCAGAAGTATCTAGATAATAGTACTTGCTATACATTTGCAAATGTATAAAACCTCTCCCCCTCCAATGGATGGAAAGTGTTAACCACTTAATCACCTGGAGCACACTTAGCCCCAGGCCTTCTGGAACCCAAGGACTGATAAAGTCGATCCCTGTAACAAAACCTTGTTCCCTCATCATCAGCCAGTCAGAGAACTGTGTACAAGCTGATCACATATCCTGCGACACACCCCTCCAACCCCCAACCCCGCCCTTCACCTGGCTTATAAACAT
Source organism: Moschus berezovskii (assembly GCF_049115385.1). Classification (NCBI taxonomy): domain Eukaryota; kingdom Metazoa; phylum Chordata; class Mammalia; order Artiodactyla; family Moschidae; genus Moschus; species Moschus berezovskii. Next base: position 96,398,708 of record NC_142460.1, read on the forward strand.
GCTTGACTGAAAACTTTCAGGGAGCTTCTGGCTTCTTATGGCATCAGCCACCTTGTCTCTTTGCAGAGCCCTGCAGTAAACCTCTCTCTTCTCCAGACTCCTGTATTTCAGTTTCTGTGGCTTCATTGTGCTTCAGGCACATGAACTTGCATTAACATTACAACCCAGCATGTCAGGGTTTTCCCATGTATATTTGTGGCACTCCAAATGCTAGAGTGAAGCAGTATATGAAATAATGAGTAAATTATTTCAATATCAAATGTTCCTTTTTAATTTTTTTTTAAATTGGAGGATAATTGCTTTACAGTGTTGAGATGTTTCTTTTTGAAAGGATCCGTACCTCCATGTGAGTCTGTAAAATAGTAAACATGATTTTCAGCATCTACCTGGAATTCTGAAAGTTCAGTCCTATCTTTTTAGAGCTACTGCTAAAACTTGGGGTGGTAGTAGTTATTATTTTGTCAAGGTGAGATTAATACTGAAATATGATAAGTGAGATAAGCATCTTTGTCTTGGTGTTTATGATAACTTTCCACTCTGGTGGCTCTCTGACTTTTAAAAACCATTTTTAAAAGGAAAATAAATTGTTCGGTGCTGATTTGTAGTGAAGGCTGCTTGGGTTAGCATGTAGTGTTTTAGATTGGGTTCCTCATGAAGTGGCCCCTGAGATGGAGTTAGAATATTTATAAAGAAGCACCCTGGGGACCTGCACCTGTGGAAGGCGGGGAAAGAAGCGGGATCAGGGGGAGGGTGAAGTCAGGTGTCCTTGCAGGTGCAGTGACAGCCTCAGTTGATCCCACTGGGAACTCTGGATTCCAGTGACTTGTCAGAGTATCCTGTACTGGGGCACTTCCATACTGATTGCTTACAGCATGTGTACCTGTCACCCTAACCCCAACCACAGGATGTGATCTTGGTTGAGGTGGCTCTTTGCAGGAAGACTGTACTGACTTAAGGGATTTCTCTGACAGCCCCAGAACCTGAGACAAGAAATCCTTTATTGAAGAGGGATCCTGTTGCCATATCACAGCACAGAGCATGCACAGTCTAAAAAAGACAGGGACACTGAAGTCTCTCTGATGAATTGTTGCCTCTTTAATGTTGGATGGCTTATTGACTGCTATAAAAAGAAAGTGATCCTTTACTATTTGTTGTTTGGAAAACAGGATCTTAAAGATGAAAAGAGCACATTTTTATAAACGAATGTCAAATTCTGAAATACAGTGATAACAGACACATATACATAGTTTATTTATTTGAGTTGGGATTGCCTTATGAATAAAAAACTGCCAATTAAAAGTAACTGCAGTGACTAATGGAATGATAGTGGGAAGTCATTCTTTTTGATCTTTCAGGACAAGATATTAAATGAGTCATGAAGTGATGCTGATAGTTTGTCAGATAATGAAGCACAGATAAATACATAATAAAAAGACAGGAGTCAGGGAAAGTAATTTCTGTTAATATGTTATTCGTGGAACAGTCATTTCTGTCTTGCCTTTGGATAAGTACTTCATATCTAAGCCTACTAATTTCCTCAATTTTCTCCTTTGTCATTCAGTCACAGCTTCAGTTGTGTGCCCACTGAGTGCAGACCTCTATTCCCGCTTAATACATATTTGAGACATGGTTCTTATTCTCAAAGAACTCGTAATATCATCCCCTAAAATTACATTTGTTGTTTCACTACCAATCTCATTAGAGAAATATACAATTAGGGAAGATATTAAGTTCATGGTGCAGGAGATAAGTTTTTAAAGTAATTTTTTTCTTAAAAGCCCCAGTGTTTTCATTGGCAATAAACATTTCAGTTGTTTTTGTGAAGACAGCCTCAATTTGTTCAGTTTTTGAGAAAATGTCTGTCATATACTAAAGTCTAAATACCCATAGTTTATCTGAAGTTCTTTAAATTAAAAGTGGTGTTCCATGAATAAAGCAACTAATTTAACCTCCAACTCAAACATGAGGGCTTTTCTTGAAGCACTTTTGTGTTGATATTTAGTATGAGACAGGAGTGTTTGCAATTTCATCATACAGAAAGGTGGTTTGAAATTTGGGACTGAAGAAAATGAATCCAATTTCCTTTTCTATCAAGGATTTTAAGTGAAACTGTATTATTAATTTTTTAATGCTAGTGCATGCCAACAATAAAGAATCCAATGACTGTTAATACAGTTGGTGCCACTCGACTAATCCTAAGGCACCAGCAACTTTGCCTTCCTTTTCTTTTGTACCATCAAGTGTCAGCTCAAGTGTCAACACAGTGAAAAAGTCAATAACGTACTAGTATTATTTTGAAGAGTCATGACCTCACTGCCCGCTGAAAGTATCCCACTTTCAGTGTCCGCAGCTCCTCCTGTATAGAGGAATGTTTCAGCAGGAAGGCCTGGGGAAGGGTGACTGCTTTGGCAAGAAATGAAAGAGCCAGGCTTTAGGTAATGACAGCAGAGATGGAGAACAGGGAGGGAATGAGAAATGTTGCAGAGGTTATACAGATAAGATTTGGCAGTAGAAAGCCAAATAATAAGAGTTGAAATTTACTGAGGTTTTCAGCCTGAGCGACTGGATGGATGGCAATGCCAGTCACTAAGGTGATGACTAGGGAAGAGGAACCCTGGTTTATGATGGAAAATGATACTGCTTTCACAGTGAGAGGAGAATCTGCATAATTCTCCCATCTTTTGGAAAAGGATGGGTTCTAGCACCGATAAAAATGAACAGAGTATTCTTGGCTGGGCCCGTGTAGCAGCCGAAGATGTGGTTTTGTATTGATAAACAATGGCTCTTGGAAGCCCAGCATATTCTGTATTGATGTATAAGACTCTTGTGTCTGTGCTCCCTATAACCCTGTTTTCTCTTTCTGTTTCTAGGAATGGTGCAAAAGCTGGACCAAAAACTGCCAGTGGCCAATGAGTACCTGCTGCTTTCTGGAGGAGTCCGAGAAGGCGTGGTAGACCTGGATTTAGATGAGCTTAATGTCTATGCCCGAGGGACCGACTATGATATGGACTTCACTCTCCTGGTGCCAGCCCTTAAGCTGCATGACCGTAATCAGCCTGTGACACTGGATATGCGCCACTCAGCCTTATGTCACTCTTGGCTGAGCCTTCGGCTCTTCGACGAGGGGACAATCAGTAAATGGAAAGACTGCTGCACCATTGTAGATCACATCAACGGTGCCACCAACTACTTTTTCTCTCCAACCAAAGTGGCTGACTGGTTCTATGACTCCATCAGCATTGTCCTCTCAGAGATACAGAAGAAACCCCAGAGAGGGATGCCAAAGGTGGAAAAAGTGGAAAAGAATGGGACCATCATCTCCATCATTCTGGGTGTGGGGAGCAGTCGCATGTTGTATGATATTGTCCCGGTGGTCTCCTTCAAAGGTTGGCCAGCAGTGGCCCAGAGCTGGCTCATGGAGAACCACTTTTGGGATGGGAAGATCACTGAGGAAGAAGTCATCAGTGGGTTTTACCTGGTGCCAGCTTGCTCCTACAAGGGAAAGAAGGACAATGAGTGGCGGCTGTCCTTTGCCAGGAGTGAAGTGCAGTTGAAGAAGTGTATCTCCAGCAGCCTCATGCAGGCATACCAGGCCTGCAAAGCCATCATCATTAAACTCCTGTCCCGGCCCAAGGCTATCAGCCCCTACCACCTGCGGAGCATGATGCTCTGGGCCTGCGACAGACTTCCCGCCAACTACTTGGCCCAAGAAGACTATGCAGCCCACTTTTTGCTGGGCCTCATTGATGACCTGCAACACTGTCTGGTCAACAAGATGTGTCCCAATTACTTCATCCCTCAGTGCAACATGCTGGAGCACCTGTCTGAGGAGACGGTCATGCTCCATGCGCGGAAGCTCTCCTCGGTCCGCTCAGACCCAGCAGAGCACTTGCGCACTGCCATCGAGCACGTCAAGGCAGCCAACCGCCTGACGCTGGAGCTCCAGAGGCGAGGGAGCACCACCAGCATCCCCTCCCCGCAGTCCGATGGAGGGGACCCCAACCAACCCGATGACCGTCTGGCCAAAAAACTGCAGCAGCTAGTGACTGAGAATCCGGGGAAGTCCATCTCTGTCTTCATTAACCCTGATGACGTCACAAGGCCCCATTTCAGAATTGATGACAAATTTTTCTGAGCATTTTTGCTGCCTTTTTTTTTTTGCTCTGGTTCTAAAACTCTCATAATATGTAGTGTGGTTTGTGATGCCGTCTTTTGGGTTTTTTTTTTTTTTTTTTACATATCCAGCGTGGATTGGATCTGTTAAGAACACATCTTAAGTTTCCTGGTTCTGCAGGATGGTGCAGACTCTGAAACAGTATATTACTATTTCATATTCTGCCTCTGATTTTGCTGTTTACTTTTTGTAGTTATTGTTTTGTTTTGGTGTTTGCTGTTTTTTTTTTTTTAAGGAGAACTTGAGCCATAGATGAAATGCCCATGAATTATCTCCCTTCTTTCTGTTTCATACTTTGTCCAAAATTGTTAATGGGAGTGGGGAATCTCTCTTCCTAATACTTCAGGATTCCATGTTTTGTTTGCTTTTCTTTGTCTTTATTTTTTTTAATGAGTGTTCATCACTACAGATATTTGAAAATCATCTGAATCTGGAAACTACCTGGTACGTTAGCTGGATTTGTCGATACTTTTTTCGACCAGTAGCCAGGGTAATTTCTCCCTCTCTGCCAAACAATGTAGACTTTGAAAGTGATAATGCTACAGATTATGTTTGGAGCAACTTCATTGAATGTAATTGTCCTCAAATCGGAACTTTGGATGGTTTGGAAGGGGGTCTTTGACAACTTTCCAAGTAGAATTAAGGTTTCCAAATGGTAGTTTTAGTGTGTGTAATTATTTGAAGCCTTATTTAAATCCTATTAATGAACATACCATTATAATTGTTATTTGCACTAATGAAATCTTTGCCATTGTCGGAGTTCCAATGCGTGTGTTTCAATATAAATTGACATCTACTGTTGAAATGCTATCATTTCTTCATTTAGCTCATTTCTCTTAATCAATAGAATGATTCTTTGTGTTTGTTTAGTTCTCCTTTATGTGGGTTCCTATTTTGTCCTCTTTGAATTTCCTGGTTCCTATCTTACCGAGAGAAGTTTTTCAAGCTTTATACCTGCTGAGTGACTTTATCTGAAGCTGGGGAAAATGTATGATTGATAAAGCAGTTGTCTTTGTATGTATAGTTGATCCTTGAACAGCACAGGTTTAAAGTGCGTGGATTCACTTATATGCAGATTTTTTTTCACTAAATGTGTTAGTTGAATGTATGGGTTTGGAACCATGAATAGAAGGTCCACTACAAAGTTATATATGGATATTCAAGCTCACAAGGTCAGTGTTCCTAACCCCCACATTATTCAAGGGTCAGCCATATTTCTTTTGACATTATCGGGTTAAGCTTTTTTGTAGAGTCTCTTTGGTTCTTCTGAGAGTTTTGAGGAAAACTAGAAGGAAAAATGAATATTAATCCCCAAATAGAAGATACCATGCCAGTACAAAAGCAGGTTTTGCCATAGAGCAGGAACCAGGAAATAACTGGGTGGAAGCCTTGGTGTAGAGGTGTCCTGTCTTTAAGAATGAAATTACTCGCCAGGTTTAGGTGCTGCAAGGCATTGGCTCCCTGTTTTGGTATGGACTCATTTCAAACTGTAGTGTTTGGGAGACCAGGGGCCTGCCCATCTCTCAAAGGATTACTGTGCTGTCTACTGTTGGAAAGGTCAAGCAACACGTTGATCTTGAATGTTCAGTCTCACGGGGTAGATTTTGGCCAATTGAAATCAGGCATATGCAGTCTTGGTTTTTGCATGGGAATTATTGTAATGCTTATGAATGAAAATGAAATCATTCAACCATCTTAAATCAAACGAAAGTAATAATAAAAGAAACATACTGGCCTTGGAGTTTTGTTGTTATTTGTTAGTTCGTAATCTGGAAACTGTTTTCTTATTAGTAATACCAGTAATAATTTTCAGTAGATATAGCCCTGGGCTTGCTCTTGTCTTTCAGGCCAGATTTCTCTATGTAGTAAAAATCCGATGTCCAGTGTTCCCTGTCTCCAATTTTCCTGCTTGTATCTACCTACCCTCCACGTAATCTATGTCCTTCTTGGGAAATAGATTCATCCCCAGCTCTGGACATGCACCCTGATTGGTGTAGACCAATCAAGATAACCATTTCCCTGACCACAGTCATTAGTTAGGGATTGGGCATACAATGCCATCTGTTCCATTCAGGGATATGCTTGCAATTCTAGCTTTGGATGCTGGTGCAGCAACATGCACCCTGGATGTGGAAGAGGAAGCACTTGACTTTGCTATCAGTTCCATGAACCTAGGGCTTTTCGGTCAGACATTCTTAAAGGTGAGTAGAAATGAGATGTAGTCTGGTACCTTTTCTTGTCTGAAACATAAGCGAATCACTGACTTCTGTCCTTTTGAAGCCCTGAAGATTGGTTAAAATAATCTCTGTTTCAAATAAAATATAAAATGCCTTAAGGCAGAGGTTATCAATTTAGTATTACTTACATCTGCTTCTTTAGGTTGTGGGAATTTATGAGCTATAACTTAACAGGATTTCAATTCTCTGATGGGACCTCGTTTCACATATTTGAAGAATAAGTTATTTTGGACTCTGACTTTCTTAGCTGAAGTGGAAGTAAGATGCAAGTAACGATTGGTTTCAGAGTGGATGGAGCCAAACAGGACCAGTCATTTTAAAAATAAAAACATCCCTGAAATTGCTGTACAGAGTTATTTCAGGGAAAATGAGAGGCAGGTATATGTGGCTAATTTTACTTTCAGGTGCAGTTGTGAGCAAACAGGGAGAAAGCTTCTGGGGCCAGTTGAAGAGCACCTAGTGACTGACCAATGCCTTGTAAACCACACACACACTTGACAGCACAGAAGGAATCGGATGTTTCTTTAAGGTGTTTTGTAACACTTAACAGGGAGGATTAAGCCCATTGTCTGGGCACAGGTAAGTATTGATTATTTGATATCAGATCATTACCTTGCTGAGAAAAATTTCCTGACTTGGAGTTCGGCCTTGGACAGGATGGCCTGGCTGGGAAAGGGAGGCTGTGCTGAGTCAGGGGGCTTCAGGGCTGCTGCTCCAGAGCTTGGCGGTTGTCTTCGGGGAAGGCACTGAACTCCATTCTGATAAGCTTAATCTCCAGAAGCTTTTCCTTTGAGTCATCCAAGGGACTACTTGTGTGGCTGTTCTACTTCCCATCTGGTCATTATTTGGGGTTGAGGAAAGACTCCCCATGTTCTAATCTGCAGGTAAACCTTTTTACCATTAAATGGAGCTCTGACTACTACTTGGACTAAAGGAAGCAGATGGACATCATTTCCTCTTCCTCTTATGCTATTAATATCATATAAATACATATGTTTTAATAGTTTTAAACTGATTCAATCCAGTTAGTTAATGGGCTTCTCTGAGAAAAATAGCCAGTTTAGAAAATGTACCTCTTAGGCCGTAATTTCCTCCCAAAAAGTGTTGTTAAAATAAGTGTTGGTAAAAAGTGTTGTTTAGAATAATATTCTCCAATGGAGAACTATTTGCAACATGTCCTAAGTTCTACCTTCTGTTAATTAATTGCAAAAATCTTTTTTCACTTTTTACAGAAAACATACATTATACACAGAAGAAATCAAGCTGTAAAAAATTTTAACTAATTTTGTTTCTTTCTGTGTGCCCATTTTATAGTGATATCCATAGACACTTAAGTAGTAGGACAGAGCCAACATCTGAAACCGTTTGTTTCCAAAGTTAAGAACTTGTCATTATGGTGCCACCCTGCCTCTAATATTAGTATCTATTCTTATTCTTTAGATTCTATTCTGTGCATTTACAGAGGACCTAAATTTGGATAAAAGGTAAACATAAATAACAAAACCTTGGGCAGACTCTTCTTTGAATCTTTTCGTCAGCAGAGTAGATGGATCATTTAGAGAAAGTTAATTTTCTGTCACTGAAAAATCCTGGGAGTAAAGAGATGACCATGTGGGAAAAATTCTGGTTGAGGTGGGGAATGGACCACATATGAAATAGCAGTATCACATGTGAAGTATTCCTACCAATGGTGAATTTGAAGATTTTCGTTATGACTTCATAGGGAATTCAGAAACTAAATGAACAACTTAAGGGCCAGACAATTCCAGGTTGCTAGGTGGCAGGTTTAACAAGCAAGAGAGCTTATATCTGAGGCTAGATTTCTCTTCATGGTTGCAGGAGGAGGAGATCTCATACCGGCCCCCATAGAATCTCGGTTTCCAGAGGCAGTCACAGGGTTTAGTCAATATTGAATCCAGATGGTCTCAGCAACACTAAGACTCAAGGCTGCGTCCTGGAAATGGCTCCTAGTGTGGGAATGGTGGGCAAACCATACATTTCAAGGACAAGAGGAAGGATGAGGAGCCTCTGCCAGGGTCCAGCTCTAGGGTCAGCTAGAGGTTACACCATCTTGATAATTTCCTCCAATAAACACATCAGATCTTCTATGGTGATTGGCAGGTACTTTGCATAATGCTCACTGAAATTCAGCAAGTGACTGTCCTCTTCCCTTTTCTGGGTCTTGTTTGCTCTTATCATAAATTGGGGAGTGAGATTTGTGACCTTAAGGACCTCTCCATGAAGAGCTGTTGGTTGGAGAGGGAGAGTAAACACAAAGATAAGAACTAGATGGGAGGGAAGATTAACTGATGATAATTCATGACTGGTAAGTGGTATTTGTAGACCCCAGCAAGGGCTGCAGATGAACTGAGGTGGATGGAAATTGGGGCGGTGCTCCAAAAGGCTAGATTAATGCAAAATCATTGCTTTTTACTTATCTCATATTCTTCTTCCTCTCCCTGTTCTTCTCTTAAAAATTTCACTCCAGGGATGGTGACATTGTTCAGAAAGTTCCCCAAGACTGTGGTCAAAGGCACAAATCTCTGTGCCATCCAAACAGCTGTGTTTGCTGCATTTTATAAAGTTACTGCTTACAGAAGGATCTTACTGGAAAACTGAAACTTTTTGCTCTCAAGTTGCTAAATATAGCATTGACCTTGGCTCACTCACCCTTTGGTTTTGTTCAGCTTTTTTATATAAGAATTCTAAGAGTAAAAAAGCCTTTTGGGGATTTGTGTGACATGAAGGTAGATTGGGTATATAATCTGCTTAAATTTGATTTCTTGAGTATATGTGTTCACCTTCTGGTGGAAACTTTGGGGGGGGGCAGTGTCTTCCATTATAATCCTGTGATTCTAAAACAATCACAGTGTAACTCCAGCTTCACACTGAACTTCCAGTCATTTTGTGGTTTTCTAGGCTGATGATGTGGGAAAGAACCGTAATAAAATGTTGCCCTAATGGACTGGGAGCGAGCGACAAGAATGAAGACAGAACACAAAATCTGGTGCAATGGGGTCAGGGGGCCTGTAGCCTCTTTTGGGGTGAGGTGCAGAGTCCACTCTTGAGTCCAGCTTTTATTCCTAATTGCAGACTATAAGGCTTTCTCAGATCTTATCTTTCTCAAGACACAAGCTGTGTTAATCACGTACCCCTAAATGTTATGGACTACACTCACATAATCCAGATCTCCTTGTGTTTACCCCAGGTCATTCCCTTCTGGGCTAGTCTTGGGAACAATTAGCAAGTGCCTAGGTAGCGTTCAACCCACTCCAGTACTCTTGCCTGGAAACTCCCATGGACGAAGGAGCCTGATAGGCGGCAGTTTAAGGAGTGGCGAAGAGCCGGACACAACTGAGCGACTTCACTTTCACGTTTCACTTTCATGCATTGGAGAAGGAAATGGCAACCCACTCCAGTGTTCTTGCCTGGAGAATCCCAGGGACAGGGGACCCTGGTGGGCTGCTGTCTATGGGGCTGCACAGAGTTGGACACGACTGAAGTGACGCAGCAGCAGGCAGTGATCATGCCTGACGCTGACCCGGCATTCCAGTTCCATGCTTTTATGATTCCAGTCATACTCCCTTCTGGGTCTGGCCTTGGGGTTTGTAACAAGGAGGTTATTCTTAAGAAAAACATGAAAGATAATCATTAACATAATTTCTTAATATATACTGATTTTCCAGGGGCTATTTCTATGAAATTTCTCAAGGCTGTGAAAGTACGTTCGTTACTAGGAATTCCCACTACAATAAAAGTCTGACAGAGAGCCCAGGAATGGTTTCCTTAGCCACACAGAAAAGGTCCTGGCCTACGTCTCTGACCTTTGACCTTACTGCTTCATTTTCCCTATATTCTATGACCAGACTCAGCTCTCTTTAGATTGTTTTTTAATTTATTTATTTTAGAATTTCCTTTATTAATACTCAGTTGTTTATCTTTGGCTGTGCTGGGTCTTCGTTGCTGTGCCTGGCCTCTCTCTAGTTCTAGCGGGTGGGGGCTACTCTCTAGGTGCGGTGCTCCGGGTTCTCTTGTGGAACATGGGCTCTGGAGTGCTCGGCCCTCAGTAGTTTTGGCACACAGGTTTTGCTGCCCCAGGGCGTGTAGGATCTTCCCGGACCAGGGATCAAAGCATGTCCCCTGCACTGGCCGACAGCTTTTTTACCACTGGACCACCAGAGACGTCTTTTGGATTGTTTTTAACACCAGCTACATAGAATGCTGAATGGTTCCCGGTCATTACATGAAATTGCCTGTGTTCTGCCTCCCTCTTTTACGTATCCTGCAATCTTCCGATAAATACAAAAAACTTCATGCTTCAGCCTCTCCTTGTGAGATTCTCTTGGACATCCCTTTTCTACTTTCCCATTATTTGTTAGAGAATCACTAACTTCTAAGTATTCTCACCACCGACCGAGAATATTTTGACAATCTTTCTGAGTTATGTATTATGAAAATTATAGGTATTAGGGGGGTTAAAAATAAATGTACAGGCTATGCTTTTTCAGGCTACACATTGTCCTAATTTCAGAATACCATTATGCAAGAACATTCTCACCATTAATAATTATTTATTTACACAAGTGCAAGTGAAGGAGTTAACCAAATTGTTAATTTTATTTATTTTTGGCTGTGCTGAGTCTTCATTTTTATGCAGGCCTTTCTATAGTTGTGGAGAGCAGAGGCTACTCTTCCTTGTGGTTCACAGGCTTCTCTCTCTTTTTTAATAACAGTTCTATTGAGTTATAATTCACATACTGTATAATTTGATCACTTAAAGTGTAAAATTCGATGGCTTTTAGTATATTTACTGATTCTCATCGTCATGTCTACAATCAGTTTTAGAACAGTTTTATCATCATAAAAGAAAACCCACACCTACGAGTTATTCCCTATTTCCTTCCAACCCTCCCAGGAAGAGGCAACCTCGAAGCTACTTTCTGTCTCTACATAATTGTTTCCTCTGGACAATTCATATAAATGGAGTCATATAATCAGGCTTCTCTTGTGGATCATGGTCTCTAGGGTACTTGAGCTTCAGAAGTTGCAACACATGGGCTTCATAGTTTGGGCACACATTTAGTTGCTCTGCAGCACATGGGATCTTCACTGATCAAGGATTGAATCCATATCTCCTACATTGGCAGACAAATTCTTTACCACTGAGCCACCAAGGAAGCCCTAAAAATTTTTTTTCCTGTCTAAATTGATCTCACAGAAGTACCTGTCTCGCTCGATAGAAGGATTCGTAAAGAAATGTCTCTATGGCTAGTTGATCCACAGATTTTGTCCAGGTTTTGAATTTCCATGTGAAGAGGGATCTCATGGTTTTTAGCTGATGAATGTGGTGGGGGCTGGGCATCAGGCCTAGATTCTCATATATAAAAACACACAAATATATTAGCATAGTAAAATATTAAGTAGCTGTTTAGTCACTAAGTCTTGTCCGACTCTTGCAACCCCATGGACTGTAGCCCAACAAGCTCCTCTGTCCATGGGATTTCTCAACAAGAATACTGGAGTGGGTTGCCATTTCTTTCTCCAGGGGATCTTCCCAACCCAGGGATCGAACCTGCATCTCCTGCATTGGCAGGCAGATTCTTTACCACTGAGTCATCAGGGAAGCGTGCGTCTTTTAGGGTGCTTAATGAATGCAGCTTCATTTAGTAATCTGCCACTCTCTAGCCTTCTGACTTTAGTTACTTTCTCTTTCAGCTTCAGATTTCTTTTTTGTTACTTGAGTGTAATTTGAGTGGCTTGGTTTTTTTTCAATGTTCACCTTAGGGATGGACTGGCAGTCAGCCTCTGGATCTCTTGCATTGACTCAATGAAGCATCTCTCTTATTTTTATTTGCCTTACATATTAGAATTTTCTATAGAAGTTACTTGAAGGAAAGTTGCCACTGTCTTGAATATTAAGAAGCATATGATGTGACTGTCTCTAAAGGTTAAGGTCAGTTGTTATAGGAAGCAAGTGTTAAACCGGTAGTGTTGGGGGAGTGCAGGAAGAATGGATAATATTTCAGTACTTAATTATCCATTCAACAAACAATTATTGAGCACCTCAAAGAAAGAGGAGAACCAGTTTTTAGCTTCATGAACTTTTTAGTTTAGTGAAATGGGTGTGAATGGAAGGGAAGAACATCAACCCTAGATTTGCAGATGTAAAATATAAATCAGGTGAAAACTTAATAATTTAGAAGATGAAAAATATTGAAAACTCTTTTCACATGTATCAGCCCAACATTGGCACAGTAAATTACAGTTTCTCAGCCATGATACTATTGACATTTTGAGTCAGATAATCCTTTGTTGTGGGCAGATGCCCTGTGCATTGTAGGGTGCCTAACAGCCTCCTTTTGCTCTATTCACTATGTGTCAATAGCATCCTGCTCCTTCTGGTTCTCGGAAACAAAAACTTCAGATAGTACTGAGATCCCTGGGGGGCAAAACTGCCTCTAGTTGAAAACCATTGCAGGAAATGATTCTACTTTACATTTTATTTTCTGGGAATAGAAGAAATTTCAGGTTTCTCTCTATGACTAGCCAAAAGTAAGGAAATACCTAGGAAATGTTGGTTGAATTAAATTTGTAAGAGCAGAGTGTGGATCAGTCTTTCCATAGTCCTTCACTTATTATTTTTATGTTTGTAACTAAAAATAACCTACTCAAGTAGTTTTCATCAGCTAACATTTTCCAATGTTTCAAGTATTGCCAACAGTGGCTGCAGATTGCACTCTAAGATGTAACTTTTTCCCTCAAGAAGGTTATGTCATATACAGGGAGAAACTGGTTGTGATAGAGGAAATAGAATAAGCAGGAGAAGATGTATACAGAAGGGGTCAAATAAAAGACCAGATAATAGTTATTATAGGAGTTCAGTTTAGGGAGAAATCTTGGGCTGAAATATTTAGGGAAGGCTTTGAAGATTAAGAAGATTTATAAAATTATGGGGATAATCTTAAGAGGCAGTTATGGAGGGGCCACATATGGGAATAAAAGGTAAGAAACATAGTTCCAGTCTTTCATACACAGTTCCGTTCAGTCTCTCCGTTATGTCCAACTGTGACCCCATGGACTGCAGCACGCCAGGCCTGCCTGTCCATCACCAACTCCCGGAGTTTACTCAAACTCAATGTCCTTCGAGTCATATCCAACCATCTCATCCTCTGTCATCCCCTTCTCCTCCTGCCTTCAATCTTTCCCCGCATCGGGGCCTTTTCTAGTGAGTCAGTTCTTTGCATCAGGTGGCCAGAGTATTGGAGCTTCAGCTTCAGCATCAGTCCTTCCAATGAACACCCAGGACTGATCTCCTTTAGGATGGACTGGTTGGATCTCCTTGCAGTCCAAAGGACTCTCAAGAGTCTTTTCCAACACCATAGTTCAAAATCATCAATTCTTCAGTGGTCAGCTTTCATTATAATCCAATTCTCACATCCATATATGACTACTGGAAAAACCATAGCTTTGACTAGACGGACCTTTATTGGCAAAGTAATGTCTGTGCTTTTTAATATGCTATCTAGGTTGATCATATAGCTTTTCTTCCAAGGAGTAAGCGTCTTTTAATTTCTTGGCTGCAGTCACCATCTGCAGTGATTTTGGAACCCAAAAAAACTAAAGTCTCACACTGTTTCCACTGTTTCCCCATCTATTTGCCATGATTCACTGGAAAAGACTCTGATGCTGGGAGGGATTGGGGGCAGGAGGAGAAGGGGACAACAGAATGAGATGGCTGGATGGCATTACCGACTCGATGGACATGAGTTTGAGTGAACTCCAGGAGTTGGTAATGGAGGCCTAGCATACTGTGATTCATGGGGTCGCAAAGAGTCAGACACGGCTGAGCGACTGAACTGAACTGAACTGAATGGGACCAGATGCCATGATTTTAGTTTACTGAATGTTGAGTTTTAGGCCAACCTTTTCACACTCCTCTTTCACTTTCATCAAGAGGCTCTTTAGTTCTTCTTCATTTTCTGCCATAAGGGTGGTGTCATCTGCACATCTGAGGTTATAGATATTTCTCCTAGCAATCTTGATTCCAGCTTGTGCTTCATCCAGTCCAGCATTTTGCATGATGTACTCTGCATATAAGTTAAATAAGCAGGGTGACAATATGCAGCCTTGATGTACTCCTTTCCCAATTTGGAACCAGTCTGTTTTTCCATGTCCAGTTCTAACTGTTGCTTCTTGACCTGCATACATACTTCTCAGGAGGCAGGTAAGGTAGTCTGTCCCATCTCTTTAAGAATTTTCCACAGTTTGTTGTGATCCACACAGTCAAAGGCTTTGGCATAGTCAATGAAGCAGAAATAGATGTTTTTCTGGAACTCTCTTGCTTTTTCAATCATCCAGCAGATGTTGGCAATTTGATCTCTCTGGTTCCTCTGCATTTTCTAAATCCAGCTTGAACGTCTGGAAGTTCACGGTTCACATACTGTTGAAGCCTGGCTTGGAGAATTTTGAGCATTACTTTGCTAGCATGTGAGATGAGTACAATTGTGTGGTAGTTTGAGCATTCTTTGGCATTGCCTTTCTTTGGGGTTGGAATGAAGACTGACCTTTTCCAGTCCTGTGGCCACTGCTGAATTTTCCAAGTTTGCTGGCATATTGAGTGCAACACTTTCACAGCATTATCTTTTAGGATTTTAAATAGCTCAACTGGAATTCCATCACCTCCACTAACTTTGTTTGTGTGATGTTTCCTAAGGCCCACTTGACTTCGCATTCCAGGACGTCTGACTTTAAGTGAGTGATCACACCATCGTGATTATCTGGGTTGTGAAGATCTTTTTGTATAGTTCTGTGTATTCTTGCCACCTCTTCTTAATATCTTTTGCTTCTGTTAGGTTCATATCATTTCTGTCCTTTATTATGCCCATCTTTTCATGAAATGTTCCCTTGGTATCTCTAATTTTCTTGAAGCGATCTCTAATCTTTCCCATTCTATTGTTTTCCTCTAGTTCTTTGCATTGATCGCTGAGGAAGACTTTATCTCTCCTTGCTATTCTTTGGAACTCTACATTCAAAAGGGTATACCTTTCATTTTCTCCTTTGCCAGAAGTCTGGAAAATGCTTCTGGAACTGTAGTTTGAATTTGGGGAATATATCTGCTGCAGATTTGTGTGGAAATAGAATATCATTTTATGTTTTATCTTTGGCCAACATGGGAAGTGAATAAAGCAGTTTGAAGGTACGTGAGACTGAAACGTAGTTGTCACTGAAATGACTTTCAGTTCAGTTCAGTTGCTCAGTTGTGTCCGACTCTTTGCGACCCCATGAATCACAGCACGCCAGGCCTCCCTGTCCATCACCAACTCCCGGAGTTCACTCAAACTCACATGCATCAAGTCGATGATGCCATCCAGCCATCTCATTCTCTGTCGTCCCCTTCTCCTCCTGCCCACATTCCCTCCCAGCATCAGAGTCTTTTCCAGTGAGTCTACTCTTGGCATGAGGTGGCCAAAGTATTGGAGTGTCCATCAGTTCAGTTCAGTCAGTTCAGTCACTCAGTCGTGTCCGACTCTCTGCGACCCCATTAATCACAGCACGCCAGGCCTCCCTGTCCATCACCAATTCCTGGAGTTCACTCAATTTTATGTCCATAGAGTCGGTGATGCCATCCAGCCATCTCATTCTCTGTCGTCCCCTTAAGTTTCATGTATTAGTGCTGTTTTGCCCTGTTATTTTTGGCTGAATTCATGAAGAAATGTTATCAAATTTGTAGTAACAGTGTATTTCCAAAGTCAAACTTTAGACTGTGTTTTGCTGTCCCATTGCTTTCTGGGATCTACTTCCTTAGAGACTTTGCTCTTTTAATTTTCATTGTTCTTGCTCTGCTAAATTTGGTATGTTTATAATATTTTTCTCTCAAGATAGGGCTTTATCCTTCTGGAAAATAATTCTTGGTTGTTATTTCTGATGAAATTCTCAAGGGTCCAGACAGCCTCAGCACTTTTTCAACCATTTGACTCTTACTGCTGCTGTTGTAGTTACCAGAACTTTGACCTTGTGAAAGTCTATCCTTGTTGCTATTTCTCAGAGCAGTCCATACTAGTTTTTCATCAGGATGGTATTTCTCCTCTTATGAATGAGCAGTTGTTGATAATTTTTTAGTTTTGATATCTTTTAGGGTACAGTAGTTGACTTCGACCACACAGCAGTTATTTCATATAGGCTCTACTGCTATTGATGGCTTGGTCACAAATACTGTTGGAGGGATCTCGCTGAAAATATTGTCCATGTCATGTCTTTTCCCTTCCTATAATGGTGGATGTGTGTGGGGTTTTTTTTCAGGAAGTTTTGATAAAATTAAAAATTACATCATGAGGTCCCAACCCACAGCAAGTACCTTGGTTTTTGAATGAGGTAAATTCTTGAGCAAGTTGTTTGTAATAGGGGAGTGTGGAAAACCCAGGAATTCTCCATGTCACAGAATGAAGTCCGCATGAAACGGGGTTTGTTGTTGTATGGGGTTGAGTCCTGTTCGTTTTGGCTGAGAAAGATTAGCAATTGCCGAGCTTCTTCCTCATCACAGATTCTTTCCAGCCCTGTGCATGGTAGCAAGTGTTGCCTGTTGGAAGCTTCTTTTTTTCTCTGTCCTCATTTGTCCTTACTTCCTTTGCTTCTCTGTGATATTTAAGGAGATTCAGTGAGGCTCTGGGGGCTACCCAGGTGGTGCTCGTGGTAAAGAATCCGTCTGCCAATGCAGGGAACCGGGTTCAATCCCAGGGGAAGCAAGATCCCCGGGAGCAGGAAGTGGCAACCCACTCTGGTATTCTTGCCTGGAAAATTCCATGGGCAGAGGAGTGTGGCGGGCTACACAGAGTTGGACAGGACTGAACACATAATCTTCCCTTTCCTAATGAGGCTCTCAGGTGCTGCGTCCTCATCTCCAAACTCAAGCCCATTGATTTTGCCCCCTTTAGTGCCCCTCACAGTTTAGAATCAGCTGCTCCCACTTGAGCTCTGTAGTGAGTATGCTCCCTCTACTTCCTCCCTTCCTTGGTCCAATCTCTACCATTCCTGGCAGGAATTCTTTAAAAATATGTGACTTGGGGCATCGGTGTTTCCTAGTTTTGTCTCAAAAAGGACTTTTTTTTTCTCACTTCAATTGTTGCCTTTAAAAGTTTCTGAAGATATCTTTACCTCACCATTTTATAGCTCTTTAGCTATTATTGTTTTTTTATATAGAGAAGTATTGAATTTTTCTTTACCTGAAATCTATTTATGTTTTCATTTATGATTACTAATTTTAAAGTTATTCTTAGAAAGGCATTTTATTGTAAGAATGCTCACATATATTTTCTTTTTATGTTTTATTTTATACATTTTTAAAAGACAATTCTGTAATTCTACTGGAGTTTTTGTATATGGCTATCTTAAATTTTTAATTTACTATATTCATGAAAAATTAGTCTGTTTACCTCCTACCATTGTTTATATCTGTCTTTTTCTCATTGTTATGTCACAAAATGTATTAAATTCTGCAGTAGACCTTCTGGAGCTCAATGTACTATTCATTCCACTCATCTGTCGTTCTGTTTCTGTTTCAGATCCACAGTGTCTCAATTATTATATCTTGAATATATGTTTTTTTAATGAAGTAGTAAGTTTATTTTTCTTTTTTTTTCAGAATTTGTCCCAGCATTTTCAGTTATTTTTGAGGCAGTCTGTTACACTGATTAATGTTTTATACCCTTTTAGAAATATGGAATTTATTTCCATTATATCAGTACATCAGTAGTTTTCTGATTTTCTTCAGAGATCCCATTCCTACAAATGTGATTTCCAGTCTTATTCCATTATATAGTTTGTTGATAGTGACTACAGTGATAGAGAAAAATTTAATATCAAGTTAAGACTGGCCCTGTGAAATTGATTAGAAAGATTGCCATTAAAAATCCATTTAGAGTGTTTAAATATTAACAATGATCTATTCCTTGAATATTTAAAGAAAATCCATTAAAATCAACCAGGACTGATGCCATGTTGTGGGAGAGCTACATTTGCATTTTTAAAGTTTTTAATAGATTTAATGGGCATAAGAGAGACAAAACCATCCACTTAATTCAGTCATTTAATAAACATCATATGCCAGACATTGTGCAGTTCTGGGGATATTAAAGTAAGACATGTTCTTTGCTTCCTAGTTTCTCAAGAATTTATTTTAACTGAATAAACTGACAGATACTCAGATATTAATGGCTAAATTGGCAAAACAATCTGAGTTTTTCTTTTGACAAGTCCTTTCAATGTTATCACTTCTTAAACTAATTCTGGAAGGTTGACTGCTGTACTCTTCAGATGAGTCATTGATTAGCTATCTGACCCCCACTATAACTTTTAGAGCAGCATTTGTCAGTCTTACACCCAAGGGACATTATGCAATACTATTGATGCCAGTGATTCGTAGTTTGAATTGTTTGAAAAAACCCCATATTGGTTTCCACCACTCACTCCACATATGTAAAAATCACCTTCTTAGAACTTATAATGGCAACCCACTCCAGTGTTCTTGCCTGGAGAATCCCAGGGACAGGGGAGCCTGGTGGGCTTCCGTCTATGGGGTCACACAGTGTTGGACATGACTGAGATGACTTAGCAGCAGTAGCAGAGCTTATAAAACTCACATGTGTTTATCCTTTTGTTACATATAAAATGAATTTCCAATTATTTTTTCATTTGCTTCTCAGAACATCCTGGGGACTAGTTAGGGTGAAGATTATTTCCTTCATTTTACAGTTGACAAAACTGAGGCTTAAAGCGAATGGTTTTTTCCTAGGCTACATAGCTAGTGAGAGGTGGCTAAAAGGCATAGTTGGAGGAGGTCCTCAAAAGGAAGTAACCTCTAGTTGGCCAGTGAGCTTGACCCAGGCATTTGGAGGCTCCTCAATTCCTCCCTTGCCCTTGAAATATATGTTTGGCCCACCACTCCCACAGTGGCAGTCATTTGCCAAGGATACAGCCTTGAGAAAGCAAGGCTTGGGATTATGGTATTGTTATCATCTGTACTGTATACATCACAACTCTGTTAAGGCCTCTGCACAAACTTTTAAGACTGTGGTGGGCAGGTGTGGCGGTCGACTCATCTTGACAAGCCTCCTAAGTTAAAACTGCCACCCTGTCTGGAGCGGTCTGCCTCTTCCTCCTCTCTTTCCCTGCCTTCTTAGTGTGGGGACCACTCTGTGAACCAACAGGCATGGATCCAATCTCCTCACTGCAAATGTCTATGAAGAAAGTAGTTTTAAATTTGCATAGTTTTTACTATAGAGGGTGATGATCTGATTGTTTGGGTCTAAATTCTGTAGTGTCTAAATTTTCCTTTGGGTTATTCTGTCACTGAATAATTCTTACTCTGTGCTCCTACCCTTCCTTTCTCAATGAGGAGCTGGAAAGGGCCTTTGTGTCACCTTCCAACTCAGGTCCTGACAAAATTATAGGAGATGCTTCTTCATGAAGATTTTAGTTCTGTCTTGCTAGCCTTCCATCTTTGTCCACTTTTATCCCAATTTACTTGCAATTTTTATTTCCTGGTAAAGAGAAATAGTCTGTGTAATGAGAATAATTAGTTCAGTTCAGTTCAGTCGCTCAGTCGTGTCTGACTCTTTGCGACCCCATAAATCACAGCACGCCAGGCCTCCCTGTCCATCACCAACTCCCAGAGTTCACTCAAACTCATGTCCATCAAGTCGGTGATGCCATCCAGCCATCTCATTCTCGGTCGTCCCCATCTCCTCCCACCCCCAATCACTCCCAGCATCAGAGTCTTTTCCAGTAAGTCAACTCGTCGCATGAGGTGGCCAAAGTATTGCAGTTTCAGCTTTAGCATCAGTCCTTCCAATGAACACCCAGGATTGATCTCCTTTAGAATGGACTGGTTGGATCTCCTTGCAGTCCAAGGGACTCTCAAGAGTCTTCTCCAGCACCACAGTTCAAAAGCATCAATTCTTCGGCGATCAGCTTTCTTCACAGTCCAACTCTCACATCCATACATGACCAAGGGAAAAACCATAGCCTTGACTAGACAGACCTTGGTTGGCAAAGTAATGTCTCTGCTTTTTAATATGCTATCTAGGTTGGTCATAACTTTCCTTCAAGGAGTAGGGGAGATATAATTTTATGTCATTGATATAATTATTATTGAGATAATATTTTCTGTCCTATTTTGTATTTTATAGTGAAAGGGGAACTTTAAAAACATTTCCTGCCTTCGGGATTAGAGTCTTTAACTGAGTGAGATAATATGTCCGGGAGTAAGCATGTAGTTATAGACAGATCGTGAGACTAATTTTTTTCAGCCTCTTTATGAAATATAATACCCATCAGAAAAATGCATAAAATATACAACTTAAATTTAACAAAGTTTTTGAAATTGAACATCCATTTAAACGCCACCCAGAAAGGCTCAGTGGTAAAGAATCTGCCTGCCAATGCAGGAGACTATCCGTGGGTTGGGAAGATCTCTTGGAGGAGGAAATGGCCACCCATTCCAGTATTCTTGCCTGGAAAATTCCATGGACAGAGGAGACTGGTGGGCTCTAGTCCATGGAATCACAGAGTTGGACACAAGCGAGTGAGTACACAGATCAAGAAATAGAACATTGTCTGTACCCTGGAAACCTATCTGTGCTTCTTCCCAATTACAACCCCCTTTGCCCTAACAAGTGTAATATTGCTAAATGTTATAATCTCTTCTTTGCCTTTCTTTGTAGCATTTCTGTTTGCTGCTTCACCTTTAGATAATGTAGTTTAGTTTGACTGTGTTTTTGAATTTTGTATAAATGGAATCATTCTTTTGTGCCAATTTCCTCTACTTCCCTTTGAGTTTGTGAGAATTGTCCATTTCAGAAAGTTGTTTGTTAATTTCCAATGCTATCTGATATTCCATTACACAGATACACCACTATTTACTTAACTATATATTATTGGTGAATATGCATGTAATCTTAGTAACTCAGTTGTATCCAACTCTTTGAGACCCTGTGGACTGTAGCCCATGGGGCTCTTCTGTCCATGGGATTTCCCCGGGGCAAGAATACTGGAGTGGGTTGCCAGTTCCTTCTCCAGGGGATCATCGTGACCCAGGGATTGAACTGGAGTCTCCTGCAGCTCCTGCATTGTCAGGCAGATGCTTCACCACTAAGCCACCTGGGAAGCCCTGGTGAACATGAAACCATAGGTAATCATTAGCTAAATTGTTTCACCTGTAACATGGTGCCTTCACAATCAAGGTTGTTTTTACAGTTGCTACAAAAAAAACTTGCATATGCTCCAAGCTGCCCATACTCTAAACAATAAGATGCTTGCTGGAGAGCTGTTTTCCAGGAACCTGGAGTCAGCTGAGGCTAGTTTGGAGCTGAACTGGTTAAAACTGAATAGGATCACTGACCCTCCAATTGGGTATGCGTGTAAGGCTCCTCGTGGCCTTGGAAGGCCTGCGCAAAATGACTATTAACACATCTGTCCCCAGTCACCTGCCCCGAGTTCTCCACACACTGCACACTCCCCATACCTCTGAACATCCTGATTCTTTATCCCATTAATACCCCGAGCTCCTTGCTGGTCCTTAAGGGATGCAGATCTGAGACCTGCCTCCTTGCTTGGTGTCTTAGTGTTTTGGCTTGCTGCATGTCAGGTTAGAAGAACTTATTTTGGTAACAAATATTTGACTTCTTTCTAGTTTTTCAGTTATTATAAATAATACTATTACAAACATTCTTCTCCATGCCGCCTCATACTCATATGCACACATATTTTTTGCACATAAATCCTGGAGTAGAATTGTTTTAATTATTTCAAATATCTTCTCCTTTTCTGTGATGTGTTTTCATCCTCTTAATATCTTTTGATAAGGAGTTCTTAATTTTATTGTAACATAAAGCTTATCACACTTTTCATCATGTACAAAAATCTCTGAACTCATGGTTAAAGCTATTTTCCTATATTATCTTCTAAATGGTTTATAGTCTTTTCACATTTATGCTTGCAATCCATCTGGTAACATTACAGTTTCCAAATTTTTCCTGTTTTTAAGAGCTTTTAAGTCTGAATTAGGAAATAAGAAGTTCATGATCTGAGCCACAGTCAGCTCCTGGTCTTGTTTTTGCTAACTGTATACAGCTTCTCCATCTTTGGCTGCAAAGAATATAATCAATCTGATTTCGGTGTTGACCATCTGGTGATGTCCATGTGTAGAGTCTTCTCTTGTGTTGTTGAAAGAGGGTGTGTGCTATGACCAGTGCGTTCTCTTGGCAAAACTATTAGCCTTTGCCTTGCTTCATTCTGTGCTCCAAAGCCAAATTTGCCTCTTACCCCAGGTGTTTCTTGACTTCCTACTTTTGCATTCCAGTCCCCTATAATGAAAAGGACATCTTTTTTGGGTGCTAGTTCTAAAAGGTCTTGTAGGTCTTCATAGAACTGTTTATCTTCAGCTTCTTCAGCGTTACTGGTTGGGACATAGGCTTGGATTACTGTGATATTGAATGGTTTGCCTTGGAAACGAACAGAGATCATTCTGTCGTTTTTGAGATTGCATCCAAGTACTGCATTTTGGACTCTTTTGTTGACCATGATGGCTACTCCAATTCTTCTAAGGGATTCCTGCCCACAGTAGTAGATATAATGGTCATCTGAGTTAAATTCACCCATTTCAGTCCATTTTAGTTCACTGATTCCTAGAATGTCGACGTTCACTCTTGCCATCTCCTGTTTGACCACTTCCAATTTGCCTTGATTCATGGATCTAACATTCCAGGTTCCTATGCAATATGCTCTTTACAGCATTGAACCTTGCTTCTATCACCAATCACATCCACAACTGGATATTGTTTTTGCTTTGGATCCATCCCTTCATTCTTTCTGGAGTTATTTCTCCACTGATCTCCAGTAGCATATTGGGCACCTACTGACGTGGGGAGTTCCTCTTTCTATATCCTATCAATTTGCCTTTTCATACTGTTCATGGGTTCTCAAGTAAGGAAAACCATTAGACCATTCAGATATGACCTAAATCAAATCCCTTATGATTATACAGTGGAAGTGAGAAATAGATTTAAGGGACTAGATCTGATAGAGTGCCTGATGAAATATGGATGGAGGTTCATGACATTGTACAGGAGACAGGGACCAGGACCATCCCCATGGAAAAGAAATGCAAAAAAGCAAAATGACTGTCTGGGGAGGCCTTACAAATAGTTGTGAAAAGAAGAGAAGCGAAAAGCAAAGGAGAAAAGGAAAGATATAAGCATCTGAATGCAGAGTTCCAAAGCATAGCAAGGAGAGATAAGAAAGCCTTCCTCAGCGATTAATGCAAAGAAATAGAGGAAAACAGCAGAATAGGAAAGACTAGATATCTCTTCAAGAAAATTAGAGATACCAAGGGAACATTTCATGCAAAGATGGACTTGATAAAGGACAAAAATGGTATGGACCTAACAGAAGCAGAAGATACTAAGATGAGGTGGAAAGAATAGACAAAACTGTAGACAGAACTGTACAAAAAAGATCTTCACAATCAAGATAATCACGATGGTGTGATCACTCACCTAGAGCCAGACATCCTGGAATGTGAAGTCAAGTGGGCCTTAGAAAGCATCACTACGAACAAAGCTAGTGGAGGTGATGGAATTCCAATTGAGCTATTTCAAATCCTGAAAGATGATGCTGCAAAAGTGCTGCACTCAATATGCCAGCAAATTTGGAAAACTCAGCAGTGGCCACAGGACTGGAAAAGGTCAGTTTTCATTCCAATCCCAAAGAAAGGCAATGCCAAAGAACGCTCAAACTACTGCACAATTGCTTCATCTCACATGCTAATAAAGTCATGCTGAAAATTCTCCAAGCCAGGCTTCAGCAATGCGTGAACCGTGAACTTCCAGATGTTCAAGCAGGTTTTAGAAAAAGCAGAGGAACCAGAGATCAAATTGCCAACATCCGCTGGATCATGGAAAAAGCAAGTGAGTTCCAGAAAAACATCTATTTCTGCTTTATTGACTATGCCAAAGCCTTTGACTGTGTGGATCTCAATAAACTGTGGAAAATTCTGAAAGAGATGGGAATACCAGACACCTGACCTGCCTCTTGAGAAACCTGTATGCAGGTCAGGAAGCAGCAGTTAGAACTGGACATGGAACAACAGACTGGTTCCAAAGAGGAAAAGGAGTACGTCAAGGCTGTATATTGTTACCCTGCTTATTTCACTTATATGCAGAGTACATCATGAGGAATGCTGGGCTGGAGAAAACAAGCTGGAATCCAGATTGCCGGGAGAAATATCAATAACCTCAGATGTGCAGATGACACCACCCTTATGGCAGAAAGTGAAGAGGAACTCAAAAGCCTCTTGAGGAAAGTGAAAGAGGAGAATGAAAATGTTGGCTTAAAGCTCAACATTCAGAAAACTGAGATCATGGCATCTGGTCCCATCACTTCATGGGAAATAGATGGGGAAACTGTGGAAACAGTGTCAGACTTTATTTTTTGGGCTCCAAAATCACTGCAGATGCTGATTGCAGCCATGAAATTAAAAGACGCTTACTCCTTGGAAAAAAAGTTATGACCAGCCTAGATAGCCCATTAAAAAGCAGAGACATTACTTTGGCAAGTCTAGTCAAGGCTATGGTTTTTCCCGTGGTCATGTATGGAGTTGAGAGTTGGACTATAAAGAAAGCTGAGTGCTGAAGAATTGATGCTTTTGAACTGTGGTGTTGGAGAAAACTCTTGAGAATCCCTTAGACTTCAAGGAAATCCAACCAGTCCATCCTAAAGAGAATCAGCCCTGAATATTCATTGGAACGACTGATGGCTGAAGTTGAAACTCCAACACTTTGGCCACATCATGTGAAGAACTGACTCACTAGAAAAGACCCCGATGCTGGGAAAGATTGAAGGCAGGAGGAGAAAGGGATGACAGAGGATGAGATGGTTAGATGACATCACTGACTTGATGGACATGAGTTTGAGCAAGCTCTGGGAGTTGATGGTGGACAGGGAAGCCTGGCGTGCTGCAGTCCACGGGTTCCCAAAGAATTGGACACAACTGAACTGAATTGTAACAAAGTCCAATTTCTCTAGTTCTTTCCTTTATGATTATAAAGATATCTTTCCCTACCTCAAATGTCATAAAGATATTCCCATTTCTTTTAAAAGTTTTATTGTTTCATCTTTGCCATTTAGATTTATAATATATCTCAAGTTAAAATTTGCATGTGAGGTAGTGGGTTAAGATATATTTTTTTCCCATATGACTATCCAGTTGACCCAGTACCATTTTATTAAAAGCTCATCCAATCTCTGGTGAATTGCAATGTTACCTTTGTTGAAAACCAAGTGATTTTACAGAAACACACACATATTTCTAGATACTTTATTCTATTTTATGGTTGATTTCTCCATTCTATGTTGAATGCTGTTACCTTTATTGTTCTCATCAATAAGGTGAAATTACTTTTTGTAGCAGGAAACTGAAAACCTTATTCATTGGCCAAGAATTGGAGAAAGGGGAGCTCGCTCTCTGAAGGCACTTTTCCCAGATTACAAGTCAGGGCAAGGTTTTTATAGGCAAGGGTTTAGGAGGTTATATGGGGTGAGGGTGTATTGTCATCCTGATTCATTGAAATGGGTGACAATTTCCCAAAGTGCAGTTCACACCTGTTTTCTGCCCTTGTTATGGTCCTTCAGCATCTGAGTCGGAAGTGGGATCGACACCCATGGTGCAGGCAGTGGAGATCTTATTACAATGAGATGGTAATAAGCTGTAGAACAACTCTTGTTCCTGTTTTAAAGTTGAGCCAGCTTGTGCCAGTTTGTTGTGGTTAAGGCCTCTTGTTCCTGTCATGTAAACACAGAAGATACAGTCAGTTTTCATTCTCCAGGTTTGCCTGAGGGAGATTTTTATTAGAATGAGGGGGTGGGGTGCGTGTACTTCAGCAAGGAGGACAGGTGCACTTGTACCATGCAGAGTTTAGGTACAGAGTAAGACCCTGGGGTTGCGCCCCGAGTGAGAGTGCCACACTTTAATTACTGTGGCTTTAAAGTGAGTCCTGAAACTTGGAGATGTAAGACTTTTAAATTTGTTGTTCTCCAAAGCCTATTCTAGGTTTTATGCATTCCCATGTAAAGTTGAAAATCTTTTGTCAGTTTACACACACACATACACACACAAAAACTTGCTGGGATTGATTGTGGAGAAGAATATTTAGTAATTTAGGAAGAAGATGCAATTTAAAATATTGAATCTTTCAATCTTTAAATATGGTTTATCTCTGCATTATAAAGTTGTCTTTAATTTCTCTCAATCATATTTGACAGTTTTAATTACAGAGCTTGCACATATTTTAATTAGATTTATTCCTAGATAATAGACTTTTTGATGCTATTGTAAAAGATATTGTTTTAAAAGTGTAATTGTTCAGTTGTTTTCTTATGCTTTTAGTTTAATCCTTTGGGCACCTTGTAATATAATGCTACTTTGAGAAGATTTTGTCTTTTCTAATCTTTGCTAGCTTCAGTTCGCTTTTGCCTCACAGTCTCACTGTTTCTTTATTTTTACTCTGGATTTTTAAATTTTGGAGTTTAAATGCTCTTACGTATCTTCAAATTTTTCTTTCATTGTTTTGAATTCATATCGGTGCATTTGGGTACACTTTTCTTTACATTGATGGTTGTTTCATGGACAGTTTTCATTAGCTAAATATTTCATTCTTAAATCCTGTTTTATTCTTGCAGTCGCTTTGATGTAGCCTGCCAAATTCTGTTCATTGTTAAATGTCTTAGATTTTCCTTGCTTAGCTTTGGTGTTGCTGTGAAGAAGGTATATGAGGTGTTTTTGTTCTTTCTGTGTTATTTATGTATGTTTCAAGTGTACTCTTATGTCAGTTCAGTGACATATAGTTTCATTAATAGATGATGTCTTTTGGGGAGGCAAGAGATGGGTTTGTTACAACTTATGATTTTGTGATATTCACATTTTAGTAGAAAAAAGTCCATAATCTTGGATTTGACCAATGATCTCAGAATATGTTTTTCCTGTACATGGATATGCTTCTTTACTGACTGCCATATACACTAATTGCAAATTAGATATCAGGGAATGTTTAACAGGAGGATTCCTATTTGCTGTTTCTCATAAATCCTCTGTTCCTTATCAGTTTCTGGCAACAGAAATGAGTGGAATGGCACGCCACTCCCAGGACTGAGGTCATAGGGTGAGACAGGCTTGAATCTCCTTCAGTAAACAGTCTCCTTACTACAAAACTGCTTAGTCTTGATTCTCTTTCTTAATATATGGATTGTCTCCTGACCTTGTGACCATTATTAATCCCTGTTCCCTTGGCAACGGTTGCTGTACGTTTGGTTTTCTGATCTTTATCATTGTTGAAAGAAATTTATTGTACAACAGTCTATATATACTCACAGAAAGATCATTAAAATACCCTTCCTCCACCAGAGGCTTAGGTCCCCTTGTCTTTCTCTCTCTCTCTCTTCCTCTCGGGCTAATTCCCTGGAGTGTAAAAACCCGCTGAACTCATTCTCTTGCCCAAGCTTTCAAGACCCCCTCGAGAGGCTGCCCTGTGCCTTCGTGAGTAGTGCAAGCTCTGATCAAGGATTTTATTGTTTCTCTGTGTAAACCAGGGAATATTAGCTTCTTTCTCTCTTTCACTTTCTTTTCAACTCTGGACTGCCAGGTTCCAGTCCATTAAAGGACCGCAACAGTTAGATAATGTCAAATTTAGGAATAACATTTTTCCCAGTTTAGAACTTAAAACAAATATACAAGACTCTATTCTTCTTATTTGTTTTCAGACTTTATTATGAATCTCTGCTGCTGCTGCTGCTGCTAAGTCACTTCAATCGTGTCCGACTCTGTGTGACCCCATAAACGGAAGCCCACCAGGCTCCCCCGTCCCTGGGATTCTCCAGGCAAGAACACTGGAGTGGGTTGCCATTTCCTTCTCCAATGTGTGAAAGTGAAAGTGAAGTTGCTCAGTCGTGTCCGACCCTTAGCGACCCCATGGACTGCAGCCTACCAGGCTCCTCCATCCATGGGATTTTCTAGGCAAGAGTACTGGAGTGACTTGCCATTGCCTTCTCCGTATGAATCTCTCAGTTCAGTTCAGTTCAGTTCAGTCACTCAGTCGTGTCCAACTCTCTGCGACCCCATGAATCACAGCACGCCAGGCCTCCCTGTCCAACACCAACTCCCAGAGTTCACTCAAACTCATGTCCATCGAGTCGGTGATGCCATCCAGACATCTCATTCTCTGTCGTCCCCATCTCCTCCCACCCCCAATCCCTCCTAGCATCAGACTCTTTTCCAGTGAGTCAACTCGTTACATGAGGTGGCCAAAGTATTGAAGTTTCAGCTTTAGCATCAGTCCTTCCAATGAACACCCAGGATTGATCTCCTTTAGAATGGACTGGTTGGATCTCCTTGCAGTCCAAGGAACTCTCAAGAGTCTTCTCCAGCACCACAGTTCAAAAGCTTCAATTCTTCAGCGATCAGCTTTCTTCACAGTCCAACTCTCACATCCATACATGACTACGGGAAAAACTATAGCCTTGACTAGACAGACCTTTGTTGGCAAAGTAATGTCTCTGCTTTTTAATATGCTATCTAGGTTGGTCATAATTTCCTTCCAAGGAGTAAGCATCTTTTAATTTCATGGCTGCAATCAGCATCCGCAGTGATTTTGGAGCTCAAAAAAATAAAGTATGAATCTCTAGTGATGTAAAATGTCTTCACTCTCCACTCCATCTATATTCAATTCTTTTGTTTCTGTTCTTTCTGTGATGGTTATTGGAGTTCATTTACTTAAAGTTCCTTGTCCTCTCTAAGATAGAAAATATTTTGCATTTCTGTACAAGAGGTTACTTTCACTAATGACTTTCAGAGCACTTTATAGGCATTGTATGGTGGAAAGTTTAATTAGAAAGGATACCCAACAATTAAGATTCTTTCCACCTAACTTTAATTTTGCTTTTCTATTGGCTAATAGGAATAGAAGATTAAACTAAAGGGAAGGGCTGAAAGATTAATCCAAGTGTTTTATCATTTATGATTCTTCTGGGATCAAATATTTTGGAGAAATTATTTGAAAGTGTTGAAGATTAACCAGAAAGAAAATGTAGAGATAGTGAGGAAGCCCAACTGACATCGATGTATCTCAATACCATTGCCAGAGTCTGAGAGGCTAAGAGATTAGCTCCGTATTATGGAAAACAGTTTCAACCCTGAGGCTCAGTTAGTATTGTAACAACTTGCAGTTGTTCACAGAGATAAACATTTTTTCTTGTAGGTCCATCAGTAGCTTGGATAAAGTTCATCTTGATTAAGTTCATCTTCAGTAGACCAAAGCCTGTCTATGATGGCCATGTTCCCCTAGGGGGCAGCAGAGTAGCAGTTGCCATCTACTTGGCAGTTACTGGTGGAGTCTGGAGGAGTCCTGGGACCCGGCCTGGAAGAAAGACCAGAAGACAAGAGTAGAAAAGTGTCAGGATGTCAGGATCAAGAAAATATATACAAGTATGCTCTAGAGGCAGAACTTTAACTGAGCTAGAAATGGAAGATTGGTTTCTAGCCATTAAATAGAGAAGGTAATGTGTACATTCTCTGCCCAAGTGCAACAAGCCCTTGAGGAATATAATGAGTTCTCCACTCAGTGTGGTACTACGACACATAAAGCAAGTAATTAAAGTACAATGTGTTGAGTGCCTTGAAGAAATACCCAAAGTGCTGTAGGATTTCAAGAACAATGAGTACAGGAGAAGAAGGGTGGTGAGGAGGGCTTTACTTCACATGTGGGTGACTTTGTTTCCAGGTCTTGGAGAATGAGTAGTAAGAAAAGAGCAGGGAGCTGTTAAAGTATGTATTGTACATGTGGGCAGTGGTGAGCTATTAGGTTGAGCTGTAACCTAACATCCTATGGACGTCGGAAAGATGAGATGGTCAACTTTGCCATCTGTGCATCTGCCCTTGAGAGCATATCGTCTCTGTTAATATACTCTGAAGATAAGATCCAAAAACCCTATTTCATAGATCTTTGGGGTTCTTAAGAGATTGAAGCCTAACTTGGTTTGTAGGAAATTGGGCAGGTTTTATTACTTGGTGGAAGCCCAAAAGCCCCAAGAGAAATAAGCCACATGAACCCTCCCTTGGCTACAATATTTCAAGGCTAGGACACAGGGGTGGGGAGGAGGGACTTCATCAGGAAAGATAAAGTAGGCCAACTTGATATTCAATCTTCTGTTCATTGTTCCCCTTGCAGAATCTCTTTGAGAGGGCTCAGTTCAGTTCAGTTCAGTCGCTCAGTCGTGTCCGACTCTTTCCGACCCCATGAATCACAGCACGCCAGGCCTCCCTGTCCATCACCAACTCCCAGAGTTCACTCATCCATCGAGTCGGTGATGCCATCCAGCCATCTCATTCTCTGTCGTCCCCGTCTCCTCCCACCCCCAATCCCTCCCAGCATCAGACTCTTTTCCAGTGAGTCAACTCGTCGCATGAGGTGGTCAAAGTATTGGAATTTCAGCTTTAGCATCAGTCCTTCCAATGAACACCCAGGATTGATCTCCTCTAGAATGGACTGGTTGGATCTCCTTGCAGTCCAAGGGACTCTCAAGAGTCTTCTCCAGCACCACAGTTCAAAAGCATCAATTCTTCGGTGATCAGCTTTCTTCATAGTCCAACTCTCACTTGCCTAGAGAATCCCATAGACAGAGAAGCCTGGAGGGCTACAGTCCTTGGGTCTCAAAGAGTAGGATGCAACTGAAGTGGCTTAGCCTCATGGGGTAGGGGGTGGTATCATTGCTCTAGTGCCTAAGTGAAGTCTCCTAGAACCTCTCCTCAATGCCACGTGCAACCTATTTAGATTATTTTAGTGACTGGACAGAATGAGCACTTGGTCAGTAGTTGTCAAATAAACAGATAGATGAAGTCATCAGTCAGTCAGCTGGACTACAGGAAAACAGACATTTTGTGAGAGTTCCTAGTCCTGAATTTGCTGCTCTCTAGCTCTTGCCTAAGAAAATTGGAAAACATTGAAACCTGTGAAAGCAAGTCATGGAGACATACTAATTGTTCGCTAAAGCAGAACTTCCCAACCAGTATACTGGGAAGAGTTTCATGGTTAAGCAGTGAGAAATGGATCAGCTTATAGTTGATGAGGCTCTGTCACAGCTAAGGCCCTTTGGCCAGTTCCTCAGGACAAAACTGCCTCCTCAGAGACTCCTCAGAGGGTAGGGTGGTTGGAGAATTGGAGGGTGTGCCCCATGGCACTCATAAACTCAAAGAATGAAAGCTGGCATTCTTTGTTCTGATAAGAGGCCCCGAGTGTCCAGGAGGTACTCTTCCACCTAGATTTCTATCTCAGCTGCCAAGTACCGAGTGTGGGGCTGACCATTTTGGAAGAGAGACATGCAATGAGACAGGAGTTCCTATTCCAGTTGATCAGAAAACATTGCTGATGTAGCTCAAGGTGCAGCCGGTAAGGGATGGTGGAGGGCTGACTGTAAGCTCCTGGTGATAACACTTTTCAAATCTGTCTTTATTAATAGGGGAGGCTTTTGTCAATTTTGTGGCCGAAGTACCCTTCAAGTGGAGTGAGAACTAGCTCCAGGGGACTGTTCTAACAATGTATGTACCATCTGTAAGTTAAAGCATTATCACTCTTTTGAAATATTTGATATGAAAAAATTTCATTGCATTCAAACCCCAATTACAAGTCACATGAAAAATCACCATTACATCTGTTAATTAAAGTTAAGGAAGAGTTGTTAGATTCTTTAAAATGTAATTTCCACTGTTTTAAATATTTAGATGATTGTAAAAAGTGGCCTTAAATTTTTTATCATCTACTTTTGTGGATGGTTTCTCATCGATGTTGTCTATAGACAATTTGAAGAGCTCATCATTAAGAAGTCTTGTCAGGAATCAGTCATTTCAAGAACAAGACCTGAAATAAAAATTGTATTGACAAATTTGGTCAGTAACAAAAGTTCAACTTTCTTTTCAAATTTTTGAATTATTTTATTCATACATTTTATCAAATCTGATGATTAGTATTTCCCCTAATGTGATTTTATCTTACATACTTAAAAAATCTAACAGTTTTTTTTAACCAAACCCTCTAAAGAATCTCCAAAATAACTCAGTTTTCTTTAGTGTGCCATACAAATATTATCACTTAGTCTGAGTACCAAGATGGGCACAACCACCCCTCCACACACACGAAAAAGGACAAAAACATGATCTAAGTCTCCGAGAATATTGGGACAATTATCTTGAATTTTTCTTCATCCCCTTGAGAATTGCCTTTAGGTCTTATGATTTAATTCTTTATACTTGGTTTATATCAAAGATCAGAAAATTGCTGCATTTTAGTGTTTTAGATATTGCTTATTAAGTTACCCAGATGCATGTGATAGGAATCTTTTTGAATGTCTTTCTCCTAATGGACCAGCATGATCTGATATACACATGTTTTATCATCGCTTGAGACTGTGCAACCTACTGGATTTCCTTTCTACATGGCCCCCAGGACAGTAATTCTCGACTGCAGCAACAA
The DNA here is from genome assembly GCF_049115385.1 of Moschus berezovskii. Classification (NCBI taxonomy): domain Eukaryota; kingdom Metazoa; phylum Chordata; class Mammalia; order Artiodactyla; family Moschidae; genus Moschus; species Moschus berezovskii. The sequence goes on from NC_142460.1 coordinate 96,431,686, forward strand.
TGATTGTTAAGACATAACAGAACTATTGCAGTGTGATATTAAAATAGAATAAATTATGCAAACAATCAGGAGTTACAGTCCCCTTTCATTGCAAAGAATTTGATGTCATCTGAAGATAAACAACTTAATCACCCAGTTTTTTGCAATTTTTTGCTTAAGTATTAATCACCAAAATTGATCTAGATAACAGATTTTCTTTCCTGTTTTTCTCCCAACATTTTAAAAAATATCTTTGCTGATGTGTACACATCATTCTTGCCTGATATAATTCTCAGTAGCAGTACACACCACTCGTCTGCCCTCAATGTATGTAAAAGTCAGGCAACTTAGAATCTGTCCAACTCAACTGCTGCTGATGATCTCTGAAGCCTGAAATGATCTGAAATATTGTGATCTCCTGTAGCATCATTTCTTCTCTAAGAAGGAATACGATCAAGCCCTGGGAAGTAAAGACATCAAAAGTTGTATCTCTTGACGCACATAGGAAAGCATTTAAAAATGATTTTTATAAATGTGAGTCAGATCACCTGAGATGTACTAAAGGCATCACACTGTCACGTTGTCTCTTCCACAGTGTCCTTTATTGTGGGAACATCACAATATTTTCCCATATCTGTCACCCAGCTTTGTCTTTTCCATGTTGTTCACAGAACCACTGGTTCCTCATGTCTTTCCCCTTCTAAACTGTGTCCTTTTTCTGTGTGTAATATTTATGAAGAGTTCTTAATTTTTGAGAAGGGATAGAAATCATCAGTTGCTCTGACATAGGTATATTTCTCAGGATTCTGTTTCTGATAAGTGCACTAGTGTTTCCTTCCACTAATCTAAATTAATATAAAGAAGCTATATTTTATTTTATTTCTCACATGTATCTACCTGAGCTCTTCTGTCAGATTACATTCTCTTTGAGGGCAAAGCTTGTATCTCTTAAACATCTAGCAACGAATTAACCTAGTATATTCTAATAAATACAATAGTTTCCTGCCTCTGTTAGCTGTGTTGTGTCTAAGTAAACATTATTTTAAAGAATTTTGGGCAGGTCAGAACTCACTGGTTTGGGAATCAGAAGAACACTGAATTCCCAAGTCTGACATCCCAAGTCTAACTTTGGGCTAATTTGTCCTGATTTTTAGCATTTTTTTTTTCATTTTTCCAGTATTGTTTTTCTTTTGTCTGTAAAACTAAGGGATTTGGGCTAGACATTCTCTAAAATTTCTATTATTCTGTGATTCTGATTAAACTATATAGTGTTGTGGAAGTACATTATTATAGATCTTAAATATATATTTCAGTTATCCTGGATTAAGATGAAAATTGAAGCCTAAGACTGTAAGTTGTTTTGTTTATTTTTTTCAAAACAAGAAACCTGAGGGCCTGATAAGCTGTTGACACAAGTGCTTTTGAGAAGGGAAGATGGAGTAATTACTGAGTCACGTTTAAATAGACAAAGGAAAAGGTTGGTAAATATTTATATATCCTCATTTATCACAAAATTAGAGTAAATCTGTACTTACCTGTGTTTAGTTATTAAAAAAGCAATGGAGTTTATTTCTCAGTTTACTTAAAGGGTGAGGGAAACTTTCTTACAACATTGCAATTTTTAATCGTTCCAAAGGCAGTTGGCTTATACATTTGAGGTTATATTTATTATAATTAAGTTCATTTGATAAAAATGTTATATAAAACTGTATTTATTTAAAATAATGAACTATCATGGGAGATTGTACATGCTAAAATCTGTGATAATTAACCTGCTATGACCTCACCAATTTTCCTTAATTAACTCAACTAGTAAGGAAATGGCAACCCACTCCAGTGTTCTTGCCTGGAGAATCCCAGGGACGGGGGAGCCTGGTGGGCTTCCGTCTATGGGGTCACACAGAGTCGGCCACGACTGAAGTGACTTAGCAGCAGCAGTACCAAAAGCATATTTTTAGAATGAGAACACAACTTAGATGCTATTCCCAATAAATAGTTATCTTATAAGTAAAATAAATATCTTTAACAGATCAACTTTAAAACATTAGATAGAATATTGTTCCAGTTGTTACTAAGAAATCTAATAGTCATCTCAACCTATCATTGAAAATGGAACAAACTAATACTCCTTTTTTTTTTTTTTTTTTAACTAAAAGTCTCGGATTTGATCACATATGATGTGGAGCACCTTTTCACATGCTATTTGTCATTTGTATATCTTAGTTGGTGTCTATTAAGGTCTTTGGTCCATTTTTAATTGGTTGGTTTATTTCCTTATTGTTGAGTTTTAAAGTTCTTTGTGTATTTTGAATAAGAGTCCTTTATCAGATATGACTTTTTGCAAATATGTTCTCCTAGTTTGTGGTTTTTCTCTTCATTCTCTTGACAGTGTCTTACACAGAGCGGAAAAATTTGATTTTAACAAACTGCAGCTCATCAATTCTTTCTTTCATGGATAGTTCTTTTGGTGTCGTACTTAAAAAGTCATCATAAATTCAAGGCTATCTAGATTTTCTCCTGTATTATCATCTGGGATTTTTACATTTTGCTTTAACATTTAAGTCTGTGATCCATTTTGAGTTATTTTTTATGAAGGGTGTAACGTCTGTGTCTAGATTCATTTTTTTTACATGTGGTTGTTCAGTTGTTCCAACATCATTTGTTGAAAGGCTGTCTTTATCCACTGTATTGCCTTTATTCTTGTCAAAAATCAGTTGACTCTCTCTTTTTGGGTCTATTCCTAAGCACTCTATTCTGTGTCATTGAACTTTTTGTCTGATGCAAATTAAAGCAACAACAAGATACTACTATACACCTATTAAAATGCCCCAGATCCAAAACACTGACAGCACCAATACTGGCAAAGATGTGGAGCAACAGGAATTCTCATTCACTACTGGTGGGAAGGCAAGATGGTATAGCTGTTTTGGAAAATGGTTAGGAGGCTTCTTGCAAAATAAAAATACCACATGGTATAGCAATTGTACTATTGTATTTACTCAAAGGAGCTGAAAACTAGTATTCACACAAAACCTGCACATGGATATTTGTGGTAGTTTTATTTATAATGGCCAGAATTTGGAAGCTACCAAGTTGTGTTTCTATAGGTGATTGGGTAAACAAACTGTGGTACATCCAGATAATGGAATATTATTCAGTGCTAAAAGAAATGAACGGTCAAGCCATGAACAGACATGGAGGAAATTTAAATGCATTTACAAAATGAAACAAGCCAATCTGAAAGTGCTATATACTATATAAATCTAACTAAGTCATGTTGGAAAAGGCAAAACCATGGAGACAGTAAAAACTGTGGAGACAGTGGTTGCCAGTGGTTGGTGGGGAGGGAGGAATAAATAAATAGAGCACAGAGGATTTTTATAGCAGTATAGGTACTGTCATGGTAGATATGTGCTGTTATATGTTTATTCAGAGCTGTAGAATGTATACTGCCAAGAGTGAACCCTATTGTGACCTATGGATTTGGGTGAAAATGGTGACTCTGTGTAGATTCAATGAGTGTAACAGAGGTACCCCTGAAGTGGGGGAAGTTGATAATGGGAGAGGCTACGTATGTGTGTGTGGAGGGGGCAGGGAATATACGAATATCTCTGTATCTTATTCTTCATTTTACTGTGAACCAAAGCTGCACTCAAAAAGTTTAGAAAAAACTCTCACACCCAGAATATCTTTAACGGATTTATTACATTTCTAGAAAAGTCAAACAAATCTCATGTTTGGTTTTTGACAATTCAAAACAACTGTTTATACAAACCTCCTTCCTCTAGGCTCAGCTCCTAGGAAAACAATATTATATGACTCTTGGCACAACAGAAATAGTATTGGTCTCCTTGTCTCCTCTTCAGGCCATGCTGGGTGCTGGTTGGTTGCTACTCTAACCCCCACAACTCAGGAAAGTGGTTAAGTATTATTGGACCGCTTGGGTTGCTCTGGGTCTAGAAACAGAACATTCCCTCCTATTGTCATGGGCTTGTGTTTTAACTCCAGCTGGGTGGTGGGTAACAAGCTGAAAAAGCAATAGAAATCTTAGGTAAACTGTGACCGAGTATATGAAATGTATAGCTAGTAATGACATTTTTTGAGAATAAACATAATTACATGCCACTTCACTTGAACCAAAGGTGTTAAAGATGAATTTATATAAAAAATTATATTTTCTCACACTAATTTATAGTGTCAATCACTATAAATTAAAAATGAATTGCCATCTAAAATAGGGCTTTTGATAGACTGACTTAATATTTTTTGTTCAAAAAGTTTAAATAGACTGCAATCTCCATAACATATTGGCATGTACAGTACGAGTAGAAATGTGCTTGGGGTTCCCAGGTGTTGCTAGTGGTAAAGAACCCACCTGCCAATGGAAAAGACATAAGGGGCGCTGGTTTGATCCCTGGGTTCGGAAGATCCCCTGGAGAAGGAAATGGCAACCCACCTCAGTATTCTTGCCTGGAGAATTCCATGGACAGAGGAGCCTGACAGGCTACAGTTCATAGGGCCACAAAGAGTTGGACACAACTTAGCATGCATGCACATGGTGCTTGGGTTGAACTTCCACTCAAGCCATTAATTTTCCCACTACTGCAAATCTCAAGGTCCCTGTTATCTTTCAGTTATTCTAGACACATCAGAAAATAATTTCCCCCTTGATTTGAAATACCAATATTGTACTCATGGAACCCAGAACTTTATTTTTGGAGTAGAAACCTTGCAATGAGGTTGCAAGGGCTCTTTTCTGTAATTTCCCCTTTTCTCATCAACTTCCTTTTTAAGAGAATCACTACATTAATACCTCATGACCCTAACCATGACCCCAATTATTTGGCTCAGCATGCATAACACAACCCAAGTCCGAATCACCTCTCTGAGACTTTTGATCATCAGGCTAAGAGAAGGGTCAGTGACTCTCTATGGGCTAAAACGTCAGGGTGTCAAACGTCATTGATGTTGGAAGACATGTTTTCCAAATGTGAGAAGGATGAACTATTGCAAGAGAATAATGAAGCCATTTTTAAAGAAGCAGTGAAGGGAGTGTGGAGGCATTCTGAGGAGTCTCCCGTACCTGATTCCAGGTGTGCCTGAAGCCAGTTGTGGCTTTGCTGCTGTTATTTTACAAGGTACTTATGTATTCCCCCAGTATATTCTCATTTTGCTTCAGACTGCTGGGATTTTGTCACTTATGCCAAAAAGGATCCAACACACACAGCTTCTTTTATTGCCCTGTGTTCTGATTATCAACAGTGCTCAATGAAGCTAGACTGAAATTCCATATTCTAGAAAATTATATAAGATCTGTGGTCTCTTCAGGATGGACTTGAGTTTGAAGCTGAAAATTATGGAGACTGGTCCACCAATAGCTTTCTATTTATCAGTTCAAAACCTGGATATTGAGTTAACTTGGAATAGTGGATATGAATATTCAAGGCATATGAAGAAATATGGATGTGAGTCTATGTGTCATATAGAGTTGCATATTCCTTTATGGGTGAGAAAAATTAAGGAAAAATACCCTAGAGGTGGAAGTTCTCTTAGAGATCATTTAAGGCATGCTAATCTTTCTCAGATGGATAAACTGAGATAAGAATGGGGAATTGATTTATAGTACTTAGCAATGTGACTGTGTTTTTTAACTTTTAAATCAGTGTTCTCTATGGAATTATCTGCGGACCTGGGTTCAATCCCTGGGTTGGGAAGATCCCCTGAAGGAGGGCATGGCAATTCACTCCAGTATTCTTGCCTGGAGAATCCCGAAAGACAGAGGAGCCTGATGGGCTGCATGCAGTCCATGGCTTTGCCAAGAGTGGGACACAACTGAGTAACTAAGCACACACACATCGAAGAAAACAGACTTGCTTTTTAAGTTTTCTCTCTTGGTCTCAGTTTGTTTTTTTATAAACTGGTTTATATCAGATAATTACTAAGATTCACTCTGACTCTAATATTCTATGGTTCAATGATTTTATGCTGTGTAAAATCATTAGAGTGTTTATATCGTGTCAAAGGACTTTGATTTTGTTTGAAAATCTGCATTAAAATGCTACATCTAAAAGAGAAAAGACTGAGAGAGAGGAGTAGAGGTAGGCCATGGGACCAAAAACCCCAAAAGTGTCACAAATTAAGATAAAAATTGATTTATTTGTTGGTAATTTACAAGTTGAATCTTTATTGGCTTTTAAGAATCATCTTGCATTTTATATCTGGCTTATAAACATTTTGCCATTTACTTTTTTACATTTAGTCTAAACAGTGTTTTTCAATTAAAAATATATCAGAATGAGGTTCAGGGAATAATTCAGTATAGAATACTTACAGCTTCAGTCTTGAGGATGAAATGTGCTATATTTTAGCTATAATGATACTATTGAATTAGTAGTCATATCTTAAAGTGAGTTATAGGGAAACTATTAGCAGTAATGTGTTTCTGGGTAGAAATTTCCATGACATTTTAAGAAAGACAAATTCCAGCACACTCATTTTATTGAGAAATTGGTTTGAATCTAGGTTTTACCACTTATTATCTGGGTGTCCTTGGGCAAGTTATCCAAACCTTTCTAAGACTGAGATTCCTTTTGTGTAAACTGAAGATAGCTCAGCTCAGCTCAGCTCAGTCACTCAGTCGTGTCCGACTCTCCGTGACCCCATGAATCACAGCACACCAGGCCTCCCTGTCCATCACCAACTCCCGGAGTTCACTCAAACTCATGTCCATCGAGTCGGTGATGCCAGCCAGCCATCTCACTCTCTGTTGTCCCCGTCTCCTCCCGCCCCCAATCTTTCCCAGCATTAGAGTCTTTTCCAGTGAGTCAACTCGTCACATGAGGTGGCCAAAGTATTGCAGTTTCAGCTTTAGCATCAGTCCTTCCAATGAACACCCAGGATTGATCTCCTCTAGAATGGACTGGTTGGATCTCCTTGCAGTCCAAGGGACTCTCAAGAGTCTTATGCAACACCACAGTTCAAAAGCATCAATTCTTCGGCCATCAGCTTTCTTCACAGTCCAACTCTCACATCCATACATGACCAAGGGAAAAACCATAGCCTTGACTAGACGGACCTTGGTTGGCAAAGTAATGTCTCTGCTTTTTAATATACTATCAAGGTTGGTCATAACTTTCCTTCCAAGGAGTAAACTTAATTCAAAGGATCGTTGTCAGTATTAAATGAGATCCTGTGGGTCAAGAGCTTAGCATGTATTGTTTAACATGTGGTAGGTTTTCAGGGTTGCTCCTAGAAGTAGACTCTATCAAAGTATGATATTCAAACTGTAGATTTCTGTTGCATTCTCATAAATAAAGTGACCTTATTAAATCAGGGACATAAGTCTTTAACACTTAATCGGAAGGTATCAATCCAAACATATATTTTTAAAGATTGTTAAAACTTGTACTTCATATTTATAGAGCTTTTGTGGTTTACCATACTTATAAAGGATGGGGAACACATGTACAACCGGGGCAGATTCATGTCAATGTATGGCAAAACCAATACAATATTGTAAATTAATTAGCCTCTAATTAAAATAAATAAATTTAAAAAATAAATAAATAATAAAATAAAAGTACCAAAAACAGGAGTGTGTATAAGTTTTTGAATTTTTTCTGTCCACCAAATAACCATACAGTTATTTGCACTGTTCAGATACACTGATTTAGAGAGTTGATATTTACACAGCTAGTCGGTATTGGTACTGTCACCAGGGATCAGATCTTCTGACTACTTCTGGCACAGTGCTCTGATTAATGAACATTTATTAAGCATTTATTAGGAACAAAGCACCATGATGAGCACTGAGAGAGAGAGATGGGAGGGTGCACCCACTGCTTTGTTTACCCAGCACTGCTCCCTCCAACTGTCCTTTATAGGAACTTCCCAATTTTCTAAGAACTGTGGCCACCATCAGTCTCTAGCCATAGCGTGCCTGAGAGCTTCCATGTCCGCCTCATGCCAGCCATAGTAAGCAGGCAAAGAAACCACCTGATAGAAAAACACATGATTCAGAAATCCTTTAATAGGAGAGAGAGGAAGGGAGAGGGAGGGAGAGGAGGGAGTGGGAGAGGGAGAGTGAGTTATCTTGGTGTATGGTCTATAAAATGCGGCACTTTGGAAATGAAGGCAGTTAACATTCTGTCGCTAAGAGGAAGAAGGCTATCTAAGGTGAGACAGAAAAACCAAGTAGATATTCAGATGCCAGTCACGATGTGAGACAGAGTTCTAACTTTCTAGTTTTTCTCGAGCCCAACTGCATTTTTTTCTTGGTGTTTCATGATCCACTCCAGTGTCCTTATGATAAATCCTCCCTTTTTTTGGTTATGCTAGTTAGAATTTTTGTTATATGCAACAAAGATTGAGAATTAATACCAATATCAGAATTAAAGACATGAGTTCTCTGCTCCTGTGACCAAGAAACCAACATTACTACTTCCACATGACTCATATTAGGCTAGTTACTTAGGAAGTAGTGGGGAGCTTATTAAAATACAGATTCCAAGGCACACTTTACATATTCTGGTTCAGGATGTCTGCAATTTGGCCTGGAAATCTGTATTTCAAACAAAATTTTCAAGTGATTCTGATTGACAACCAGAATGTGAAACCTCTGGCAGAAATATTTTTGTAAAAGTTTGAGGGACATGGCAATATAACTCAAAGATGGTGCGGCTCATGTCAGCGATAACACATCAGCTGTATTGCAGTTTGAATATTGATTAGAGAGTAAAATTAAGCTTTTCCTCTTATAGGGCTGCTGTTGCTTTAATGTGTTAGGATAAGGAGAAGAGAAAAGGCAGTTGCAGTCAGACCTGGGGATAAAGGGTTTGGTGGAAAAGGGGGAGCACCAGAATGGAAGATCAGAATGGAAGATCTTACTTAGGAAAGGAGGAAGAAGTGATAGCTCGGCAGAGGAAGTGGCCATTTGTCTGCCTGACTCATAAGGGCAATAGTCACAGCATTAGGCATCTCTGGCCAGAAACAAGGTGGGGAAAGCAAAGCAGAACAAAAACTCTTCTGGTGGAAGAAGTCATTTCCATGTCTTTGTATCTCCTTTCTAGACCTGGCCTCTGATGGGAAGGTAGCTCACAGATGTAGAGGTTATTTCCCTTATCTTTGCCTCCTTACCTCACAGGCTTTTGCCAGATGGAGAATTTGGGAAGAACTACTTCCTGCCCCCAAATTGACCCTGCCGTAGTTTACATTTATCTCAGCATCTTTTCAGAAATGCAGTTCATCAGCAATTCATGGGGCAGCTATAACCACAGTCAAGCTCCAAGGACACTAATGAGGTGTTTTTCCATTTGAGCAACACAAAGAGGTCCATGGATCCTGCTAGCACCCTAGAGGTAAGTGTGAGAACAATCAGAATGGCCTTAGGATTGAAGTGAGGAGAAGGGATGGCATTCTTGTGTTGTTTCCTGACTGCCAAAAATCAATTCTGGGAAATGGAAACTGAGTGTGGTTAAATTCTCAGTATCTTAGAGTATCATTGCAGGAGGAAACTTAGAGATTATCCGGTCTGTAACTCTCTGAGTCCCAGAGAATGGAAGTGACCTGTCTAGAGTCATCTAGCTGGTGGGAAAGCCAGATCTAGAATTTAGATCTTCCAACACTGAGCTCAATGTTCAATAAATGCTCTACAAATAGTAAGGCTTTGTATGGTATACCCCAAACAAAATTGCTATAAGTAAAACTCATGACTGTATACAGCATAAGAACATAGTCAGTATGAGAAGCAGAGTTATAGCAATGATTATATTAGTCACTTCAGGCTGCCATAACAAAATACCATGGTCTGAGTAGCTTAAACAATAGAAATTAATTCCTCTCGTTTCTGGAAGCTGGAAACTCTAAGATCTAAGTGCCAGTGAATCTGGTTCCTGTGAGGACTTTCTTCCTGGCTTGCAGGCGGACAGCCACCCTCTTGCTGTGTCCTACCACAGCCAGGAGGTGGGGGCACGGTGGAGAGAGAGGGAGGGGTGAGGGGAGAGAGGGAGTGCGCATGAATGAGCAAGCTCTGGTGTCTGCTCTAGCAAGGGTATTTATTAATCCCATTGGATTAGGTCGCCACCTCTTATAAACTCACCTTACCTCATTACCTCCTTAGAAACTGTATCTCCACGTAGTTGCTTTGGGGATTAGAGCTTCAACAGATGGGTTCTGGAGGGACATCACTCGGTCTGCAGCAGAGTCGTTTTGGGAGTGGACCCCTGTCCCTGTCTTTCTGTCTGTCCCATGGTCACACTGATAAGTTACCTGAAGGCAGGCACTTGGTCCCTCTGCTAACACCAAGGATGCCGCTCTTGAAAACGGAGGCAAAAGTATTGACCAATAATGACACCTTACCTTACACCTATTTTATTTTCTGTGGTGTTTCCTTATGAAGAAAGCAAAGGTCCACAGGAAAACTCAGTCTAGTACAAGACCACTAACACTGATAATTCTCTTAGAGAGACAAATGGAAGCATCAACGTTAGTTGACTTAAACTGAGCAGTTGTACAAACAGAAACTGCACAGATCCACATCGCTTATCTACAATTCCCAAGTCCAGGAAGCGTGGACATCTGACCGTGTTTCTGTAAGTGTGCAGAAAGTTCATTTAGTAGTAAAGCCTGACTTGTCAAAAAGCAAGGCTGTTTATTGTCCTTCCTTTGCCCACTTATTCAGTTCAGTTCAGTTCAGTTCAGTCGCTCAGTCGTGTCCGACTCTCCGCGACCCCATGAATCACAGCACGCCAGGCCTCCCTGTCCATCACCAACTCCCGGAGTACACTCAAACTCATGTCCACAGAGTCGGTGATGCCATCCAGCCACCTCATTCTCTGTCGTCCCCTTCTCCTCCCGCCCCCAACCTTTCCCAGCATCAGAGTCTTTTCCAGTGAGTCAACTCGTCGCATGAGGTGGCCAAAGTATTGCAGTTTCAGCTTTAGCATCAGTCCCTCCAATGAACATCCAGGATTGATCTCCTTTAGAATGGACTGGTTGGATCTCCTTGCAGTATAAGGAACTCTCAAGAGTCTTCTCCAACACCACAGTTCAAAAGCATCGATTCTTCGGCGATCAGCCTTCTTCACAGTCCAACTCTCCCATCCATACATGACCACGGGAAAAACCATTGCCTTGACTAGACGGACCTTGGTTGGCAGCCCACTTATTAGGAACATTTAAATATTTTGTTGAAGAAATAGTAAAGCGTTTGATTATGAAATCCTTCCCCAGATCCTGCAGAGATTTGAGTAGTATATAATAAAAAGGTCCTGAACTATCCTTCTAAACCCAAATAAGTATGAATTCTTGAAACACATGTGGCCCCCAAGGTTTTGGACCGGGAAATTAGAGTTTATACTAAAGAGAACCTGAAATGAAATGGACTGAAATGACATGTGATATCATAGATGGGGAGGCTGGGGGAGGAGTAAGATTAAGCAGAGGTGATTGTTTGCCCAGAGTTCCCAGAAAATTAGCTTTTGCCAAAATCATCGGAATGGGTGTGGGTGAGCAGGTGACTGAGTTGAGCAAAATTGGCCATTCTGTGTCTGCCTGACTCGAATTACTGTGAGTGGGGTCATGAGACTCTTCAACTGAAATGTTTAGCTCAAAATATATGGATCTGTATTGTGCAGGCTCCTGAGGAGGAGAGCCCTTGTGATTTTGAAGCAGCAAAAAGAATGTAGCTGTTTCAGGAACTTGGCAATGCCGTCTGACCTGGAAGGTTGACCCACAGGGAGAAGCTGACTTTATGCTATTTCCTTCTTATTCATCTCTTCTTGTTGGGACTTTGCCCAATCACTTGATCCGTGTGCTTCATTTTTCATTTAAGTGTACATGGTGTGAATAGCTTCCCTTACTCTGTTCTGGATCAACACATAAAATATCACTGAAAAAATACTTTAAGTATACAGGAGTTGTTTGGAAGGTTACTTGATAGCATAGACTTTGGTTTTAGTACAGTGACCTTGGGGTTGGGAGTCATGCCTCTAGTTTCAGACTTGATATTAACTTCCAGTGTGACTTGAGCACGTCACTTCCCCTTTCTCTAGACTTGCTTCCTTATTTAGAAAACAAAAGGCTTGGAATTGATGATCTTTGAGGTCTCTTTTATGGTTAATACTGAACCTATAAATGACAAGATGAATCCTGATAATTATAACAGGACTCCAGTTTGCTTAGCAATGGATAGCTTATAGACAACTTTCATATCCTTTAAACCATTGGATACTTAAGACAAACCTGTACTGTATGCTGGTCAGCTAGATATTATTGTTGTCCTCTAAAGAAGTTCAGAGAGGAGAGACATTGGTTGACCAAGGTCACAGAACAAACTGGAGTCTATAAAGAAAGGACCAGCCCAGGTTTTCTGACTCCCTGACTGCCTCACCTGTACTCTTTCCACTCTGCCTCACTCCTTGACTGGCCTCAGGGTTGTCTTGCTCTCCGCAGCATCACAAAAGTACACGTATAGTTGTGTGCTCACAAGAAAAGAGCATTACTTATGGCCAGTTGTAGGTGGACAAATTACTTATGCCGTGTGTCAGACTGCGGAAGTTGCTGATGCCAGGTTCAGAGAGGGGGCTAGGGTAGTTACAGGAAATGTGAAGCTACCTGTGTGTGTGACAGGGCCAATGAAATGCTCAAGCCAAGCACGCTGGAAGAAGCAGAAGGAGGTGAGGAAGCTTAGCGTGGGGTTGAAATGCTCAAGCCAAGCACGCTGGAAGAAGCAGGAGGTGAGGAAGCTTAGCGTGGGGTGAGGTGCCACAGTCAAGTGGAGATAGCTGATGCATTCCCTGAGAAACCACACTTGTGACCTGTCTCACATCCAAACATTTTCCAAAGCCTAGTGTTTGGGCCTAGGTTGAGTAGTATTTTCTACCTTTTGACAGTGTGATGTTTGGGGAGAAAATACCCAGGAAGTGTTGTAGCTTTTGTTAGTCAAGACATTGGTTTTCCTTGTTGTTAACAGCTGAGAAGTTATCAGCAGATGCAGTTTCAGAAATGTATGAGAGAAAAAGACAAAAAGAGGAGAGCCAGATCTCTCTGAGCCTTGGTTTCCTCATCTGCAAATGAACCTGGCATTCAAGGCCCTCTGCCATCTGGCTCCAGCCTTCTGTAGCGCCACCCCTCTGCATACAGACATCCTTTGGTATATATGCAGGGGATCAGTTCCAGGACCCCCTGTGATACCAAAATCTACTTATGCTCAAGTCTCTTACATAAAATGGTACCATATTTGAAGATAACCTATGAACACCCTCCCATGTGTTTTAAATCACCTCTAGGTTACTTATAATAACTAATACAATGTAAATGCTGTGTACATAGTTGCCAGTATGGCAAATTCAAGTTTTTCCATTTAGAACTTTAGGGACTTTTAAAATATTCTTGTTCTGTGGTTGGTTGGATGTGGAACCTGTGGGTTTGGTGGCTGACTGTACTCTAAAAATCCCTACTTCTCTCTCCTGCCCACAAGGCAACCTGACTCTGCTTTTGCTTCTCTAAGCCCCTCTCTCCCTGATCTGTTCTCACTGGTGTAATTCTCTGTATTTCTAATGCCATGAAGCTTCCCCTGAATGTCCTAACTGGAAGCAGTCACTTGTTCTGACTTGCAGATGCTGCTTATCAATTTCCACTTTGTTTCATGTCCTGTGCTCTTGCCCAGCTGGCATCCTTGATGGCAAATGCATCACTATGTACCATGCCCTCCCCAGAACTGTGTATTTACTTCACAGTGATGTAGGATCATAATAGATATCTGAATGAAGGGATAAATGAGCTCTAAGGTCCCTTATAACCCCAACTCACTATGATTTAAAAGCAACATAATACCCATTAAGAAGCCAGATTAATAAGAATCCATTTTTGAAGTGGGATACTTTTTTACAAAGTTATCGTTGAGACTTGTCCAGTCAAAAACTAAACTGTCTTGGCTGAATTATTCCTGTTTTTTAAAAAAGAAATCAGTTCAAAGGTAGGTGCCATGTGGTACCAGAAGTACTGCCTGGGGAGGGTTAATGTTGAGATCCTGTTTTGTTTCTTACTAGTGGGTGTGACAAGTCACGTCCCTTTTCTGAGCTCGATTTCTTCAACCTAAAGATGTTGAGATCAGTTCCACAGAGTTGTTGGGAGGGGTCGATGTGATAATGGATGTGAAAGTGCTTTGCAAACTGATAAGAACTCCAACTAAAAGGGGTTATCATTATCATTATTTCAGAAGTAATTTACATGGGATATAAATGCAATCTCTAGAGCTCCTTTGAGCCTCTAAGTGTACAGACTGTATTTTGAAGTTTATATCATACCCAATATGGGGTTGAACAGCAGCCAACTCCTGTTAACAGCCGTGGGTCCTAATTTACAGAGTAACTTTCCTCTGAGCTCAAGAGCTGTTAAAGCTGGACCCATCGATCCTCAATCAATTTCCATTCAATCGTTGATTCAACAAATGTTTTCTGTATTCCTACTAAGTGTCAGGCAGTATTTTTGGTGGTGGTTTGCTGATATTGTTAAGGTCCTGTTCCTTTAGGGGAAACTGCAGATCCATAGAAGAAAAGGGACTGTACATGCCACATGCACAGACAGGGTGCAGCTCAGAGATTAGGGTAGGTAGTGGCCAGCACTGTGTTAAGAATAATCGTTTCAGGAACTGAAGCCGGGTGCCTTTGGTTTGAGTCATGTGTCTTCATCTACTGCAAACTGTGCCTTTGCCTTATTTGTCGATAATAAGAGATGATGTCAGTCACATTGTGTGACCCGAATTGCATGCCTTAGGTTTCTGAGTTGCTTTGGTCAGCTCAGTTTCAGACGTTTTGGAGAGGAAAGTTTCAAAGTAGCCTATTGATTAAGAGACATGTGAGTCTGTCTCAGAGCTGACTCCTACAGAGCCCCGCACCTGGGGGAGACACATTTCACATCGTTGCAATTTCACTTTTATCCTTCAGAGAAAATAGGCCCTTTCTTCCAAGTGGAGGATTTTTGAGATGCTGGGATAAAAGCTCCCCTTTCATGTACAGGTGACTCAGAGAGCAGGGAGTCAGAAAGATGTGGTCCTCCAGCCCAAGATGACAGCTCAGAGACATTTCCTACCAACGGTTCTGAGAGAGCATCCACAGCTTTAGCCAGAATTGGGAAATTACATAGATCATTTGTGCCATTTCCAACAGTATGATTGTTACAGTGAATATGACACATTTGCTAAGGGGTTATGGACCTAGAGAAAGACACAGAGATGACAAGACTCTCTCCTTTCCAAAAACTCACTATGGGGTGATCAGGAACATACAAAAATATTTAGAAGGGGCCACTCATTCAACACATGGCTCTTGACAGGGTTTGTTTACCTGTATAATAACTCTTCAAAGAGAGTAAAGAGAATTTGGTTGAACCAGGAGAGTTTTTTTCTTTTGTTTTATTTCTAAGTTGTGCTGTTTCCGATAGCTTTGTAGGTTATCAGAAGAATTTGGGCAAGAAAAGATTTTTCAACTTGATATAAACTTTCACTTCTGAAAGATGAATAAATTCTACAGATCTACTGTACAACATAGTGCATACATTATATATTATTTATAATAATATTATGTCATGCAGTTAAGCATTTGTTAAAAGGGTAGAACTTACGTTAAGCATTCTCTTCATGAAAAAGTGAAAGTGAGTCAGTCGTGTCTGAGTCTTGGAGATCTTCTCCAGCCCCGGATTGAACCCTGGTCTCTGCACTGCAGGTGAATTCTTTACCATCTGAGCCACCAGAGAAGCCCAGTATTTCTATACCCCCACACAAAGGTAAAACAACCCACTACTACCAACAATAAAAATAAAGGGGCACAAAGAAACTTTCAGAGATAATGGATATATTTGTTGCCTTGATTGTGGTGATGGTTTAAAGGGTGTGTGCATATGTTCAAACACATCAGATCATGAACATTAATTATGTAAAGTTTTTTTGTGTGTATCAGTTATACTTCAATAAAGTATATCTTTTTTTGTTTGTTTGTTTACCAAAAAGACTGAGTGGGAATAGCACATTCCAGAGGTGAATGCTGTTCTAGGGACAGGAAAGCAGAAGCTGCTCCTGGGCACCTAGAGCAGTTCTGTTGGAGGACTCCACAGAAGAGTGGAGTGGAGCAGGCAAGTAATGTTGGAAAAGGTTTTTTGGTATCACCTTGACAGCCAGCTTTATTTACTTCTGTCTAACTGGAGGCACAATACTGTGGAAGTGCTACTGGGAAGAATCTAATGGTTGTTCACGTACAACCTAAATCCTTGATGTGTAGTTACCATTTCACAGTTCATCCAGTCTTTTATAAGCCATAGAAATCTGACTTCTGGACAACTGGAAATCTGACTTCTTCTCAATTAAAGAATGATATAGAAATTCTTGATGAATAAGGACTCAGATCTATCATGATGGTTTTTCCAACCACTGCTTTGATTGCGATGTGGTGTGAATATCACAAATACTTTGCTTGCTTTTGGCAAAATGGCCCTAGAAATCAATAACCATAATAGATCATTGGTTTTATTGATAAATAATATATTGGCTTGGATGAGACAAAGAAGAAAATTCTCATCTTTAATTTGACTATTCATTTGGGTTATAGAATTGCGTTTCTCCTTGGTTTGGTGGTGGTGGTTTAGCCACTTGGTTGTGTCCGACTCTTGCAACCCCATGAACTATAGCTTGCCAGGCTCCTGTGTCCATGAGATTCTCCAGGCAAGAATACTGGAGTGGGTTGCCATTTCCTTCTAGAGGGGATCTTCCCAACCCAGGGATCGAACCTGGGTCTCCTGCATTGCAGGCAGATTCTTTACCAGCTGAGCTATGAATCACTTCTCCTTGGTTTAAGTGTCAGTAAATATGTAGGTATACATTTGGGAAATAGTTCTTCTTGTTCTTCACTTAGCTGGAAAGATTACAATAAGTGCAGTGTTGTCAGTGATTCAGTAGCCAGTATGCTTGCCTGGTTTTCTAGTTTTTGTCAAAGTAATGTATTTAGTTTAAGTATTTCTGTTTCAAGTTCTTTATCAAATAAATACTTATAAGAGAATGTTTCTATACCTCCACTCTTTCTGAAATACTCAGAGCCCCAAACTCTGTGATAGAGCAGTGTAGAACAGTGGATTGGACCTGACCCCAGGATGCAGGTGGAATGAATTCCACAGAGATTATACCACTTACCAGTTTTGTGATATTGTGAAAATCACATACCTGCTATGGGCCTTGATTTTCCTTCAGGAAATTTCCCTTTCCTGCCTTCAACTAATATTTTTTGGTGTCTGTTAGATGTGATGATGCACTGTGCTAGATATTGTATGTGTGAATCTGTGATGCTTTCCCTCTGAAAAGCTTAAATTCTGAAAGAGGATACTT
This sequence comes from Moschus berezovskii, assembly GCF_049115385.1. Taxonomy (NCBI): domain Eukaryota; kingdom Metazoa; phylum Chordata; class Mammalia; order Artiodactyla; family Moschidae; genus Moschus; species Moschus berezovskii. The sequence continues at coordinate 96,449,036 of NC_142460.1, forward strand.
AAGGTCACCCTGCAGTGTTAGTCATAGAGGACAAAGCTATGGGGCTCTATGAGAGCCCAGTGACGAGCATCGAATAACACTGGATGATAAGAGGAAAGCTTCCTGGAGGAGCTGACGCCTGTGTTGGATTTTGAGTGAAAGTGAAGTGAAAGTGAAAGTTGCTTGGTCGTGTCTGACTCTTTGTGACCCCATGGACTCAGTCCATGGAATTATCCAGGCCAGGATACTGGAGTGGGTAGCCTTTCCCTTCTCCAGGGGATCTTCCCAACCCAGGGATGTGGGAACTCAGGTCTCCCACATTGCAGGTGGATTCTTTACCAGCTGAGCCAGAAAGAAAAGGGAGTGTGGAGTCTTCACATGCAGGAAGGGTAATACAGATGAATGCACGGAGGCAGGGAACAGTACAGTGCACTTGGGGAACCAATGGCAGGCACATGGTTGGAGACAAGGATAAGCATGGGGAGAGTTGGGAGGTGGGCTGGAAGTGTAGTGGTGAAGGTTCTTTTAGGCTAAGCTGAGACTAAATCATAATAATAGTAATGTAATATTATATAATAATAGTACATAAATAATATATCATAAACTGCTGTTAATAATAACTACCTTTTGTTGACAGAACTGAAAATAGAAGTTAAGTATATCTTTAGATTTTAAAGATTGCCAAGATTAGTATTGCAGAGTGCCTCACTTTTTACCAAACAGTTATTTCTAATACATGTCACACCATTTCATGAATGAAAACAAGGATTAAAAAGATCTGCTGGCTTAACCAAGACCTATTAATAATATCAAGAGCTGAGGAAGTAGGGAAATGATGTGCCCTTCCACGATGTAAAATTTTACAACTGTTCATTTAAATATCCACCAGAGTGGTTTGATAAACTCGTTCAAATATTAGCATATTCTTGAGAATAATAAGAGTTCAACTACTTGGTAGTATTTATCCTACTTTAGTTCTCCTGAACACAGACATTCAGGGTTATTTTTCATTTCTTGGCACAATTTTATGAGCATTCAAATTAAAACAATTTCTCACATTTATTGTAGCAGTAACATAGTAAACACTAAAAAGAGCAAATGTTTAAGTGAGAAAGAGCATTGGGAGAGAAGTGTTGAAATCCAGTTCACCAGTGATTACCAAGTTCAACCACATGTGAGGTTTAACCGCTCTAGCTAGCTTCATTGACTTATAAACTTGTGAATCTTAGGAATAAGCATTCACAAACTTGAAGAGTTGTAAGCACCGGAAATAATATATACAAAACACATAGTGCATGGAGTAAGTGGCTAATAAATTGTATTATCGCTCTTCAGGCTCTGTGCCAAGTGTTCTGTTCATTCCCCGGTCCAGAGAAGGACAGATGGGAGAGTCAATGAGATTTCTGTGGGAGCAGATGCCCTGGGAGACATCGAGATAGAAGGGCTGCTATCCTGAAGGTTGTTCTAGAGCTCAGAGTTAAGGAAGAGAGAGAAAAGCACAGCTGGAAGGTCATAAGTTGGATCTTGACAGCATACTGATTAGGGAGGTGAGGTAAAAGCAAGTCAGCTACAAAGGTGGTGGTCAAGGAGAGGGAGAATCCCAGATCAAATTGCCAAATGGATGAGGTCAAAGGGCAAAGATCTAAATTTGCATGTGGCCCATATTTCTTTTGTGCAGTCTCAACAACTTGGAAAGTCAAGGTGGGACCCTCAAAGGAGCCACAAAAGAAGGGATAGGTCCGGAAGAAAACACAGGTACAAGATTCAGCCTTTGCAAACAGAGAGCTAGTTTGGTAGTACAAGTATGGAAACAGTCAGCGGAGAGCATGCCCAGGGTTTTAGTAGAGGTAAATAAGTTACACCGCAAGGCACTTCCATGCAAGCAACTCCTCTTTTCCAACACGGTTACAACTACCTGAAATGGCAAAAGCCAATAGCACAGAAATTAAAACTGGCTCCTCGGAACTGGTCATGATTGTGTCCCTAGTGGGAATCTTGGAAGTGTTAAGGCCCCCTCATCGGTTCAGAACCTTTTTCGTCTTCATCCCCTCCCCACTCCAGGAACATCACACTATTTGCTACACCTCAAATCTACCCGACACTCTCTCTCCACTTAGAGTTTAATGCTGAAACTTCTGTTAGAAATGGCTTTCCCTTTTTCACTGGAAAGGCTGTTTCATCTTTCAAGGTTTCTTGCCCGTTCTCTGACTGGTAAAGAAATGTGCTGTCTTTCTTAAACTCCTACGGCCCTAGTTTATCCAAACACTGTGGTGAAAGATGTCTTATCTATGCAGTGTATGTCTGTGAGGCATGTGCAAAGGCCAAAAATTTAAGTTCGGGAAGTGACTGGTTGGATTTCTAAGTCTAGAGCTAACTTGCTGTGTATTTTGAGCAAGTAATATACCTTCTTGGAGTCTCAGTTTCTTAGTGTTCATATGTGGATCTAATAAGATAGTGTATACAAAGCATAGAAATGGTAGGGACCTAACAGAAGCACAAGATATTAAGAAGAGGTGGCAAGAATACACAGAAGAACTGTACAAAAAAGACCTTCACGACCCAGATAATAATGATGGTGTGATCACTCACCTAGAGCCAGACATCCTGGAATGTGAAGTCAAGTGGGCCTTAGAAAGCATCACTACGAACAAAGCTAGTGGAGGTGATGGAATTCCAATTGAGCTATTTCAAATCCTGAAAGATGATGCTGCGAAAGTGCTGCACTCCATATGCCAGCAAATTTGGAAAACTCAGCAGTGGCCACAGGACTGGAAAAGGTCAGTCTTCATTCCAATCCCAAAGAAAGGAAATACCAAAGAATGCTCAAATTACTGCACAATTACACTCATCTCACATGCTAGTAAAGTCATGCTCAAAATTCTCCAAGCCAGGCTTCAGCAGTATGTGAACCGTGAACTTCCAGATGTTCAAGCTGGTTTTAGAAAAGGCAGAGGCACCAGAGATCAAATTGCCAACATCCGCTGGATCATAGAGAAAGCAAGAGAGTTTCAGAAAAACATCTATTTCTGCTTCATTGACGGTGCCAAAGCCTTTGACTGTGTGGATCACAATAAACTGTGAACATTCTGAAAGAGATGGGAATCCCAGACCACCTGACCTGCCTCTTGAGAAACCTATATACAGGTCAGGAAGCAGCAGTTAGAACTGGACATGGAATAACAGACTGGTTCCAAAGAGGAAAAGGAGTATGTCAAGGCTGTATATTGTCACCCTGCTTATTTAACTTATATGCAGAGTACATCATGAGGAACACGGGGTAGAAGAAGCACAAGCTGGAATCCGGATAGCTGGGAGAAATATCAATAACCTCAGATATGCAGGTGACACCACCCTAATGGTAAAAAGTGAAGAGGAACTAAAAAGCCTCTTGATGACAGTGAAAGAGGAGAGTGAAAAAGTTGGCTTGAAGCTCAACATTCAGAAAACTGAGATCATGGCATCTGGTCCCATCACTTCATGGGAAATAGATGGGGAAACAGTGGAAACAGTGTCAGACTTTATTTTTGGGGGCTCCAAAATCACTGCAGATGGTGATTGCAGCCATGAAATTAAAAGATGCTTACTCCTTGGAAGGAAAGTTATGACCAACCTAGATAGCATATTAAAAAGCAGAGACATTACTTTGCCAGCAAATGTCCATGGCCATGGTTTTTCCAGTGGTCATGTATGGATGTGAGAACTGGACTGTGAAGAAAGCTGAGCGCCAAAGAACTGATGCTTTTGAACTGTGGTGTTGGAGAAGACTCTTGAGAGTCCCTTGGACTGCAAGGAGATCCAACCAGTCCATCCTAAAGGAGATCAGTCCTGGGTTTTCATTGGGAGGACTGATGCTAAAGCTGACACTCCAATACTTTGGCCACCTCACGTGAAGAGTTGACTCATTGGAAAAAACCCTGATGCTTGGAAAGATTGGGGGCAGGAGGGGAAGGGAACCACAGAGGATGAGATGGCTGAATGGCATCACTGACTCGATGGACATGAGTTTGAGTAAACTCTGGGAGTTGGTGATGGACAGGGAGGCCTGGTGTGCTGTGATTCATGGGGTTGCAAAGAGTCGGACAGGACTGAGCAATTGAACTGAACTGACAAAGCACTCAGCATGATGTTAGACTTATTAAGATGTTAAATTCAATGTATGATATTCACAATATACATGAATATAAATATAAGCTAGTCAAGCACCTTATACTGGGTTTTTAGGAGTCTGAGAAAGTTTTATTTCCTACATTACCACACGATCTTTTTTTTTTTTAACCACACGATCTTTAAAAAAATTTCTCTGATGATACATAGGAACAAATCTTTTTTTTTTTTTTTGCATTGATTTCTCTTCTGGGAATTCTGATTTGCAATGTGTCAAAAAGATGGATGAACTATTGCGTTTTTTTTTTTTTTTTTGATCTTAGTTCCCCCAAACAGGAACTGAACCTGGGCCCTTGGCAGGGAAAGCCTAAAGCCCTATCTACAGGACTAAAAGAGAACTTTTCTGTTTCCTGTTCTTCATTTCCTTTCAGTTTGATAGCTTTCTGACTCCCGTGGTCCCTCATTTAAGGTCTTAGTGACACCTGTTACATGATCTCCACCCTTGAAAAAATATATATATTTTTAAAAATCTCCAGTGTAACAAGGCACCATTCCATTAGTAATTCTCTGATCTCCATCTGTTCAGTTCAGCCACTCAGCTGTGTCTCTTTGTGACCCCATGGACTACAGCATGCCAGGCTTCACTGTCCATCACCAACTTCCAGAGCTTGCTCAAACTCATGTCCATCAAGTTGGTGATGCCATCCAGCCATCTCATGCTTTGTCGTTCCCTTCTCCTCCTGCCCTCAACCTTTCCCAGCATCAGGGTCTTTTTCAATGAGTCAGTTCTTTGCAACAGATTTCCAAAGTATTGGAGTTTCAGCTTCAGCATCAGTCCTTTCAATGAATATTCAGGACTATTTCCTTTCAGATTGACTGGTTTAATCTCCTTGTAGTCCAAGGGACTCACAAGAGTCTTCTCCAGCACCATAGTTCAAAAGCATCAATTCTTCAATTCTTTTTTTATAGTCCAACTCTCACTTCCATACATGACTGCTGGAAAAACCACAGCTTTGACTAGATGGATCTTTTTTGACAAGTAATGTCTCTGCTTTTTAATATGCTGTCTAGGTTAGTCATAGCTTTTCTTCTAAGGAGCAAGCATCTTTTAATTTCGTGGCTGCAGTCACCACCTGCAGTGATTTTGGAACTCCCCAAAATAAAGTCTGTCACTGTTTCCATTGTTTCCCCATCTATTTGCCATGAAGTGATGGGACCAGATGCCTTGATCTTAATTTCTGTCTGGTTTCTATACTTAAAAGACATTAATCTTTTGGCACTATTATCCAGAACAAATAATGCTGAATGTAATAGTAGCAAATGATTTGGCATCTGCATCAATGTGGAAATAGTGTTTATAAATGCACCGTAATGTATCTTGCAAGAATACATCATCTTTTTTAAATGTGCTTCTCAAACATATGTACATTCAGTTTAAATGTGTTTCTCAAACATATGTACATTCAGTCGAGACAATGCAACATCCATTATTATTAATAGAAAGGTAAAGTGGTTTTTTGTATTCTGGGTGGATTCTTGATACATGTTGCTAATTTAGCCTTAGAAGCTAATATCTCACTTAAGGGGGAAAAGAAAAACCCTCTATTCAGGGAGAAAAACAAGAATCAAGGTACTTTCAGTTCCCTGCTTAAAAGAAGAAATAATACCTGAGACAAAACTAAAGGAAGAATGTAACAAGATCAAAGGATACCATTCAGTTACATTCAGGACTTGAAACAACAGAATCAAAATCTGTGGAATATTTGTCATTCAAGCGTTATTTTGCCCAAATCATACCTCTTGTCCTTAACTGAATTAGGATATTGCTTCTGCTCATGGAGGTCTATGGAGCCAAGCCCGAAGATTGTTAATGAGGACTGTGTGTATGTGGTAGTGGGAGGAAATGTGGGCTGTTAGGGAGGTGTGACACCCAAGACCAGAGGGATTCGAAATAAAGAGTAAGGAAAGTTCAAATCTCAGAAGACAAAAGTGAAGACCTTTGTTTCTGGAGATTCAGAGAGAACAAGAATAAAGCAGGTTGATAAGCAACACTGCAGCACCCAGTAGAAGGTCCAGTGTAGCATAAGCATTGATATTCAAAGCTCATTTTTGTTACTGAGCTGTAATGAATGAACAAGTCAACTGAAATGAAAGTTCCAGAAACAGTCTGGATCATCATTCATTTAATTGCCCATTGCTGCTTCTGCTAAGTCACTTTAGTCGTGTTCGACTCTGTGCGACCCCATAGATGGCAGCCCACCAGGCTCCCCCGTCCCTGGGATTCTCCAGGCAAGAACACTGGAGTGTGTTGCCCTTTCCTTCTCCAATGCATGAAAGTGAAAAGTGAAAGTGAAGTTGCTCAGTCGTGTCTGACTCGTAGCAACCCCATGGACTGCAGCCTACCAGGCTCCCCCATTCATGGGATTTTCCAAGCAAGAGTACTGGAGTGGGTTGCCATTGCCTTCTCCGTTAATTGCCCACTAATGGACTCATTAATGAGTCCAGGATATGATTACTCTATGCCTGCTATATGCTGGACACTGCTCTGTGATAGGAAGACTGAACCTTTATGGACACAGATATATAGGTAAATGATAGGTATGAATGAAAATATAGGAAATAATATAGCAATTCAGACATTTTCTCAGGAAAAATTAAATTGGATTTTGGAGTATAAGTACATTTCCCGGGCTGAGAAAGAGTGAGGGCAAAGTCTTTATCTAGGACCATACCTCTATGAAACTGAGCTTTGTTCTCCTTCAGTTATTATAACCTTGAGTCATCTGCCAGCTTGGGGGGTTGTTGTGATGTGGGCGGTGACAAGAAAGAAGTAAAAAGAGGGGAGAACGGGGCAGTGAGGCGGGTGTAGAAGAAGACAATTTTGATAGGATTTGTAACTCTTTGTTCAGTAGTTAAATGGCATTAATGGGAAAGAGACCATTCTTTCATCTCTTCAATCTATTTTGGTACTCAAGTACTTTGTATTTCATTCTCATGAAAAATGGGCAAGTGGTAAAGAGACAGTAAGTTAATGGTTAAAATGACTGACTTTTAAAGAACTTCAAGTTCAGACCCAAGAGTCTTCCCCTCTGTGGGCCTCAGGTCTTTCATATATAAATTAAATGACTTGGGCTAGAGGAGCACTAGTGGCCCTATGAGCTCTGACATTGACGCCAAGAACAGTTACATCCTGTGTATAGCCAAGGGCCAGCGTACTCTCTGATGAGTGCTACTGTGGTCCATATGCAGTGTTAAGAGTCATACAGACTGTTCTGTCCAAGTCCTTTCTTTCATAAAAGAAGATACCAGAATTAAGCTTTTACCCTCCCCATCGCCGAAGAATTGATGCTTTTAAACTGTGGTGCTGGAGAAGACTGTTGAGAGTCCCCTGGACTGCAAGGAGATCCAACCAGTCCATTCTAAAGGAGATGAATCCTGGGTGTTCATTGGAAGGACTGATGCCAAAGCTGAAACTCCAATACTTTGGCCACCTCATGTGACGAGTTGACTCACTGGAAAAGACTCTGATGCTGGGAGGGATTGGGGGCAGGAAGAGAAGGGGACGACAGAGAATGAGATGGCTGGATGGCATCACTGACTCTGTGGACATGGGTTTGAGTGAACTCAGGGAGTTGGTGATGGACAGGGAGGCCTGGCGTGCTGTGATTCATGGGGTCGCAAAGAGTCAGACATGATGAGTGACTGAACTGAACCGAATAGAACTGAATAGCCTTTTTATAACAGGTATTAATTATTAACAGCTTGCAATTCTCCAGAGAGAAAAAAATATTGTTTACTGGATGAATTTGGAAGGGTTTTGCTAGTCATAATATATAGGCATAAATGAAAAGCATGTGAAAAGCAATAGATATCTTAAATTGCGACAGACATTAAATGACGGACAGAGGGCCGGGGGCCTCAGTCATAGTCTCGCAACAGCAAGGCCTTGAAATTGCATGAGAACCCCCTGTGCAGAGTGACAGGCTGGGTTCTGTTTCTGTCTACAACCTTAACATGTAGTCCAGTAGAATCATCTCAGCGGGATAAAATGATTAAAGAGGGAAGAAAGGCAATGTGAAAAAAATCTGGGAAATGCTTTTCTGAAAGATAGCAAATATAAAAATCCATTCATCTCTTTTGTTTGTGGTAAATTGTAGGGTTGTCAGTATTATCAGCAATTGGTCATGAATCTCCAAGTCCCTGTTAATGATGCCCTTGGTATAAGGAGATCAATCCTGGGTGTTCATTGGAAGGACTGATGCTAAAGCTGAAACTCCAATACTTTGGCCACCTCATGTGACGAGTTGACTCACTGGAAAGGACTCTGATGCTGGGAGTGATTGGGGGTGGGAGGAGATGGGGACGACAGAGAATGAGATGGCTGGAAGGCATCACCGACTCGATGGACATGAGTTTGCGTGAACTCCAGGAGTTGGTGATGGACAGGGAAGCCTGGCGTGCTGTGGTTCATGGGGTCGCGGAGAGTCAGACACAACTGAGCGACTGAACTGAACTGAATTGGGTTAATACACCTGTGGAAACTATTATACTATTATATTCTTTGGCTCTTATTTAATTTTAGTTGGCTGAAATTACTAATTAATCTTTTCTTGCCTTTCTCGTAGTGGGTTTTTGGCAATAGTAATATGGCTAATTGCTTCATTTCTGCATTTTACTTTGCCTGGGTAGCTGTAGCCGCTGAGTGAATTGGGATTTGAATATAAACATAAACCAGAAAGATGTTCATCAAGTAAGAGAACTGGTATTGAAAGAAAACTTTGTTGTTCTTCACTCAAATGATCCACTTGTGCCACATCCATTAAGCATTATGCAGAATACATTATGGAGGTTGTTTATTGCTGGTAACGTGTTAAGGATAGTTACCATTCTTCAGCCTTTCAATGAGAACTTCTTCAGTGAAATGAACAGAGTTCTGAATAAAGTTTGCAGTACAATACAAAAGGGCAGTCCTCTAACACAAAGAATGCATATCATTTAGAGAAGACCCTGATGAAGTGAGGCATCAGCAGACTTCTAATCTTGTTTGTAACTCACCACTTGACTTGGGAAAAGTTGTTTTTTCCCCTACTCTGGGCCTCAACTCACTTCTTTTCCCCCAAATGTTGAATCATCATTGTTTATTTTTACTTTTATCAATAATTTTAATGGCTATTGGTATATTCAGGGTTCTAGTCATATTTGAATAACTTCAAATAATAGTTTTCTAGGATATTTAGTCACTTAACTTTTAACATGTCTTATCATTAATTATTCATAATACTTTCTTATGATATTTATAACTTTATCTATAAATATATCTTTAAAAATACTTCTAATACTTGTTATTTGCATTCTTCAGTTTTTATTTTGAGCATTGAGACATAAAATTACCCATTTATTAGTTTTCCCAGTGGTATTTTTTATTTCTTTTAAACTTTTTATTTTGTGTAATGGTATAGCTGCTTGACAAACAATGTTGTGGTCGTTTCAGGTAAACAGCAGAGGGACTCAGCCATACACCTCCATGTGTCTGTTCTCCCCCAAACTCTTTCCCATCCAGGCTGCCATGTAACATTGAGCAGAGCTCCTCGTGCTATGTAGTAGATCCTTGTCTTCAACTCACTTAACATTTATGTAATACATGTTTGAACTATATTTATGAAGCTTTTTATAGTTGTGAAACTATGATGTAAACACTTTGAGTCCACAGAATACATACCCCAAAACCTAGATGAGTACCTGGTATATAGAAAGCTTTCCCTAAATATTTATTCAATGAATTAACAACAGGCTTTGGTTATATTCATTGACTTTTTAGTAATGCTTATTCAAGTACTGTTGTTAACCAGAAAAGTTATTGGCAATTCATGTATTTGGAATTTTGAGGAAAAGTATACAAGATGAGGAAATGGCTTTATTGAAAATGTCTACATTTCTTTGAGGCAGTATTTTTCTGGTAAATCTTTAAAACTTGACATACATTTGGTCTATTCTGGTCACCAGAACTCAAGAATTGGGCTGGTTTTCAATACGATCACAACCAGATTCAAGAAGTAACTTTCACATGTCATTTTGCCATGTTATTTCTTATCCCAAAGTGAAAAGGAGCTATCAGTTGAAAAGTGTTATTTCCAAGTATGTTCTAACTAATTTCAGCCTGTGTCTACTTGAGGCCTAAACATTAATGAGATTGACACACCCTATTTTAAGTGGGAATTATACCAGTATAATGGACTTCCCAGGTGGCTCAGTGGTAAAGAATCCATCTGCTAAGCAGGAGACTCAGGTTCGATCTCTTGGGTCAGGAAGATCCCTTGGAGAGGGAAATGGCAACCTACTCCACTATTCTTGCCTGGGAAATCCCATGGACAGAGAAGTCTTACAGGCTGCAGTCCATGGGGTCTCTAAAGAATCTGACAAGACTTAGCAACTAAAACAACAACAATGCCACTATAACAAATGGGCCTTGAAATGGTCAGTTGATGGCTTGAATATAAACCTCTAATATTGTCAAGCGAACAAAGTCCTTAACAAGAAATGTCAAAAATGTTTGTCATTTGGCCTCCAGATGCCTTACCCATGCATCATTACTCTGCCTCACTGCTCTGCAAGTCTCTCTAGACTTTTAATTGTCCCTAGAGAAATCACTGTTAAACCATGTGGACAGGTGATTCCTTGACAAAATTCACCCAAATGACCTATATCCTCTTCTGCCACTTCCTATCTTTCAGAGTGTTCCTTACTTACCTCCACTGCATACTTGCAACCTGAAACATTTCTGTTGAAACTTTATCACTTGCCATTTTCTTCTTAGGGAGACTGTAATTTTTAAATTTTTAAAAATTAGAGTATACTTGATTTACAATGTTTTGCCAATCTCTGCTATACAGCAAAGTGACTCAGGTATACACATATATATTGTTATTCAGTTGCTAAGTCGTGTCCAACTCTTTGTGACCCCATGGACTACAGCACACCCGGCTTCCCTGTCCTTCACTATCTCCTGGAGTTTTCTCAAACTCATGTCCCTTGAGTCAGTTATACTATCTAACCATCTCATCCTCTGCTGTCCTCTTTTCCTTTTGCCTTTAACCTTTGTCAGCATCAGATATACTTTCTTTTTTATATTCTTTTCCTTTACAGTTTATCACAGGGTATTCAATATAGTTCCCTCTGCTATACATTAGGACCTTGTTAATCAATTCTAAGTGTAATAGTTTGCATCTGCCAACTCCAGACTCCCAGTCCATCCTTCTCCCTCTCCTGCTCCCCCTTGGCAACCACAAGTCTGTTTCTGTTTTGTAGATAGGTTCGTTTGTATCATATTTTAGATCCCACATATATGTGGCATCATCTGGCATTTGTCTTTCTCTTTATGACTTATTCACTTAGTATGATAATGTCTAGTTGCATCCATGTTACTGCAAATGGGATTATCCCATTCTTTTTTATGGCTGAGTAGTATTTCATTGTACACATATACCACATCTTTATCCATTCATCTTTTAATGGACATTTAGGTTGTTTCCATGTTTTGCCTATTGTGAACAGTGCTGCGAGGAACATAAGGACTGTTGTTCAGTCACTCAGTCATGCCTGACTCTTTGTGACCCCATGGACTGTAGGACGCCAGGCTTCCCTGTCCTTCATCACTCTTGCTTAAACTCATGTCTATTGAGTCAGTGACGGCATCCAACCATCTCGTCCTCTGTTGTCCCCTTCTTCTCCTGCCTTTAATCTTTCCCAGCATCAGGGTCTTATCTAATGAGCCAGCTCTTCGCATCAGGTGGCCAAAGTACTGGAGCTTTAGCATCAGTATTTCTAATGATATTCAGGACTGATCTCCTTTAGGATTGACTGGTTTGATCTCTGTGCAGTCCAAGGGACTCTCAAGAGTCTTCTCCAACACCACAGCTCATAAGTATCAATTCTTCAGTGTTCAGCCTTCATTATGGTCCAACTCTCACATCCATACATGACTACTATAAGAAAAAGAACATAAGGAATATATGTATCTTTTTGAATTATAGTTTTGTCTGGATATATTCCCAGGAGTGGGATTGCTGGCTCATGTGATAATTCTATTTTTAGTTTTCTGAGGAAACTCTATACTGTTTTCCATAGGGACTGTACCAACTTACATTCCAACCAACAGTGTAGGGAGAGTAGGAAGACTGTAATTTTGCCTTTTTTCCAAGGAAGAGAATGAAAAGTTTGCGCATAGTAGGTAAGCAAGTTATGTTTGCTCTTTGAGGGACAGTACCCCATCTCTATAGCATTGTCATTCTCATATGGCTTTGTCACACTGATGTATCATCCTTCTGCCCTTTGAAATTTTTGTCATTTACTTTATTATTCCTTCCTCTATGGCTAAATTCTTCCAGTCTCCTAGACTCTATGTGATAGCGTGTCTCTACTATTAGTCAGCTTAAGAGTTACTTGAATCTAGGCCTTATTAATTATGGTCTTTGTCCAAGAACAAACACTGAGCACATTTGTTAACTGCCTGTGATCATCTTTCTGCTCTTGCAGGTAACTTATGACCCTCTTTATGCCATTAGGATTGCTGACTGGTGTATCCTGTTTGCCAAATGAACTGGCTTTGTGGCGAAGGAGAAAGCTTTATTTCATCAAACTCTCATTTTCTCAATCAGCTATTAAATAAAACCTTCTAAGTTCCACACACTGTTCTAGAGGCTGAAGATATAATAGTGAACATGCGGACATGGTTTTTGTCCTTGAGCTCACACTCTGGTGACGGTTCGGAATGATATCCTCAGTAGAGACTGTCAGGTGTTCCATCTTACAGTGACGATTCACTTACAATCATGAGTTGATGTTAGTATCATCAGCAAAAAGAGTTTTAAATGGTCAATTGTAATTTTTTACATTTTTGAGACAGAGCATCTGTTATAAAAGATGAATAGTAAGAAAATAATTATATGAAAAGGTCACAAATTCCTCCTAGTTTATATTCACCACTTCTGAAAGACCACAGTAAAAGTGCAGGAAAAAAAATCTTTGTAGACTGGTAATTAATTCAGCATATTAGCAGAGCTCTTAAAATTGTTAATTATAATTCAATACACTGATATCAATTAATCCCAATAGTGTATATTGTATATTCTGTACATTGTAGTAGAGACTAGAAAAGCTAAGGAAATTGCATATGCCCAGATAAATACGTTAACCAGAATTAAGCTGGAGTGTCAGTGTTGATGGTGCCACTCTTATTCAATTTTGTAATATAAATTCTATGCTTGTATGATTTATCATTCAAACTAGGGCAGTTTTTGATAGTGAAAGTGGGTACCCCCAGTACAAGGGATTTAGTCCCATCTAATTCTTGGCATCTTGAAGTAGCAAATTACCAGGCTACTAGTCTAATTTCCCTTTTCCAAATTCATCATCAAACAAGTTCATCAAAACCAGTGAAATGATTTCTTATTAACACTTTCATGAAGAAACTCTGCCCTCAGATTCTCTCCCATTCAGGGTGGTGGTGGATAGACCCTTTTCCTTCTTTTTTTTTTTTAAATGGGGATGACCTTGAAGGATTCCACCTTTTATTTTTTAAAACCTAAAGGCTAAATGCTCAGCTTTTGTTCTCCCACTCTGTGACAATCATCTTATACCTTATCATGTATTTTTAAATCATTTGTGTTTCTCCTTTATGTTTCTCTAGGGCAGAGACTGTATTTTATTCATACTTTAACTTCTATGTACCTCTGATTGTTCACCTTAAAAATATAGATAACAGAACTAAACTTGCAGAGTTTTATGAAGATAAAATTCGCTACAACATTTGGAATTCTCATGGTAGTGCCTGGTGCATAATAAGCTCTTAGTTGTGTCAGCTCAATATTATTAACACTATTTGTTGTCACAGTGCAAGCAGCCAATGTCATATACACAAAACATGTATAGTAAATATTATTAATTCATCAAAAATTTATTAGTGTTTCCTATATTCAAGTTACTCTATACAAAGATGAATCAGGAGCCTATTTTTTAGGTTAGGATGGGTAACAGGAATGAGATATGCACATAATTATAATACAAGATAGAAAGTAACAAGTGACATAAGAGAGGTAAATGTAGAACAACATTGCTTTTCCTATTAGAGAATATTTTCAGATATAAAGAATCAAGGAAGACTGTAGGAGTGAGAGAATTTTAGGTGAGTCTTGAGGAAAATATAAGATTTGAACATGTAGAGATATTTGTGTTAGTGGTGTAATGAGGTGAGGCTATTCCAAAAATGACTGTGTAAGTAAAGTTACGGGAAAGGAGAATCTTGAGGTTTGCTTAGGATAATGGGAAGTTAACTTATATGGTGAATTAACTTATATGCAGAGTGCATCATGAGAAATGCAGGGCTGGAAGAAGCATAAGCTGGAATCAAGATTGCCAGGAGAATTATCAATAACCTCAGATATGCAGATGACACCACCTTATGGCAGAAAGTGAAGAAGAACTAAAGAGCTTCTTGATGAAAGTGAAAGAGGAGAGTAGAAAAGTTGGCTTAGAGCTCAACATTCAGAAAACTGAGATCATGGCATCTGGTCCCATCATTTCATGGCAAATAGATGGGGAAACAGTGGAAACAGTGGCAGAATTTATTTTAGGGGGCTCCAAAATCACTGCAGATGGTGACTGCAGCCATGAAACTAAAAGACACTTACTCCTTGGAAGAAAAGCTATGACCAACCTAGACAGCATATTAAAAAGCAGAGACATTACGTTGCCAACAAAGGCCCGTCTAGTCAAGGCTATGGTTTTTCCAGTAGTCATGTATGGATGTGAGAGTTGGACTATAAAGAAAGCTGAGCATGGAAGAATTGATGCTTTTGAATTATGGTGTTGGAAAAGATTCTTGAGAGTCCGTTGGACTGCAAGGAGATCCAACCAGTGCATCCTAAAGGAGATCAGGCCTGGGTGTTCGTTGGAAGGACTGATGTTGAAGCTGAATCTCCAATATTTTGGCCACATGATGCAAAGAGCTGACTCATTTGAAGATACCCTGATGTTGGGAGAGATTGAGGGCAGGAGGAAAAGGGGACAACAGAGGATGAGATGGTTGGATGGCAACACCGACTCAATGGACATGGGTTTGGGTGGACTCTGGGAGTTGGTGATGGACAGGGAGGCCTGGCATGCTGCGATTCATGGGGTCACAAAGAGTCAGACACAACTGAGCAACTGAACTGACCTGAACTGAATGGCAAGTTTTGTGTAGGAGTTAATCTTGGAGAAGAACTGAACAGTAGTTTGGATCCAGATAACAGAAAGGTCTTGAATGTCACACCATGGATTTTTCATTTTGAAGCATTTAGGTTTTTGAAATTATGAGTAAAAATAATGAAAATTTATGAAATCAGAAGTTCTCACCATTCCCATTCACTTTAGATAGTGGGGAGGTGGTTATGTAAGAAATCATCTTGGAGTTGATGCCAGGACTCTTAGGTTTTGAGTCTGGTTCTGCTCCACTACATGAGTCTTGTCAAGTGCCCTCCTTGCCTCTCCATTTGTAAAATAATAAATATTACGGGTATACAGAGATGGACTCTAAATATATCTCCTTTTCTAAAAGTTCTGAGAGGAAAAGGACATGTAATGGGTGCAGTGTTAGGAGCAGGAATTATTTATCCCAAAGATACTGTTATTCTTAAGGATCTACTTTTCTATTATTCTTAAGGATCTACTCTCACTATAGCCTACTTCAAAAATCTATCAAAATGTAGAGAAACACTGAGTTTTGTGATTTCCCCCCCAAATATTTTCTTGTGCATGCAATCGGAGAGCCTAAAGCTTGGTAGATCCTAGGTTGTGACCTCTGTAATCACATACTGAAGTGTTTTGATTCCCCAATGCTGAATGGAGGCAGGCTTTGCTGAGCCACGACAGTTATCAACAGGTCTCCTCCACAAGGATGTCCATGTCTGGCTGAGCCATCATGATTAATATTTGTAATCATGGCCCTAAGGCACTGGAGAAATCTCAAGATGCCCTCTGAATTACCAGAGGAAGATAGAATTATAGTCTGACTCGGGTTTCTTGTTGGCAGTATACTTTATTGTATTTCAGTGTTTTGAAAATTGGGATTAGTTTACTGTGGAGGGATCTTTGTGTAATCTAGGTCGGTGATCTTTAACCTGGGATATGGGATTAACCTGCACAGCTCCTCCCTTAGCCATTCTAGATACTAGTTTTCTAGGTTTATTTTCATGTCTGAGAATAAGACTATTATTCTCAAAGAGAGACTTATCTCTCGGGAGAATCTGGACTATTGAAAAAGGTAGTAAATATTGCCCTATTACAGAGGTTGCAGATAAACTAAGCATAGTGTGGGCTTTTAAAATATTCTATGAAAAGAGTGCTATAAAGTATTTTTGCTTTGAAACCTTCACTAGTACCTTATACAAGAAAAATATTTTTCTTCTTCATCTTTACAAAAATGATTATGTATACAGCTTTAAAGTACTTCTTATCAATAAAGGGTCTCTCTACCTTTGGGGACTCTGCATCTTGGTAGACTGTTGGAAAGAAGCTGAAAAGCACCCCAGGATGTCCTCAATGGCTTTGTTCGGAGAATTTAGAAGCCCTGTAGCCTGTTCATGGAACAGTTTTGAGCTGAAAGCCAAAGGGATACCAGGGAGGCAAGAAAATTCAGTCTGAGTAGCAAAGCAGCAGGCGAATATTAATCTTTGGAAGGTCCATGGCTACCCAGAAGAAAAAACAAAACAGATACGGAAATACAAACAGAACCATAAAGTCAGTGGGGGAAGTGGTTAGACGAGGAGGAGGCATACACCTGGAAAGTTACTGCAGCAACTAGGAAGAGAAACCCAAATTGTGACCATTACACGGGGTTCGCAAATACACTCCTCTTTTCTCCTTTCTGCTTCTGAATAAAACCATACCCAGCTCGGAGACCCCAGTTTCCTCTAAGGCTTCCGTAATCCCGTCTGGAAAATCGTATTGGATTGCTACACAATCCCAATCCAATCCATTTGCTAGTTTGCAAAGGAAAATCCGGTCCGGCGTTTATTTTTAGCAGCGCTCCCTGTGACCGAACGCTACGGCTCTTCAGCGGGGATAACTAAGGACCGTATTGGGGAGAGAAGCAAAGAAGGGCGGGGGAGCGGGAGGCGGTGAAAGGAGGGAGGGGGGACGCCCTGCGCATGCGTGCCAGCTCCCATGCAAATCTGCTGTACATCCAGAGAGCAAAGTGGGATGATCTGTCACTACACCTGCAGCACCACGTTCGGAGGACAGCTCCTGCCTGCTGCTTCCAGACCCAGGTAAAAAAGAAACAAACAAACAGAACGGGCACCGTGCATGCATATGAATACCAGGTCGCAACCTATCCCCTGTAGAGGCAATCTGCTGCTGCTGTTAAGTGTCCTTTTGTGGCTGATTGCAGTTTCGAGGTTTAAGAAATCCCATCTTTCAGGAAGCCTGAGGGGAAGAAAGGAAGTACGGGCGAAATCATCAGATTGGCTTCCCCGGTTTGGGAATCTGAAGCGGGCCCGCATCTTCCGGCCAACTTCCATTGAACTTCCCAGCACTCGAAAGGGACCGAAATGGAGAGCAAAGGTATGTGGCTGTCCCCATCGGGGGACTTCCCGCGGCATGTGCGTGTGGCCAGGGCAGTCCTCAGCGAGGGGACTGCAGTGCTTGGGGAGCGAGCATCATACTAGGTCGACAGGAGGAAGATGCTATGTCCGTTGCAGCACCAGGGAAGTGTGGCAGGAAGGCGACTTCTTTTTAACTCCCACAGCTTGGAAGACAGTGTTTAATACTCCATCAGTTGCGTAGTGAAGTGTGATGAGTTTTTTTCCTTTTCTTTTTAGGTAGCGGGGTGGGAAGAGTCTTTAGACGGTGGGGGAGGCGAGATGTGTTGATAAAGCAGTTTCTTTTCTGTAGAATGGATGGGTTCACATAAATATATTTCATTTACCTTAGGATTGCTGACAGGCACGTTTGTATCTGATATCCAATAATGCACTGCTATAGAAAAAAATGTTTGGATTTCTCCACCCCCACCCCACGAAGATGGTATTTCTGGGTGTGTATGACCACATCCCACTGCATTTTGAATATATATCAGCAGAGAAATTGGGTCTATTTGAAACAGTGTGCGTTAGAACTGACCTCTAAGAAGAACAGTGTATCGGAGTACTGCTTGGCTCCAGGCATGATGCATATACTAGTTCTGGATATGTATATATTAATATTTTCCTCATAAGCAAATCTGCATAATGTATACATACTAATTGGTAAAGGAACTGTAAAAATCAACTTCTGATAGCATATTTAACTCACATAAACAAAATGACTATTAAAATTGTAGGGTTGGATAGCCTTTGGATTTAACTCCATCTATGCAGGTCTCTTCCTCCTCCTCCTCCTCCTCCTCTTTAAAACGCCCACTAGCTTGCAAGAGTCTTGAGTGATGTGGTCAGATATCCAGTAGGAATACTGGATGTATTTAATTGTGGTGAAATCAGAAAAAATGATGTCAACTTTTATGAAACTATATTCATTACCCAGAACTCGAGAAGCTATATTTGAAACAAGGTTTTATTTTTAAACCAAGAATGTCAGTCATTGTGGCAGTGTGCTCAGGATCAGGGAGTGGTGGTGGGTTACCTATTTCTGGGCTGATTAGTGAAACTGAAGTGTCAAGTGATAGCAGGTACATGTTCAATAAAGTATTTAATTATAAGAGTTAAGTATTTCAACTTAGGTAAGCATTTCCAGTGTGAAAATAACTGAATCAACATAGGTTCAGACAAGCTGGCAAATTTTAATTGGGATAATTTATTCCTATGATTTGCTGATGGGCATTTCCTTGACTAACAATGATGTACATATAGAAGAGACCCCATGTCAATAAATATACATGAGGCGTGTATTTATTAACTTTACTGTAGAATCCATTTTAAAACTAGAATCAAAAATTCATAGGTGTCTGTAATATTCCAGTTGATTAAGTAGTTCTAGAACATGAAATTAACAACAGAGTATCATTTTACTAAGAAGCATTTTTTTTTATTTAAAGAACACCTGCTATTTGAATATTAAACTTTGTTATTTGGCAAACGTTCTTTGTAACATTTTGCTTTCAATTTATACAGGAATTCCTGGCCCATCATAAAAAGAAAATGTATCTCTTAGCAATGCTTTTTTATTTCTCTTCTTTGCCCATAACATATGCTACATGTCACACAAATTTCTAGGTGGTTTATATCTCATACTGATAACAGTAGCATTCTAGTTATTCTGCCAGGCTTGGGATTTCAGAAAGGAAAATCTCAGAAGTATATCTGAGAAGAATCATGCTAGAAGTTCTAAAAAATCTATAGCAGTGATACAGGCGTGAATCCCAGCACTGACTCCAAGGCAATGAATAATTGTCCCAAGCCAATATTGTGGTCATTTTGCAGAGGTACCATAATTGCTTCAGGCAAAAGACATGGTGAAAGTCCTCATGCACATTAGTTCACAGACTTTTGCAAAACTGAATTAGCCAGATAGTGATCATATAAAGAGTGGTGAATTACACATTGACCTCACTTTCTGAGTTGACGCAAATGGCACAGCTAAAAATGGTAGCTAACTTGAAATTTTATTATAGAAGAAAATGTGCATTAAGAGAAGTATATCCATATCCTATTTGAATTGTTGTACCTTCAGTATTGATACTTTATGCTGCCATGTACAAATTTCTTGCCCTAATAGATTTAAGTTTAGTTTTGGGAAGACATTTTCAAATGTAAACATATATACTTATTTTTTTTACTAGATACTCTTTCAATGCTCAAAGTACTATTACATGATTCAGTTGAGAGTTCAAAAGTTCTTCATCCTAGAAAAGAAGCTAATGGCCCACTTAGTTTTGAATCTTGTTGCCAGCATTTGACAACCTTCACCTTACCTCCAGCATTTCAAAACCATTCTTAGAGCACTCGTCCAGAGTCTTCAGCAAGTTAAGCATCAATTATTTACAAATAAGATCAATTTTTTTGCTTCCTTACTTATTGTTTTGCATCACTTCTTGTTATCAGGATGAGGAGGAGAGGTAAATGAATCAATTGATCCAGCAGTAAATTTCTGGTGTAATTTCAGTGATCCTTACATACCATGGTAATTAATGTTGCTTCAGAGATTTGGATTGGTGCACAGTCTGAACAACTTTGACAGAATTTGTGCCTTGTGGTGGTTCACAAACTTTGATGTACATTAGAATCATCTGGTATGCTTTTTAGATCTCCTCATGCCTGGTCAAACACTTCATCAATTGCATCAGAATTTTAAGGTAGGAGAGAGGCATAGATTTTTTTTTAAAGATCTCAGATGTAACAGTGTTCAAGAATCACTCATTTAGACTTTTGATAATAAAAATGTGGTTTGATTTAGAATCTTGATCTTTACTCTAGGTTTACTGAATCAGAATCTGATTTTTAACAAAATTCAAAGATTATTTGTGTGCCCATAAAAGTTTGAGAAACATTGATTTACTGTGAGGAAAGAGGTTCTCTCCCTCTCTTCCCCACTACCCCCCACCCCAATCTTCTGTATTTTTTCCCATCCTGACTATATCACATATTTTCTTTGTCCAGCTAGGTTTGCAAGCTTGGGCTTATCAGAAACACATGTGAAGGTTTTGAAGCTTAAAGATCCTTAGGCCACACCTTTAGAACTTCTGGTTTAATTGATTCTATTGTAGAACCTGGGCATAGATATTTTTTAAAAGCTCCTCAAATGTTGCAGATTGATAGTCAAAGTTAAACATTGGTCTAAGATCTTGCTAGTGAAAATGTAGTCCATAGACAATCAGTATTAACATCACCTGAAAATTTGCTAGAAATGTAGACTCTTGGGCCCTACTCCAGACTTACTGAGCCAAATGTTCATTTCAACAAAATCTGCTTGTCATTTGTATGCATATTAAAATTTAAAAAGCACTGGTTTAGACCTTAGGGGACTGATTGTATCTATGAATGACACCACTCTGGGCATCTGAGTATAGAAGATGGGATATCATCTTCTTAATCAATATGGAAGCATCTGATATGTGATCATGTTGTAAGTTTTTGGTTGCTTTGGGAAAGAATGGAAATGAAATACCAAAGAAATTGTTTGCCTCATAGTATTATCAGAAAATTGATTCATTTAAAATACCTTCTCTATTCTTCCTTTAGCCATTTAATTTCAACCCCTTAATTATCTTTAAATGCTTTTTTATAGGTTCATTTTTTAACTCCTTTAAATGTCATGGTGTTAACCCGTGGTAGTGTGACATTGGACTGCTTAAATTAAAGCACATCGTAGAGTGAATATAGCTTACCTCCATCCCATTGTCATGTGCCTCTATTCCATTATTTTAAAATCCATTTGCTGTGCCTCTTGTTCCACAAGACCTTCCCTGACCTCCCTTACATCTAATTAATATTTACTGGTGTATTTTCATATGATCTAAGTCTCTGTTTGTCCCCGTCATACTGCATTTCTTATAATCAACATTATAATTTCTATGTTCTTTTTAAACAAGCATTTATTGTGCATCTTCTATGTTCCCAAAGTGCTTAGTTCTGAGAATGTAAAAGAAAACTAAGATGTAGTCTCTGATCTTAAAGATCTCACTCTCAAATCTTTACTCATAGATTAACTTTTTTTGTGGGCATAATATGAAGTTCTAACAGTTCTATAGCTGCCCAGGCCTGCATCAGATAAAACATTTTCATTTACATAGTAGGGATTCAGATTATATATGTTAGATTGGATAGCCTTCATTAGTTTATCATGCCATGTTCACACATCCAGGAGGTTATAAATTGGGAGAGGTGAAAGAAGTAGGCTTCCCAGGTGATGCTAGTGGTGAAAGAACCTGCCTGCCAATGCAGGAGATGCAAGAGACACAGGTTCAACCCTTGGGTCAGGAAGATTCCCTGGAGAGGGCATGGCAACCCCCTCCAATATTCTTGTCTGGAGAATTCCATGGACAGAGGGCCCTGGCTAGCTACGGTTCATAGGGTTGCGCAGAGTCAGACATGACTGTAACGACTTAGCATGCATGCATGCCTAGAATAATCATTTCTCTGAAACCAGAATGGTTCACTCTGCAGGAAGAAAGGGAAATGTCTATGCAGTAACTAGTTTATCAGTTTATCAGCCAGAAAGTGATTTTTTAAAAAGCTGCTTTATGGTTAAAAAGCAAACAACTAAAGCTCCAAGACCATTGTAGGATGAGTAAGATATAACATGGTAAAAAACAGAACAGGCACTGAGCATAGGAGATCCCTGATCTTATCCCAGCTTTAATGGTGCAACCTTGGACAAGTCACTTTTCCTGTCTGAGTCTTCAGTTCAGTTCAGTCGCTCAGTCATGTCCGACTCTTTGCGACCCCACGAATCGCAGCACGCCAGGCCTCCCTGTCCATCACCAACTCCTGGAGTTTACCCAAACACATGTCCATTGAGTTGGTGATGCCATCCAACCATCTCATCCTCTGTTGTCCCCTTCTCCTCCTGCCCCCAATCCCTCCCAGCATCAGGGTTTTATTCAATGAGTTAACTCTTCACACGAGGTGGCCAAAGTATTGGAGTTTCAGCTTCAGCATCAGTCCTTCCAATGAACACCCAGGACTGATCTACTTTAGGATGGACTGGTTGAATCTCCTTGCAGTCCAAGGGACTCTCAAGGTCTTCTCCAACATCACTGTTCAAAAGCATCAATTCTTCAGCGCTCAGCTTTCTTTATAGTCCAACTCTCACATCCATACATGACCACTGGAAAAACCATAGCCTTGACTAGGCAGACCTTTGTTGGCAAAGTAATGAATGTCTCTGCTTTTTAATGTGCTATCTAGGTTGGTCATAACTTTCCTTCCAAGGAGTAAGCGTTTTTTAATTTCATGGCTGCAATCACCATCTGCAGTGATTTTGGAGCCCAAAAAGTAAATTCTGACACTGTTTCCACTGTTATCCCATCTATTTCCTATGAAGTGATGGGACCAGATGCCATGATCTTAGTTTTCTGAATGTTGAGCTTTAAGCCAACTTTTTTACTCTCCTCTTTCACTTTCATCAAGAGGCTTTTGAGTTCCTCTTCACTTTCTGCCATAAGGGTGGTATCATCTGCGTCTCCGAGGTTATTGATATTTCTCCTGGCATTCTTGATTCCAGCCTGTGCTTCCTCCAGCCCAGCATTCCTCATGATGTACTCTGCATATAAGTAAAATAAGCAGGGTGACAATATACAGCCTTGACATACTCCTGTTCCTATTTGGAACCAGTCGCTTGTTCCATGTCTAGTTCTAACTGTTGCTTCCTGACCTGCATATAGGTCTGCAAAGACTTAAAGATTCTTAAATATCAGAGGGAGTTCATTTCATTTAATTCAAAATATTTAATGAGTTTCCACATTGCTACTGCTGCTGCTAAGTCACTTCAGTCGTGTCCGACTCTGTGTGACCCCACAGACGGAAGCCCACCAGGCTCCCCCGTCCCTGGGATTCTCCAGGCAAGAACACTGGAGTGGGTTGCCATTTCCTTCTCCAATGTGTGAAAGTGAAAAGTGAAAGTGAAGTCGCTCAGTCGTGTCCGACCCTTAGCGACCCCACGGACTGCAGCCTACCAGGATCCTTCATCCATGGGATTTTCTAGGCAATAGTACTGGAGTGGCTTGCCACTGCCTTCTCCGTTCCACATTACTCCAGGCTTATTGTTAAATGCAGGGGATGGCGATAATGAATCGTGCATTGGGGTTGCCCTCCAGAAGCTTTCAGTCTGAGGATAAATGAACAGGCTCAAGAGCTATTGATTTCTAACATTGTATGTGTCTTCTCCGTTCATCTCTCAGAGTTCTAGTCAATTACCCAGGTGGCTAGAATATAAAGTCGTAATGATTAATGACCTCTACAGAGGCACTTAATATTCCACAGCAATAATGTCTGCCTTTTGTTCCACTTTCAGTTTTTTTTTTTTTTTCACTTTTGGTTTCTTTAAACAAAATTTTTGTGTGGGAGAACATTTGAACTCTTGCTGAGTACCACTCTAAAAGCTGTTCCAACTAACTAGCTACCTGGCTAGTAACCTATTGTCTGAGTTGGGTGTTAATGATGCAGCTTGTTAGCATTAGAAATAAGCCTGGGGGGTGGCCCGTTTGTTATCTCCAGTCATTCCCTTATCCTTGTCCTTTTATGCCATTAAGCTTTTGACCCTATTAGGTGTGGTGTTTTGTGCCTACTGAATGACTAATAGTTATGTTACTTTGAATTTGTTAATATTGGGCTCTTGATTTGTCATATTAACAGCTGTAAATAACATTCATGAGACATTCTGTTTTTTTTTCCAAAGGGCTTGTTAATATATGTCATCTCCTTTAAAAACTTGTGACTAGATATATTAACTTCATTTTGTAGATAAGAAAACTGAGGTTCAAGACTAAGTAACTTGGGCAATACATCTTTATTTTCCTGTAAAACAAGACTTATTGTGCGTACCCCAAGTCCTATCCATAATATCATAGTTATGAAATTAAATTCAAACCAATAAAGCATTTAGTGTTTAGAATCAGAGTTTTCATTATCATTAGCTGTGTTTTCTTTCATTATTATTAGTTGTGTTTGTCTTTTCATTAGGATCTCATCCTATAGGGGAAAAAATAATCCTTTGTCATTTTTGTAGTTTTAGCAGCAAGCATACTTGCTGCTACAAATTATCTTCATTGACTTCTGCAAAGACTTTAATTTACCAATAAGGGATTTCTTTTGTTGTTATTCTATGTATTTTTTTGCAGTAACTCCTCAAAAATGTGAATTTATATTTGTTGCTCAGGCATAGTTTCAAGTCAGTTATGTAACATCTTGTGGGTTTGGGAGTGGAAGTGCATTGGGTCAAATATCATACCTGTGTTAGTCACTCTGTCGTGTCTGACTCTTTGTGACCCCCATGGACTGTAGCCCACCAGGTTTCTCTGTCCACAGAATTCTCCACGCAAGAATACTGGAGTGGGTTGCCATTTCCTTCTCCGGGGATCTTCCCAACCTAGGAACTGAACCCAGGTTTCCAACATTGCAGGCAGACTTTTTACCAACTGAGCCACCAGGAAGTACCTATTATACCTTGACTGGATTTAAAACATTATTGTGTAAAATCTGGCTGGTAACAGGATTTTCAGTCAGGGTGCACATATGAATCATGGGGTACCCTGTGGTACCTGGGACTCAGATATTTAAGAAACACCTCATGTGATTAGGATGTGTGCTCTCAATTAGGAATCAATAGATAAGCTACAGGGTGAGTAATATAAAATTGTAACATGTACGGGTGTCCTTTGTCAGAAATACTATAGGACTCCTACTGCCAGGACCTTGATTTTTATTATCACCCTCTGTAGTGTTAAGAGAACAATGTGTACAAGAGAGAAACCAATTCTTGTCCTACAGGCTTGGGTTAGAAAACAGACGTGTAAATAGATGGTATGTGTCTGAGCCCAAGAAGACACATCACTTCTCCCAGTGACTGCGTCATCAGCATCCTTGCATGCAGCACATGATGGATTTTGTTCTAGTATCCACGTCTATAGTTCTAATTTTAGTTTGCTATTTTCTCCAGTTACTTTTTGAAACAGTCTCCTTCTCCCTGTCTTTGGGAACATGGGACTCCCACCCAGGGAGTCCATGGTATTTTGCTGCTGTGATGCAACTGATGCTACATTGACAGAAGTCCCAAGGGACACCTGTTGCCTCTCAACAGAGCTTTTTTCTTTTTTACTTTTTTAAAAGCATATACTCTTCCTGGCTTTTTACCTGAAACAGATCCCACCACCAGTGATTCAGAGAGTACAGATAATTAAAAGTGAGCTTTAAACATTGTTGGGCAAAAAGGAAAGGGAAATTGCTATTCTGTGGTCAGTCTTGTTTCCCTACTATTTGTGGACTGGCCGTTAGCCTGAGATGCAGTTGAAAGGGATTAGACTACAGGAAAAAATCTAGAAGCTTTCAGAGGCCATTGAGAAGATAACACATCAAGATTTCCTTAACTAGCAGGAAGCAGCAATACCAATCTGCTAATAGCAGGTCTTTCAGTCCCCATTCATTCATTCCTGCTATCACCCGTGTGAAACAATCTGGTTTTTCTCAATTCCTCAAACACTGATGCCAAATATGTCCAGCAAACCTCATTGCAATAAAAATTAGAAATTCCTTTTTAACTTTTTGAAGACAAAAAATGTAGATGATTCTGATTTCAAAAAAATGTTGAGGTGTTTTTGTCCTTAGTCTCATTTGCGTGCTAGATTGGGTTTAGATGCTCTACAAATTAGAGAATTTAGGGCTTATTACATGATCATTGTAATTGTTAAAAATATGGAAAGTTTAAAATTAGGTTATTTAAGCAGTTGTTTTTGTTTTTTACATAGGCACTTCTTTCCTTTCAAGATATTTTTAACATTTCCAGCACTACTTAAAATTGTATTTGATTTACCTTTTTTTTTTCTTTTCTGGGATTTAAAAGAGAAATATTTGCTATGTGTCAAGAAAAAAGGTTGTCATATAAAACATGCTGTATTTGCAAGCCTACAAACAGTACAAAATAAGATGACATGGACTTTGCATCAGCATAAAAAGAAAACCAATAATACAAGTATAGCAATATCTGCAATGATATTGAGGTGAGGGAGACAACCAAGGCAATTTTCAAACAAAATGATTGATTGATTGATTTAATAAGCAGTATTTATTGGAGAAGGCAATGGCAACCCACTCCAGTGCTCTTGCCTGGAAAATCCCATGGATGGAGAAGCCTGGTAGGCTGCAGTCCATGGGGTCGCTAAGAGTTGGACATGACTGAGTGACTTCACTTTCACTTTTCACTTTCATGCATTGGAGCAGGAAATGGCAACCCACTCCAGTATTCTTACCTGGAGAATCCCAGGGACAGGGGAGCCTGGTGGGCTTTCATCTATGGGGTCGTACAGAGTTGGACACGACTGAAGCGACTTAGCAGCAGCTTAGCAGCATTGGTGGCTCAGAGGTTAAAGTGTCTGCCTCCAATGCGGGAGACCCAGGTTTGATCCCTGGGTCAGGAGATCCCCTGGAGAAGGAAATGGTAACCCACTCCAGTATTCTTGCCTGGAGAATCCCATGGACGGAGAAGCCTGGTAAGCTACCGTCCACAGGGTCACAAAGAGTCGGACACGACTGAGCAACTTCACTTTCACTTTTCACTTTCACTATGTGTTAGATTCTCTAAGGGTAAGCTTTTTTAACTGGTGGGATTATGAAACTGTATGCTAGGGTGATTCGCTGAGGCATAGAAAATATGGTGCATGTTCTGATAAAATAAAACTAATATTAGACCAGATGCTAGAAAACCTGCATTCTGGTTCTAGTCCCTCTAATTCAGTGGAGGAACTTTAGGAAAAATCTTTCTCCTCTCTGGACCTCAGTATCCTAAACCTTTTTCTTTTTTTAAAGAATGTATATAACTTGATTTGCCTATTGATTTCTACTTTCTTATTATGAAGAAACTGCTTTTTCAGCTTGTTTGTATTCTTCCTTTACTTGATTGCTTTTAGACTTGGTATCTACAGAAAATAAAACAGGGTGATCATAATTACCACATTAATTCTTAAGGAGCCCCTGATAGGTTTGAACTAGTGTTTTCAGGCTGTGAGTTGTATGAATGAATTTGTTGGGTCCACAGCTGGGTTGAGCAACTGAATTAGGTAGAGTAATTAATTTGGTTCCACGTGCACACAAGTGAAGGAAATGGCAACCCACTCCAGTATTCTTGCCTGGAGAATCCCAGGGACGGGGGAGCCTGGTGGGCTGCCGTCTATGGGGTCACACAGAGTCGGACACGACTGAAGTGACTTAGCAGAAGCAGCAGCACACAAGTGAAGTGAAAGTCACTCAGTCATGTCCGACTCTTTGTGACCCCATGGTCTATACAGTCCATGGAATTCTCCAGGCCAGAATACTGGAGTGGGTGCCTTTCCCTTCCCGGGGGATCTTCCCAACCCAGGAATCGAACCCAGGTCTCCCGCATTGCAGGCGGATTCTTTACCAGCTGAGCCAGCAGGGAAGTCCATGTGCACACAAAGGTTAAGGGAAAATGGATACTTGGCTGGAGTTTGTAGATTGCATGATAGTGACCACATACAGGCCCAGGTATGTCTGAACCAATGCGTGGTTGCAGGAGAGATCTTGGCTGGTGTCTGGAAACTTGGACTTGAATTCGGCTTCCTGACCCAACTCCTTGTGTAAGTTTGAACTGGTCACTTCCTTTCTCTATCCTTTCTTCTTCTGTGAAGCAAGGGTGGATCAGAGGCAAGGTTCTTTATCTATGGGACAGTAAGAACCAGCATTTTTGAGTGTTTATGTAGGGACAACAGTGATTATGTTTTGTTTAAGGGTTCAGGGTTGCTTTCCTTGGTCTCTACTATGTCTTTAGTTAACTTAGTGGCATTTTTGCTCGTCAGATTGCACATTATGTTTTTGTAGTTGTTTTTCACCTGTCTCATGTGTCTTTCCAAATAAGAGTAGTTTATTTATATATTAGTCTTATGTGAGGTTGATTTGGTGGATATAGTTTTCTCCGCTCTCCCAAGTGTAACCAGCACTTCTCCCATAAAAAAACAAAGACAAACAAAATAATGCCAAGGAGTCAAAATGTTGAGTGTTTTACTAACATTACAGAAAGGATATTTGATTTTTTTTAGCTTTCAATCATTCATGACATTAAAAAATAATTGCACTCAGTCCTTCATTGTCTTCAAACAATTTAAATTCATTTTCTCTCTTCTGATGTTTGATTGGCAACTGATCATTTTAGATAGAAGAAGACGTCTTTTACTTCCAGATAAAAGTTATCCAAAGTCTGAGTTTCATGATTAATAAGCTGAATTTCTTGACTGTGCAGAGAATAAAATTTAGTGATAGAATGAAATATTTAACAGCCATTAACATGTTTATGAACATGAGTTATCAGAAATACTTGTGATATGATGGTAATTATAAAGTGATACAGATATACGTACCAATTAAACTAATGTGAAATTTGTATGTCCGTGGACATAGATGGTAATATGTAAAAAGTGGTAACATTTGGGTAATGATGATTGGATTACATTTTTCCTTTTTCAAATCTTTCATCAGTATTTTTTTTTCAATAAAGCATAAAATAGTCTTCCCAGGTGGCTCACTGGTAAATGACTCCACCTGCCAATGCAGCAGGCACTAGAGATGCAGGTTCAATCCCTGGGTTGGGAGATCCCTTGCGAAGGAAATGGCAATCCACTCCAGTATTTTTGTGGGAAATTCCATGGACAGAGGAGCCTGGGGAGCTACAGACAATGGGGTTGCTAAGAGTCAGACACGACTTAGTGACTAAAAAACAGCACACTAGATTTTGGGCTCAGTTATAAACTTTTTAAGCAGATCTACCTAAGACTGAACTAAGCAAAAATCTTTATGCTTGATGGTTCATGTTTTATTCATGTGAGACATTGAAAGGACATTTGAGGAGATAACAGTCTTTTGAAATTGTGCTTATGTATCTTTTACTATGTATTGGGTACTGTGCTTTACATATAATGACTCATTTAATCCTCAAAACAATCCAATGAGGCAGGAGCTATTGTTATCCCTATTTTAGGGAGTAAAAACCCCAGCATAGAGACATTGAGTAACTTGACTTAGTCACCTAGCTAGTAGAGAGCAGACAGGCTTCAGAGTCTGTGAGCTTAACCACAATTCAAAATCTAAGATATACTTTGCCCTGGTAAGTCAACTAGCCTTCCTTTGTTCGTGAAAGCTAATCCAGCTGTGTACATACAGTATCATGTGTGCAGTTTATTAGCCTTCAGGAGGGTGATCTCTGAAGGCTCAGGCTCACCCAAGCCCCGGGCCAATGAGAGCAATCTTGGGGAAGCGTGAGGAGTTCCTGCCTGCTGTCAAGTGGCTATGAGAGAGCACCATTGCTCACGTGCCAGAGGTAAGTAAGCAGGGTGTGCACCTTCCTTCTCTCACCTTACCTGAAACAGCTGTCCTGCTCACCTGGGAAGCTCAGTGGTATGGTACATAGATTACAGGACTTAAAATCAGACACACAGCTAACAACTTGCTAGTCCCTATGACTTGGGCAAGATACATCTGTGCCTTTGCTTCCTTATTGTACAATTCATCTTTCAAGATGAATTAGGCAAATAATATACATTAAGGTGTATTAATGTATTATATTAAAGTATATACATTAATATTAATATGTGGTGGTGGTTTAGTCACTAAGGCATGTCTGACTCTGTGACCCCGTGGACTATAGCCCATCAGGCTTCTCTGTCTATGGGATTCTCCAGGGAAGAATACTGGAGTGGGTTGCCATTTCCTTCTCCAGGAGATTTCCTGACCCAAAGCAGACTCTTTACTGCAGAGTCACCAGGGAAGGCCCATATATTAATGTGTAGTATGGCTCAGAGGTTAAAGTATCTGCCTCTAATGTGGGAGACCCGGGTTCGATCCCTGGGTCGGGAAGATGCCCTGGAGAAGGAAACTGTAACCCACTCCAGTATTCTTGCCTGGAGAATCCCATGGACGGAGAAGCCTGGTAGGCTACAGTCCACGGGGTCGCAAAGAGTCTGACACGACTGAGCGACGGAACGGAACGGAATATACAATAAATACATTTTATGTTTATATAACAAACCAAGCATAACATCAGTACTTAGTATTAACACCTGTTGCTGTTGTGATTCTTTTCTGACTCCTAGGCTTTCTACTTGGAGAAGCCAATGGCACCCCACTCCAGTACTCTTGCCTAGAAAATCCCATGGACAGAGGAGCCTGGAAGGCTGAGGTCTATGGGGTCGCTGAGGGTTGGACCCGACTGAGCGACTTCACTTTCACTTTTCACTTTCATGCATTGGAGAAGGAAATGGCAACCCACTCCAGTGTTCTTGCCTGGAGAATCCCAGGGATGGGGGAGCCTGGTGGGCTGCTGTCTATGGGGTCGCACAGAGTCGGACATGACTGAAGTGACTTAGCATCAGCAGCAGCAGGCTTTCTACTTCCTCTTTTCCTGTATGGAGGTGTATTCTTGCCTTAAACTCCTCACTATCATGTTAGTCCTTTGCCTAGAACCAAGTACTACTTTCAGTATCCTTCACTCTACCACATGTGACCATTCCCAATACAGGACAAGATTCCTGCCTGATGCTGGCCACTGAAACTTTCTTATTCTCACAAACAGATTCTTCCCTTCCCCATTATTGTCCATCCTCCCTACTTTGACACAGGCTGTGACTGGCCTAGAGTCCATTTCTTTCATATTTTCTTTAGACTGCTGACCCTTGCTTCCTCATTAGTATTCCCTTCATTCTGCCTAGTTCTAATTCACTCGGTGTTTCTCCTCTGGCTGGAACCAGCAGAATGCCACACAGATGTGGTGTATGGTTTAAAATGATAGTTTTTAAGACCTACTGGTTTAAGTCGTGCTATAAAAATTAAAGTGTAATGACAGAAATGAAAGAGATTCCCTGATCTTTTTGATCAAAATTTTACTTATTTGTTCCAATTATCCAGCCTAAAATGAAGTTGAGTTTCCTCAGAGGAGGAAGGATGTGATAGGAATTTTGACGTTGTTGAGTAGGTCCAGGGAACACTCCATTATTCAGGGCAGAATACTGAGAACAGCTTTCTTCCCAGTTGTGTTCAGTCAGGGGTTTTCAAGCTTAAGTATGGATAATAATAACTTGTAGACTTATTATAACACAATAGATTTCTGGATCTCCTATAGTTTCTGATTCAGTGGGCCTGGGGTGGTCCTGAGACTTAACATTTCCTAACAAGTTCCCAGGAAATGCTGATGTTGCTAATTAAGGGATCCCACTTTGAGAACCCCTGGTGTAGACAATGTAGTCTAAGATTCTCTTTTACTTGTATCTAGAAATAAATGTACATTTTGCTGATCATTGAGAAACACCAGAACAAAGAATCATGGGGTAGCATTCTCATGAAGGAACTCCATGTTTAAAAGAATAAATAAGATCGTATCACCCCGGTGTTACCCATGACCACATTCCAGTTAGTTAATTAACACAAATATGTTATTAATAGTGTATACAAATAATACATGTTTGGATTTATCTTGCCAGTCACATTGCTTGTCATCAAGATTACAAGTGAGGAAAAAAAAAATAATTTCTGACTTCACAAAGATCTCACAGACTAAGTTTTGAAGATAGACACCAACAGAAGCCTAGGAAGAGCTGACAGCTGGTAATGCATGTGAAAATTTAGATTAAGTTTTAAATTTACTTTTAATATCGTATCTTCTGTGCATTTTACTCTGGCTAGATGTTATAGACCAGGAACGAATGAATAATACAAGATTTATCCCTTCTGCTATTATACCAGCTACAGAAATATAATCCATGGGAATACAGAGAAAAGAGTTGGCATTTGAGCTTGGTCATGCAGAAGGGATGGAACTGAAACACTGGAACAGTATTCCAGGCTGATGGAATAGCATAGAGAAAGGTACAGCAGTGTTCATATGCAGGTAATAACTAGGAAAGATTACATGATCAGATAATTCATTCATCTAACAAATATTTAATGAGCTGGGCACTGTTCTAGGTGCTGAATACAGTAGTGAGAAGACAAAGTCCCTGCCCTCATGAAGCAGGTAGGGTTGGGAACAGGATACAATGTATCAAGAATATTGATAATAGAATGAAGAATTAGAAGAAAATTATGGCAGCCTATTACAAATTATATAATGTAGATAATGATAACTAGTATCAATTATCTTTTAAAAAGTAGGTTCCAGGGTTTTTGGAGTACAATTCCATTTGCAAAGCTTCAATTATTCCCTAACTTTTCAAGAAAATATCCATTGAGCAAATCAAGGTATACCTGTAAGCACACTGCCATGGCCAGAAGAAATGATGTGATCCACTACTTTACTCTGTGACCTTTGCCAATCTTTACTGCTGACACACTTTTCTTATTTAATGAAAGAGTGAATTTCATTTCTATTCAGTTTTTGGCTCTCAATTCCCTGAAATTTTTGCATTGAAATTTATAGATTGGGATTGTAGCAGGAAGGTCCAAAAATATTTTTGAAATGTGTCAGGCTCAAAAATTGCTCTCCAGTGATCTATAAATTGTTATTATCAACTCTCAGAATTACAATGACAAGACAAACTCTATACAGGTACTAATATGCCTGCATTTTACAACTATGCTATGTGAAGTTCTTCAAATTTTCCTTAAGGAGACTGATATACTTCAGCATAAGAAATATTCTTGTTTTCAACTTTACCATCTCTCTTTCAGTGGTATATTTTGATATTTTGGCTATTTCTCTTTAGAGAAGATAGAGGAATTAGAGCAGTTTTTGAGCCCAATTCTGGTTTTGATTTTTGTCTGTTTCCTTGTAGAAGATATTGGGCAAGGTTTGTAGTCATCCTAATTCTAGATTTTTTTTTTTTACATGATGGAGATAATAACAGTATTTATTCATAGAGTTGTTCTGAAGATTAAATAAGATAGTGTATGAAAGTGTTTACCACACTGCCTGACATATAGTAGCACTCAACAAAATATATCTATCTTTAAATATCTCAAAACTGCCTCATTATAACCTCAGGTACAAAATCTTAGCCATAGCTTTTGCTGAGTCTGATGGATTCAGGTTTACTTAAAGGTTTAAAAGAATTCCAAACATAATACTTTCAGGCTGAGCCTTTAGTGATAACTCAATATAGAACTATAAAATATGGTAACCCCACAAAGATACTGCTTTTGGATCAAAGTCTTAAAACTGTTTCAGGAAGACACTTCCTGCCAAACTGAGCATAATCAGTTTGAACATAATCATAATCAGTGGTTAAAATCTAGAATACTGCCTTGTATAGAGAAGTCTCAGCCTGGCTGGTGAAAGATTTATGAACAAGATTTTGAAAATGAAGGTCAGCAGATGATTTTTCCTCTCATAGCCATAAGGAATGGTTAGACAGATGGCAAGAACAGCCTTGTCTTTTCTCTGAGCAACCTCTTTTGATCTCTGCTGACCATCAAATCATGCATGTCTTAGTAAAGATGCAAGGGTGTGGGGGAACACAATGCCACTTCTTGTGCTACTCATTCCTTTAGAAATGCTTCTGGAGTAAGAGGGGTGCAACAAAGCTCCCTCATGAATAAAATTTGAGGTGATTTCTTCCTTTTCTTTTTACACTTGCCATTTTTGTCCTAGGAATAGAAAGTGTATTATCAAAGATGGCAAATCCTGATCCCCTCCCACAACATTTTCTCCCCTCTCCAGAGATAATCACTCTCAATTCTTTTTGCTATTTACCTGTGTATTCTAAATAGCAGTCTTTTCTTACTGCCTTTCAGTTTCTCAGCTCTATTTTTGATGTTTCATTGTAGAAATGAACTTTCCCTTTCTCTCTCATCATCACATTCTCACCGCAACAGGCGTTATTTCTACCCTGCCATCTTCCTGGGGCTGTCATCGTTATTTTGGTTAGATCAGTATTTAGTAGTTATAGTGTTCTCACTGTGTAAATACTTTTCATGACTAAGTCAAGTGAAACTGTGATTACTATTCCTTCCTCTGAAGATTTTTTCCCCCCTCTGTGGTTGATAGTTGTCTTGTTTTTTGTTTGTTCAGCTTTCTATGTTCTCTTCATTATCAAATCTCTACCAGTGTTCTGAATCTCATCTCCAGACATTCAGATGCACAGGTATTTTATCAAGTTCCCCTTTTTGAGGGTAAGTTCATCTTGGAATAATGTCTTGGAACCTTCTGACTTGGTTCTATATGCGTGCTTTTCCTTCTATGCCCCATGTACTGGTTTCATCCAGGGAATCTTCCTTTCAGTCACTCTGGAAAATCTCTGCTGGTCTCTTTGCTTGTGTCTCTTATTTTCTTGTATCCTCTGCATTCTTTTGTCCTAGTTAGGTTATTTTGGTAGAATCAATTTTCTAGCAATTTCCTGGCCAAAAAATATACATAGTAGTTAAATTATCTGGGTTTTTGCATGTCTGAAAACTCATTTATTCTTTCCTCATATTTGGACAATAATTTGGCTAGCCATAGAATTTAGGTTGAAAATAATTTTCCTTCAGAATTTAAACTGCACCACTCTAATGTCATCTCCCTTCAAGTTTTGTTGTTCTGGTTTTGTGATGTTCTGATTCCTTGTTTTTTGCACATGCCTTACTCTTTCCAAGAGTTCTAAAAATTTACTGAGATTTGCCTTCTTGTGGTCTCATTTTCTCATATTATACTAGGTACTTAGTGTCTTTCATGAGGAAACTTGTACTCTAGAAAAGTTTTCTGAAATATTTCCCTTGATGAATTCTTTGTTTTTGTTGTTGTTGTTTGGTTCTGACTTTTTAGAAATCTTGTTACTTATTGATATCCTGTATTTTAATGTTTTTATTTTAATGCGTTTTCTTTCCTATTTTCATCTCTTCTGCATTTCCCCCCTATTTTCTAGGTGATAGGCACTAGTTTATCTTCTAATCTTCTTGTTTTTATGTCTGATATCAGACTTGTAGTTTCTAAGATTCTTGTTTTCCTTTGAATATTTGATTTTATATTATGCTGCCTTGTTTCACAGGGACAATATTTCTAATACCTTGTTAGAATATTAATAATATAATTAATATTATATTGATATTAATAAGTTTTCTATCTTCTTCCATAACCTTTACTTCCAGTTGACTTTTAAAAAATTATTATTGTTTTGATTTTGGTATTTCGTGTTAGAGATTTGTATACATGTTTTTATGTTTGTCATCTGTTCATATTTATGAGCATGCTAGAAAGGTGACAGGAAGTTCTGTTCATGTGGGTGGGCTTATTGATAATGATCTTAGTTATATGGTCATCTTCATGGACTTTTCACTCTGGAACTCCTGATGTCAGTATCTTTAGGTCTTGCTTCTTATTATTTATAAATTCCTCAAAGAAGACTTTCTCCTGCCTGGATGGTAAGGACGTGGCTGCCAGGCTTCCTTGGGTCTCAGCAATCAGCATGTAAATGTTCACTTAATCTCTCAGTTTTCAATGTGGTACCCACTGTGCCCACTGTCCAGAAAGCCTCTATTCTATCCTCTACAAAGAACAAATCTTGAGTCTTCTACTAGGATTGGGACAGCAGTTGTCTAGATGGTCAATGCTTAAGATAGGGTTTGAGGTTGTAATATCTTCTTAAAAACAAACTGTCCACCAATTCTGTGTATTTTATCCTTTTTCTAGACAAGGTTGGTGCTGCCACTGTTTAAACTTTTGAAGAGTCTGCATTTCAAGTTAGGTCACTTATTATTTTCCACACTACTGACTTAGAATTCAGTTTTCTTAGGTTTGCTAAATCCTTTATAGCTTCACCAGATGGTTTCTCATTTCTCAAATTTGATGGTGACACACACCCCTTTATTATACTTCTAGTTTGGTAAAGAATCCGCCTGCAATGAAGGAGACCCTGGTTCAATTCCTGGGTCAGGAAGATCCACTGGAGAAGGGATAGTCTACCAACTCCAGTATTCTTGGGCTTCTCTTGTGGTTCAGCTGGTAAAGAATCTGCCTGCAATGTGGGAGACCTGGGTTTGTTCCCTAGGTTGGGAAGATCCCCTGGAGAAGGAAAAGGCTACCCACTCTAGTATTCTGGCTTGGAGAATTCCGTGGACTATATAGTCCATGGGGTCGCAAAGAGTGGGACACAACAGAGTCACTTTCACTTTCAGTGGTGTTTTCGGTAGAATGAAAGTAAAAGCTTATGTTCTACTTTATTATCTTTACTAGAAGTCTTTACTTTCAAAAGATACTAAATAATCTTATGGAAAGATAATCTCAACTCAGAAGCCCTGGAGATAGCTTTTCGTGGGATTCTCAGCAGTGGCCTCACTGATTTCCTCTGTTTATCCAGCATAGTTAGGGTTTCAGACATCAGGGTCATTAAAGTGGTCTTCCCTTGAGAAAACACCATGTAAATACCTTAAGAGTTACAAGGTTAAGAGAAATACCAAGATCATTCCAGACATTTTTTTTCTTTTTGTACATTGATCTGACAGATTAATTTATTCGTTATTCCACTACCTGGGCATTCATTGGACACTTAACCTGAGTCATGCATTGTTGGGCATTGGCAAAACATTGAGTGAGACACGGTTCTGACCTTATGAACCTTTAGCACTAGCATGGAAGGCTGACAATACTGTTCAAAATGCAATATGGTAAATGCCGTAATGGAGATATTAACAAGTGCTTGAGGTTCTATGGGACGGGAGATTAAGTCTACCTTCAGATTCTTGCCGGGAAATGCATCTTTGCTCTCTCAGTTCAATAACTTCCCAGAAAAAAATGGTCTTGCCAATTCATAACCGGGAAAGTTACTAAGTTCCCAGCACTATGATGGCATCTTTATGGTCAGAAGAGATTTTAGAATTCATTTTTAACTTCTTCATTTCAGCTGGAAAAACCAAGACCCAGGGAAAAAATAAATCGATCCTCGTAAAGTAAGGGATGAAAAGCAGTTTATTGAATTCCATACTGTTTTCTATCTATTAAAGCATATTAAGCCCCCACCTTAAAGCCCAGTTATCCATAAATATGATTACAGATTTTAATCAATGGCTCTGAGTCTCAGAGATCTGGAAGTACCTGTTTTGAAAAGCCCTGAGTATTTCTTTAAAAACAGTAATTCAAATGAATGATCTAGTCTATGCTTTAGATATAGGAACAGAACTCCAGACTCTCATGTAATATCAGGAAGAGAGAATAATTTGAAGTTTTCATGATTTATTTTGAAAGCAGTGCTGGTTCTTAAACTGGAACAATAGGTCTCTTTTTATTTGCACAGGTTAATATTGGCTGAATTTAAATTCATTCAGCAAATTCAGGAGACAGCTTCCTATATCCAGCTTTGGTTCTACTATTTTACAATATATTTTTCATATTTTCCCACGTTTGCATTGTCTTGAAAGCACACAACAGATATACAAACAAAGAATTTAAACATTTTGGAGAGGCAGGGAATGTTGTCTTCAATGAACATTTAAGAATATAATGTGTTCTGTTAAATTTGTGGTTTCCTGACTTAATTAACTATTAGCAAATGGTATATTATGGGGAAGCTAGGAACTGTAAAAAAAACATATTGTTTAATAGTTATTTATCAGTAATATAACAGTAGTAATAATTATATTACTCATTAAAAGCAAAACAAAACAACTTGAAAGAGATCTTATATATCTTCCCCAAGTACATTAACTTTTTACATACACAAATAATTAGACTGTAATTTTCTTAAGAAAGATTTTCTCAGTTCTCTGCTGAGAAGAGCCTTTCCCTCCTCTGGCCTTCTGAACCCTGGTCGTCTTTCTTTCTTCACTGCAGTATGTGTTAGTTCCTTTGTTGTCTGTCAGGCTTGTCTTCTAGGGTATGAACATCACGAAGGCAGAGATTATGTTCTCTTTGTCATCCCAGTGACCTGGCCATATTAAGGTCATTTCTATTAAGAATAGAAAGTTTATTGAGTGAATAAAGTATTAGTCGCTTGATTTTATAATAATATTTTCTTGTTTGGTTTTCATAGCACTTTCCATTATATCCTTGGCTATAAAGTAGCTAAAGGCTTGGGGTTGACACTCATGTAGTACACAGCCTCCACTTCCCTCCCCTTCCTGTTTGAACAGCGCTCAGATCTCATCCCAGCTCAAATGTAGCTCTCTAAATAATGGAGCGTATTCACTGTGGACTTAACTTCTTGTTGTCCATGGAAGAGAACTATTGATCTTCCTCCCTATGAAATCTGGTTACCTGTAAAAACTTCTTCCTCCTTCTTGTTGGAAGCAATTTCTCTCCTGTTTTTGAAAATGAGCAACAAAGCAGTCTCTTCTCTGTTGTTCTCATCCTGTCCCATGGGGAATGGCATGTGCTTCATCATCACCTGTGCTTGCGCCTGGTCCCCAGTCTGCTGGTTTTCTCTTCCCTCCCATGAGAGCCTGGATGTGCCACTCCTGTCTGCTCCTGGGAAGACTGCTCTGCATGCCTCACACTCTGATTCTTGTCTTTACTACATTCCTGACCCCAGTGACTCTGAGGAACAGACATTACTGCTCAGGAACTTTTGAGAGTGCCAGTACAAAAGGGGTGGCATTTCCAGAGTCACGCCTATCATATCTTTTATTTTTCAAGAGACCCTGGGATTTCTACATTTTGGGGTTGGTAGTAGAGGTGTTTTAGTTTCCTCCGCTCAAAAGTAGAGGTTGAGTAAAAAGGAACAAAGTAGTAACATTTGCAGAGATGTGGATTGACCTAGAGACTGTCATACAGAATGAAGTAAGTCAGAAAGAGAAAAACAAATAGCGTGTATTAATGCTGATACATGGAATCTAGAAAAGTGGTACAGATGAACTTATTTACAAGGCAGAAATAGAGATACAGATGCAGAGAACAAACACGTGAACATCAAGGGAGGAAATGAATTAGGAGATTGGGATTGGCATATACACACTACTGTGTATAAAATAGGTGTCTAATGAGGACCTACCGGATGGCACAGGGAACTCTGTTCAGTGCTCTGTGGTGACCTAAATGGGAAAGAAATCTAAAAAAGAGGGGATATATGTATACATATAACTGATTCATCTTGCTAAACAGCAGAAACTAACACGACATTATAAGAAACTATACTCCAATAAAAGTTAATTTAAAAAAATAGTTTTTAAAAAGTGAGGGCTGAAATAAGTACATAATGAAGACCTTTCTCGTCACTGATGTCTTAATCACTCTGCTGGTTGTGCATTTCAGTGCTGTCCTGTTCTTGTTCTCAATTCATCTATTGCCTTTGCGTAGTCTATTCATCTGGTTAGTGTTAAAGTTCTTTCAAAATTAGCCTTTCTATTTATGAACCTTTCACAAAGTTACTGGGGCAGTCCCCTTAGAATTTTGGCTTAATAGGATACAAATTAGGGTTATGGTAGAATAATTTTTTTCTTTGTATTTCTGAAACAGAGGTTGCTGTGGATTTATGTACATGGACTTAAATTTCTCATAAGAAAGTCTGGGCTCAAATTTGGCTCATGACCTTGGGTATATCAGTTTACCTGTCTAGGCCTGAGTTGATTATAAATGGAAGTCAATCGTCTATTCTCTGCAGTTTTGAGAAGGAATCAAGCAGATAAAGTATATGCAAAGTGCTTTGTAAACTATATGGTACTATATAAAAGCAAATTGTTATTAATAGATGTCTGACTATTCCCAATTGTTTCTGCTCGGTCAGTTAGTTCTGGATGAACAAATCGGAGAGGACAGGAAGGAAGGAAACAACACTGGGCTAGGAGTCGGGTGATCTGGAGTCTGTCCTGGTGCTGCTCAGGACTCACTGACTTGACGTGACCTTGGCAAAGTCACTCTACCTCCTGCATTTCTGTTGCGTCAATGGTAATATGAAGTGGGTTAAAGAAATGATGATACAGAGACTGTCATCCACTCAAAAAAA
Organism: Moschus berezovskii; assembly: GCF_049115385.1. NCBI lineage: Eukaryota > Metazoa > Chordata > Mammalia > Artiodactyla > Moschidae > Moschus > Moschus berezovskii. The sequence goes on from NC_142460.1 coordinate 96,489,648, forward strand.
AAAAAAACAAACTACGGTTCTTTTTATTTTGAGTATAGCTGATAAGAGATTATTATTTATTTAAGGGTGTCATTATGTTTAGATTACTGAAATGGAAGTTTTAACAATTATGGACGATATATATGTGTGTGTGTGTGTGTATATATTATATATATATATATATATATATAGGAGAAGGCAATGGCAACCCACTCCAGTACTCTTGCCTGGAAAATCCCATGGACGGAGGAGCCTGGTAGGCAACACACACACACATATATATATATATGCACATTTGATTTTGTGTTTTATTTTTTCCTGATGGAAATTTATGTTCTTCCTATGAAGAAAGGGAAAATTGCAGCATCCACTTAAGGACAATCACTCCTAATATTGCTTCCAAATTCTTTCATGTCCATGTAGATTTGATTTCTTATAACATGCATTTTTTTCATTAACACTAGTCCAATCATACTTTACATATTTAATTCCTAAATTTGTTTTAGTTTTATGCAGTTTTGAAAGGTTACTTTCCTTTTACAGTTATTACAAAATATTGGCTATATTCCCTGCGTTGTACAATACATCCTAGACATTCCCGTGGTGTACAGTACACCCAGTAGTAGTTTGTACTCACCCCCTCATCCCTTATATCGCCCCTCCCCCAAATAATATATCTCGAATGCATGATTTTAAAGAATTATTTTAAGGAATGCTCGAAGGCTTAATTCTTCAGGCACTGAAAGGGACCTAATGGAATCTCCTATCTTCTGAATTTTTTTTGGTTTTCCTCGGGAGGAATGTATATATTTAAAGAGGAGATGACGTACTAAAAACAGATGAGATTCTGTATGAGAAATTTTGTTAATGACACCTAAAGCACATTTTGATATATATTCTCTAGTAATTTTAATTCTTTTTTCCTTCAAAAAAGTATTGAGTATTTGTTACAAATCTTACAGTATGCTAAGTCATGTAGATGCTCAAATTAGTTAGATAATCCCTAATCAAAGGGATAGTTGGTATAGTGTAGAAAAGAGCATGGATTAAAATTTATAAGAGAGGTGAAACAAATTTCCAACAGTACAGGATGAGGAGAGATTAATTTTGCTGAGGAGGAGGAAGGAAGTTAAAAAATATAGCATCTTTAAAGTGCTCTATAGATTATAAATGTTTTCCCATTTACTAATCTGTTTAAATACAGCACAGACTCTTGACAGGTTTAGAAAAAAATATCATCTTTTGGAAATCAGTTTGAAATCCTTGAAACTCCTAAAGCCCAAGCAATGTAGAGAAAATACCAGTAAGATATATTGTTTGCTTGTTTGTTTTAATTAAGACCATTATTACCCTAATGCTCAAATTTCTCATAATTTTGCCCCAAGTGACATGGACTAATTTTTATATTTGAGCATGAATATGCTCCTATTAACTATAAGAAATACCCCAACTTGTATAATGTAGGCATTTAATTACATGTATATTTTCAAGGTGAATTTAACTATTACTTATAGCACATTGATTTGTGATCACAAAGCTAGAAGAAACCTCAATTCAATTACCTAACTTGATAATGAATACAATATGCCTTATGTCAAAAAAAACATAAAAGTTATTTTCACAAAAGAAGTATTGTGCTCAAGTACAAAATCAGGACTATAATTGTGGTCTCCTAGATGAGATTTTTGCCACCACGTCACAGCCAAAATCTGTTTAAAGACTGCAGCAAGTGGACTGTCATCTGATATTGAAGATTCTATCATCTCCCTTTTGATGTTCACATAGTATTTTTCCATGAATGCCTTTTAATATAATCAATGCTGTGTCCAAAGTTGCTAGAACTGTACATTGCTAATATTCAAAGAAATGTTACTCTTTTGTGGCATTTTTAGTAATGTATCTACTCCAGTATGGTAAGTGGCTTTCACTCATAAAACAAGGAAATATGGTGCTGAGAAGTCACTGCTTTGTCACCGCCTTAATTTTTAGTGACAAATCATTTAAAGAGGAAACACATCTTTTTATTATGATACTACAGGGTTTTATTTAAGTTTGCTTTATTGCAAAATAAAATTCTAGTTTTAATTTATCTGAGCACATTAAATATAGCAAATCTTAAATTTCAGTAACTGTGGGTACAATTTATTTAAAGATGCATAATTTTTCTGGGTATGTGAATGTAATCTTTGGTTATAGTCTATATTATTTGGATGTTTTTAAAGCACTGTGTCCATTTTCGGACTCTGCAACTTAGAAGAGCCTAGTAAAAATAGAGCATGCGTGTGAAAAAAGCACTTTAATGACAGGTTAAGGAATTAAAGTTGCTTAACCTGAAAAACAGGGAGCTCAGGAAACGTGCTAATTACCACCCTCAGGCTTCGAAGTGCTTTTGTGAAGAGCACTGTAGTTTCCCCTTCCAGCACAGAAAGGAGAGCTCTTGTTAGTGTTGGTGGGGCAGGGATTCAGCAGGGGGAACTCTTGCTGAGTCTTAATTTGTCTTTTAAAAGGAATTGATGACCATCCAGTTTTTCAGTTATCTCTACTTATGTCTGAATAAAATGATCTCACAAGCTATCTATAAGTTCTGTTGTTATCTTTGAGGCAGAGAGATCAGAACACATTTCTTTTGCAATGAAAATGGTTCAGTACAATGAAATGACTGACTTAGAAGACCTGGGAACTCTTTCACCAGCCCCTCATCCTACAGCTAAGGAATCCGAAGCTCAGAGAGAGTGGTGGAGAGAGAATTTGCAGGAAGGGCTATTGACTCTTCTGGAATAGCTTTTCCATCTTTCTGCCCTCCTTCTGAGTGCTTGACTTTGTGATCAAATGTGCAGTGGATTTCACTGGTCACTACACAAAATTAAATTAATGCTTGGGTGGAAGATCAAGCTCAGGATAAATTGGGAAATGTACCTCTTTCAAATATTGCAGATGATGACTTATTCTGTTAGATCACTGGCTTTCTGCCAGTATGGCCAAGGACAATAGATTTGTTGATTATAGATGATTAGCAGTTAGAAATTATGAAATTTTTGTTATGTCCTAGATCACTGTGCTCTTCTCTCATGAGCTAGAAATAAATATATAGGAGTGGGTGTCTTATACCCTACCACAACTGAATGTTATTACTTGGAATTTTTCATACCCAGCAGTAATGTTAGTGTCTCAGCAAGTATTGCTTTCTGAGAGCCATGGTCACCACTAACTGCCTCCTTTTCTGTGATTTCAATTCTGTAGAAAAGGAAAGGGTAGAGAGGTCCAGACAGATATCCTTGTGATAAACATGAAGTATAACAAGATGCTAGATTTGTAATGGCCTGGATGCTGTTTTGCCCAACCTCTCATCGGACAGATGTAAAACCTCAATCCAAATGAAAAAGATACGAGTGGTATTTGGTGGTAGGGGACGACAGAGAATGAGATGACTGGATGGCATCACCCACTCGATGGAAGTGAGTTTGAGTGAACTCAGGGAGTTGGTGATGGACAGGGAGGCCTGGCATGCTGTGATTCATGGGGTCGCAAAGAGTCGGACACGACTGAGCGACTGAACTGAACTGAAGGATTAGGAGCCCCCAAAAATAAAGTCTGACACTGTTTCCACTGTTTTTCCATCTATTTCCCATGAAGTGATGGGACCAGATGCCATGATCTTCGTTTTCTGAATGTTCAGCTTCAAGCCAACTTTTTCACTCTCCTCTTTCACTTTCATCAAGAGGCTTTTTAGTTCCTCTTCACTTTCTGCCATAAGGGTGGTGTCATCTGCATATCTGAGGTTATTGATATTTCTCCCAGCAATCTTGATTCCAGCCTGTGCTGCTTCCAGCCCAGCGTTCCTCATGATGTACTCTGCATATAAGTGAAATAAGCAGGGTGACAATATACAACCTTGACGTACTCCTTTTCCTATTTGTAACCAGTCTGTTGTTCCATGTATCAGTTCTAACTGTTGCTTCCTGACCTGAATACAGGTTTGTCAAGAGGCAGGTCAGGTGGTCTGGGATTCCCATCTCTTTCAGAATGTTCCACAGTTTTTGTGATCCACACAATCAAAGGCTTTGGCATAGTCAATGAAGCAGAAATAGATGTTTTTCTGGAACTCTCTTGCTTTTTTGATGATCCAGCGGATGTTGGCAATTTGATCTCTGGTGCCTCTGCCTTTTCTAAAACCAGCTTGAACATCTGGAAGTTCACGGTTCACATATTGCTGAAGCCTGGCTTGGAGAATTTTGAGCATGACTTTACTAGTGTGTGAGATGAGTGCAATTGTGTGGTAGTTTGAGCATTCTTTGGCATTGCCTTTCTTTGGGATTGGAATGAAGACTGACCTTTTCCAGTCCTGTGGCCACTGCTGAGTTTTCCAAATTTGCTGACATATTTTGTGCAGCACTTTCACAGCATCATCTTTCAGGATTTGAAATAGCTCAACTGGAATTCCATCACCTCCACTAGCTTTGTTCGTAGTGATGTTTCCTAAGGCCCACTTGACTTCACATTCCAGGATGTCTGTCTCTAGGTGAGTGATCACACCATCGTGATTATCTGGGTTGTGAAGATCTTTTTTGTACAGTTCTTCTGTGTATTCTTGTCACCTCTTCTTAATATCTTCTGCTTCTGTTAGGTCCATAACATTTCTGTCCTTTATTGAGCCCATCTTTGCATGAAATGTTCCCTTAGTATCTCTAATTTTCTTGAAGAGATCTCTTGTCTTTCCTATTCTGTTGTTTTCCTCTATTTCTTTGCACTGATCGCTGAGGAAGGCTTTCTTATCTCTCCTTGCTATTCTTTGGAACTCTGCATTCAGATGCTTATATCTTTTCTTTTCTCTCTTGCCTTTCACTTCTCTTCTTTTCACAGCTATTTGTAAGGCCTCCTCAGACAGCCATTTGCTTTTTTGCATTTCTTTTCCATGGGGATGGTCTTGGTCCCTGTCTCCTGTACAATGTCAGGAACCTCCGTCCATAGTTCATCAGGCACTCTATATATCAGATCTAGTCCCTTAATTGTATTTCTCACTTCCACTGTATAATCATAAGGGATTTGATTTAGGTCATATCTGAATGGTTTAGTGGTTTTCCCTACTTTCTTCAATTTAAGTCTGAATTTGGCAATAAGGAGTTCATGATCTGAGCCACAGTCAGCTTCTGGTCTTGTTTATGCTAGCTGTATAGAGCTTCTCCACCTTTGGCTACAAAGAATATACTCAATCTGATTTTGATGTTGACCATCTGGTGATGTCCATGTGTAGAGTCTTCTCTTGTGTTGTTGGAAAAGGGTGTTTGCTATGACCAGTGTATTCTCTTGGCAAAACTCTATTAGCCTTTGCCCTGCTTCATTCTGTACTTCAAGGCCAAATTTGCCTGGTACTCCAGGTGTTTCTTGACTTCCTACTTTTGCATTCCAGTCCCCTATAATGAAAAGGACATCTTTTTTGGGTGCTAGTTCTAAAAGGTCTTGTAGGTCTTCATAGAACTGTTCAACTTCGGCTGCTTCAGTGTTACTGGTTGGGGCATAGGCTTGGATTACTGTGATATTGAATGGTTTGCCTTGGAAATGAACAGAAATCATTCTGTTGTTTTTGAGATTGCATCCAAGTACTGCATTTCGGATTCTTTTGTTGACCATGAAGGCTACTCCATTTCTTCTTAGGGATTCCTGCCCATGGTAGTAGATTTAATGGTCATCTGAGTTAAATTCACCCATTCCAGTCCATTTTAGTTCACTGATTCCTAGAATGTCTACGTTCACTCTTGCCATCTCCTGTTTGACCACTTCCAATTTGCCTTGATTCATGGACCTAACATTCCAGGTTCCTATGCAATATTGCTCTTTACAGCATCGGACCTTGCTTCTATCACCAGTCACATCCACAACTGGGTATTGGTTTTGCCTTGGCTCCATCCCTTCATTCTTTCTGGAGTTATTTCTCCACTAGATCTCCAGTAGCATACTGGGCACCTACCGACCTGGGGAGTTCCTCATTCAGTATCCTATTATTTTCCATTTTCATACTGTTCATGGGGTTCTCAAGGCAAGTATACTAAAGTGGTTTGCCATTCCCTTCTTCAGTGGACCACATTCTGTCAGACCTCTCCACCATGACCTGCCCATCTTTGGTGGCCCCACATAGCATGGCTTAGTTTCGTTGAGTTAGTCAAGGCTGTGGTCCATGTGATCAGATCGACTAGTTTTCTGTGATTATGATTTCAGTGTGTCTGCCCTCTGATACCCTCTCGCAATACTGACCGTCTTATTTGGGTTTCTCTTACCTTGGTTGTGGGGTATCTCTTCACGGCTGTTCCAGCAAAGCACAGCCGCTGCACCTTACCTTGAATGAGGAGAATTTCCTCACAGTCGCTCCTTCTGACCTTGAACGTGGAGTAACTCCTCTCTGCCCTCCTGCGCCCGCACAGCCACTGCCACTTGAACGTGGGGTAGCTCCTTCAGCAGCCACCCCTGGCCTCGGACGTGGGGTAGCTCCTCTCGGCCGCCGCCCTTGGCTTCGTACTTTTTTGGGGCTCCAAAATCACTGCAGATGCTGATTGCAGCCAGGAAATTAAAAGACGCTTATTCCTTGGAAGGAAAGTTATGACCAACTTAGATAGCATATTAAAAAGCAGAGACATTACTTTGCCAACAAAGTTCCGTCTAGTCAAGGCTATGGTTTTTCCAGTGGTCATGTATGGATGTGAGAGTTGGACTGTGAAGAAAGCTGATCACCGAAGAATTGATGCTTTTGAACTGTGCTGCTGGAGAAGACTCTTGAGAGTTCCTTGGACTGCAAGGAAATCCAATCAGTCCATTCTAAAGGAGATCAGTCCTGGGTGTTCATTGGAAGGACTGATGCTAAAGCTGAAACTCCAATACTTTGGCCACCTCATGCGAAGAGTTGACTCACTGGAAAAGACTCTGATGCTGGGAGGGATTGGGGGCGGGAGGAGAAGGGGACGACAGAGGATGAGATGGCTCGATGGCATCACCAACTCGATGGAAGTGAGTTTGAGTGAACTCCGGGAGTTGGTGATGGACAGGGAGGCCTGGCGTGCTGTGATTCACGGGGTCGCAAAAAGTCGGACACAACTGAGCAACTGAACTGAACTGAACTGAAGGATTAGGAACCAGAAATGAGAAGAGAGTAAACATTTGAAAGTTACAAATGCGTTATGGGTCCTCCTTGGGAAATAGTGATGGCAGTTTTTTAAGGACTTAAAATTAGCATAAACATCTTTAGACAGTATGAGAGAAGGCATCTCATCACACATTATTCTCTTAATAGCATTAGCGTAAAGAGTTTTTCTGAAAGAGACAAAGGAGCTAGTATTTAAATAGGAGAAGAACAATGTGATGAGCGCTTGGAGAGACTGAGGGGCTGTTGACAATTCAGGTTTCTCACCAGGGTTACGTGGTTTCTCTTTGAAAAACAGAAGTGATCATCACCTTTTGGGAGAAGATGATAAAAACAGTAAGCTCTCTGTTGCTATTTGATCATCTTTGACAAGTGTCTAACCCTTTCAAATCTCCAGAGAAGGAAAGGTAAATTATAGAACTGGCAGGATTATGGGAATTCATCATTCCTGCTCAATGTAGGAATCTAATCAATCTTTTTGGATTAATATTTAAATTTTCATTACATTTTTGTCTTTTTTCTTCTTGCTCTGGGTAGTAAGTTATATTGGAGCCAGAATCTATGTTTAGCAACTTTATGGCCTTCAAGTCTCAAGAATACTGTCCCATACAGTTAATGCTCTGTAAATCTTTTTGTTGTCATTGCTGTGTATGAAGCACTGCTATTTGTACTTTTAGTATTATATCATGTTGCTGTTTGGAAGAGACTTAAAAATCTTGTGTAATTCCTACATTTTATATTAGAGACTAAGGCTAGGAGAGAAGCCTATGTGAATTTATATACCTACATAGCTGCAGAGCATAAACAGAATTTAGATTTACCCACTCTTTTTTTTTTAACCTCCCAGTCCAGAACACTAAATTTTTAAGGAAACAATTTTGTTAGAAACATTCACATAGCTGGAATGAGCCACATTGCCTGAAATTCAAGACTTTAATGACTCTAGTAATTAGTTACTTGATTAAAAGTTTTGTTTATTTAGCCATTAATATTTCTGGGACCTCTTGTGTGCTAACCACTGGTCTACATAAGCAAATGCAGAAATGTTTCTCTTCTACATAAAAAAAATCAACAAAATATTCTCACTTCATGGAATTTGTCTTCTGCTGTAGGGGAGAAACAACCGAAGAAGTAAAAGTTTTGTATATGTCAGATAGTATAAGATGCCATGAAAAAAATAATCTGGGAAGGTGAGAAGGGCATTTTAGGAGGCATTGAGATATTAATTTAGAATTTTACTTAGTTGGGTCATGGAAGGCCTCACTGAAGAGGTGATATTTGGGCAAAGATCTGGACTAGGTAAGGGATCAAGCCATGAGCAAGCAAGGACCTAATCATTTGGAGGAACAGCATTCCAGGTGGAGGGAACAGCCAGTGCAGATGCTCTGAGGTAGGAGCATGCTCAGCAGGAATGCTGAGCAGCAAGGAGGCTGTGAAGTCAGTCAGGAGAGAATGTTTGAGATGAGGGTTCACAAGGCCACTGTACCGTCTATCCTCTGGCCCCATTTTTCCTGCTGGCGGCTACCATCACAGACAGATCTCAGGGCTCAGATGTACAAAAGGACACCCCTGGGACTATTTAGCCTACCTTCTTCCTAACCTAGAGTGCTTCTCACCAAAACCAGCTCCTTCGTACTACCAATACATGAGTCTGCCAGGATAACAATGAATACTCTGGAATTCTGAGCTGGGGCTGGGAGTTGACCTGCTCGTGAATGCTGTTGTATACCAGAAATTTGAGATGGTACAGATAATTTCCCAGGAGAAAATATGAACACCTCTTCTGATGTTGCAAGAGCCTCGTATTACTGATAGGAAAGACAGAAGCACAACAGGTTTGCAAGAGGTGGCATTCTCTTGATGCTATTGGCGAGTCTGGTAGAGACCTCTGAAAAACTGCTGGAGAGCCAGATCAAGTTTCATTTTTAAAGGAGCTGTATGTTTTTCTACAAGGTTCCTCAGAGCCCCTGCAAGTAACCTTTGGGGATTCACTGCATTGCCAAATCTGCATTAGCCCGTTGCCTTCTGGAGAAAGCTAATCCCACTGCTTCTGTCAGCAGGAGAAGTCAGCCCTTGGGCTGGAACCAGCTGTCCTGAGAACAAACTGAGAGATGGGGGAGAGTTTCAGATCTTCAGGGTAGGGTGAGGTATGCAAGCACCCCTAGGAAATGCTGTAACCAGAAATGTAGACCCAGGAAAAGCACCTGTTTCTATTATTGCTAATCATAATAGCTTTCTTTAATACGTTGGTTACATGTATAATGCATTTTCCTATCCCTTATCTCATTGTCTCCTCTGCAATCCTATATGGCCTTATTGTTGAAATGTGTGTAAACCAGCAACTCTGTATCACCCAGGAGCTTATTAGAAATGCCTCATCCAGATCTAGTAGGCTAGAATTTGCATTTGCTAAGACTCTAGCCTTTAAAATTTAAGAAGCTTTTCAATTGGTCCATGGGCTAATCATTTTCCCTGTTACACTAAGGAAGTGGAGGAACAGCAAGGTTGGGTGACTGAGGCAGGGTCATTCATGTTCGTAATAGTGAAGCGGGGAGGGTCGTTCCCAGGCTCTGTGTCTCCTGGACCAGCAGTCTCTTGGTTCCACTCACTTCCTTCCTCTCCTTTGACCCTTTGTAGCTTATCTTTAATGTACTAGCTTCAAAGGAAAAGCAACCCCTCTTCTCTGAAGCTGGGCTGTCACCTTCTCTTATTCTGTCCACCAGCTGCCCTGGGCCCTCTCTCATCTGCTTGCTGGTTCTGGAAATGCAAACACCCCGAAAAGCTCTGCAGCATTGCTCGCAAGGAGCCAATAACGAGTGAATCTGATAAGAACTGCTGGCATCAGTCTCTTGCACTAGGTTTCTCTGCAAAATCTTTTTAGCTTCTTTGAAAGAAAGGGGTGCAGACTCAGATCAAGGCAACCAAGGGAATACAGTTAGGACATGCTAATGGGTACGAATGGGTCTCCCCCCGACCTTGCTCATGATTATGGGATGGCAGATGACGTCTGGCTCAGTACCACCCAAAAACGTTTATGAAGTTGTCACGTCTGCAGAGAGCTTCCCAGTCCACCATTCACCACAGCTTACTGCAGCCTTGAAACTCATATTCCCATTTTAAGGCTGTAAAACTGGGCCTAGAGGTCATTGACATGACACACAGAAAGTGAGTGCTTCATCTTTTGCTGACTAGTCAACCCAACAGGTAGGTGAAACTGAGTCTATTAGTAAACAGTACTTCATCTGCAGGAATCATGCTTTGGGAGAGGAAAAGTTCTAACAGAATTTTAAAGAATGTGACTCATAGTTCCTGAGCTATAATTCTGAAAGTAACAAAAGCTCACTAATCGCACAGTGAGTCTTCATATTTTATTAGTCAGTTCAGTGAAAAATTTTCTATTTAGTGTGAACCTACTATGTGCATGATGGTCACCCTAGCAGGTGCGAGGAGGGGCTCAGTGATGAATGAGATTCTCTGTAGGAGCCTGTGGGTTAATAGACTGTATGCATGTGCCCAAGGCAAACTGTGATGGGTGACAAAGGGACACTTCTCCCTCCACCCTAAGGATGAAGGCTCAACGTGGGAGGTGAAGTTTGAGTCCTTTCATGACAGATGGGCAGCCTATGGACCGTCAGAGTCTCCAGAGGAGGGGCCTTCATGGGAGGTGGGGCAGTGTGTGCAAAGACACAGTTGAAAGTGCTTGGTTTATATCTGAAGCAGTAAATGCACAATGCAGTGACTGTGACTTGTAACCTATGAACTCAGAGGCAAAAGAAATATGTTTTCATTTTCTTTCAATTGTGTCATTGTCGTTGTTTAGTCACTAAGTCATATCCTACCTTTTTACCATCCCATGGACTATAGGCTGGCCAGGCTCTTCTGTCCATGGAATTGAACAGGCAAGCATACTGGAGTGGGCTGCCGTTTCCTTCTCCAGGGGATCTTCCCATTCCAGGGCTCAAACCTGCATCCTCTGCTTGGAGGAGGTATCTTTACCACTGAAGCCCTTCCTTCAATGAAATCAACCTAAATCTGAGTTTCTTTCCCTCTCCCTGGTGATTAATTTTTGGGCCTTATTCCCTTCCTACCAGGTAATGTCCAGGTCCTACCAGGGTCTTATGAGTCTCAGAGCATTTGCAGTTATTAGCCACTGCCCTGGAGTGTGTGCCATGCCTGGGATGTGAGCATCTTGACTGCTACCGAGAACTCTTCTTTGCCTGGGTTGCATTCCCCAGGCAGCCATGCCACCATCATTCACCTGCTTCACCTCCACACTCTCCTGGATAGGTTCTTAATCCAAAGGGAAATTTTACCCCCACCTAGATGTTCCTAAGAGCCCCCTTTCATAGTCTCCTCAGTGACTCCATTCTTTTCCAAGAGCTCTGGTCTTGGATAGACCAGAGCTGTCTTCCTTACTGGAAAAATCCCCGAGTTGAGGAAACGCAACCTTAGGTGACCTACTTCAAGTAGCAAAGGCAAAGGAGAACAAATGGGAGGGAACATTTTCACAAACAGCGGCACCACCTGCCGAGTTCCTGGATACGAGGCATGAGGCGGGCAAAAGAGAGTGGTGGGTGCTCGCCCTGGGTGCTTCGTTGGGGAGGTGGGAAGAGGGAGCGGTGGGGGGCCTCTTCCACTGACTCCTCTGGTTTCCTGACTGAGGTCACAAGGGCCTGCGTTTCGGTCTGAATCTCAGCTTTCTAAGCCCTTTTGTCACATGTGAACTTGCCTCTAGCGCGCGTTCAGAACAAGAATCGGCTCACCCTCCAGTCTAAGCTGCGCAGCTTTCACCCCGATCCCGTCACCTTCCGTGTCTTTGCTGCATCAGCACCACGCTCCAAGGTCTCTGGTGTTTTCATCCCCATTCTCCACTGGCTTAGCTTATCAACCTGCTCAAGTCTATCCTATTTAGAAGTGCAGCAGCAGCAGCAGCAGCAGCAGCACATGAAAAGTCCTCTTTACCTGCCATCACTTTCCAATTCCTTTCTTAACTCTCTCCTTCACAAAATCCCTGATCATGCCTGAGAAACTGCTAGGGCAGCTCCAGTCTTGGAAAGACAGATGGGCTCTGCGACTTACTGTAAATTCTCGGAAAATACACCATAAGCTGTCTGAAGTCTCAAGTTCATAATTTCTGAAATGATAACAGTGAGGCAAGCTTTGAAGTGCTCTTGTTGGGGTTCAATAGAAATGTAGGTAAATTACTTAACACAGCCCTTGTATATAGTAGACACCAAAGATATGGCACTATTCTACTGTACCCTTGGCCTGAAAACCTACTCTCTCCATCCCACATTCATCCAATTTACCTGGCAGATTTCTGCTTATCCTTTAATACTCTGTTCTGGTATCTGCTCCCATTTTATTCCCCCTTCCCCCTCAGCCCAATATATTCCCAGTATCCTCTCATGGTAATTAAGACATTGCCTGAACTTTGTTAAATATCTGCCTCCTCCTCAACACAACTCTGGGAGCTCCTTGAGAACAGCACCTCTTGCCTCCGTGTCCTTGTTTGGGCCCTGACATATTGTCAACACTCAAATACTTACTGAATTTAATTTCATTTCACAGAGTTTTTCATAGTGCTTATTATGTGCTAGGCACTATTCGTGTGTTAAGTCGCTTCCATCGTGTCTGACAGTTTGCAGCCCTGTGGACTCTTCTTGTCTTTGTGACCCGCCAGGCTCTTCTGTCCAAGGGATTCTCCAGCCAACAGATTGCCATTCCTTTCTCCAGGGATCTTCCCTACCCAGGGACTGAACCCGCGTCTCTGATGTCTCCTGCATTGGCAGGCAGATTCTTTAGCTAGTGGGCCACCTGGGAAGTACCAGTAGGCACTTTAGAGATATTAATTGTTAATCTTCATAACAATGCTGAGGTAGGCACTGTTGTCTTCATTCCACAGACAAGGAAACTGAGGCACAGGGATGTTAAGTTGCCCAAGACCACATAGCAAGTAAGGGGAGCTGAGACTGGAACCCAGGCTGGCCCCCTGGTCCAGGTCTGGGTGTAATACCACCTGCCCTGGGGAAATATTGTAACCTTTGTCTGTCTGAAGATTATTATGAGGACTATAAAAGATGGAAGTGAAGCTTATAAATTGCAAAATGTTGAATAAATAAAGGAAATGAGTTCTTTGATTCATGTTGAAAGTGGTATAAAAAAGTACGTTATGACACTGATGAAAAAGAGATCAATATGATCATAACACTGAATAGAAATTTTCTTATTGTCAAAATGTCAAAATACTTTTTTTACCCTGATTTTGAATTACTGAAAGAAGAAACTACTATTCATATTTTCTTTTCCATTAGAGGAAAGCGAAAAATGGAAAAGAGTTTAATTTCAGTCACCTCTGGAGTGTGTTCCCACAGTCTTTTTCCTACAAGGATCCATTTTACTTTTGAGCAGCTGTTTAGAACAGATGAACTTCCTAAAATGGCCCTGGAGAGAAAAAAGCAAACGGACAGCTGCTTGACCTTTTTCCAAATGAAAAAACAAACCCTGATCAGTTGGTCTTGATTGACACGTGTGGAGTCGAGGAGTCTTTGATCAGTTTTTGTACCAAATTACCCGTGTTGATTACTCACTGCTCGCTAATGTTATACCACAGATCTTCTGGTGGGTCTGATGGATGTTTCCGTTTTAGCTCCAGAAATGCAGTCAGCTGTGGACTGCAGCTGCGCCAGTGGTGACCTATGGGGAGATGAAGAGAAAGTGTTCCTTAGTTTTTCTATGGATCAGTTGTTTAGGGATTACCTGGAAGAGTTGAATTAGGCAGGTTTATAGGACCCACCCTGAATCTACTGGTTCAGGATCCAGAGAGGATTCCTGGATGTTGTGTTGGGAGCAAATACCCCTAATGTGACTTGTAGAACAACACAATTTGAGTGCTACTGTCTGAGCTTGGGCTTCCTTAACAATATTCCATAGATTATTGTTGTTTTTCAGTCACTCAGTGGTGTCCAACTCTTTGCAAAACCATGGACTGCAGCATACCAGGCTTCCCTGTCTTTTACCATCTCCCAGAATCCACTCAAACTCATGTCCATTGAGTCAATGATGGCATCCAGCCATCTCATGCCCTCTTCTTCTCCTGCCTTCAATCTTTCCCAGCATCGGGGTCTTTTCTAATGAATCAGGTCTTTGCATCAGGTGGCCAAAGTATTGGAGCTACAGCATCAGTCCTTCCAATGAATATTCAGGACTGATTTCCTTTAGGATTGACTGGTTTGCTCTCTTTGCAGTCCAAAGGACTCTCAAGAGTTTTCTTCAACACCACAGTTCAAAAGCATCAATTCTTTGCCACTCAGCCTTCTTTATGGTCCAACTCTCACATCCATACATGACTACTGGAAAAAACATAGCTTTGACTAGATGGACCTTTGTCAGCAAAGTAATGTCTCTGCTTTTTAATATGCTGTCTAGATTTGTCATAGCTTTTCTTCCCAGGAGCAAGTGTCTTTTAATTTCATGGCTGTGTGTGAATTCTGGGAGGGACACAAGCATTCAGACCATTCAACCAGTGAGGTAGCAGTATGATCTTTTACTGTGTCATAGAAGGTGGGAATAGCTCTAGAACTTAATTTGACATTTCCAAAAGAAAAACGGATTCTCTCTTTTCTTTCTTGCTGGATGTGATCAATTTCTTGATGTTTAGACCTGCACAGGAGCTTAGAGACTGAGTTTACATTAGAACAAAAAGTTATTCTTAAATCTGTTTTGGCTCAGTTGTGCTGGTGATTTTAATTCTGTTCTCTGTGCCTGTAGGAAGGAAAAAAGGAATGCATTTTCTGGATGATCAGCATTTGAATTGCTTGAGAATGATAAAAATAAGCCCCACAGAGTAGTGGTTAAAGAGTTGATATATGAGGCAGGACTGTAGTCACCACCTGAGTGATGGCAGCTGCCCCCCAGAAATTTTCTTTCAAACTTTGTAACAGCTGCTTAATATAGCAGGAAGTGTTTCTTTTTTAAGCCCCGTTAGGAGGTGCCGGTGCAGATGAGCGTGTCCTCTCTGACATCTCAGAATGGTTTTCATATCATTGGTCACACCGGCATAAGAATCATGATTTTAAAGTGATGGCAGCTGCAGATCTCTTGAAATCACCTAACACTCCAGCTACTGCCAGAGCACACCAGCAACCATAAGCCAGCGAACTTTTATAGATGTTTGGAATCCAATCCTTTGCCTAAGGACATGTGCAATCGATCTATAACTTTTGTCCAGTAGATATATCAGAGTGCAATTCTGACACTCTTACCACCTCAGTTTATCTTGCTTGAGGATATAATCTAATCCTTGTATTCAATTGCCTCCTGTACTCCAGTGACTTGTATGTCTCCAGGTGGGAACAGTCTCATGAACTTCAGATCCAAATACCTTCAGCTCCACAAGCCTGGGTTGAACAATTTATCCTCTCCCACATTACTCCCCTTTCCCTGTTTTTTTTTTTTTTTTTTTCAACTCACCAAATGGTACCACAATCTCCCAGGCCCTGACAGCAGAAACTGAGAGTTCTCCTCAGGATCCCCCTCCCCTCACCCAGTTAGACTCCATGGACGCATTCGTCATCTCTAGTTTAGATGATGATGTCCCTCTAGCTCTACTGTCTCAGTTCAGACACTCATCACTTCTTGTCTGCAGTGATGGATGGCCCTACTCCTGCTGGCAGTACTTCTTTTCCCCTCTTCTCCCCATTTATAATAAAGCATGAATTCTATGTTCTTTTTTTTCTCCAATTTTATTTATTTATTTTTTTCAAGTTGAACAGACTAAATTTCTTTAAACAAACTTACTTATACTCCAGAGTCCTTTAAAAACTTAATAGCATTTATACATTGAAGGTATTTGATTTTCGTGTAACTAGCACTTCAAATGCAACAAGCATTTGAAGCAACAAGCATCTGACCCAACAAGTAAAACTTTCTACAGTTCATAACTTTTATAAATAAAATAAATTAAATGTACAGTGAATAAGTTCTCTGAAATATTTCAATATTTCTGCAGGTTTAGTAACATCGTAAATTACATTTCAACTAAAATTCACAAATCTAAAAACCTGTTAGACATTTTTAGGCGTTTTAAGATGGA
This sequence comes from Moschus berezovskii, assembly GCF_049115385.1. Classification (NCBI taxonomy): domain Eukaryota; kingdom Metazoa; phylum Chordata; class Mammalia; order Artiodactyla; family Moschidae; genus Moschus; species Moschus berezovskii. The sequence continues at coordinate 96,505,850 of NC_142460.1, forward strand.
AATGAAGACCAATGTTACATTGTAATATGCCAATTACAAATAGTACTTCAAATAGCAAATACTATTATACTGACCAGGTGGCTTGCAGTCAGGAACTGTAATGAATGAATGTGATGTTTACAGGCCATCCCTGAGCTGACAACAATACTGAACATCAGAACAACCTGAGGACTTGGTTAGCTGAGTCTAGTGTGTGTGCTAAGTCGCTTCAGTTGTGTCCGAATCTGTGCAGCCCTGTGGACTGCAGCCCGCCAGGCTCCACTGTTCATGGGATTCTCCAGACAAGAATACTGGAGTGGGTTGCCATGCCTTTCTCCAGGGGATCTTCCCAACCCAGGGATGGAACCCTTATCTCTTACATCTCCTGCACTGGCAGGCAGGTTCTTTACCACTAGTGCCACCTGGGAAGCCCTAGCTGAGTCCAGCACCAGGCTCTTATTAAATATCTTTATGTAAATAAATTATTTAGCCTAATTTAGGGAAGATTCCAAATCTCCCCATTTTGTAATCCTGGCAGCTCATGAACCGAAACCTTAATTGTAGGGTTATTTTTACTTATTATTATGGGTCTAGCACTAAACTACTTGGCAAATAGCATGTGCTTTGTTTTAGTGTGCTTAAATAAATAGTAATATTTTTTTGTGAACTGAATCAACGCAAGAAGGTACTTCTTTGTATACTTGAGAGCCAGAGACCCTCAGATCAAATAGAAAAGAACCCATTAATTTATAAATATACATGCTACAGTTAAAGACAAGAAGCCAGTCACCTGAGCTTTTCTGTCTGGGCTGTTCTAATGCCTTTCATGTCCCTTCCCGGGTTTCCCACTGTGCATTCGCTGATCCCTGTTGCTGAGTTTTCTGTCTGCACCAGAGCTCATCTCACCATCTAACCTCTTTGGCTTTGACCATGTAATGACCCAAATAACCCCTGCAATAGCGTCTTCATTTTAATGATTTCTTCATTTCCCTTTCCTGCCATCACCTCCCGACCAGAGGTCACCACCTCCTACGTTACCCCCCTAGCCTATTTGGGTGTATAGTCCCTCAAGCTCTTTTTACCTCATCAACCTGGGCCCCAGGCAGAGTCTCCTGTCTCCTTTGCACCGTCTGCTTCTGGAGCAGGCATCACCCTCTTGGTCCTGTTTGGCACCTGGCTATGGCATGAGTCTTCTAAGTGCTCCATTCGGTCTCACTCTTTGTTAGAAAGGTTTGAAGCAGTGACCGTTACTTTCAGATTTTGCCAAGGGCCCTCCAAAGTCCCTCCCCTGCTTCTGCCTTTTAAAAACTGCTTTCTTAGCATTGAGGGAATAGGACTTGTGAGCCCAGCTATTTTTTTCTATTAATGGAAGAAGCCCACAGTCTGGAAATCTTTTGTCAACCCAGGAGCAAAAGAGGTTTGTTTTTGTTATTTTCATCTTTTAAACTGTGAGGTTTTACTAGCACACATTCCTCTGGTGGCAGAGAGGATGAGAGAGAGAATATTATATTCTCCATCTCGGGAGGAATTACACTCTCCTGTCCTGCCGCTCGGAACAACCTCTCAGGCTCCAACCTGAAGCCCCACTGCCTGTTTAGCTGGATCCCCAATATTGAACAGCAATATGGAGAAATGGCACACAGCAACTGTCGTGGTTTAAAAGCTGTAGAACAATAAGGTGTTTGGCCATTGGGTCTGATCCCTGGGTATGGTGGTAGTATTGGGCTGAGAGCTGGACTTCCTCATGTGAGAAGCTTTATGCAAATCTCCTTATGATCTGAAGATAGTGCTGAACCGTTTCTCTTCTGCTGATCTTCCCAGCCCCACCATGCACATCTCACACTGCAGCCTTACCCAGCTGCTCACATTACCCATGCAAGTCTGACCTTGTATGCTTCCTTTATTCCTCCTGGCCCTTATTTTACTAGGATGTTGCTGCTTTTTTTACTTCCTTCTTTTGTGTTTAAAATACTTCCGTTCCGTCGCTCAGTCGTGTCCGACTCTTTGCGACCCCGTGGACTGTAGCCTACCAGGCTTCTCCGTCCATGGGATTCTCCAGGCAAGAATACTGGAGTGGGTTACCATCTCCTTCTCCAGGGGATCTTCCCGACCCAGGGATCGAACCCGGGTCTCCCGCATTGGAGGCAGACGCTTTAACCTCTGAGCCACCAGGGAAGCCCGTTTAAAATACTTACTACTCTCCAAAACTGGAATCTAGAGTAACATAGTAGCTCTAGCAACTGTGCTCAGTTGTGTCCGATTCTTTGTGACCCCAAGGACTGTAGCCCGCCAGGCTCCTCTGAGCAGTGCTTCTCAAAGGTGGTCCCCGGTCCTGCAACCTTAGCCTTACCTGGGACCTTATTAAGAGTACGGACCTCCAGCCCCAACCTAGACCTCCTGTATCGGAAACTCTGGGGTGGGGCACAGCAGTCTGTGTTTGAGTGAGCCCTCCAGGGGGTTCTGAAACATACCTGAGTTTGAGAACCATTGCTTTAAAATGAATTCCACATCCTCCTTTTACCCTCGGGGGCACTGTCAAAGGTTCTGTTATAGTGGATATAAGTCAGGCTGGCTTACAGTAGGAAGGCCCTAGAATTCTGCATTAAACCATGGAACTGACCCTGTTTTCATTTACTTCATAAATGGTTATGGAGGAATCCTTAGTAAATGGAAGGGAATATGGTGGGCTTTGAGGAAATTTCAGGTGTGACTCAGACATGAATTTTGCACATCTATGAACTGTGGGGAAAGGAGGGAGGTTTAAGAACAGCTACCAACCACAGCCAGCATCAGAGGCACCAGAGATCAAATTGCCAACATCCGCTGGATCATGGAGAAAGCAAGAGATTTCCAGAAAAACATCTATTTCTGCTATGCCAAAGCCTGCTTTGACTATGTCAAAGCCTTTGACTGTGTGGATCACAATAAACTATGGAACATTCTGAAAGAGATGGGAATACCAGACCACCTGACCTGCCTCTTGAGAAACCTGTATGCAGGTCAGGAAGCAACAGTTAGAACTGGACATGGAACAACAGACTGGTTCCAAATAGGAAAAGGAGTACGTCAAGGTTGCATATTGTCACCCTGCTTATTTAACTTATATGCAGAGTACATCATGAGGAACGCTGGGCTGGAATAAGCACAAGCTGGAATCAAGATTGCTGGGAGAAATATCAATAACCTCAGATATGCAGATGACACTACCCTTATGGCAGAAAGTGAAGAGGAACTCAAAAGCCTCTTGATGACAGTGAAAGAGGAGAGTGAAAAGGTTGGCTTGAAGCTGAACATTCAGAAAACAAAGATCATGGCATCTGGTCCCATCACTTCATGGGAAATAGATGGGGAAACAGTGGAAACAGTGTCAGACTATTTTTTTGGGCTCCAAAATCACTGCAGATGCTGATTGCAGCCATGAAATTAAAAGACGCTTACTCCTTGGAAGGAAAGTTATGACCAACCTAGATAGCATATTAAAAAGCAGAGACATTACTTTGCCAACCAAGGTCCGTCTAGTCAAGGCTATGGTTTTTCCCGTGGTCATGTATGGATGTGAGAGTTGGACTGTGAAGAAAGCTGATCGCCAAAGAATTGATGCTTTTGAACTGTGGTGCTGGAGAAGACTCTTGAGAGTCCCTTGGACTGCAAGGAGATCCAACCAGTCCATTCTAAAGGAGATCAATCCTGGGTGTTCATTGGAAGGACTGATGCTAAAGCTGAAACTGCAATACTTTGGCCACCTCGTGCGACAAGTTGACTCACTGGAAAAGAGTTTGATGCTAGGAGGGATTGGGGGTGGGAGGAGACGGGGACGACAGAGAATGAGATGTCTGGATGGCATCACCGACTCGATGGACATGAGTTTGAGTGAACTCCGGGAGTTGGTGATGGACAGGGAGGCCTGGCGTACTGTGGTTCATGGGGTCGCAAAGAGTCGGACACGACTGAGCGACTGAACTGAACTGAACTGAACCAACCACAGGGCAAGAGTTGGCAAATGGACTAAGAGGAACTTTCTGGAGGGAGAGAATGTTTCTTGGGATATGGATGAGTTTGAATCATTTAAGGATGATCATTAAATTCAAGGGATGAGAGAACAAGGCTTAGAGAGGAACAGTCCCTGACCTTGAAAAGTTCACAATGGGAGGGAGGGGGCGGGTGGGAGAGGAGACATACCATAGCCACGGTGGCTATAAGTGCAGTCAGAGCGTGAGCTCTGCCACCAGCCTGGCCTGCATTCTGCACCTGCCCTTTACTAGCCATGTGAATCTCAATTTCCCTAACCCTTCTGTCTCTGCCTCAGTTCCCTCATTTGTAAAGGGGAACAATAAGAGCCTCTAATACACAAGCTTGTGAAGATAAGCACACAGTAATAGATGAAAAGCATTTGGAACACTTAGCCTGGCACATAGTAAGCACCTCTGTAGGTGTTATTCATTTTGTCTCTAAGTATTGTGATGGCAACTTGCATGACACACCCAGAAGTGGGTGTTCTGTAATGTAAATGTTCTGATGATGTTTTGCTCATGGTGGACTAGTTCTAGGAAGCATTTAGACAGTGAGCCCAACCAGGCTCAGTGGAATCACTTTGTATTGGTCAGGAACACAGTGCCAGGACTTATTTGATCAGAAAATAATTCCAGTGTTTCCTCTTTCGACTAATGGATTCTCAATCAGTCTGTTTCAAACTTACAATCTAGTATTGCCTAATTCAGAACAACCAATGCCAGGCAGCCCACCTATGGTACTGCCTTTGTGTAAGATAAAAACATGCTAGAAGCTGTCTTCTGCATCACCCAAAGGCAACTTGCACTAAAAAACAGAGAGTAAGGGTCACATTTCATCCCCATTATTACCAAGGCATTCTGCTCATGCATAGACCAAATGGCTTTTTTCTCCCCAATTTCCAAATTTAGTTTCTTATTCTTTGGAGTCATTTGTATCTTCCTGTTAGAAGAAAAAGAAAAGCAATATACTGAATTAACTAGCAAAATGACTAGAAATTAATATTCATTGAAGCAATTGGAAATACAGCTCAAAGGAAACTCTGTGCATAGGTATCAAATGCCCCAGGCATCACTGTATGGGGTAGAGTTTGCCTGCAACTACCTCTAGGGTTTCTCTCTGGTCCAGCCTTGTGCAGGGGTGAGATAAGGGATGGAGAGGAGGAGTGAAGTCCTCTTAGCCTTTAACTTCACAGGGTATTATAGATGCTGGGCTCAGGTTTGCCTCCAGAATTAGGTTTAGTCAACCCTCCATGTGGGAGCCAAAAGAGTGCTGATTATCTGGAGGGTTATAGTTTGAAAGGTAAGGAAAGAGTAGAGGCCATACTTGGAATGCCATTTTTGTGTGTATGTTGGGGGTAATGAGGTATTCATTCTACACCAAGTTATGCCATCTCTGTGATGTATGTTTGGGCTGGGGTCAGGAAGACAGCCTGTCACTGTGGTGAGCAAATCCAGATTGTGGACCATGGGCTTATCAGACACTGTGTGTCTACTCAAACATCGTATTAGCTTGCAAGGGCTAATCTAACAAAACATAATAACCTGAGTGGCTTAATCAGCAGACATGTACTTTTTCGCAGTTCTGGAGATGAGAAGTCCAAGATCAAGGTGCCAGCAACGTTGGTCCCTTCTGAGGGTTGTGGAAGAAAATCTGCTCTGTGACCCACACCCCAAGCTTTTGATGGCCTGCTGGCCATCTCTGCTGTTCCTTGGAGGGTAGAGGCCTCACCCTGCGGAGTTCTCACTGCACATGTCTATCTCCAAATTTCCCCCAGATGTATTGGATAACAGCTCATCCTCATGACCTCATTTAGCTCAGCTACCTTTGTAAAGACCCTGCCTATAAATATGGTTATATTTTAAGGTACTAGGGGTCAGGGCTGCAGCATATGAATTTGGAGAATGCTCAATGCAACCCATACACTCACATATAATCCCTGGTAGCTCAGATGGTAATGGAGAAGGAAATGGCAACCCACTCCAGTACTCTTGCCTGGAAAATCCCATGGATGGAGGAGCCTCATGGGCTGCCATCTCTGGGGTTGCACAGGGTTGGACACGACTGAAGTGACTTAGCAGCAGCAGCTCAGATGGTAAAGAATCTGCCTGCAATGCAGAAAATATAGGAGACCCAGGTTCAATCCCTAGGTTGAGAAGATCCTCTGAAGAAGGAAATAGCAACCCACTCCAGTATTCTTGTCTGGGTAATTGCAAGGACAGAGGAGTCTAGAGGGCTAAGTCCATGGGGTTGCAAGAGTCAGACACAACTTAGCGACTAACACTTTCACATATAATGAATCCACTGTAATTCAGTTCCATATACCATTGCTTGAAGAGAGCCATGACCCATGAAATGGGAAACCTATGGGGTGATGCCAGCTCTACCTGCAAGTTGCAATTTACTCAGACACATAGACTCTGAGGCCTCTTCTCCTGTATAAATAGGGGATTTGGTGGTGTTCTCTTATATTTCTTTTTTCTAGGACTAGTTTGCACATCCTTCTCTGAAGTTCTCCCAATCAGTCAAGGAAGTCTCATGTTGGTTAATAGCATCATACTTAGCCTCTTGGCTTCTACTGATGTGAGCTGGGCCAAGGACTCCCCCAACAGATAATTCTAAGCACTTATCCCAACAGGGGAGGAAGAACTGATTTATGCTTTTAACTGTCAAGAAAACTCATGCAGCCTTCTGGTTTTGTGGATGTTTAACGGGTTCCTATCATTGCCCTCATCCTCTACATTCTCCATATGAACAGGCTCTGTTGAAAGTGTAACCCTCCAGTCTGGCATTACCTCACACGTGTCATTCTGAGCGAGTCAATTGCCTGAAGTGAGGTCTTAGATTTAGGACTCTCTTGGAGCATGGATGTCACCTGTCAGCATGACCGATGCAAATGATAAGTCACACCACCCAGATGTGAGTTGTTTCCCCTGATCTGCTGAGTCTTTTGTGAGTGCCTGTGAAGTGCACTTGGGGAAGGTGGAATTTCAGGCATCTTAGTAACCTATTTTATAGGCACACATGACATTTAGATTCTTAATTTGTTTTTGAGTGTTTTGTATGTATGTGTGTATTATATCAGAGCATACATTTTCAGATGTCATAAACTTACACTATCTGTGTATATTGGGCAAGATGCTTTGCCTCTCTGAGCATCAGATTCCTCATCTATAAAGCAGGCGCAAAAATCTCCATTCTGTCCCCTTCTTAGGATTGTGAAAATGGATCTGCTGAAATGGTGGATAATGACCAAAGATGAAGAGAGAGACCATCTGTTCATGTTTATATCTATTGTCTTGGGTGGCAATTAATAGCATCTCCTTGTACTCCCAAAAATGTTTGTTTGCATAATGAATTATATGATCATCTTATAAAATAATAAATGTGAAGATTATTCATCATTCATGTCACTATACAAATGATCTTAAATTCTGGTTCTTAAATAATCTCACTTAAAACAAAATGTTTTTTAGGGAATTTGTTGACTTCTGCCCAAATTTAATGCTGAATTTTCCTCTGCTCGCCCCTTCATGAAAATGCATGTACTCTTAGCTTAAAATTTCCCCGATTTTGCTATTCAGGGGGACACTGCTTTGGGAAAGATCCCCAGTGTTCTTCTTATTTGTTGATAGTAATAAATCTTTCCCTCTAAAAAAATTTTTTAAAGAATAATTTTCCTTTTACTTACTTCATAGATTCAGAACAATCTACTTGCTATGAGCTCAGTAGACCAGACCCATTCATGTGATTGATGTCAGGGGCCCTGGTGCACCTCGGGTGGGCCCCACTGCTGCTTTGCCCCAGGATGGTCCCAGGCTCTGCCAGCACTCAGGCTGTCCACAGGCTTCAGTCACTCCACGGATTTTCCTCTACTGCTTACTCTACCCCTGGGATACAGGATAATACTAGCTTTCCTGGTTCACCCATTTCTTTCTGCTCCTGAAGACATGTACTTAAGCCCTGTCCATTCTGAGGATAAAACCACTGAACACACTGGTAGACAGATGGCCATGTAAAGAATAAAAACATGGGGAGGCTGCAGAGTTTAAGAAAGGATACAGTGTTCTCACAAAGTCCCTGGTCTTTGTTTCTCTACTCTCTCTGTTGACAGTTACTGCAAACCCCAGTGGGCCACTATCCTCTACATTTATGCCTAAGCCTGGGACATACCACAGCTCTTTTTCCCTTAGTTCCATTTTCTCCTTTTGGAAAAAACATGCCCACCTCAATATCCTGTCTCTCAACCAGTGCCAAATAACAGGTTATAGTCTTTTCTTGAAAGAACATTTGCGTCTCAGAAGATTTATAGACTGGAGAATATTCATTTAATGAGGGCTTTTATTCCTCTAATTATATGGGTCTTCCCTGGTAGCTCAGATGATAAAGCGTCTGCCTACAATGCAGGAGACCTGGGTTTGATCCCTGGGTCAGGAAGATCCCCTGGAGAAGGAAATGGCAACCCACTCCAGTATTCTTGTCTGGAGAGTTCCATGGACGGAGGAGCCTGAAGAGTCGGACATGACTGAATGACTTCACTTTCACTTTATTACTATTATCATTAAAATTTTTGGTAGTGGAAAGCAACCTAGGGATCACAAAATCTACTGCACCTCCTTGCCCTTTGTACAGTTGAAGAAAATGGGAGCTTGGAGATGAGTTCAGTTCAGTTCAGTTCAATTCAGTCGCTCAGTCGTGTCTGACTCTCCGCGACCCCATGAATCACAGCACGCCAGGCCTCCCTGTCCATCACCAACTCCCGGAGTTCACTCAAACTCATGTCCACAGAGTCGGTGATGCCATCCAGCCATCTCATTCTCAGTCGTCCCCTTCTTCTCCCGCCCCCAACCTTTCCCAGCATCAGAGTCTTTTCCAGTGAGTCAACTCGTCGCATGAGGTGGCCAAAGAGATGAGTAAGTATCCTTTAATCACAGAGAAGCCTTATTCTGGGTCTTCAATCTCAAGATTTCATTTCAATAAACCATCACAGTCATTCATGTATCATTTTGTTCTTGTGAGATGTGTTAGATGTGTTTGCCAATGAATAATGATATTCTAGATGGATTATATAGTTTCTAAAAGTATATCACAAATGCTTAGTTCTTCCTTCTGGGGATAGTGGCCAGATTTTGGCATCAACGCTTTTGATATTCATGAGGTTTTGATTATTTAGAAAGCAACTAACCAGAGTTTACAACATGTAATAATTTATCATGTAATTGTCATGTAATAATTATGGCATGTAGTCATTTGTCATGAGGACAATAACTGCCACTTGGGTTGTTCTAGTGATTAAATGAGATAGGACATGAAAAATCCTGAGCATGAGTGTGAATTACTTGGGCTGCAAAGCTGGTTGTAGGAGTGATTTCTCAGTGAGAGAGCCAGGTCTTAAAACCCCCAGCACTGACATTTGAATGAGTTGGATTCAAGGACTGGATGATTGTGAAAGGTCTCTGAATGTAGTCTTCATAATTGCAGAAGGCCTACTGTGCTTCTGTATACAAAATAGTATTCTTTGCATTTTTCTTGCTAACACACTAGGCCTCTTTGTGGGGCTCCTCCTCTAGGCAACCTGCTGGTGTGACTATGTTACCTGCAGAAAGTAAATCACTGATGAGAATACCTCCCCATGCGTAGGAGATTCAGGGAGGTGAATCACCCATAGTTACTCATTTCATGGACAAAACTCCCCTTCTAATTCTCAATTTCTACCAAGGCCTGGTTTTAGACATCCCCTTCTCCTAGCCAGAGCCCTCAACTTGAAGTGGTTATTCCCCTGAACCCAGGCAACTGCACCCCTCATATGCATGCACATCTCTTACTTCCCTTTATATTGTGCTATAGCCTGTCCCCCCACATTTTTCCCTCTGGATCTCCCAGTATGCCTTGAGCAGAATCTGACACATAGTAATAGCTCTTGAAATGGGCACTGAAATTGAGCTGAGCAGGGGAAAGAAGATGAGGGAATTCAGTGGCTCAGGGCCAGATCTTTACTCCTCGTGGAATACTTCCAACTCTTTTTAGTGCCAAGGGTTCTAAACTTCATCATTGTACCTGGGCTGCATATTTCTATGGCACTGATAGATTCCTTGGCAGCAACTTGGCGGCAGGGAAGCTCAGAAACATTTATGGAAATGTAAGCGAATTGATTAATAAAGGAGGCAAAAAGAAGCCCACACAGTTTTCCCCTACCATGCTCTGTTACTTTTAAACAGAAACAAATCCTAGTGTTTGTGTTATCACTTCAACAGTTTGGTAAATAACGGAGCCTTCTCACTGATCTGTCCTCTTATGCTGTGGTGGTAAAATGTGATGATTAGTCATGGATAAAAACTCTATGCATCTTTCCAAACTGCTTTGGCAATATGTACGCGGGAATTTAAGGTAAATAGAGATGAATGGATGGGTATCCACGTAATGATTTTAATATGTGTTCACTGACTTGGAATTTACAAATTGGCTCACACCAAATTAAAAAAAAATTCTGACACTCTAGTGATTTTAATTTTAATTTTATTTTTCAGCAGCAGGAGAACCTTATTTTTCAAAGCTTTTGTTAAAAGATCCAGAACAGTCCTCAAAATAGTTGGACAGGGAGGTATGTGCTGGAGAGGTTGGTTTCTTTTTGTTATCTCCCACCCCATCCTAGGCCCTTCTTACAACTCTAGAGCTCTATGGAACACAGAGAACTTCCACATTATTTCCCATCTTTATCACTCAGGCAGTTTACTATAAATGACTATTGGACTGGAAGTCAAGAAAGAACAGTTCTAGTTCTGCCTTAACCATTAACTTGCTATAACATTGAGTAAGCCAAAGTCTCCCTGGGTCTCAAGTTTCTTCACTGGTGAGATAAAAGAATTTGTCTATATGAGCTCCTTGGTATGGTAACCTAAGGAGTGAGTTTCATTTTAGTTAGTTTTATAATGAAAAGATATTTAGTCCTTTAACATTAACTTAAAATTACATGATTTTAGCACTGGGTGTGGGCTTGGTCGGAGAAGGCGATGACATCCCACTCCAGTACTCTTGCCTGGAAAATCACATGGATGGAGGAGCCTGGTAGGCTGCAGTCCATGGGGTCGCGAAGAGTCGGAATGACTGAGCGACTTCACTTTCACTTTCATGCATTGGAGAAAGAAATGGCAACCCACTCCAGTGTTCTTGCCTGGAGAATCCCAGGGACGGGAGAGCCTGGTGGGCTTCCGTCTATGGGGTCGCACAGAGTCGAACACGACTGAAGCAACTTAGCAGCAGCAGCAGCAGCATGGGCTTGGTCAGCTTTAGTTTTCTTATATGGTCTCCAAATTTTCTTTCTTTCTGTGGGCCAGGATGCTCTGCGGTATGCCTCCATTTCACAATAGGCTTCAGCTGCTCACCTCACTAGAGGAGTGTTTCCAGTCCGTATGAGCTTTCCCATTCATTACTTCCTGTGATCTTTATGGGAAATGTGTGAGGTAGCCAGGAGGGCACTGCATGTCCATTTTACAGTAGGGAAAGTGTTAAAGTCACCCAGCTGACCCAAAGTCACACAACTGGTGAGTAATGATGGTTATTCCCACCTACTCATCTGATGCTTTTCTACTGTTGATGGGGTATTTTGACCTCTTGGGAAACTGGTAGTTAGAGAACATAACTAATCCATGGAATTTCCATCAAAAGTCTCATGAACTTTTTGTGTTTAAAAACTGGTTTCTATACTTTTATCCAGCTGTTTACCTGAAACTGTCATAACATTGTTAATCAGCTATACCCCAATACAAAATAAAACATTTAAAAAATTGACTTATATGGGTCCTGTTTTCCTCATCCCAAAGTAATAACCAGCAGACTGTATCATCTTAAAATGTCTCTCAACCATTCATTAGGTCTCCTGACTGTTACTCCTGCCTTCTCCAATACATCTTCTAAGCTACAACCAGGCACAAAATAATCACATAACTCTCCTGTAGTGTTTTCCTACTGTCTTTCCCAGAGGCCCTGTAGGGTAATCTAAGTTCCTCTCCTTGGTATGTGAACCATTCACAGTCTGGCTTTTGCCTTTCTCAACAGCCCTTTGCCCTTCCCACTTCCATGTCCTCTATTCATTTGCTCAAGACTGATTTTCACACCCATGATGTTCTAGTTTTCATGCTAGGATGAAGAGGAAAGGTGAGGTCCATCCAGGCGATGCCTGTCTGAGATGACTATCTAAGATCTCGCTGAGCCAAATATCATGTATGTGACCCTGCTCAGCCCAGGTTGTCCTCTCAGTTTACTCATCCTCTCTCCACATGGCAATCTTCTACACCTCTTCAGAGCTCTGTGATGCCTCATGGAGAACTGAACTAAACTATCATTTTGTGCTCCTATTGTGCTTTGTATGGACTTCCCTGGTGGCTCAGAGGTAAAGAATCTGTGCACAATGCCGGAGACCTGGGTTCGATATATCTCCGTGAGTACTTGTAAAAACAACCGTGCTCTAGACTGCAGACTCCTTGAAGGTAGGAAATTCAATATACCTTAATATCGTGCTTTAGCAGTTGTGAGTCAGAGAACTGCACAATCAATAAACCTCTTCCCAGGAATACAAGACCATTTACTGTACTTGTAGTATTTTTAGAAAGGGTGATCTGCCTGTAGATGTATCCTAATGTTTTATCCTTTCTGTTACATCATGTCCTAGATCATTCTTCATTTCAGCAGACTACACTGAACCTCTTGACAGTTGCTGTTGGTTTAAGTTAACCTTCATAGAAAGTGGCAGCTAGTAGATGGGTAAACCAGTCATGTGTGCTCGTCATTTACATTGTAAATTAAACTTCCTTTAGCAGACATATAAAATGAAGAAGGGGTTTCCCTGGTGGCTCAGAGGTTAAAGCGTCTGCCTCCAATGCGGGAGACCCGGGTTTGATCCCTGGGTCGGGAAGATCCCCTGGAGAAGGAAATGGTAACCCACTCCAGTATTCTTGCCTGGAGAATCCCATGGACGGAGAAACCTTGTAGGCTACAGTCCACGGGGTCGCAAAGAGTCGGACACGACTGAGCGACGGAACGGAACGGAAAATGAAGAAAGACCTAGGTATGGGCCATGCTTTTTGCTCAGTTTAGGTTATTTTGGATCATCTCAGTTCAGTTCAGTCACTCAGTCGTGTCTGACTCCTTGTGACCCCATGGACTGCAGCACACCAGGCCTCCCTGTCTATCACCAACTCCCAGAGTTTACTCAAACTCATGTCCATTGAGTCGGTGATGCCATCCAGCCATCTCATCCTCTGTCGTCCCCTTCTCCTCCTGCCCCCAATCTTTCCCAGCATCAGGGTCTTTTCTAATGAGTCAGTTCTTCGCATCAGGTGGCCAAAGTATTGGAGTTTCAGCTTCACCATCAGTCCTTCCAATGAATATTCAGGACCGATTTCCTTTAGGATGGACTGGTTGGATCTCCTTGCAGTCCAAGGGACTCTCAAGAGTCTCCTCCAACACCACAGTTCAAAAGCATCAATTCTTCAGTGTTCAGTTTTCTTTATAGTCCACCTCTCACCTCCATTCATGACTACTGGAAAAACCATAGCTTTGACTAGACAGATAGACCTTTGTTGGCAAAGTAATGTCTCTGCTTTTTAATATGCTGTCTATGTTGGTCATAACTTTTCTTCCAAAGAGCAAGTGTCTTTTAATTTTATGGCTGCAGTCAATATCTGCAGTGAATTTGAAGCCCAAGAAAATAGTCTGTCACTGTTTCCATTGTTTCCCCATTTATTTGCCATGAAGTGATGGGACCAGATGCCACAATCTTAGTTTTCTGAATGTTGAGTTTTAAGTCAACTTTTTCATTCTCCTCTTTCACTTTCATTAAAAGGCTCATCTACTGTTATGTTACTTAAAAAATAAATGAACATTTACTTGTATTTCCAGCATTTTTTAAGGAGTGCTTGATTTATTTTTAGAATTTTTAAAATTACTGATTTTTTAAAAAATAACAAACCAAAAAACAAGAGGAGAACATGAAAATTGCCAGTATAAAAAACTGAAAATTTAATTCTATGACTTCTAAAGCATTGTTGTTAGTGAATATTATTCAATGAATCTATACAAACCTGCTTACCTTCCATAGCAAATGAAGATATGATTGCTATTCAATGTTGAAACCCATACTGTGGATTTCTGCTTTTCCAATAGGTGTTTTACTCTGAATTCAGTCCCTCCATAAACCTTGTACATTTAACTGAGGTAACTTGTTCTGGTACTCTCCAGAAAAAAAGGTCTCAAGTCACCTTTAAATGCCTAACCCCATCCATCTCTAAGGGCATCCACATCTGTTTAGCACTCGGGGCACTTCCTGGAATTCTGTTCATTTCTGCTGGTTTGCATGTTTGATGTGTTTGCCTTCTGTCTTGTTTTCATGCTTATTCAATCAGCTTTTTCACGCTCAACCAGCATGAGAGCTATAATCTGTCTATCTGTCTTCCCTTATTCTCAAACTAAATTATGTCCTCTATCTTCTCTCTGCAGTTATTCTTTAATCAATATTTATAACCTGATATTAAGTACTGTCTGTATTTGATTTGACTGTGAGGTTCAGGTGAGGAGGGCCCATGTCTTTTCTAGTCACAGCTATTAGCCCAGTGCCAAGATAACATGGCAGATTCATGTCAATGTATGGCAAAACCAATACAATACTGTAAAGTAATTAGCCTCCAATTAAAATAAATTAAAAAAAAAGAATAGAGGGGGAAATTACCTAATGTGTAGTAAGTTTCAAATAACCACTGAAGCATTTTTATCATATATACAAATTATATTTATATATGTATATTTAAAAATGGGATCATACATTATATCATTTAACATTTTATGCATCATATCATGACCTTGCCATTATATCACTGTGTTGTTCAGTCGCTAAGTTGTGTCTGACTCTTTGCAACCCCATGGACTGCAGTACAGACTCTCAAAGAGTCAGACATGATCCATATGCCACCATTTCTCAAAATTTTTAGACTCAGGAGAGGTACACATTTCAAAATTATGAGGATTCCAGTGAGCTTTTGTTTGGGTTATCTATTGAAATTTGTCTTATTAGAAATTAAAACAGAAATTTGAAAATAGTAGGTAATTCATTAAAATAAGGAGGCCTGGCATGCTGCGGTTCATGGGGTCACAAAGAGTCAGACACGACTTAGTGACTGAACTGAACGGAATAAAAGTATATGATTCTAAGTTAGTTTAAGCAATTTATTTTTCTTAAAATAACTATTTTTTAAAAAAATATTAGTGTGAAAAACAGCATTGTTTTATGTTCTTGCGAATCTCTTAATGCCTGGCTTAATGGATGACAGCTGGATTCTCATATCTGCTTCTGAATTCAATCTGTGGCAAATACTCTTGGTCAAGATATATTTAGAAAATCTATCCTCATACAGATGTATAGTTGGAAATGGAGGAATATTTTACTAGTTCTTTCAAGTAATTGTGGATATTCTTTTCTGATACTGTACCAGAACTCAAAGTGTTATTTTTTTATACTCTTTTACATTGATCTGTCTTCTCCTTTGATTGGATCTCTTGCCCCAGTGCATTATGTTTTACATTACCTAATGGCCACATTGATCATCTGGAAAATGCAGATCTTCCAGATGTCGACATAGTTCATTATGCAGTGTCATCACATGTCATGAGCCTCTGGAAAACATATTATCATAAGGGATTGATAATCAAAATGGCAAATAACACTTTAATGTTACTGCAGAAATAGTTTTGATTTTGTGGACACCCTGAGAATATTCCACAGGCCTCTGGGATTCTCTAGACCATATTTTAAGAGTTACAGAAATCTGTCAATCAGACTTATGCCGGTGTTCAATTCTGGAAAATTCTCAGTGATTGCAACATTGCTTCTATTTGATCAGTTTTGGCAATACCTATTGTATATGTGTGTTAGTTGCTCAGTCATGCCCAACTCTTTGCAACCCTATAGAGTGTAGCCTGCCAGGCTCTTCTGTCTGTGGGATTCTCCAGGCAAGAATACTGGAGTGGATTGCCTTTCCCTTCTTCAGGGGATCTTCTCAACCCATGGATCGAACCCGGGTCTCGTGCATTGCCGGCAGATTCTTTAACGTCTGAACTACTAGGGAAGATTCCATCTATTATGCATAATAGAGGATATTCATCTGTTTCATATTTTCTATTATACTAATTCTAACCTCAGATATGCAGATGACACCACCTTTATGGCAGAAAGTGAAGAGGAACTAAAAAGCCTCTTGATGAAAGTGAAAGAGGAGAGTGAAAAGGTTGGCTTGAAGCTCAACATTCAGAAAACAAAGATCATGGCATCTGGTCCCATCACTTCATGGCAGATAGATGGGGTAACAGTGGAAGCAGTGTTAGACTTTATTTTGGGGGGCTCCAAAATCACTGTGGATGCTGACTGCAGCCATGAAATTAAAAGACACTTACTCCTTGGAAGGAAAGTTATGACCAATCTAGATAGTTTATTAAAAAGCAGAGATATTACTTTGCCAACCAAGGTCCGTCTAGTCAAGGCTATGGTTTTTCCAGTGGTCATGTATGGATGTGAGAGTTGGACTGTGAAGAAAGCTGAGCGCTGAAGAATGGATGCTTTTGAACTGTGGTGCTGGAGAAGACTCTTGAGAGTCCCTTGGACTTCAAGGAGATCCAACCAGTCCATTCCAAAGGAGATCAATCCTGGGTGTTCATTGGAAGGACTGATGCTAAAGCTGAAACTCCAACACTTTGGCCACCTCATGCGATGAGTTGACTCACTGGAAAAGACTCTGATGCTGGGAAGGATTGGGGGTGGGAGGAGAAGGGGACAACAGAGGATGAGATGGCTGGATGGCATCACCGACTCAATGGACATGAGCTTGGGTGAACTCCGGGAGTTGGTGATGGACAGGGAGGCCTGGCGTGCTGCGATTCATGGGGTCGCAAAGAGTCGGACACAACTGAGTGACTGAACTGAACTGAACTGAACTTCCATTTCACCAATGCTAAATTCTACTGTAACTTGTATACTGTTTAAGCTTATCTACTGAGATTTTTATTTGATTTTAAAGATTTCATCTTTTTTCTTATTTGCCTATTCTTGTTTCCAAACTGCCTGTTCTTATTTTGTAATGTCAGTTTTATGTCATGATTTTCATCTTGAATATATTAATACTATGTTTAAAAACTCTTAATCAGATTTATCTATTTTTTCTATTTTATGGGTATGAAATATCCTGCTTGTTGGGTCAGATTATTTTATACCACAATTGCTGGGTTTTTCCTGTGTCTTAAAATTCTTACTTGAAATATTTTCTTCTTTCTGGGAATTTCTCTTCAATTTGGGGAGTTTCTCTCCACTTCCATAGGGGGGTTTTGCATTTGGATCTGGGTTCTTCAAAATGCACAGTTCCAAATCAGGTTTTATGATAGAAATTCAGTTTGAGTTTTCCCTTTGGGGATAGTAAATTCCGAGTCTTGCGTCCTTATGCTGCTGCTGCTGCTAAGTCACTTCAGTCGTGTCCGACTCTGTGTGACCCCGTAGACAGCAGCCCACCAGGCTCCCCCGTCCCTGGGATTCTCCAGGCAAGAACACTGGAGTGGGTTGCCATTTCCTTCTCCAGTGTGTGAAAGTGAAAAGTGGAAGTGAAGTCGCTCAGTCGTAGACCCATATCCCACTTTTACAGGGTATTTCTGCTTCTTTCTGTAGAGTGGCCCTAGGAAAATGAGAAGACTTTTTCCATTATCTTTTTGCAAGTAGGCAGTGCAGTCCCAGATTCTGGATTAATTTGAGGTGCCCATCTCTGCCCTCCTACCATATTTATTAAATCTTGATCCAGTGTATCTGTATCTGTTCTAAACGGCCTTAAAATAGTAGCTTTGTCCCTATTTAGTACTGTGGGTTGCCTCTTTATTTCTGCCATGCAGATTTTTTCCATTGTTTTTTAACAGTATTCTGTTTCAATTATACAGAATTTATGTTCTCATTTCTTTTTGTCATTTTATCAGTTATTTCTAATTTCAGAGTGGAAGAGGGAATTTTTGGTATGTACTTAACTTGCTCTCTTGATACATTTATTAATTATATAAGAATCCCTGGTGGCTCAGAGGTTAAAGCGTCTGCCTCCAATGTGGGAGACCCGGGTTCGATCCCTGGGTCGGGAAGATCCCCTGGAGAAGGAAATGGTAACCCACTCCAGTATTCTTGCCTGGAGAATCCCATGGACGGAGAAGCCTGGTAGGCTACAGTCCACGGGGTCGCAAAGAGTCAGACACGACTGAGCGACGGAACGGAACGGACCGGACCAACAGTTATTAAACCAATTATCCATTTTTGGACATTTAGGTTGTTTCTAGTTTCTTCTTATTACAGACAGCACAATGATAAACATTTTTATAACTAAATATTTACATGTGTCCATTATTATATCCCTAGATTACCTTTTTCAGAAATGAAACTGATGATTTTTATCTTTTCATTGTACGTGTCTGATAAAGTCTTTCTTCCAGATTTTCATTGGCTTTTATAGCCTTCGGGATAAAGCCCTAACAACATAATGTGGGGTGTCAGATATGTGTCAATATCTTCCTCCTACTTCCCTTTTGTGGAGAAGGAAATGGCAACCCCCTCCAGTATTCTTGCCTGGAGAATCCCATGGACAGAGGAGCCTGGCAGGCTACAGTCCATGGAGTTGCAAGAGTCAGGCACAACTTAGCGACTAAACCGTCACCACCACCACTTCCCTTTTGAGCCTCCTGTTCTGCCCCTCTCGTCTATTTGCCACACTTGCAGTTCCGCAGATGCACTGCACTGTTTTACTCACCTGTGTCTTTCTCTGTGCTATTTCTCCTATCAGGGACACTTTCTCCCCATCTCTTTGCACACTGAAGTTCTACTCATCCTTTAAAACACTGCTCCGGTGAGCCCTCTGCTGTGAAGTTCTTGGTGACCTTTACAGAAAACATTTCTTTCTTCTAGGCTGTTATACTTTCTTTGTTAAAGCATTTACTACAATTGTTTACATGCCTGTCTCCACCATGAGTTCAGGAAATCCTCGAATACTGTTTGAACTCCAGCACTTAGCACAGTGCATGATACATAGACGGTACTTGCTCAATGTATAATTGATGAATGAATATTATATAACTTGATGAGTAATATCATTGAATCGCATAATTTTTTTTGCTTCCCTAGCCACATAATAACAGAGAAGGCAATGGCAACCCACTCCAGTACTCTTGCCTGGAAAATCCCATGGACGGAGGAGCCTGGTAGGCTGCAGTCCATGGGGTCACGAAGAGTCGGACACGGCTGAGCGACTTCACTTTCACTTTTCACTTTCATGCATTGGAGAAGGAAATGGCAACCCACTCCAGTGTTCTTGCTTGGAGAATCCCAGGGATGGGGGAGCCTGGTGGGCTGCCGTCAATGGGGTCGCACAGAGTTGGATACAACTGAAGCGACTTAGCAGCAGCAGCCACGTAATAAACTTGTTTTGGGTCAGAATATCATGATATTTTCTATCTAGTTTATCATAGTCTTTTCATCTCTCATCTACCAAAGCAGTATCAATCATAGTCTTAGCATGCTGTAAATAATTATTGTTTGATTGATTACTAGGCTATATTGCAGAATCAGTGAGGCTGATAAACAATTTACTGTGGGTTCTTCTGCAGGTTATTACATGCCAGGCCATTAGGACGTTTGCACCCACACCCAGCTTCAACAAGGTTTTTCCCTTTTTTAAAGTTCTCAGGTTAAACAAGCTTCAGACTTAAAGACCTCCAAGGCAGCTTTCAGCTGTACTAATCTATCTTCTTACTCACAATTACAATCTTACTCTAAAAGTTAGACTATAAACCCTGTTCTATGAAAAATGAGTGAGTACCATGTTTCATAAAAGCACTTGCTTGTGGTATATTTTTGGAGTGCCAGAAGAGTAGTCATAACACTTGTATTTGTGTTTCAACTTGCATCTGGAGAAATGACTTATGCAATTTCTGGGAAGAAAGCTTGTAAACTCTTCTTGAAATATTCTGACTACAAATGAGCACACATCTATATTTCTGGTGAATTTGGAAATGATAGCAAAAATGATAAACTCTTTGTTGCTTTCCAGAGTAACTTCAGAGGGTGAAAACAAATTCTTAAGCAAATCTGAATGAAACTGAGTAGAAAAGATTTGTAAAACTCAAGATAGCATCCTTAATTGATTACAGAATAGGAAGGTATTATAAAATGACACAGCACCCCTTTTCCTTCATATTTATTTTATTGTCAAACTGAGAGATATTGGTGTAGCCCACCAGGCTCCTCTGTTCATGGAATTTTTCAGGCAAGAATACTGGAGTGAGTTGCCATTTCCCACTCCAGGCAATTGTTCGGACACAGGGATCTAACCTGCATCTCTTATGTCTCCTGCTTGGCAGGAGGAATCTTTACCACTGCGCCAGCTGGAAAGCCCTATTTCTAACAATCTCTACCTTTCATTTCACAGCTAGCTTGTACTGGTTTTGTTGAAGATTATTTCTTAGTGGTATTAAATGATGTATGAACTCAGCTGAAAACAAAGAAACAGGTCCTTTGGTTTTCAATTCAATTTTACCATTACTGATTACATTTTCTTTGTGAAAGTCATTCATCCATAATTAATTGAACTGAGTACATGAACCAGAAATGATGTTTAAGGTGCTGGTTCCACCTATTTGAGACTTTAGGCAAACCACACACATTTGTTGATTTTGGATTTATCATCATAGTGATAGCATAGCAACCTGTTCTGTTGGTTTTTGCTTATCTCTGGCTAAGTGTTCATTTCCTTCCCTGTTCCCATGATTGTTCCAGGAACCATAACTTTAATTAATGACTTTTTTTCAAACTTAGTTACTTTCAAAATCCTATAAAAAGGCATTGTCTTTACTTCATTCTTTCACTCTTCCTTACCATCTTAGTTCTGACATACAATATGGATTTAGGAAATATTTTGAAAATGGATGGATTTCAATGAAAAGCTCAAGCTTTTCAATGCAAAATTCATAATTATTATTACCTTTAAATAAACTATGGTCCTGATTTCCTGGATTTTCAGGACTAAGGTATTAGAAATCTCACTGAATTCTAGGTGAATTTTCTGGATAATTTGGTTTGCTTCTTTATGCTTTTCTTTGTATTCTAGTTCTTTTATACTAGTAGGTATTACTTCGGAGAAGGCAATGGCAAGCCACTCCAGTACTCTTGCCTAGAAAATCCCATGGATGGAGGAGCCTGGTGGCCTACAGTCCATGGGGTTGCTACTAGTCAGACACGACTGAGCAACTTCACTTTCACTTTTCACTTTCACGCATTGGAGAAGGAAATGGCAACCCACTCCAGTGTTCTTGCCTGGAGAATCCCAGGGATGGCGGAGCCTGGTGGGCTGCCATCTATGGGGTCGCACAGAGTTGGACACGACTGAAGCAACTTAGCAGCAGCAGCAGCAGTAGGTATTACTTAGCTGTACAAAAAACAAATGTTACTGAAAATTTAGAAAGCAGACATCACTTAGATTTGTATTGGATTCCATATTCCCTGCGGAAGAAATAATAATGGACAATCAAATTGATGTGGAGTTGGCTTTTCGGTAATTTTAAACATCTTTTTGTATAAATTAAGGAACTAATGCTAGTGGTAATGTTAGTACTGTGATCTAACTTAGATCTATGTGGTCCTTCAATAACTATGGAGAGTGGCTTTAAATGCCTGGCAAGTACGTGGCTTATTTAAAACAGGAAGTGCTCACAATGTTGCTCAGTTGCTACCATTTGTCTAATTCAAACAGGGACAGTTTCATTGGGTTGTAAGAGCTCTTCATCTTATTATAAAGATGTCTTTTTAAATATCTCATGATGGGTTTATTTGGTTGGCAAAAATGAAATATTTAACTATGCTACAGTGAGGAGGAATTGGTTAACTTCAAATTCCATCCACTTCCTTCACCATACACCTTAAGAAAAGCCGAGGCAGGTAGTGTGTTGGAGAGCAGGTTAGTCTCCAGATCAGTAGAGCCTGGATCTGCTCATTCACTCATTAGTGTATGAATCGGAGCAACTCATTTGGCTTCTTTGACCCTCAGGAGCCTCCTGTATAACACCAGAGAATTATTGCCCACCAGTCTACCTAATAGGGTTATATAAAGCAAGCGAAAATGCTAGGTTAATTGCAAAGCACAGAACAAATGGATATTGTTATGATTATTGTAGTATCTACATGTATAGGCAAAAGTGAAATCCTTGGAAACATGCTGGAAGATTTTATTTTCTTTGGCATCTCTTCTGCCAAAAATATTTATTGATTTCAGCTGTACGAAAACCATTCTGAGAAGGAAAATGATGTTGAATAGGAGTCAGAACCTGTTTAATATTCTGACAGCTTAAACATGTTTCTTTATGCTTCACAATAATAATTTAGCTTCTAAGTGACTTCTCTGACATGAGAACCCACTAAATCAGGAAAGCTATAAATTGCTGAAAGGCTACCCACCCTCAGGGAAATGACCAGAAAGGGGCAAATGGGATTGGACTAGTGTATTTGGCTGAGGGGACTCGACCACCTAAGGCTTCATAGACCTCAAAGGAGGCCAGCTGTGTGGGGTGTGGAAGATCAGAGGACTAGCGACCTGCCAGCCTTGGAGCTCATCTGTTGAGAGTCTACTCTACTACCGTCTGTGGTAGGTGCTTTGGCTGAAGTATCATATTACATTTGACCCTCAGAACAACTCTTTTGCAAGAGTACTATTATATCGTTAATGCATTTAGGAAAACTGACATTCCCTGAACTGCAATTATGCTCAACTCTTCCAATTCTGAATCCAATTTTCTTTTCATTTTGCAGACCCTTCCCTCACTCCCACCACATATAACCATGTGGTTAACTATGCATTTACAAAAATTAGCCACACAAATTACCTTACTTGATTGATACTTCCTCTGTACCCAGCTTTTCCAAGGCATGCTGGTGTGTTGTTTCTTGCTGAGTTTGGTGGCATGACTGAAAAGAGCACAGCATGAAAACCAGAACTCTGCCCTGGTCTCCTTCATCAACCAACTTTGTTACCTTAAGACCTGAAAAAGAAGGGTGTGGCCACGAGTTTAGTTAGGGCTTCCTTGGTGGCTCAGATTGTAGTCTGCCTATACTGCAGGAGACCTGGTTCAATCCCTGGATCAGGAAGATTCCCTGGAGAAGGACATGACAACCCACTTCAATATTCTTGCCTGGAGAATTCCATGGACAGAGGAGCCTGGCAGGTTATGGTGGATGGGGTCACACAGAGTTAGAAGAATCTGGAGTAGAAGTTAGGTTTCCTGAGAAGCAGGTCTCCCAAGCATCTTTGGAGATAAAACAGATAAGTACAATATTAGTGCATTTGTTGAGGTCATTATTTAATTAAAAACTATAATTGTGGTTTAATTATAGGGAGAAGATAGGACTTTGAAATGGGGAAGGGGAAAATGTTGGTAGAGAAATATTTACTGTAAAGATTTGATTCTAATCTATAATGAAAACGATACTCAGTAATCAGGGGGAATCAGCTGCTTCAAGTTTGCATTATTTGTAGAAGTCCCAGTTTTGGACACTGGAACCTGTGCAAATTCTAGATTGGGCTCTCTTTAAGAGAATCTGAGCACACCCAGTGTTCCTCTTTGTGGAGGATGCAGGTCAGCCTGCTCTAGAAGGTGAAAGCCTGTAGAATGTCAGCTTGTCTCATGGAAAAGGAATGTGCTGGAGACTTACTCTAACCTAGGCTGCTTTCAGGTATGCCTATGGGAAAGATCATCTTAGAGCATTAATTAATGTGGTGGCTAATGTACTTATTAAAATTATTATTGGAAGCTATTCATTTGGATTTTGCAGTGGTTCAGATTTGTGAAAATGAATTTGTAATAAAAATGAATGACAGAAATAAGCTAACAAAGGGAATACTTAGCCTGCTTAGGCAAACCTGCCTTTCTAGCAAGACTAGGATCTCGCCCTCCAAAGGATGAAGGTCACATGTCTTTGGGGATATTTTATTAAAAGTTAGTCATGGTTCTCTTTTGAAATCTGTTGCTGTTACTCTAGGGAGGATGAACTTAGGCTGCATCCCTCTTTCTCTGATCTTTCCTTTCTTTCCCTTATGTCCTTCCTATTGTATGCACCCTGATGAATAAAGGCTGTGGGATACAGAGTGAGAAATGAGAAAGTCCACTCAGACCAAGGCAGATGCAGGAGGAGATAAGTGAAAGGAAATTTTCTCTAGGGAGGGGGATGTATTGAGGGGAGAAAACTTCTTGAAGTAGCATTGTTATGGCAAGCTTGATGCTGAGTAACTCGCCAGCATTTACATGGCCTGGAAGTGGTAAAGCAGGACCCATCTGGTCTGAAGGCAGAGAACCCAAGGAATCACCAGGGCTGGTTCTCATTGATTTTGGGTAGCAGAAGGCTTACCTTCAAAATGCCATTATTTTCACTGTTTTCCATGCCATATTGGTTGCATTTTGTCTGGAACATGGTAATCTCAGACTTTGATTGGTCTCCTACTCAGTAACTATTTCCTTTATTTCTTGCTTGTTACTTCTGTTCCATTAAGTAAGACTTATTCAGTTCAGTTCAGTTCAGTTCAGTCACTCAGTCATGTCCGACTCTTAGCGACCCCATGAACCACAGCACGCTAGGCCTCCCTGTCCATCACCAACTCCCAGAGTTCACTCAAACTCATGTCCATCGAGTCGGTGATGCCATCCAGCCATCTCATTCTCTGTTGTCCCTTTCTCCTCCTGCCCCCAATCCCTCCCAGCATCAGAGTCTTTTCCAGTGAGTCAACTCGTCACATGAGGTGGCTGAAGTATTGGAGCTTCAGCTTTAGCATAAGTCCTTCCAATGAACACCCAGGATTGATCTCCTCTAGAATGGACTGGTTGGATCTTCTTGCAGTCCAAGGGACTCTCAAGAGTCTTCTCCAGCACCACAGTTCAAAAGCATCAATTCTTCGGCGATCAGCTTTCTTCACAGTCCAACTCTCACATCCATACATGACCACTGGAAAAACCATAGCCTTGACTAGACGGACCTTGGTTGGCAAGGTAATGTCCCTGCTCTTTAATATGCTATCTAGGCTGGTCATAACTTTCCTTCCAAGGAGCAAGCGTCTTTTAATTTCATGGCTGCAATCAGCATCCGCAGTGATTTTGGAGCCCAAAAAAATAAAGTCTGACACAGTTTCCACTGTTTACCCATCTATTTCCCATGAAGTGATTGGACCAGATGCCATGATCTTCGTTTTCTGAATGTTGAGCTTCAAGCCAACCTTTTCACTCTCCTCTTTCACTTTCATCAAGAGGCCTTTGAGTTCCTCTTCACTTTCTGCCATAAGGGTGGTGTCATCTGCATATCTGAGGTTATTGATATTTCTCCCAGTAATCTTGATTCCAGCTTGTGCTTCTTCCAGCCCAGCGTTCCTCATGATGTACTCTGCATATAAGTTAAATAAGCAGGGTGACAATATACAGCCTTGATGCACTCCTTTTCCTATTTGGAACCAGTCTGTTGTTCCATGTACAGTTCTGACTGTTGCTTCCTGACCTGCATATAGGTTTCTCAAGAGGCAGGTCAGGTGGTCTGGTATTCCCATCTCTTTCATAATTTTCCACAGTTTATTGTGATCCACACAGTCAAAGGCCTTGGCATAGTCAATGAAACAGAAATAGATGTTTTTCTGGAACTCTCTTGCTTTCTCCATAATCCAGCGGATGTTGGCAATTTGATCTCTGGTGCCTCTGCCTTTTCTAAAACCTGCTTGAACATCTGGAAGTTCACGATTCACATATTGCTGAAGCCTAGCTTGGAGAATTTTGAGCATGACTTTACTAGCGTGTGAAATGAGTGCAATTGTGCGGTAGTTTGAGCATTCTTTGGCATTGCCTTTCTTTGGGATTGGAATGAAGACTGACCTTTTCCAGTCCTGTGGCCATTGCTGAGTTTTCCAAATTTGCTGGCATATTGAGTGCAGCACTTTCACAGCATCATCTTTCAGGATTTGAAAGAGCTCAACTGGAATTCCATCACCTCCACTAGCTTTGTTCGTCGTGATGCTCTCTAAGGCCCACTTGACTTCACATTCCAAGATGTCTGGTTCCAGGTGAGTGATCACGCCATCGTGATTATCTTCGTCGTGAAGATCTTTTTTGTACAGTTCTTCTGTGTATTCTTGCCACCTCTTCTTAATATCTTCTGCTTCTGTTGGGTCCATACCATTTCTGTCCTTTATCGAGCCCATCTTTGCATGAAATGTTCCCTTGATATCTCTAATTTTCTTGAAAAGATCTCTTGTTTTTCCTATTCTGTTGTTTTCCTCTATTTCTTTGCATTGATCACTGAGTAAGGCTTTCTTATCTCTCCTTGCTATTCTTTGGAACTCTGCATTCAGATGCTTATATCTTTCCTTTTCTCCTTTGCTTTTCGCTTCTCTTCTTTTCACAGCTATTTGTAAGGCCTCCTCAGACAGCCATTTTGCTTTTTTGCATTTCTTTTTCCATGGCAAACCACTTCAGTATACTTGCCTTGAGAACCCCATGAACAGTATCAAAAGGCAAAATGATAGGATAGTGAATGAGGAATTCTCTAGGTCGGTGGGTGTCCAGTATGGTACTGGAGATCAGTGGAGAAATAACTCCAGAAAGAATGAAGGGATGGAGTCAAAGCAAAACAAATACCCAGTTGTGGATGTGACTGATGCCAGAAGCAAGGTCCGATGCTGTAAAGAGCAATATTGCATAGGAACCTGGAATGTTAGGTCCATGAATCAAGGCAAATTGGAAGTTGTCAAACAGGAGATGGCAAGAGTGAACGTCGACATTCTAGGAATCAGTGAACTAAAATGGACTGGAATGGGTGAATTTAACTCAGATGACCATTATATCTACTACTGTGGGCAGGAATCCCTTAGAAGAAATGGAGTAGCCATCATGGTCAACAAAAGAGTCCGAAATGCAGTACTTGGATGCAATCTTAAAAACGACAGAATGATTTCTGTTTGTTTCCAAGGCAAACCATTCAATATTACAGTAATCCAAGTCTATGCCCCAACCAGTAACTCTGAAGAAGCCAAAGTTGAACAGTTCTATGAAGACCTACAAGACCTTTTAGAACTAACACCCAAAAAAGAGGTCCTTTTCATTATACGGGACTGGAATGCAAAAGTAGCAAGTCTAGATACACCTGGAGTAACAGGCAAATTTGGCCTTGGAGCACGAAATGAAGCAGGGCAAAGGCTAATAGAGTTTTGCCAAGAGAACGCACTGGTCATAGCAAACACCCTCTTCCAACAACACAAGAGAAGACTCTCCACATGGACATCACCAGATGGTCAACACCGAAATCAGATTGATTATATTCTTTGCAGCCAAAGATGGAGAAGCTGTATACAGTTAGCAAAAACAAGACCAGGAGCTGACTGTGGCTCAGATCATGAACTCCTTATTGCCAAATTCAGACTGAAATTGAAGAAAGTAGGGAAAACCACTAGACCATTCAGATATGACCTAAATCAAATCCAAGACTTATTCCTTGGGGATAAAAATTACTGATACAAATAAATCTATAGTTTTTGTTGTATACGTGATCCTGCCTTTCAAAAATTTTCAGTTTTTATTTGGGAGGGAATTTCTTTATATCAGTGACATTTGTTTTTGCACTACCAAGTTTGTTCTTTTCTCAAAGTGGAATTAATTTGACTCTTGATACCTTGCTAGTCTTGGCTCTGTTCCCTAATAATTTCAGACTGAATATAAATTCTTCTTTAGTATTATCATTTACCTCTTACCCTAACAAGTCTACTATTTCATTTACTTACTTGAAAGAACACAGATATTTCCCAAGTTGTATCTTTCAAATGTTAAATATTTTTTAAAATGGCTTTTGACACCTTCAAAGCAATTTTCGCTCGTTCACATATTATAGCCTGGGTCCCACTTTGCTGTCCCTTCCAGATCTTCCTTGATCATGGATCTGAGCATGGAGTCTTCCAAAAGCTGCTGCTGCTGCTGCTAAGTCACTTCAGTCGTGGCCGACTCTGTGTGACTCCATAGACGGAAGCCCACCAGGTTCCCCCGTCCCTGGGATTCTCCAGGCAAGAACACTGGAGTGGGCTGCCATTTCCTTCTCCAATGTGTGAAAGTGAAGTCGCTCAGTCGTGTCTGACCCTTAGCGACCCCACGGACTGCAGCCTACCAGGCTCCTCCATCCATGGGATTTTCCAGGCAAGAGTACTGGAGTGGCTTGCCATTGCCTTCTCCGTCCAAAAGCTAGACTGGACTTCTGTGTTTTCCCTTATTCATCAATGATTTCCATGTGAATGTAATACATTCCATCTCTCAGGCATTAAGCTGGTGGCTTATTTGATGTGCAGAGACTTTCACTAATTTTTAGAAGATCACTTGGTAAGGCTCTGCTCAAATAAGAAGGTATCTTCTGCTTCCAATGCCTATATATTAGGATTCTCCAGAAAAATGGAACCAATAGGATATCTTTTGGCTCACGTGATTATGGAGACCCATAGGTTCCCAAAGGAACCTGGATAATTGCTGCTGTTTCCAAGCTGGAGAACCAGGAATGCTGATGGTTTGATTAGATCTGAGTCCAAGACCTGGGACCAAGAAGTACCAATACCCAACATCTGAGGGCAGAGGAAGATGGAGGGTCTCAGCTCAAAGAAAGATCAAATGTGCTCTTCTTTCCCCTTGTTGCTCAATTCAGGCCCTCTAGAGACTGGATATGGAGAAGGCAATGGCACCCCACTCCAGTACGCTTGCCTGGAAAATCCCATGGACGGAGGAGCCTGGTAGGGTGCAGTCCATGGGGTCGCTAAGAGTCGAAAATGATTGAGCGACTTCACTTTCACTTTTCACTTTCATGCACTGGAGAAGGAAATGGCAACCCACTCCAGTGTTCTTGCCTGGAGAATCCCAGGGACGGGGGAGCCTGGTGGGCTGCCGTCTATGGGGTCGCACAGAGTCGAACACGACTGAAGCGACTTAGCAGCAGCAGCAACAGAGATTGGATGAGGCCCATCTGAACTGCTTAGTTGATTGGCTCAAATGCTAATCTCTTTCAGAAATACCCTCACAGTCACATCCAGAGATAAAGTTTCACCAACCATCCGGGCATCCATTGGTCCCCTCAAATTGACAAATAAAATTAACCATCATAGCCTGGTCCTTTGCCGTGAAAAGGTTTTTTTGTTTTTTTGTTTGTTTTATTTTCCCTGAGTGATCTGAAACACTTCAGTCTTTATTTTTTGAGGAAGAGATTATACAACTGTCAAGATTTTCCAGTCTTCCCCACTGCCCACTGCCAACTTTCTGTTCTTTTCTTAGTTGGCCTTTCTGCACCACTGGGCATTACAATCTTTAAACTTTCATTTTAGAGAAACTATCGATGCTGATGAATGTCAGGGTAGACCCAGAATCATTTTGGATAGTATAGCAAACTGTTTCCTTGCTGTGTGAATGGGGAGGTGGGTGTCAGATTTCTCATTTCTGCATCTCTGAGATAGAGATGAGTGTGCAGTGATGCACACTCTTTGTGATGCACAAAGAGACACACAGTGAGAGGCAATGATGTCTTGTGCTGCTTTGTCTGACCCTGTGTGGCCACCTGAGCTGGGTATGAGGTCACATGCTTGTCCCATACAGATGAGTATGGATTTCTCCAAGATTGTTGCTAAGCTGTTAGTTTCAATTGCTATAGTGATGTGAAGTCACAGTTTTTGTTTTTTATGTATTTTAACGGAAGGTGGAGAGAAAAAAAAAATGAGGTGCCATAAGATGTATCATGAGCGTCTCTGGTGGCTTAGATGGTAAAGAGTCTGCCTGCAGTGCAGGAGACCTGGGTTTGATCCCTGGGTCAGGAAGATCCCCTAGAGTAGGAAATGGCAACCCGCTCTAGTCCTCTCGCCTGGAGAACTCCATGGACAGAAGAGCCTGGCGAGCCCCAGTCTATGGTGTTGCAAAGAATCAGAAACAACTGAGTGACTAACACTTCACTTCAAGATGTATCAACACTTCATTCTTTAAGATGTCACACTAATGGTATCACCACAGACTTATCTTCAGTAGCTACTGTAAAAAATTAATAAACAGAAATTTCCATTAAATAAGGTTGGGAGACGAAGAGAGGTGCTCTCATGCCCTGCTAAGATAGCAGAGCCCAACAGGAAGAAGAAAGACTCCTCTTTTTTCCTGGTGAGGACTCAGTCATTAGAAAGCCATGGACTGTTTGTTTACTCTAACCCTCCCATCTTCCTTTTCCTTCCTATAAAAGCTTCTCCTTCACTTGCCGTGGCAGAGCTTGCACAGGACTCACCATGGTTGCAGGTCCTAAATTGCAATTCCTTGCTGATCCCAAATAAACCCGACTCTGCTGGGGAAATATCTGACAGTCTATTTGGTTAAGGTCAACACAGTAATTTCTTGGAGTTGTTTTAGAAGAGAAGATATTTGTTCTTCAGCTCATGTTTTTCTATAAGTGGAAACCTAGCAACAGCAGCTGAACCTAAAAATCTTGTGGTGATTTTCAAACCTGATTTGTCTTGTTCTGTCTTTTACTCAGAGCACATGGGGAAGCAGCTCATGGCTGTACCACCAGTCCCTGGAAGACAGGCCAAATATGACTTATCTTTGCATCCCAAGTACTTTGCAAAGGACCTGGCACCTGACTTTCTAGAATGTACCATCATGGTTACTGTAGAGCAAATGCAAAGCCCTGTAAAGATTTCAAGGGAATATGCAGCCAGTTTTTCAATGACTATATCTTCAATCCCTAATTGTATATCTATTTTGATATGTAGCCAACAAGTTTTTATATCATCTTAACTGCCTTGGTAGTTTTATACAGACTCTTCCAACTGGAGGAATAAATTATCTTCTTTGGAAAGCTAAGTTATATAAAACTATGATTTAAGAGACAAGCAGAATGTTTATTTCTTTTCAGGATAACCCTTTATTTTCCAAATAAGTCAAATGTCCTGCTTTCTAGGGTAAAGCTAATGCACTCTGAAATTTCATTTACTACTTAACATGCTCCAAACTCTGCCTTGCTCTTCTCTCCAGGATGGTCTTAGTGCAAAGGCTACAGCTTGCTCAGTGTCACAAAGTCAGGGCAGAATGTAATAAAACTGCTGGTAGCAGCATTCAGGTTCCCAAGGGAACATTGTCACGAAACAGTAGCTGATCTTGAGTTGGAAGAGGCAAGCGACAAGTAGAAGCAATGCAGTGCTCTGATATGCCACATTCTGGATACCCAAACACCAGCAGTTTCGATACCAGCCTTCAGCCTGCCAAAGCACAAATCCAGTGTACCACTTACTGATGAATAAAACTATCCAGGAAATCTATTTAAACATGATTTTTTTAAAATGATGCACTGATGGGTTATTTAGCAGGTTTGTCATGTTCTTTTTTTGTTAATAAGATTTTTATTTTATATTCATAGCTGATTAGCAGTGTTGTATCAGTTTTACGTGTGCAGCAAGATTTGTCATGGTTTCTTGCAGTCTTCAAGAATCATTGATGTGTCTGATCGTATTTTGTCATAGTTAAACCTCACAGAATCTCTGTGAGTTGCACCATTTTGCACCTGCAGTTGTAAAGTGCTGATAAGAGTCCTTTCCATTCTCCAAAGGAACACTGGTGAAACAAAAATAAAACAAAAACTGATGTTGTGGGCCTCATTGGAGAAATAGTTTCCTCCAGAGTAAAGCAGACTTTGAAACTTCATAGTATATGGTTACATTTATTAGTTCTGAGAATTGTATTAGTATTTTTATCTCTTGTTAAATTTAAAAATGTGGAGGTTCATGTTTAAAAACTAAAGGCATTGTTTGGATACGTATAGGAAATGTGTTTCTACTGATAAATTAAGGTTTGTGTTAAAAG
Organism: Moschus berezovskii; assembly: GCF_049115385.1. Lineage (NCBI taxonomy): Eukaryota > Metazoa > Chordata > Mammalia > Artiodactyla > Moschidae > Moschus > Moschus berezovskii. Next base: position 96,537,773 of record NC_142460.1, read on the forward strand.
ATGTGTTTAGTATGGTATAAGCATGGCACAAATCCCATTATAATACAGCCAAATGTGGGATTTTCTAAATTATGATGATTAAAATGTCCAGAATTGTAGCACCTCATGAGTCTAACGCTTACAGATCCAGCAGACTCAGCTAGCTGGAACCCAGTTGCAAACTAGGAAATAAAGCCAAAAGGAATTTGGAAGAGAGAAAGTTGGTACCTTGAAGTTTCCATTTTCTTCATCCCTCTTCACTGCTCCCCATCTTCCTTCCCTGCCTCCCCAACACATTGTGGGAGATTCTTTTAGGATCTAATTTTATACACAGTCTAATAGACCTGGTGATTCCCACAGTGCCTATACTTAAAAGAGACCAAGAGAGCGATAAAATCAGTCAGAAAAACTCTAAAAGCATCAGGACCACCTAATGAAGAGACATGAAACTCTGTACATGCCAACTGATCCAGCGAACATTGCAATTCTGGGCAGTGTGGATATTCCTCGTAATTGTCTTGACATATCACATATCAAGATTAAATTTTGTCCAAAATTGTGTGCCTAATCCAGAGTAGAAATGTATAGTGCATTTCAGAAAGCATTCTGTGCAGGAAGGCTATTGTTCTGTGAGATTTAAAGGGGGAAAAACCCTCTTAACTCACTAGAGAATGTAGGTATCTGGAATAGCAACCATCTCGTGAGTGTACATTAAGCTTCCTATAGTTGTGATGCTAAGATCCTTTGCTATTGATAAGTTCTGTGACCCTCAGCATGAAATTTCATCTCTCATAGCTTTGCGTTCTCTTCCATAAAATGATTTTAATAGCATCTACTCCTCAAGAGTGTTCTGTCAATTCAATGGAATTTCTTTGTAAAGTTTTTTCATTGTGCCTGCCAAATAATGTATATTTAATCACTGTAGTTATTACTTACTTCCAGCCTTCTGTGAATAAGGAAATGCACTGGAAGCTGAGTAATACCAAGAATTATAGACTGTACATCACATTTTTATGATCCTACACTGTTCATTGTTTTCTTGTTGAATGCTTTGAAGAATATTATATGAACTAAGAGATTGTCAACTCTAGGGATATTATGCCATCCATAACCTTGAAGTAGCTGGCACTGTTACTGTATTTGGAGCAGGATAGCTTTTTTGGGGGGTGGGGACTGTCCTGTACATCTTAGGTTGGTTGACTAGCAGCATTCCCGGACTCTACCCACAAGATACCAGCAGTGCCTCCCCCCACCTCACTTGTAACAACTGAAAACCACTCAAGATATTGCCAAATGTCCCTACAAGGCAAAATCACCTTAGTTGAGAACCACTCTACTAGAGAAACAAATATGTAAATATCAAGTGTAGAGTTTTAAATAGTAGTGAAAAATTAATGCTGAGTCTTTAAATTCTCATTCCCTTTGTGTTATGAGACTCTGATGACATGTACCTGCTTTATCGCAGTTACCTCTGTGTATCTTTTCCTCTTGTAATTTAGATGTTATTCAGCGACAGTTAAAGGAGAATGAAGATTTGGAGTGAAATGGTATATCCTATGTAGTCTTTTGAAAACGGGGCTTCTCAGGTGAATTTTCATCACTGATTTCCTGAAAAGTGAAAGTGTTAGTCGCTCAGTCACGTCCGACTCTTTGCAACCCCATGGACTGTAGCCCGTGCAGGATCCTCTGTCCATGAAATTCTCCAGGCAAGAACACTGAACTGGGTTGCCATTCCCTTCTCTAGCGGATCTTTCCAACCCAGAGATCGAAGCTGGGTCTCCCACATTGTTGGAAGATTCCTACTGTCTGAGCCACCAGAGAAGGCCTAATTTCCTGGATGACTTTAAATAAATCAGCATATATATTGAAATGTACCAATTTTAAAGTCCTATGACAGCTATTGGAGGGGAAGGAAATTATTTTTTTCTGAACTGCCTGAGTAAGTAAGTTTCTTTTCTAGTTCCGTGTGTCTGGGGGCTAGTGTTGCCTGCCCCTCCAGCTCCAGACAGCTTGCCTTTCCCTCTTGCTCCATTAACCTTTCACTCTAACTTTCTCCTGCTTAAACTCACCTCTTCACCCTCCACCCCCAGCTTTGTTGCATGATTATGCAGGGTTCCAGACAGCATCATCTTCTTTCTGGCATGACTCAGACTCCTGTTAAAGTTCCATTTCTGGTGCCTCATTTAGGAAAAAATCATCTGCTTCTTTTAGCCCACATTAGTAGGGAACACTGGCCCATCTATTAATCAATTGGGCTTTAGTTCTAAAATTCAATCATAATCAAATATTTCTGGTTCCTTAGCCTGTCCGTATTTGGAGAGATTAATCAGTTATGATTAAATTGGACAGCTAGTAACAAAGAGCTGTAGTTATAATGACTTAAACAAAGTAGAATTAGATTTCTCTTAACACAAAAGTCAAGAGGTAAGCAGCCCAAGGCTGTTATGAAGGGTTTATGATTTCATCAGTGTCTCAGTTTTCCTCTGTCCTTCTGCTTTGCCTTTCCTGTTGCATAGCTTCCATCCTCAAGGTCACCCCATGGTCAAAAGGTGTCCATCTATTGCAGTTCCTATCATCACATCTGGTTTTCAATTAGAAATATGGAGAAAAAGAGAAGGGCGAAAGGAGGACCTGATAATGTAATATTTTCTTTTTCTGTAAGTCCCTCTCAAGTTCGGAGTTTGGGATTAACATATACAGACTACTACATATAAAATGGATAAGAATGACTTAGTGTATAGCACAGGGAACCATACTCAATATTTTGTATAACCTATCAGAAGAAAGAATTGAAAAATAATATATATATGTGTGTATATATGAATATATGTGTATATATATTACTGAATCACTTTGCTATACACCTGAAACTAGCACAATAGTTGTAAATCAATAAACAACTTTTAAAAAGTTGTTTAGTTACTGCCTACAAGGAGATGGCTGGGATATGCAGCTGGATGTATTACTGCTTCCAACAGTATAAGTTCAGTTCAGTTCAGTTCAGTTCAGTCGCTCAGTCGTGTCCGACTCTCCGCGACCCCATGAATCACAGCACGCCAGGCCTCCCTGTCCATCACCAACTCCCGGAGTACACTCAAACTCATGTCCACAGAGTCGGTGATGCCATCCACCCATCTCATTCTCCATCGTCCCCTTCTCCTCCCACCCCCAACCTTTCCCAGCATCAGAGTCTTTTCCAGTGAGTCAACTCGTCGCATGAGGTGGCCAAAGTATTGCAGTTTCAGCTTCAGCATCAGTCCCTCCAATGAACACCCAGGATCGATCTCCCTTAGAATGGACTGGTTGGATCTCCTTGCAATATAAGGGACTCTCAAGAGTCTTCTCCAGTATAAAGATAGTGTTAAAAAGGAGGAAATGAGAATAGTTATTGATCGTGGACAGACATCCCTGCCACACAGACTTTTGAGAGGAGTGTATATCTTCGATGTTATGTATACCATGCTTGAAATAGGAATTCAATAAGATGTTTCGTATTCTATACAGTGAAGATTGCTTATTATATTGATAGTGAGTTATTCCTAACATGTGCTCCTCTTGCTTAAGTACAGAGTTGGAAGTACTCTTTATCGTTGTCCCAGGAAATGAAGTAGAAAACTGTAACATTCTACTGAAAAGTGAAAGATGTGGTTAGTCAATCTGGTTCATTATTTGTTGTCAGATTTTCAGAAATGACTGATTCACAATGAGTTTTGTTTTTGTCTCATTGAACAAGATGTATTGAACGCCCACCGATAGCACGACACTATCACAGGACAGAACCCTTGTGAGCCTTAAATGAAAATATCGTATATAAAAGCATATGAAAATTTGAAATGCTCTTGGGTTGCTGGTACTGATTTTATTATTTAGATCCAGATCAAATTTTAGCCATTCTTGGCAACAAAAGGCAACAAATACACTCTGTTTCTCTAAAAATATTCTATCAGTAATCAGTTATCTCAAAAAGAATTTTCTCTACTGTGTAATAGTGTAACAATGTATTATCCAGTAATACTAATTAAGGGGAACCTAAGAAGCACAACTAGATTACCTATAGCTTACTCCTACTCTTCTTACTTGCCTCTCAGACTTCCATAAGACACTAGTTCCCTTCATACCTACCTCCAAATCTAAAATTCATAAGTCACATACTCTATCTCTTTAGGCAATGGCAAAGCCCTGAGGTCATTCGTATGTTTATAAAGTTTAGATGGCACTGTCACATTAAAAAAGTCCAGAATGAGGAATGGATGTTGAACGAGTTTTATTTATTCTGTTTTTTAAAATTTTTGATGCATCATCTTTTTCTTAATTAGAAATTATTTGCATCAGGGTTTTCTTACAGGGCATACAGGAACTAATTAGAATATTTTTATTAATACAGATCTACACTCTGTTCCCAGAAGGCCACAGAGCTCTGTAAGAGAAATAATTCTTGGAGGTGTATTGTCTAGGAAGAGATTATATCTGGTTGAGTGGGAAATAGTGGCATTTGAGCCCAGATTTGACAGGTGTTGATGAGCAGAGAATGTGAGTCTGGGTGAGCATTCCAGGAAGGAACTCCTAAGGTAGGGACCAGGAGAACTCCTGGGGGTGACTGGGCAAAGTGAGAGCATTTTTGAGCATTCCAAAGAAACAGACTAACTCCATGAAAATAAGAACTGTGACTACTACACATCACCACATGGTGTTGACATAAAGCTTTGTGATTAGTTATCAAACTAGATTGTGAACAGTTCTACGCCAAGCCAGAAGATTACAGGGAAAAAAATGGGTGGGCCCAGTTTCTCCTTTGGAATTGTCATACTTGAATGTGACATGAGTGTTCCATTGAGAATAGTTCACAATTCTTGTTTGTGAACCATTTGAAATATGTTATAGAATGGCTAACAGTAGTTTCATAAAAGACATTTATTCCAGGGAGAGCAGGGCCGTAGATGACATCTACTTAAATCAGCAAGAGATGTGTAAATCACCCCTTGAACAGTGGTGAAGAGTAGTGACTCTGCACCTGAGCATAAATTTCTAGTTCATTCCCAAATAGTCCATTTTACCTTTGGTCAGCAGACTTATACACACACACACACAGAATTAGTCTACAGACTTGGGGGAGAGTCAGGTAACTTGGGGCTAGAATGGATGCCTAATGGTAAAATGGGCACATGCTAATAGGAGGAAAAATATTTTAAGGAAATGATTCTCAAACTTGAGCTAGCACCAGAATCACCTATAGGACTTGTTAGAACACAGAGTTCTGGACCCTACCCCAGAATTTTTGATTTGGTTGGTTTGTGACCAGGGCCTGAGAATGTACATTTCTCAAAGTTGCCAAGTGATACCAATGTTACTATGGTGGACAACACAGTGTGAGAAGCATTCTTTAAAACTATTCTGAAGCCATGAGCAAGTGAGCATCCTCTTTGAAAAGCCTGGAGAATGAAAGCCTAGGGAGGTTGTTTTAGTTTGCAACCTCAGGCTTCTCTGGCTTTCTCTGAAGAAAACTGGTACCTATTCCTTCTTCATTTTTCCCATACTGGCCAAAAGAACTGCCTCCATCTGAGCCTTGCATGCTCGTCCGTCTGAGCTGTCACTACTACTGTTCTTTTCACATTGGGATTCCTTCCCTCCCCATGCCTGCTTATGGAAATATTTACTCTTCAAGGCCTAGCAAAATGCCAGACGCTCTCTCTGCTTTCATAAATGGAAATGGATTGTTCAAACAATGCGCTCCCACAGCTCATTGCTTATATCTTTTTGTGGTGCATATAACTTCTGCCCAAGCCATAGAGTTAGTTTTATCCATTTCAATCTCTCCTTCAGTGCAAGGGGCCCTGGAAGTCAGGGTCTCAGAGGAGTCTGGTTTTCCTGACATCTTGCAGAGGGTCTTGCACAGAGTAGGTACCTGGCAAATATTTCTTGAATGAATATATAAACCTTTTAATCAGCTTTCCCTTACTTAGCAGAGTCCTCTTTATGAATAGTGTGACTGGAGGGAGGGGGAGCATCGATACAAAATGATACTGAATTTGAAACTAACAATAGAATCTTGTTAATAAAGATTTATTAGTTGCCTGACCTCAGTTCCATTATCTGTCTGATGCCAAGAATCCTATCAGAGATTTCTTGAGGATAAAATTAGATTCCGTATTTGACTGCTTTGGCAAACTGTAAATTCTGCTTGAATGTAAGTATCATGTTAATTGCTTAACGCTCTGTGTATGACAAAAGGATGTACATATTCCAGAGTAGTCCAAAGTAACAGTGGTTTGAACACATTTTGTGCAATAATAATGCTTTAGACTCAATGTTTTATTGGTCCATATTAAATTAGTTGCCTATAAGAAAAGTATCTTGGTTTGGGGTTGGGCGTTTTTTGTCTTCAGAGGCAAGGGAAAGGAGGGGAAAGTTAAAGGATGGGTCTATTTTTGCCATTAACCAGTTAACTACCACTCAACCTCCTGCATCATTTTATATAATGTGAAACAGTTCAAGGACTGATAAGATGTGAGAGCTAAAAGGCATTCAGAAACGTCTTCTAAGTCCCTTATCTTACAAAGGAGAAATTGCAGTTCAGTAAGAAGTAACCTACACAGGTTCACCTGGCTGGTTTGGTACCCAGTTTACAACACCCAAAAATCCCACCCAAAGGCTGCAACAAATATGTGTCAGTCTGAGAAGCTCAGGGTTCTCTGTTCCTCAGCCATGGGACTAGGGTTTTTACCAATTTACAGACCTGATAATTTGGATGTTTTTTGTGTGTGTTATGGGATTTTCCCTGAATTTACACTTTGAGCTCCTGGTAGATGTCTGTTTCTATCACCATAAAGGACAGAAATGTACAGATTTTAGCTGAAAAAAAATTTTTTTAATATTTAGATCACCAAAATCTTCTTGGCAATTTGAGACATTAGGAATAAAATAAGTTTAACTTAACATTGTATTCATTGTTTTAGGATTAAGGTTGACCAATGAAACCTGTTATTTGCATTTTGTTTCTATGTTGTTCATATTTTCTCAAAAATCAGGATATTACCTAGCCAATCAATCTTTGTTGATAAGACAGGATATTTAAAGTCAGGATTGTCCCATTACATGTAGGTCACATATTACTTTATTTTAGATTTTTTTAAAAGTCATTATTCTTTAACCTATAACATTGCATTCTTTAGGTCATGAATACTTTAGCTTCATTTAGGAGCTTTTATGGGGCATTTTCTCTGTGGTAGTTGCTAATGATACAAAGTTGAATATTTAGATCTCCTTTGGAAGAAACTTACAGACTATTGAGAAAATGAACTTAAATTATTCCAATGAAGTATAGTAAGTGCAAGAATGGAATAAATAACAGGTTGGCACAAAGGAGATGAAGTGAGTTGTTTAGACGGCTCATGGATGTGCTGCAGGTGGGAGCTCTCTTTAACCCTCTGTTGACGGGTGAAGGGTGAATGAGATCACTTGCTGTAATAATGAATTTCTCACTGGAGACTATCAGGTAAATCAGATGGTAGCCACTTATTGTACTGATCTGAGGGCTGAGAGAACTACAACTGGGGAGAGAAAGTTAAAGCCTTTAACTTGGACACCCTGGTGGTGCTGATTTTCAGCATGATGCAGTGAGTGCTCGAGATTGAAATTCCCCTTTCTCCATGCTCAACATCTGTTCTGTCCCCCAAAGATAATAACTTGAAATAATTCCAAGAGTAAGTTCATTGATCTGCTTCAGAATCCATTTTGGAGATTAATCAACTGCACATTTGAGGAAATCCCTAACTGCCTTCTAATCCTATAGTGTAAGTTTAGTTCACACTGGAGTGTTACTCAGTTGAAAGTCTTATCTCAGGATAAATTATTCTGCTTTCTGAAAGCATTATTTTTTCCCTAGTATTTTTTCCTTTTGCTCCTTTCTGATGCCATTTCTCTCTTTTTTAAAATACTTCTCCTAAATTTTGGAGCAGAAGGCAGAAACACCAGTAAATGACCTCAATCAAAGCAATTATCATTTATTCAGGAGGTGCTTATATAGTGAGAGAAGAAAGCAACAACAACAACAATAAAACATGGAAGTTTGGTAGGTTTTTAGAAATTGTTTCTGACAAAAGGGGAAACATTCACAGATGTGAGAATTTGAAATTGCAAGAGATTTAAAAAAGTCTAGATATTCTTTGTCCTCATAAAGATGGATAGTTGAGATTTGACCATATAGTGCTATGAGACACTCATTTCATGTATATATAGGTGTTTTAATGCATATGTTTTCTTTATAAAATAAATAAAAGCAATTACAAAGTTAACAAAATCAAATATTTTTCAAAATAAATTATTTTCTAGGCCACTAGTCAGTTTTTATACCATAGATCATTTTCATTATAGTATAAGCGATGGTATAATGGTTTCTATCTGATTCTGTGTGTATCTTTTAATTCTGTGATAATAAAAACAGTACTCAACATAATGATAGAATACTGTGTCAGATTAAAAATACACTGACCTTGAGATCAGAAGACGTGAGGTGGCATACAACTGGACATGTCACTTTGTACGGAAGTGTGGGTCTGCACAAAGTGGCCTTGCCCTGGTAAGCCTTATTTTCTCCTTCTGTGAAAAGGGGCTGTTTCTGTGCTGCTTATTTCACAAAGCAGATGTGAAGATCAAATTTGATAATAGATGTAACAATACTTTGAGGCCTATAAAATACTGTTTTTATTCATAAATATTTTTAAGTGAACACTTCCTGAGCAGCTCCTCTGCTTGATTTGCTAGGTCACCTATCTATTTATTGATTCATTTATGTGTACCCTATTTTCTGAGGAGCTTGCTAATTTGATGTAGTCACCACCAATATTCTTGTTTCTATCTTCCCCTCAATATCTAAAATAAAAGTGTCAAGCCATGGTCCCCATGTTGATATGAATTCCAGGTAACCAGTCTTTCATTATTAGCTGTCAAGGGAAAACTGAAAAATTAAGACTACTTGTTTCTCAGTATTTCCTGAGTATTTGGCATTAGGGGGACTCAGCAACTTGATAAGTCACTGCATTTCTTAAGTTTAAAATATGTTAAAATTTAAATCTTACCTTGGCTGCTTTCAAAATGTTGGATGGATTTAAATCCCTCTTGGTTTTCTTGACTGAAATAAACTAGTAGGTTAGTACCAGAAGGGTAAATTGTGTGTGAAACACATCTTCGAGTTCATTGATAAATAGGCCATATGGGATAGAATCCAGATCCTCTTTAAAGCCCCACTGTGTTATATCTCTGCCTCATTTTTAATCTATCATCCTTATCATTCAGCACAAGGGAAGAGACTCCTTGATAGTCCCTTTACAAGGACAGTAAGTAGTGATGTTTTATGGGACACGTGGACTCTTTTTCACTTTATGTGATGGGTTACTGAAAGCTTTCCCATCATCTTTCCAGGTAACAAATGAATCTTATGGAACTGAACTTCCAAAGTCATTCTTAAATATAGATATAAGTTATTCAACCACAGCTCATCAAAGGTAATATCAGCTTTAAAAAATCAATTCTGGTGAAATCCTCTATAAGCTAGCTATCTGAATATGTCTATCTTTATGCTTTTGCCTATCACCTCTTGAGACTAATAGAAGGCAGGAAGGTGTCCCATATGATTTTTTTTAGTAACAGCTTTATTGGTATATAATTCACATACCATAAAGTTCAACATCTTAAAGTATACAATTCAGCAGGTTTTAGTATATTCATGGCATTGTCATCCATCACCACTCTTGGATCCCAGAACATTTTCATCACTGTGGAAGCAAGCCTCACATCCATTATGCAGTCACTCTCTCTTTCTCTTGGCAACCATCATTCTCCTTTTTGTCTCTAAGGATTTTTCTGTTATGGACATTTCATACTGATGGAATCACACAATATGTGGCCTTTTGTGCCTGGCTCATTTCACTTACAATGTCTTTAAATTCATTTGTGTTGCAGTGTATATTGCCATTTCATTTCTTTTCGTGTATTCCTTTGTGTGGATATACCAAATTTTGTTTATTCATTCAGTGAGACCTTTAGTCTCACCAGAGTACCTCATGGATCCCTCTTCTGTCCTCCTGGAAGAGAACACTGATGGTGGAAAAATTAGCTATGAATAACAGCTCCTTTATTTTAATTGAGTGGAAGGGGCTCGTTATTAGATATCACACTGTGTTGGAAATTATATAAATCTGTTTTTTCTGTAAAATTTTCAGTCCTTTCCCCCTCTAATTAAATGGCGATTTTCTATATCACATGCTTTGCTTGACTGACTGATTGATTTACTGACAGTGTCTCAAACTACAGATACAGACCTTCTCTGATGAATAGGTCTGCTTGAACTCACCTCTTCCTATTTCTCTATCCTGGACTAATGCATTATGTTGTAACCTCATCAGCCTTCTTTCTGTATTTTGAATACAACTAACTCAGGCCCCAGGCTTCCCTGATGCCTCAGTGGTAATGAATCCAGCTGCCAGTGCAGGAGACTTGAGTTTGATACCTGGGTTGGGAAGACCCCTGGATAAGGAAATGGCAGCCCATTCCAGTACACTTGCCTGGGAAATCCCATGGATAGAGGAGCCTGGCGGGCTACAGTCCATGGGGTCACAAAGAGTCAGACATGACTTAGAGACTGAACAACTCTGGTCTCAGGTCTTTACATATACAGTTCCCACTGGCAATGTTTTTCACTTACCTAACCCTGTATCAAGCTGTAGGTCTTAGCTTAAATGCTCCATATCTCAGAAAATCTTTCCCTGACCATTCCCCTCCCCAACTCCAGTCAAGATTACATGTCCCCTGTTATTTTTTATGGTACTCTATACTTTTCCTCTGTGGAACTTAACGTAATTTGTAAGTATGGATTTATTTATGTGCTTTAAAACGTAATTTCCATTAGAATGTTTACTCCAAGAAGGCAAGGCTCCTTTTTTGCCCAGTTTTGTAACTGCCATATCCCTGCCTTTTAAAATAGTTTCTGGACTAAACAGACATTTCTCCAAAGAAGACATAAAGATGGCTAACAAACACATGAAAAAATGCTCAACATCCCTCATAATCAGAGAAATGCAAATCAAAACCACAATGAGATACCATTTCACACCAGTCAGAATGGCTGCTATCCAAAAGTCTACATGCAATGAATGCTGGAGAGGGTGTAGAGAAAAGGGAACCCTCTTATACTGTTGGTGGGAATGCAAACTAGTATAGCCACTATGGAGAACAGTGTGGAGATTCCTTAAAAAACTGGAAATAGAACTCCCGTACGACACAGCAATCGCACTCCTGGGCATACACACCAAGGAAACCAGAATTGAGAGAGACACATGTATTCCAGTGTTCATCGCAGCACTGTTTATAATAGCCAGGACATGGAAGCAACCTAGATGTCCATCTGCAAACAAATGGATAAGAAAGCTGTGGTACATATACACAATGGAGTATTACTCAGCAATTAAAAAGAATACATTTGAATCAGTTCTAATGAGGTGGATGAAACTGGAGCCTATTTTACAGAGTGAAGTAAGCCAGAAAGAAAAGCACCAATACAGTATACTAATGCAGGAATTTAGAAAGATGGTAACGATAGCCCTGTATACGAGACAGCAAAAGAGACACAGGTGTATAGAACAGTCTTTGGGACTCTGTGGGAGATGGTGAGGGTGGGATGATTTGGGAGAATGGCATTGAAACGTGTATATTATCATATGTGAAACGAATCACCAGTCCAGGTTCAACGCATGATACAGGATGCTCAGGGCTGGTGCACGGGAATGACCCAGAGGGATGGGATGGGGAGGGAGGTGGATGGGGGGGTTCAAGAAGGGGAACACATGTACACCTGGGGCGGATTCATGTCAATGCATGGCAAAACCAATATAATACTGTAAAGTAATTAGCTTCCAATAAAAATAAAATTTAAAAAAATTTAGAAAAAAAATAAAATAGTTTCTGGAATAATAATAGATGCTCAATAAATATTTGTTGAACAAGCAATTGGCTTGAATTGCCACTTGTTTCCTAATAATTCACTATTTGGCACCTCTCTGCCAAAAATATCAGACACTCCATTCTAGTGTAGGCTGCCATCTTGACATCTCTACCTGAATGTTTCTCACATACACCAAAATCAGTATTTCTTAAACGGGGCTCGTGATCTTTCCTCTCCAACTTTGGATCCACCTTTCCAGTTTAATGGCTTCTTATTATCTAAGCTAGAAACCTAAGCATAACCTTAGATTCCTTTTTTTTAAATTTAGCCCTTTATATCTAATTGGACATAGGGTTCAGTTGATTCAATCTCATAAATATCCCTTAGGTATTTTATTTCTATCAACACTATCTTAGTTCAAGTTCTCATTTTCTGTCAGTTGAGCAGTTGCAATATCTTCCTAACTTCTCTCTCTCTGGCCTTATTTAATCCATAGTCCACATCACTGTGATCTTTCTCAATCTACAATTTGGCCATGGCACTCTGTTTCAGAATCTTCACTGATGATCCATTCCCTGCAGGTGAGGTCCCAACTCCACTGCTCAGCCTGTAAAGGCCCGCCTGCCTCTTCAGCATCAGCAGGAGCCATTTTCTCACTTATTCCAATTATGCCAGACATCTTGAGTCCCCCAAACATGCAAATTTTTTGTTTAACACAGTGCACCATTTCCCGTAGTGTTCCCTCTATCCACAAAGCCCTCTTTCTCTTGTCTACTTTATGCATGCCTAGTCGTTCTTGAAGATTCTGCCCAAATGCGCTATATTCCTCAGAGATTTGGCTAACTGCCCTCTGAAGAGTTAGAGTTCCTTCCTCCGTGCTCAGTGACCCCCATCTACTTGCCTAAATGATAGCTTGCACCATATTGCTTCAGTATTTGCGCTAGAATCTCTCCCTGATACTAGATACACATTCTTTAAGAGCAAAATCTGCCCTCTTGAAGGCTTGGAATTCAGAAGATGATAGACTTGGATTCAAATTCTGATCCCTACTTGTCGTTCTAGACCTTGGGTGAGTCATTTAACATTTTTAGTGAGACTGTGTATGTAACATGCTTCATACAGTTCTGGAATACAGTAAGCATTTACCATTAACCGTTATTGTTGATCATATGATTGTTAATAGTAGTAGAAGTAACTGTACCATCCTAGGGGTTAGAATAGTGACTGATATATATTAACAACATTTGTTATTTTTGGTGACTCATGGTTAAACCACAATAAAATAGAAGTCAACATAAAATTACAAGGGAGTCCGAAAAGACAGCTCTACAAATATTAATGAAAAAGATATGATAAGAGTTCCATTAACTGTGGTTAGAGAGAGGGCTGGATGAAGTGGGCTCTGGTTCATCCCATCTCTGCTGAAGGCCAGGTCTGAAAATTTTGGAGGATTCAGATGATCTCTGAGGTATGTCCTGACTAAAATATATAGTGAAGTTGTATTTTCTTGAGGAATCTTCTAAAACTCTCTGTTCATGATATTTAAAGGAGCAAAGTGCCCAAACATATAACATTCTGGCAGTAGACATCACCAACTGAAAAAGTTGTTGGGGGAAGCAATGTGATCAGTGGGAAAAAGTCGGGCATAAAATGCCAGGAAACCCAGGTTTTAGTTCTGGACAGGGAGGCCTGGCGTGCTGTGATTCATGGGGTCGCGGAGAGTCGGACACGACTGAGCAACTGAACTGAACTGAACTGAAGTCACTTTACCTCTTCGGACCTCCATATTTAAGTGTAAGATTAGAAGTTTGGCCTGGTGGGTCCTTTAGGTTCTTTCAGACTCTAAAAGTTCTAGGGTTATTTGAGTTACTCTTCAAATAACTCAAGTGTCCAAGGATCCCTAAAGAAGAAAACTCCTGAACAATCACAACCCACTCTGTGAGAGCTGATCGATGCTGTTTATTACAGTGTAGGCACCAAAAGCCTTCTACTGTATAACAGTCTTTCGTTTTTAAAAAATATGGTCTGGCAACAATTTAAAATATAAATTATTCATAATCCTATCATTCATATAAAACAGTGAAAATCAGAAGTATGGATGAATAAAAGTAAGTGCCACTGGAAATGGCCACCAACCAAGTGCATTAGGAATTCAGAGGAGTAGAGTCTTGAAGAGTGGACAGGATATGAATACGAAAAGTAAGAGAGAACTTTCTTATCATACAGAAAGAACAAGGAGGGAAAAGCATAATATGGTAGGTAATTCGGGGCAGGCCAAAGGATAGTGGGTATATTTACATGAAGCAGATCTTATGGGTGACAAGATTAAAAATGTACGTTGAGGCCATATTGCAGTCAAACTGGATGTATATATAAGTTTTGCTTTTGAACTCACATTGAACAAAATCACCTTTGGTGGCAGTTTCCTCACTGATTAAGACAATTGGGCTAGATGATCTGCAGTAGTCCATTGAATCATAATGTTCATAATTTTATAATTCTCCAGCATTCCAGGATCAATAAATGTATTCCAGCTAACTCAAGATTATCTATCTATTCTTGAGAATTCCCAACATTTTCAGAAGATTCGAAGAGTAAAGAATTGTCCCAATAATTTTAACTCTATTCTTAACTTTAAAAAATGACCACAATTGCCAGCTATATGCAGAAAACTCTTGTGCAGCATTTTAAAAAAGAAACACATAATGATTGTGAATGTATTGCAAGGCAAATTGCTACTGGTAAGACAGTGTAACTGATAGCTGGTCCTTCTGTAAATCACAGCATTTAGTGGTAAAAAGGACTAAACAGAAAGAAAAAAAGAGTAGCACTCCAGATGGATTAGGACATTTTTTCAAGCCCCTCATCAGTTGCCTGCCAGGACTGGCATTGTGACAGGCAGCAGTGACATCCTCCGTCATTTTCTTTAAGCTACAAGTAAGTGGCCTATCAAAATGGGCTTCGTGGCAAGTGCTGCACTGACCTTAGATTAACATTTAATTGGAAATTCTCTTTTCCTTGGGGACAACTGGAACCATGTGAAATATTTCCTTAAATATAAAGGCAGTTCTCACTGGCAGGACATGCTGCCAATGGGTTATCCTATATTAGTTTGGAAATACAAAAACCTTATTCTCTGAATAAGTAATACATGTCCATGGTACAAATTTGAAACAAAGAATTGTAAGTACCCCTGAACTCTCTCTCCAGCCAAACAGAGACAAAATCCTCCCACAGTAGCCTTTCAGAGACAAACCTAAATAGGGGAGAATGAAACTGTGTGTTTCTAACGCCTCACGTGTATTACATCTTTGGTGTTTCCCACCCTCAGGTGGAATGCTGCTTTCCCAGGAGTGCCTGGGTTCTGGGTCAGAGCAGGAATCTGCCGCTCAGTGCACAGTGCTCTTAGGATAGTCATTTGAAGGCTCTGAGCGTCAGTTCTCCTCTCTGGAAAGCAAAACTAGTTCTTTCCATCGACATCTTGTAAGACTTTTGTGAGAGATTAATGGAATGGTGGATGTGAAAATATTTTAAACCGTAAAGAACCATATAGAAAAAGTATGGTTTGGGAAGAGGGTGATGACTGCTGAGAAATCAAGGAAAATTCTCAGATGTTTTATATTGTCAATGAAACAGTTTGATAAACTCATGGATATGTAAATAAAATTAAAATCTAAGTCAAAATTTGATTATCTCTAGTTTATAAAAAATACATATAAATATATAACGTATCTCTGAGGTACGTCATTTTTCTTCTCTGAACAAATCTGGGACTGTTTAATCTATTAAGTTTTAAGATTTCATTAGCTTTAATGTTGGTACTGGATGTTTCCACATCTCTCAGTAAACTTTTTCTGTAAAGCTCCAGAGAGTGACTATTTGAGTCTCAGCAAACTACCTCTTCTCTAAATTGCTACTACTTAACTCTATCATCCGGAGAAGGCAATGGCAAGCCACTCCAGTACTGTTGCCTAGAAATCCCATGGATGGAGGAGCCTGGTAGGCTGCAGTCCGTGGGGTCGCTAAGGGTCGGACACGACTGAGCGACTTCACTTTCACTTTTCACTTTCCACTTTCACACATTGGAGAAGGAAATGGCAACCCACTCCAGTGTTCTTGCCTGGAGAATCCCAGGGACGGGGGAGCCTGGTGGGCTTCCGTCTATGGGGTCGCACAGAGTCGGACACGACTGAAGTGACTTAGCAGCAGCAGCAGCAACTCTATCATCATAGCATGAAAGCTGGTGCAGACAATGAGCAAACAGATGAGCACAGCTGTGCTCTAGTAACTTTATTTATGAACTCAGAAATTTGAACTTCATATGATTTTCACTTATCACAATGTATTATTCTCTTTATTATTTTCGACTATTTGAAAATGTAAAAACTATGCAAATATAGGCTTCAGGACAAAGTTAGCCTATTGGTCATAGTTTGCCAACTACTAATTCACCACTCCCGTATTCGTGCCTGGAAAATCCCATGGACAGGGAAGCCTGGTGTGCTGCAGTCTATGGGGTAGCAAAGAGTCAAGACATGGCTGAGTGACTAAACAGCAACAACAATTTAGAACAAATCTATATCAAGAAAAATGAACTTTTACTAAGCAAAACTTTGATTTACTTACTCAAGAGTTTAACATATTCTATGCCAAACTGGGCTGACTGCACCACCATTTGAGCCACATTCCTCATCCTATAAAACAAGGGAGAAATATTTGAAAAATCTTAGGAGCTTTCCTTTTCTAATATCTTATGGTTTAATGGTTCTGGATAACCTCCCTCTCTTGGAGTCCATCTATACTTTTTGTGATACGTAAAATATACCCATGAAAGCCCTTGCAGCAAGCTTTTTGCCTTCTAATATTTTAAACACATTTGTAACTAGAGGTTGATTTCTGCATCTTGATGGGTTCAGATTTTCTTATCAAGTTTCCCTGTAGTAATTGAGATGTTTTAGGTGTGCATTAAATTCTTCAGTGCCTCTTGGGTATCACTTGGGGGTACTTCCGTGTTGTCACTGCATTGCCTAGTGAACCTGAAAATGTTTTATTTCAGTGGGATTTTTTTCTGTGCTATACTCCCAGGAACATGGGCTCTAACTCATACTAAATGAGCACATCTATGAAACAGAACTAATACCTACCTTGTGGGCATGTGGTGAAACTTAATTAGTGAATGTTTCCAAAGAACTTCAAATCCATGGATAAAATGTATTATTCAATTGCTAAGAGCTATTATTGTTTATTATTTCCTCTAGGTATTTCTCAGTGGGTGTTTTGCTATTAGGATATAATGGCAGTAATTTCGAAACAAGTTGACATTTGAGTTTGTTTGCAGAGCACATGAAGCTACAGGTCACATTTTAATGCAATCTTCCCTCCTCCTCCCCCCGAGTCATTAGGTGTACAGTCACTGCTACCTTCTCTTAGATGTTTATAGAATTTATTAGTATTTAATAGTAGCATTGGTCATCAGTGTAAAAAAACCAGTAGACAATTTTTTTTCAATTAGATAAGTGATTTAGTAACATATCTGTTTATAATTTCCTCAGTGCTAAGGCTGTGTTTAAAAGGAGAAAAATGTTATATCGAGAAATTTACCAATAGTTATAATTGACCTTTTATGTTGGTCAACATTGGAAATTGGGTAAGAACCATTGGAGAGAGACCCTATGTCACCCTTCCACAATACACAAATTAGCTGGGAAGGGATTGCAATTTTTAGATGTTGTGCCGTTTGATGTCCACTTACAAATATGAAAGCCAGTCAGCATATTATTATAGAAGCACTGAGCTGAACAAGCTGTACCTTTAGAAACTCAGCTCTTCCCCTCTTAGCTGGTTATTTCTCTTTCTGGGCCTCAGGCTCCTTATCAAATTAGAATGTACCCTTAGTTCTCAAAATATGCCCCTTGGAATTTAAGACTCAGACCAGATGCTTCAGGGTTTCTCCCAACAGTTAAGTATTTTCCAACAAACACTGAAGATTTGTAAGCCCAAAGACCCCATGTATTGCTTTTTTCCCTTATGTATATTAAGATTCCTTTTAAATTTGCATCTGAAGGTTTTCTTTGCTTAAGAGAAAATTTTAAAGACACTCTGAAATCCAAAAGATCCCCTCCAGCTCTGGTATCCTATGATCCTGCATCTGAAATGAAGCTGAACAGTGTGCGTGGACATACACACACACACACACACACACACACACACACACACACAGAGCTATTAAAAACAGGCTTTGAAGATTTCAATTGTAGGCTCTGGGACCAAAGACAACTTTAATTCTTGAGGCATATGTACTACTATAGAAGCTCTGTTAAATAAGTAAAATATTCAATAAATAAATAGCATTTGAAAAGCATACACCCTGTGAAATAGCTACTGGAATGCTTGACAAATTACCTGCCTTAAATTTTCTCAATACCTGATTTGCTCCTGAGTAAAATGTGGTCATATTTTCACTTCTGGGGTGTCTGGACTCATTTAAAGTCATATAGGTGTGGCTCAGGTGGGAAAGAGCTATAACACGCTTGCCAATGCAGGAGATGCAAGTTTGATTCCTGGGTCAGGAAGATCTCCTGGAGAAGGAAATGGCAACCCACTCCAGTATTCTTGCCTGGGAAATTGCAAGGACAAAGGAGCCTGGCCGTCTAGAAAGAGTTGGACGTGACTGAGTGACTAAACAACAACATGCCTGCTGGAGTGCATGCTGTCCTGTGAGTAAGTGAAGGCACAGAGAACTTAATCATTTGTGCTATATTAGCACTTCCCACTTTACAAGGTAGAGGTTTTAAAATGCTACTTCCAACACCTATTTCTTTTTCCTCTATAGAAACCTCATAGTTCTGACCCACAAATAATTTTAGGAACAACTATTAAAAGCTGAACTTGCATCTCCTGATTGCTTCACAGAATAAAATTGTAGGCATATATACAGTGTGTGTATGTATATGTGTTTATATGCACAAACATACAAATGTATATAATAAAGCAGTAAGTGCAAACATGTTATCATTTAGTAAACAAAAAAAAATTTTTTGAGTAAGTGTTCAGAAATGCATATTGGATAGTGTTGATGTGATAGCACTCAATCCTGGGCCCTTGAAAAACGCATGTTAAGTTGCTTCAGTCGTCTCCTTCTCTTTGGGACCCCATGGACTGTAGCCTACCAGGTTCCTCTGTCCATGGCATTTTCCAAGCAAGAATACTGGAGTGGGTGACCATTTCCTTCTCCAGGGTATCTTCCTGACCCAAGGATTGAACTCAGATCTACACTGCAAGCAATTTCTTTACCACCTGAGTCACTTGGGAAGCCCTTTGAAAAATGACTCCACCCTTAATATTTTGTGTGACACTTGAAGTTACCTATCTGAAAGTCAGGCTTCCCAAGGTATTGTAGTCATTTTCTGTCATTTGGCAAGATGTATTCACTGACTCTGTGATGGGCCATGACGCATCTGCTACTGTTTGCAGGCCTTCCGTGGTAAGTTGTTTGTGTGATAAAGAGAATCCCTCACCTGGCACTTGTCCCATACAATGCCTATGGTGTATTCTGCACACCCATAGGATCTCAGAGAGGCAGCGGATGAGATGGAGAATCTGACACTGAGTCTCCTTGCTCTGCTACTGCTTGGCCTGTGAACTTGGGCAAGCATGTGTCGTTCTCTATGTACTTCTGTTTTCTTGTATGTAAAATATGGAGTTTGTGCGAGAAGATTTTAAGGTCTCTCTTAGCTTTAAAATATCTGTTATCAGGCACAGGAAAAATTTAAGCAGCTGGGTTTACTTAGTATTTATTTAATCCCCAATAATAATCATTATGCGTTTTTACTTTGTTTTGGACACTGTGTTAAGAGCTTTACTTTCATTATCTCTCTTAAACTTTACCATCACTTCCTGGAGATACAGTTATCCCCATTTAACAGAGGAGAAACGGAGGCTTAGAGCAGGGAGGTCTTTTTATGAAAGAAAGGTATGGTTAGGAAGTAGTAGAGGTGAAATTTAGACCTAGGCCATCCAATTCCAGAGCCCGCCATGCAAAGACAATGCCATTTTGGTTCCAGCTGTTTGGGAAACTATGCTAAGACCTGTCAGGGGTCAGCAAGAGCAGTGTGACACAGTTCCTGTCCTCCACAGCCTACAGTTGTATTCAAGCTGAAAGGACATGTAAGTGAAAGGGTTAAGGGAAATACTAGGCAGCCCGGGCTTTGGTGTCCAAGGAGAAGTGCAGAACATAGCTATTATGGGAGTCCTGAGAAGAGGGCAAGAGGAACTTGGCATTGCTGAAGGGTCATCACAACACCAGCCAAAAGCATTGTCAGCATTTAGCAAGATTTCCATTGCCTTATCCAAAGGAAAAGGAGCAAGAGAGAGATGTTATAAAAGGAAGAATAAACGAAACAACTCTTTGTCAGCTGTTCTCTCAGCCATCCACGTTGGGGCTGAGCTGATAGCCTGTGATAATCAGGCCAGAGGTGGTTTGCCAGGTAATTCTGTGCAGCATAGCTGGTCTTTGATTCCCTGCCACCTCCCTCTCCAGTAGCACTCTCTCATCGCCGCTGCCCTTCTTTCTCTGCCTTTCCAAACACCCTGTATCTCTCCTAGTCTCCATTTGTGCTTTCAATTGAAGATTCTACCACTGCAGGGTTTTAGAACAGACCTGCTGATAACATCTTTGTTCTTCTCTTGGATGTCTGAGTCATTAGGGTGCAGTCCCCTCAAATCACCTCTGCTGATCAGCATGGCTTGGTCACCTGATAACAGAGAAGGACTCAGCAGGCAGAGCAGCCAGTAGCTATGGCTCTTCTCCCCATCACCCGCTCTCTGACACACTCATCTGCACCCACACTTGTTTGCAGGAGACCAGCTCCTTCTTCTCCCCGACTCGTGAAGGAGAGAAGGAATGTCACCTTGGAAGAGATTTATAAACCCATTTGTTAAGGGTTGACTCGTGTGGATTTCACCCTCATGAAATGCTAATGTTTTATACTGGTTGTTGACAATGGTGCAGTGCCGTCTAATAGAACACTCTTCAGTGACGGGAGTGTTCTGTATCTGTGCCATCCAACGCAGTAGCCACTAGCCGCACGTGGTTATTTGAAGTCTTAGAATGTGGGACTTGAAGTGAGACTGATGAAATGAACTTCAAATTTTGTTTAACTAGTTTGAATTTAAGTAGCCATGAGTGTCTAGTGGCTACCATATAGGAAAGGGCAGTTATGTCAAAATATCCAAATATTCAGAACTAACAACCTAGGAGTATCTAGTCTACTAGTGCTAATATCTGTACAGTATCATCTTAGTCGTATAATATATTTTATAAAGTGATTTTTTGTACATCATTGTATTTGAGAAGGAAGGTCCTAAGTATATCATGGATTTAGATTTTATAAGTATTTATTGAAGTATATATGTGCCGTCTATCCTCCAGATCCCAGGATCAGAATCTTCACTGCTTTGCAGGTAGTGACAATTGGTGGGCTTCCCAGGTGGCACCAGTGGTAAAGAACCCACCAGCTAATGCAGGAAACATAAGAGAAATAGGTTCGATCCCTGGGTCAGGAAGATCCCCTAGAGGAGGGCATGGCAACCCACTCCAGTATTCTTGCCTGGAGAATGCCATGGACAGAGGAACCTGGCAGGCTACAGTCCATAGGGTCACACAGAGTCAGACACGAGTGAAGTGACTTAGCGCACATGCAGGGTCAATTGGTAGAATTTGTCAAGAAAGAAAAATCATGTCCTCTGAGTTAGGGACAGAATGTATGATATATTGTGATACAGGCATCTTCAATTAAGAGTTAATAACCAGATGATCTTTAAGGTCTTATCATGAGATTATATGACCACTAATTGGAAGAAAATCCGTTCTACATTTTATGCACACTTCCTCATGAATACTGAGGATAGCATCTCTGTAGCACTAAGATGATGGCCACCTGATTACAATAAATCCCCTCCATATAAAAAAGAACAGAAAGAAAAAAATGTGTGGCTGAGATGTTAAAAAATGAATTTATCAACTTAAATGATATAAAATAATTGATTGTTCTCTTTTATTTCTGGCTTAGTGTATACACAACCTCAGGCCAAGTCACACTGCTACTGCTAAGTCACTTCAGTCGTGTCTGACTCTGTGTGACCCCATAGACGGCAGCCCACCAGGCTCCCCCTTCCCTGGGATTCTCCAGGCAAGAACACTGGAGTGGGTTGCCATTTCCTTCTCCAGTGTGTGAAAGTGGAAAGTGAAAAGTGAAAGTGAAGTCGTGTCCGACCCTTAGCAACCCCACGGACTGCAGCCTACCAGGCTCCTCCATCCATGGGATTTTCTAGGCAAGAGTACTGGAGTGGCTTGCTATTGCCTTCTCCGAGCAAGCATTATACAAATTCATTAAGGTCTAGCACTCCTGGGTCCTGGAAACCCAGGGAATTCAATGCCACTTTATTAATGTTTGCAAAGTAGCATTGCAAAATCCACAGGCCTCTGTTAGGTTGTACTTAAGTAAAGCAGTAATACTTCATGAAATATATACCATCAATTTTAACAACAAATTCCGTGGGGATTTTAATAATTTTGACAAAGAGATTCTTAAACACAACTAGCCTTGGCCTACAGGAAGAAGATAAGAGTCTGGAGGTACTTGAAAAAACTTTAACATTCTAAATACTGAAACAGAAGCTGAGTGATTTGGACAGCTCCTACAACCATGTTATGACTCTCAGTTGTTTTAAATTATTTTTCCATTTATTTTGGGATTGTAGCAGTAGGTCATGATATTTTTTTAAAGATTCTCATTAAGTATGAGCTTATGCTTACAATCAGTTGTTTAATCTCTCACAATTATTTCATTCTTATATATATATATAAAGTCATTTATTCATTTATCAATGATTTATTGAACACCTTCCTAGTAGGATATACTGCTATATCCACTCTGAGAAATATACATAGTCCTCCTATCTA
The DNA here is from genome assembly GCF_049115385.1 of Moschus berezovskii. Taxonomy (NCBI): domain Eukaryota; kingdom Metazoa; phylum Chordata; class Mammalia; order Artiodactyla; family Moschidae; genus Moschus; species Moschus berezovskii. The sequence goes on from NC_142460.1 coordinate 96,560,650, forward strand.
AGAGTTTGACATCTACTTTTGGAGCTAGGTGTGTGTGTGTGTGTGTGCAAATTCACACACATACAAATATGTACATTATGTGTATGCATGTTTGTATATGCATATATCTATATGTGCAAGTACTATATATACAAAGAGAGGAAGGAAGGAAAATATTATTTTAATTATATTTTGGTTAATACCATCTTAAAGCAAAGAGGCAGTGCTTGGGATTGAAAGCATCAGTTCAGTTAAGTTCAGTCGCTCAGTCGTGTCCGACTCTCCACGACCCCATGAATCACAGCACGCCAGGCCTCCCTGTCCATCACCAACCCCCGGAGTTCACTCAAACTCATATCCATCGAGTCGGTGATGCCATCCAGCCATCTCATTCTCTGTCGTCCCCTTCTCCTCCTGCCCCCAATCCCTCCCAGCATCAGAGTCTTTTCCAGTGAGTCAACTCGACGCATGAGGTGGCCAAAGTATTGGAGTTTCAGCTTTAGCATCCGTCCTTCCAGTGAACACCCAGGACTGATCTTCCATGAACATCCAGTCCATGGACTGGATGGATCTCCTTGCAGTCCAAGGGACTCTCAAGAGCCTTCTCCACACCACAGTTCAAAAGCATCAATTCTTCGACGCTTAGCTTTCTTCATAGTCCAACTCTCACGTCCATAGATGACCACTGGAAAAACCATAGCCTTGACTAGACGGACCTTTGTTGGCAAAGTAACGTCTCTGCTTTTTAATATGCTAGAGAAATGTATACCTGGCATGGGCTTTTAGGAATGAATTTGGAGTTAAATAGATTTTGAGCAGTGCAGATATGGACTGAGAGGACGGACACTTCCTTACGGGAGGATAAATAAGGATATAACCTATGAAAAGGCAGAAGAGGAGAGTACGGGGCAGTTAGGTAACTCATCTTGTTTGAACGTGAAGGTACATGAAGAGACACTGAGATGTGAGAGTGATTATTGGAGTGATGGTTAGGCGTGACTCTGGAGGCTCATGAGCACAGTGAGTCTGAGCTTTCTGTAGGTGGCTGAATGAAGCTGCTGCTGGCTGCACAGGGGACTGTACAGGTATTTAATTTGGTGTTAATTATTGTCGTTTAGAACAAGTCAAATGAAACAAGGTCTCTTGGTAAGGTGAAACAGGATGACTCCCATGCTGAGCTGCACATCCAGACTTGGTGACCTGGGCAACATAACCTAATGGCAAAAGTATGTGATTTGAACGTGAGCCCTATAGACCTTTGTTTGGGTTTCAGCTCCACAACCTGTGAGCTGTATGATTTGGGGTTGTATGGTGTCTCCCCCAAATTTATGTCTGTTCAGACACTCAGAAGGTGACCTTATTTGGAAATAGAGTCTTTGTAAAGTTAACTAGGCAATTAAGATGAGGCCATTCTAGATTAGAATTGGCCTTAAATTCAATGACTGGTGTCCTCATAAGAGGAGGAGAGGACACAAGGAAAACACCCTGTGAAGACAAAAGCGGAGATTGGACCGATGCAGCTGTGAGCTGAGGAACACCAAGGACTGCTGGCAATCACCAGAAGGTAGCAGACAGGCAGTGAACTGATTCTCCCTCGGAACCTGCAGAAGGAAACGACCGTGGCCATAACCTGATTTCAGACTGAAGGCCTCCAGAACTGTAAGAGAGTACATTTCTGTTGTTTTAAGCCATCTAGCTTGTGCTACTTTGTTATGGATGTTCTAGGAAACAAATACACCTTCAAATCTTAACTTCCGTAGTTGTAAAATGGGAATGATGATATTTACCTCTGAGAGTTTTAGTGGGTATTCAATGAACCAGAATCAAATTAAGAAGAAATCTGTCCATTGTAAAGTGTTCTACAAGTGTTTGCAAATTTAAATAGCGATTTTCTAGGACAGTGAAATATCTCTAGCAGTTACTGAGCATTAATTATGTGCAAAGGAGAGCTTGAAGCACCTTATGGTTGCTGTCTTACAGGAGAACTGGCCATACATAGCTGACTAATCTCTTGACTTCTTTCCATTTGAAACTTAATGGCAACAAAATTTTATAGATATGTACTTACTGGGGGGAAAATAATGAGCATTCTGACCAAAATGGAATGGTTAATGCATTTGTGCTCCCTGGCAGTGTTTTTCCTTTAGGTGGAATCATTTCCTTTTCCCCACAGATAAGCAAAATTGTTATGTTATGGTTTAATGGGTAAAATACATATATCAGTTAAAATAAAAATCTAAGTGGGTGTTTGAATTCCTGCTTGGATCCTCAATTACTACTCACTTTTTCGTAGTAAAAGCACACCTTCTCATTCCTTTCCAATATGGGTTAGACAGTGGTAAAGGAATGCCATGTACCATGTAGTCAGTGTCATCTACAGTTCCAGGAGGAAATGTATGTGTAAAACTATTTAGCTCAGTTCATTTTCAGATGATTGGGTAAATATTTGCTAATTTGTGTTCATGGCTCTCCTGAGAGAATTATGAGTTGTGTTCTTTTGTAACACAGACGCTAAAATGAGCAGTTCAGTGATTTACCAAGTGAATAAAAGGAATAGGTATTGCTGTTGGAGCCAGACTCCTGGAATTTTAAGATTCTACTTGCTGATGAGCTCCTGTCCTTCCCCGCAATCACGTTTCAAATATTCAAAGAACTTTTCTAGATTTAAATTCCATCATTTATTGAAGAGTCTTTTGCTCTCTCTTGAGTCTCCTAGTTTCTTTATTGCCTTACCTCTAGAAATACAATGGTAAATATAATGGGTGTTGCCACCTGCCTTCATTATGCTGTCTCTAATAGAGAATATAGGCAATTACCACATAGTGGCAATTTGCCAGAGCTCAAGATCAGCCAGACTAGGTCACTTTCAGCAAGATGTACAGAAATGAGTAGACTGAAACATCCTGGTGCTAGACTTGTCAACTGGTGTGGGACAAGCGTTTGGGAAAATTATATCGCTTTGGGTGCAAATAGGAGCTCAATCTGATGAACAAATGATGTTGAGAAGATTTTCAGTCATTGTTAAGCAGCTGTCGCATTATATCCCGATAGGCCAAATGTAGTGAGTGATAGGTGCTTTGGGGTGGGCCACGTTCAAACATCCGGACAGTTGTCATGAGAGGAATGGGTTAGCCACTCGCCTGTTGCCACTCAGTTGCTGAGTCATGTCTGACTCTTTGCAGTCCCCTGGACTGTGGTCCCCAGACTCACCTTTCAGCCCATGAAAGGAGAACTGAAAAAAGTTAAGGTCAGCAAATGGACAGGTGACACTGGAATTATGAGGGAGATTAGCAGAAAAAGATCCCTGTTGTGAGAAGAAGAAAAAAGGCAAAGAAGTGGCCACAGCCTGGGAACTGGGCTGGGGAGTGAAATGAAGAATGGGCCGCTAACAAGAAGAACTTGACATTTATGAACTCCAGAACAGGGACTGAGGCCAATTGAGTATATTCTTTCAAAGTATGGTGAGACAAAATTTTGAAAGTAAACAAGGACTGAAAATGAGCCTGCAGGTGTGAAATATAGCCCTCGTTTGTGTGATGGATGAAGTTTACAAACAGGCTGGACCTTAGTTTCCTGAAAGAAAAAAAAAAGTGAATTATTTTTGTTGTTGTTAGAAGCCACCTGTCACAAAGGATTAAGTGTACATAAAGGGTAACAAGAGTTACCTTTGTTAGTTATTGATTGTAAGACCTTGACTTACTGGGAAGCGGGGTGGATTCTTCCTTGATCTGACTTCTCTGTCTATAAAATAAAAGTATAGCTCTATACTGGTAGTTCCCAAAGGCTAGGCCATGGGATGACCCTGGGTTGCTAGTCAGAATCACCTGGAGACCTTGTTCAAGGTACATGCTCTTAGATTCTACCCTCTAAGATCGTGCTTCAAACAGTCAGCAGTGGATTCCAGAAATCTGTGCCTGTAACAGGCACCAATGTGATCCTAAGGAAGGAACCTATAGAAGATTACATAAGATTAGCCACTTAGGTTGCTTCAACATTATGTTTTTATTATTTTTCTTCTCTGTCATTTTCCTTTCTCCCTCTTTGTATTCATAGACTAGAATGATGCTCAAAGGTTCAGTAAAGAAGTTTATTGGCATGTTATTTCCAAGTCACACTTGAAGTCTGGGAGCCAAGTGATGAAGGAGAGCTAGTTTTTAATCACCTTCTCAGCTGTAGCATGAACACAAACTATCACAGATCTAACATCAAATCTGTTCTTATCTGACCCTGAGTTCATTTTTGCAGAAGCAGTATTTGGCTTTCTTGAAATCACTGGTGTCCCTTTTCTATGCCACAAGGCACTTCTGAAACCTATTTAGTAACATCTACCTAGTATTTCAAATTCTTTATAGTAAAGAGTCTTCATAGTTAAGTATAGATGAAGTTGTTGTGGAGATTGGGTGATTTCTAGTGCCAGGAGGGACAATGGGGCGACTTCCTTGGAGTTCATCTTAGAGGAAGTAAATAAACTTACTCTATGCAGTGGGTTATTTAAGGACAGGGGGGTAGACCTAAGGTTCACTTGTTACCTGGTTTTAAAGAAAGATTATTTCCTACTCAGTAATTTTTTTTTTTTTCTGTTAGAAGTATAATTTACAAATGCTCCTAGGTACTAAGCCTTCATGATCATAAAAGTCTGTTTTTATCCTAGGTTCACAGAAAGTTAAAATTGAAAGGACTGTTCAAAATTCTCTAGTTAATGTGTAGGGAAACTATGTCCCAAAGAGGAAATGACTTGCTCACAGTCACACAGAAAATTCATGGCAGACAATCCATGTGTTCAAGAAAGTGAATGTTAAAGTCGCTCAGTCGTGTCCAACTGTTTGTAACCCCATGGACTGTAACCCACCAGGCTCTTCTGTCTGTGGAATTCTCCAGGCAAGAATACTGGAGTGGATTGCCATGCCGTTATCCAGGGGATCTTCCCAACCCAGAGATCAAACCCAGGTCTCCCACATTGCCGGCAGATTGTTTACCACTTGAGCTACCCAGGAAGCCCCTGTGTTCAAAAGCCAGTAAAATATCCTCTATACCTACCAAAATGGCAAAAATAAAAAATAACAATGCCAAATGGTAGCAAAGATGTGGAAAAATTGATTCATTCATTTATTGCTGGTGGTAATAAAAAGTTGTACAGTCACCCTGGAAGAGAGTTTGGCAGCTTTTTAAATAAGACTAAACACTGAACCATGTACCTTGCAATTACATTCTTAAATTTTATTCTAGAGAAAGGAAACCTATGTTCATTCAACAATCTGTACATAATTGCTTTTAGCACTTTTATCTGTAATAGCCAAAAATTGAAAATAGCTCAGATGTCCTTTAACAGGTGAATGACTCAACCAAATGTGGTACATTCATACTATGAAATACTGCTGCTGCTGCTAAGTCGCTTCAGTCGTGTCCGACTCTGTGCGACCCCATAGACGGCAGCCGACCAGGCTCCGCCATCCCTGGGATTCTCCAGGCAAGAACACTGGAGTGGATTGCCATTTCCTTCTCCAATGTGTGAAAATGAAAAGTGAAAGTGAAGTTGGACTCAGTCGTGTCCAACTAGTAGCGACCCCATGGACTGCAGCCCACCAGTTGCCTCTGTCCATGCGATTTTCTAGGCAAGAGTACTGGAGTGGCTTGCCATTGCCTTCTCCGATGAAATACTACTCAGATATAAAAAAGAGCAGACTATTGATACATGCAAAAATCTCGGTGGATTTCCATGGAATAAGGCTGAGTGAAAAAAAATATTCATTTATATAACATTTTAGAAGTGATCAGATTGGTGATTTCTGGGGTTAAATATGGAGTGGTAGGGTGGGTGGAAGGAAGGTGGGTATGGTTATAAAAGACAATGTGATAGATTCTTATAGTGATAACACTACTGAGTATTTTGATTGTTGTGGAGGACACATGAAACTATATGTGTTATAAAATTATGTACAACTAAATACACACGCAAGTACAACTCAGACTTAGGAGATCAGTGGGTTATATAAATATCAATATTCTAGTTTTGATATTAGTTTTGAAAAATGTTACCATTGGAGAAAATTATTTAAAATATACATGGGAACTTTCTGTATTACTTCTTATAATTGCATGTGATTTTACAATTGTTGCACACAAATTTCAACTGAATAAACTAGAAACCAATTTAAAATAAGCAAGTTAAAACTGTTAGTACTTTTTTAATCAAACTGAACAAAAGGGTTTTTCAATGTTACTCCAATGTTGGTGATGATAGAATAGATACTTTTCTATACTGTACTTCTAAGTATGAATTGCTATACTTTTGAAAGTAACTTTACATATTAAAATATTTTGACCCTATAATTTCATATCTATGAAATTGTCCTAGGAAAATATTCATAAATATGAATTTATTTTTGTTGTTCAGTCACCCAATCATGTCCGACTCTTTGCAACCCCATGGACTGCTGCATGCCAGGCCTCCCTGTCCTTCATCATTTCCCTAAGTTTGCCCAAGCTCATGTCCATTGCCTTGGTGATGCCGTTTGGCCACCTCATCCTCTGACACCCTCTTCTCCTTCTGCCCTCAATCTTACCAAGCATCAGGGACTTTTCCAATGAGTCAGCTGTTTGCATCATGTGACAAAAATACTAGAGCTTCAGCTTCATCATCAGTCCTTCCAATGAGTATTCAAGGTTGATTTCCTTTAAGATTGACTGGCTTGATTCCCTTGCTGTCCAGGAGTTGAAGGCATAAATTCTTTGCCTCTCTGCCTTTTTTAGAGTTCAGCCCTCACAGCTGTACATGACCACTAGGAAGACCATAGCCTTGACTATACAGACCTTTGTCGGCAGAGTGATATCTCTGCTTTTCAGCAGTTTAGGTTTGTTACCATCCGCAGTGATTTTAGAGCCCAAGAAGAGGAAATCTGTCACTGTTTCCACCTTTGCCCCTTCTATTTGCCATGAAGTAATGGGGGTAGTTGCCATGATTGTGGGTTTTTTAATATTTAGTTTTAAGCGACTTGTTAACTCTCCTCCATCATCAAGAGGTTCTTTAGTTCCTCTTTACTTTCTACCATCAGAGTGGTATAATTTGCATATCTGAAGTTGTTGATGTTTCTCCCACCTATCTTGATTCCAGCTTGCAACTCATTCAGCCCGGCATTTCTCATGATGTGCTCAGCATATAAGGGTGAAAACAGACAGCCCTGTCATATTCCTTTCTCAATTCTGAACCAATCATTTATTCCATACAGTATTCTAACTATTGCTTCTTGACCCACATAAGGTTTCTCAGGAGACAGGTAAGATGATCTGGTATTCCCATCTTTTTAAGAGCTTTCCACAGTTTGTTATGATCCACACAGTCAAAGGCTTTAGAGGAGTTGATGAAACAGAGGTAGATGTTTTTCTGGAACTCTTGCTTTCTTTATGATTCAGTGAATGTTAGCAATTTGATCTCTGGTTCCTCTGCCTTTATATTTACATATACATATTTTTTCTATGATGTATAGTATAGTATTGTGATAGCAATGAAGCTAAAAATAGCTCAAATAATAAGCCTTTTTACATCCTTCATTAAAACTGTATTCCCCCAAATACATAATAATTGGAAAAACTGTCACATAATATAAAATAAAAAAGATAATATGTTGTTCTTTGTATCATAAACTCCATATCTACATAAATACCTGATCCTATACTTAGTAACTGTGTGATCTCTGGTAAATTGCTAATCTTCTCTGTGAAAGTCTTATCTGTGCAATGTGGATATAATAGTACCTATTCATTCTTTTTTTTAAAAAAATGACTAAAGCTCTTCTAAGAGTATACTAGCACAGCACATACATTTTCAGTTCAGTTCAGTTCAGTTCAGTCGCTCAGTCGTGTCCGACTCTCCGCGACCCCATGAATCACAGCACGCCAGGCCTCCCTGTCCATCACCAACTCCCGGAGTACACTCAAACTCATGTCCACAGAGTCGGTGATGCCATCCAGCCATCTCATTCTCCGTCGTCCCCTTCTCCTCCCGCCCCCAACCTTTCCCAGCATCAGAGTCTTTTCCAGTGAGTCAACTCGTCTCATGAGGTGGCCAAAGTATTGGAGTTTCAGCTTTAGCATCAGTCCCTCCAATGAACATCCAGGATTGATCTCCTTTAGAATGGACTGGTTGGATCTCCTTGCAGTATAAGGGACTCTCAAGAGTCTTCTCCAACACCACAGTTCAAAAGCATCGATTCTTTGGCGATCAGCTTTCTTCACAGTCCAACTCTCACATCCATACATGACCACGGGAAAAACCATTGCCTTGACTAGACGGACCTTGGTCGGCAAAGTAATGTCTCTGCTTTTTAATATACTATCAAGGTTGGTCATAACTTTCCTTCCAAGGAGCAAGCGTCTTTTAATTTCATGGCTGCAATCAGCATCTGCAGTGATTTTGGAGCCCAAAAAAACAAAGTCTGACACTGTTTCCACTGTTTTTCCATCTATTTCCCATGAAGTGATGGGACCAGATGCCATGATCTTTGTTTTCTGAATGTTGAGCTTCAAGCCAACCTTTTCACTCTCCTCTTTCACTTTCATCAAGAGGCTTTTGAGTTCCTCTTCACTTTCTGCCATAAGGGTAGTGTCATCTGCATATCTGAGGTTATTGATATTTCTCCCAGCAATCTTGATTCCAGCACATACATTTTAGTTGATATTAAATAGTTTTATCTGGGTAATAGTAATACTACTCATCTTTATACTCTTCTGCATTTTGAAACTCTTCCACAATGATCATGAATATTTTCTATTTTTAAAATGTTTTATATTAATACATATATATATATTTTAAATCTCTGAAGTGAAGTGAAGTGAAAGTTGCTCAGTTGTTTCCAACTGTTTGTGACACCATGAACTGTAGCCTGCCAGACTCTTCTGTCCGTGAAGTTTTTAAGGCAAGAATACTGGAGTCGGGAGACTTTCCAGGGGATCTTCCCAACCCAGGGATTGAACCCAGGTCTCCTGCTTTGTGGGCAGATTGTTTATCATCTGAGCCACCAGGGAAGTTAAAATGTCTGACTTGAACTTAACTCTAATCATGACTAATTTCTAATGATGCTCAATTTGCGAACAGAATGCACACAACTAGTCCATTTCCGGTACAGATGGACTTCACAAAGTTATATCCAATTGCAAATTTCCTTAGAGATTCTTTGAACTGAGTAATTAATTTTTAAATTTTAACTATGACCAATTTTAAGGCTTATAGTTAAGGAATATGATTTGATCTTGAACAGAAATAAAGAAATGAGAAATATTTACTATTCATTTTGGCAGTAGGTAATTAATTAACTTCTTGGGAAATTAATCATTGATGCAAGCATGAAATAACATATGCTAGTTACTTGTAAAAGATTGATGTGATATACTGGTGGTTAGAATTGAGAACTCTAATCATTTATTCCTTCTCCCAACAGCTGAGGTGGGGGAGGGTGCCCCTCAGGGTGGCAGGAGTGGAGGGTGTTTATGCGGCCGGGTGACCCAGCTGCTGTTCCTTCTTGTGTCTCACTGAGTGACTGCTGGCAAGGCACTGCAGTTCCTGGGCTGCGGTGCCTTCCTGGGGAAGATGAATCAACCTCATTAGCTGATGGCAGACCCCCCACCCCCACCCCCCGCCCCCAAAGATTGGAGGAGTCTCTGCCTCAGCTCCCCCATCTGGACAGCAGAGGGCTCTGCCTGTCCCCCATTGATATCATTATGGAATCCCAACTGGGGTCCCCTGTTTAGTGCTGACCGCCCCCCTCCACACACAGCAGCTGCTCCTTCAACCACACCCCTCCTCCTGCTCCCCCATCCACAGCCCTTGACCCTGGCCAGCCTTCCCCTACACAGGCCACCAGATGGGCTCCTGAGACCCTGCCCCCTGGCAAAAGTCTGCAGCTCATTCTGCTGGAGGTGGAGAGCAGGAGGGTGTATGCTAGACCTTGGACTGGCAAATAAAAGTCTGGAGTGGGGGTCAGGGTGCCTCAGTTTATTCCCCAACAACTGAATTTTTATGTCTGAAAACTGAGAGGACTTCCCTGGTGGCTCAGACAGTAAAGAATCCGCCTGCAATGCAGGAAATGTGGGTTCAATCCCTGGGTTGGGAAGATCCCCTGGAGAAGGAAATGGCAACCCACTCTAGTTCTCTTACCTGGAGAATCCCATGGACAGAGGAGCCTGGTGGGCTACAGTCCATGGGGTCATAGAGTTGGACACGACTGAGCGACTGACACACACAATCATTTACTGGGTCATGTTCTGAAGAATGTGATCATTTATTTAGTCTCTGAGAACTTTAATTTGTCTTAAAAATGTAGTGCTTGTGGCAACCATAGAAAATTTTCTAAACCCAATTCATTGCAACCATGTCAGAGAAAAGGGTGATCCTGGGAAAGAAGACTCTATGAATGCACATAAAACAGTAGACTAACGATCTAATCTAATCTATCTAATCTCATTCACCAAGCTATCCATCAACCTATCAATCTTTCTTCCTTTAAACATAACCTATGAAAAACTGCAGTTCATGAAATTAGATTTTAAATTAGAAATTTAAATTAGATTTTACATTAGAAACATGTAATATTTAATAAATGCCCATTATTTACTCTCATTTTTGTTCATTCTCCCTTTCAATATGTTTTATTTTCAATATTTTATAACTTAAATACTTATCAGAATTATCTACATATATTAACAAAGTGCTTGCAACAATGCAGCTTTTAAAAAGAATGTTTTCAGAGAATAGAGATTGTTTTCTTTCTACATTCATTCAAGCTCCAAGAAAAGCATAGAATCTGTATTCATCTATGAAGATGATTCATGATAATCACTAATGCTTCTTATCACTTTTTAAGAAGATATTAAAAGAAACTGAATTTATTAGCTTACCATTTTTATTTCTAATATACAGCATTTTTTTTAATTTCAAAGAAAATTCAAATGGTTTGTAAGCATTTGCAAATATGCTCAAACTCACAGTAAGAAAAAAGCAAGTTGAAAATTTAAAATTAAACACTTGTATACCACTTTTAAACTCTCAAATATAAAAAGATAAGAAGGTTGTATAACACTCTATTGACCGAACTGTAGGGGGAACAGACATCATATAAAGCTGGTATGAGAATAAATTGATAGAAACTTTATTGGGGGCAATTTGGCAATATCAGTTAAAATTACAAATACACATATCTTAATCCAGCAATTCTATTCTAGGACTTCATCACAGATAATACTTATATGTGTGAAAGATGAATATATAAAATAATTCATCACAGCATCATCTGTAAGGACAAAGGATTGCATAAACAGTTAAATGATTTTATATACTTAAAATGAAAAAACAGTCAATCGTAGAGGAAATCATCCTGAATATTCATTGGAAGGACTGATGCTGAAGCTGAAGCTCTAATACCTTGGCCACCTGATGCGAAGAGCCGACTCACTGGAAAAGACCCTGATGCTGGTGAGGATTGAAGGCAAAAGGAGAAAAGGGCAGCAGAGGATGAGATGGTTATATAACATCACCGACTGAATGGACATGAATTTGAGCAAACCCCAGGAGGTAGTGAAGGACAAGGAAGGCTGCCATGCTGCAGTCCATGGAGTCAAAAAGAGTTGGACACAACTTAGTGACTGAACAACACACATGTAAAATGGGATCCTATGTATCTGAAACACAAGACAGCGTTTTGTTTGCTATGTGAGCCAACCTCTAAGCTATCCTGTTATGTAGACCAAGAAGAAGTACAGGATTGTGAGAGTAGTCTGCCACCTATTATCTTTTTACTATAGATTCATAAAATGTCTCTGGAGAACTATATTAACACATGACAAAATAGTTTTCCCATAGGAGGGTAGTCTTGGCTGGAGAACTGGGGGTGGATACTTTCTAAAAGGTCTCTTGTTCCTTTTGAATTTTAAACTGTGTGACTATGTCAACCTAATCATAAAATAACTATATAATGATAATAAATTTATACATATTATTTATAATTTATGGAATTGCCTAAAACCAGTTTTTTCCTGTTATAGAGATTTTTTTCCCCAATATCCTCTTTAAAAAAAAGTGGCCTATAATTATTTTGTAATGGAAACATGATTTTTGCTCTCCAATGATTTTTTTAAAGAGAAAAATTGAGATATACTATGTTGGAATCAGTTCATTGAAGCCCTCTCTGCTTCGTCCTCCTTCCCGCCTCCTGTTTAAAAATTTCTGTTCTGGAATTGTTTAGCTTTTCTGTAACACTGGGGCAGAGGGACAATTTTCAACATATACTCACCAAAATATGGGTACACGGATGGTCTGTGTGAATTAAGTATTTACTTAAATTATAAATATATAAATATTCATTTAAATTAATTTTTTTCCATGCTCATCCTAATATAGACAAGTCTAAGCTCTCTTGGTGCCTATATCAGCCACCCTGTAGTAGGGATTTTTTGAATCCTTGATTTAGTTTAATATGAGAACTTCTTTTTAAAATAGAGAGTATTCTACACGTGACAAGGGGGCACATGTCCTCTACTGAACAATGTATGTCCTATATATATGAACGATGCAAAGAAATAAAGGAAAACAATAGAAGGGGAAAGACTAGCAATCTCTTCAAGAAAATTGGAGATACCAAGGGAACATTTCACGCACAGATGTGCTCAATAAAGGACATAAGTGGTCTGGACCCATCAGAAGCAGAAGATATTAAGAAGAGGTGGGGAAAAAAAAAAAAAAGAAGAGGTGGCAAGAAAACACAGAAGAGCTATACAAAAAAAGATCTTAATGTCCTATATATATTTCTATAAAGATCATCAGTTCATTCCACTAATTTTTGCTATCAACTCAAGAGAAGATATGGAAAAAAGGAACTTAAACCACTTAGCCTGAAATACCATTCTGATCCAACTCAAAATATAGTGTTTTTCATATTTAATAAACCCTCCTATCTAAGGCTATGATAACCCAATCTTAAAGCCAATTATACACTATTGAACATGTTTTCCAAAGTCCATAAAATAATTACATCTTCAAACACTTGGCAACTAGTCATGGTTTTTCTCAACCTTCCGTAAGTGACTGTCAAAGGGTCTGATGTGCCTTGAAAAACCTCAGAGTTAATGATAGTAGGGAGGGAGACAGGGTTATCAGACATCACTTCCTTTCTCTAGTGTTTTTGCAGCTCCCTGTGTCAGGCTGAGTCTGCCCCAAGTGTGACCCATTTCTGTTCCCTATACCTAAGGAGGCCAGCCTCTACCCTGGGCAAACACAGGAGAGAACACAATGGAGGTCTGGCTTTCCACGTTCATAAGGAATCAGGCTTTTCTCTCTGAAACACCAATGCATCTGGATTCAAAAAAACAAACGTACAAAACATACACCAGTCCCCTTTGCACAAAAGGCCAACAATAATTTTAGCTCATTATGTTTAAAGAAACTTTGAAGAGATTAATTTGACCTTGTGACATCATATCCAAATCATGATTAATAGCACCTGACTGGGAGAAATATCAATAACCTCAGATATGCAGATGACACCATCCTTATGACAGAAAGTGAAGAGGAACTAAAAAGCCTCTTGAGGAAAGTGAAAGAGGAGAGTGAAAAGGTTGAAGCTCAACATTCAGAAAACTAAGATTATGGCATCTGGTCCCATCACTTCATGGGAAATAGATGGGGAAACAGTGGAAACAGTGTCAGACTTTATTTTTTGGGGCTCCCAAATCACTGCGGATGCTGATTGCAGCCATGAAATTAAAAGACGCTTGCTCCTTGGAAGGAAAGTTATGACCAACCTATATAGTATATTAAAAAGCAGAGACATTACTTTGCTATTGTTTTTCCAGTGGTCATGTATGGATGTGAGAGTTGGACTGTGAAGAAGGCTGATCGCCGAAGAATTGATGCTTTTGAACTGTGGTGTTGGAGAAGACTCTTGAGAGTCCCTTGGACTGCAAGGAGATCCAACCAGTCCATTCTAAAGGAGATCAATCCTGGGTGTTCATTGGAAGGACTGATGCTGAAGCTGAAACTGCAATACTTTGGCCACCTCATGCGACGAGTTGACTCACTGGAAAAGACTCTGATGCTGGGAAGGATTGGGGGTGGGAGGAGAAGGGGACGACAGAGAATGAGATGGCTGGATGGCATCACCGACTCGATGGACATGAGTTTGAGTGAACTCCAAGAGTTGGTGATGGACAAGGAGGCCAGGCGTGCTGTGATTTATGGGGTCGCAAAGAGTTGGCCACGACTGAGCGACTGAACTGAACTGAACTGACACTCTATTCAGCTACTAGGTATCAGAATGTAACTTGAGCAAACATCTTAATCCTCCCTGATCAGATCTTTGATCCAGAGCTATTAACAAAAACTGCATTTGATTTGTTGAAATTGTTTCTTTTCTTTTGTCTTCACAGTAAAAAATAGATAATACGTCCTTCTTTCCTTTCCTCATTCAGGACTTCCTTGGTTCTCGCCTCGTTATCAGCACTTGTTCTCAAGTCTCTTCTGTCTGTTAGAATGTGAATAAGCTAGGGGCAAGGACTACGTTATTTCTTTCTTCATATCCTATAGCTCCAGCAGGGGACCTGGCACACAATTGTTATGTAGTTCGTGTTCATTTGGTGAATTGAATTATGAGTGATGCTTTGATTATGTAAATAAAAACTGCTAGAGAGGAAAGGTGGGAAGGGATAGATTGGTTATATTTCTCATATATTAAATATGTATTGCAAGCATCACAATCTAGCCAGATACTTGGTCACCCCTTTGTGTCTATAAGAGAGGAGGATACTGACTTGATCACCTGCCAGTCTTTTAGGTTGACTTAGGCAGGCTGCCCAAAGGAACAGTGTGTGTCTGCCTCTTCACCTGGTAGAGAAGAGTGTTAACCTGTTTACTTCTGGGCATGGGGTATTTCACAGTTTACAAAGTACATCTATGCTTGGTCATTATCATGTTTGATTTTCAAAACAATATGAGTATGATTTCCCTATTTTATACTTAAGTAAACTGTGCTTCCGGAGAAGGCAATGGCAAGCCACTCCAGTACTATTGCCTAGAAAATCCCATGGATGGAGGAGCCTGGTAGGCTGCAGTCCGTGGGGTCGCTGAGGGTCGGACACGACTGAGCGACTTCACTTTCACTTTCACACATTGGAGAAGGAAATGGCAACCCACTCCAGTGTTCTTGCCTGGAGAATCCCAGGGACGGGGGAGCCTGGTAGGCTTCCGTCTATGGGGTCACACAGAGTTGGACACGACTGAAGTGACTTAGCAGCAGCAGCAGCAGCAAACTGTGCTTCAGAGCAATTAAATGACTATCCCAGGTTCTCCTAGTTAGTAAAAGTTGGAACTAACAAGACTGCCCCCTGGATCTGTTATGCTAGAGAAAGGGAAAGAGTGGCATTTCAGAAGTGCTCAGAGACCTTCAAATTCTACATATGTCCTCCCTGAGTGGTGATTTCTGCTCCCTTTTCTCTCTCATTACCGTTTCCCTGAGACTGTTTTGCATCCTCTGGGTGTCTTAGGGTAGAAGGAGAACCGAAAACCTCTGCCTCAAAGACTGTACTCCTAGTTTAGTCTTTCTGCTCAGGGCATCTTCTACCAAATGAATTAATTACCTGCTGTCTCATCTCCTGGGCAAGGTTTCTTAAGAAGGGCTCCAGGTGACATGAAACGAGCGCTTGACTAGGCTACTCAGCTCCGGTCTGCCCCTTTGCTTCCCTTTGCACTGCTCCATGGCCTTCCCTGCTTCTGGTGGCTGCATTTTGCTCAGTGCCCTGGGCTGAAAGAGGGCGTGCTGTGCGAAATGATTACATCCACATGCCAGTTGGCACAAGGAAGTCATGCTGTGAATATTTATTTGTGCCCATGCCACTTGACAACCGTAAGATTTAGAATCTGGCTTGCGTTTGGAAAGGAATTGGGAGGAAGGCCTTTTCCTCAGCTGGCTACCACCAACAACTGACTTTTCAGTCCTAGTTGGCGACAGCTTTCTTCATGTAAGTCTGGCAATATTTGACTTCTCCGCAGTGAATAAATATTTGGAAGACATGGACCCATTTTCCTTACTGGCCCAAAGTATATTATTTCCACTATTGGCAATGGAGTACGGTGCCTAGCATCTTGCCAATCTTTCCAGATTTTTGAGGTCCCTTCTGGCTCTGAGATCTATGAGATCTTAGGGCTGAAGGCAAAGTTTTGTGTGTTTCCTTTTTCTTTGTTTGAATTTGGTATTTGCCCAAGCTCTGCTATATTTATTTAACTTAATCTTGCTACTTCTGTAAATTGGAGACACCATTTTCCCACTAGTAAAGATATCTGCATTGTGACAGGCACTGTGTTCCATGTGTTATCTAGATTATCTCTAATCTTTAAAATAGCCCTGCAATGGGATGGCTATTATTCCCAGAACCAAGTGGGGAAGATAAGGGGCGCTATCCTATGTTGTGTAAAACCACAGCCACAGAACCTGAATTACAGCCCTATTCTTTAGTCAGGCTTCAAAGCTTATACTCATTACATGTAATACTGCATAGCTAAACTAAATAGAAACTTAATTTTAAAGAAGGCAACCATTTCCTTATAGCCTCTCTTACTTAACCTACTATCCACTAGGGAAAATGCTCATCATTTTGAGGAAAAACCTTCTCTGTGAAAATTAGCTAGCTAAATGTAGGCAGGATATGTGAGGGAAAAATGCACATATCATTTTGGGAGTGGGTAAAAACTGTGGAACGGAGAAGGCAATGGCACCCCACTCCAGTACTTTTGCCTGGAAAATCCCATGGACGGAGGAGCCTGGTAGGCTGCAGTCCATGGAGTCGCTAAGAGTCGGAATGAATGAGCGACTTCACTTTCACTTTTCACTTTCATGCATTGGGGAAGGAAATGGCAACCCACTCCAGTGTTCTTGCCTGGAGAATCCCAGGGACAGTGGAGCCTGGTGGCTGCCATCTATGGGGTTGCACAGAGTCGGACATGACTGAAGCGACTTAGCAGCAGCAGCAGGAAAAACTGTAGAAAATTCTTAAAAATATGGAAATACCAGACCACATTACCTGCCTCCTGAGAAACCTGTATGCAGGACAAGAAACAACAGTTAGAACTGGACATGGGAAAATGGACTGGTTCAAAATTGAGAAAGGAGTACATCTAGGCTGTATATTGTCACCCTGCTTATGTAACTTATATGCAGAGTACATTATGTGAAATTCTGGGCTAGATGACTCACAAGCTGGAATCAAGATTGCTGGGAGAAATATCAACAACCTCAGATATGCAGATGATACCACTTTAATGGCAGAAAGTGAAGAGGAACCAAAGAGCCTCTTGATGAAGATGAAAGAGGAGAATGAAAAAGCTGGCTTAAAACTCAACATTCAAAAAACTAAGACTGTAGCATCCAGTCCCACCACTTCATGGCAAATAGATGGGGAAAAAGTGGAAACGGTGTCAGATTTCATATTCTTGGTTTCCAAAATCAATACAAACAGTGACTGCAGCCACGAAATTAAAAGACACTTATTCCTTGGAAGAAAGCTATGACAAACCTAGGCAGTGTATTAAAAAGCAAAGACATCTTTTTGCCAACAAAGGTCCATATAGTCAAAGCTATGGTTTTTCCAGTCGTCATGTATGGATGTGAGAGTTATACCATAAAGAAGAACTGATGCTTTTGAATTGTGGTACAGGAGAAGACTCTTGAGAGTCCCTTGGACTGCAAGGAGATCCAACCAGTCCATCCTAAAGGAGATCAGTCCTGGGTGTTCATTGGAAAGACTGATGTTGAAGCTGAAACTCCAGTACTTTGGCCACCAGATGCGAAGAACTGACTCATTCAAAAAGACCCTGATGCTGGGAAAGGTTGAGGGCCAGGGGAAAAGGGGGTGACAGAGGTTGAGATTGTTGGATGGCATCATTGATTCAATGCACATGAGTTTGAGCAAACTCCAGAAGATAGTGAAGGACAGGCAAGTCTGGCATGCACAAAGAGTCAGACATGACTGAGCGACTGAACAACATCCCAAACATAAACGATGATTGGATTAAAGTCAGAAATGGATTAAAGAGAGTAGGGGGTTTAAGACAGGGCACATTTGACACATTTGAAATTTTCAAGTCAAGTATGATTGTGTTCCTTCAGTTTACCTGACCAGAAGTATGAAATTAATATGTGACAGTCAGATGGGGGCTCCCAATACTATAGATGGGAGCTGAGACAGTGACGCCCCCAGAGCCCATAGATCTAGAACTTGGGCCTCCTGATCTTGAGCTCAGTTCTCAGTTTTGTGGGTTACTGAGATATGCTTTGGTCACCCACAAAATGTAGGGAAGCTAAATCCCAGCTTTTTTTTTTTTTTTTGGCTTTTCTCCAAGGTAAATCCAGAGCCCACTACATTGATATGGAGGTCAGAACTGAGTATGGGAGCATTTTAGACATTCTGAACCTAGGAATATAATCTGGGAAAAATTCTGGGACTGCATGGACCTTATAAATTAAATATAAGGGTGAGGGTCATGGACAAAAGCTCCTAGTGAATGATAGACTGGGGAGAACAGCCCATTAGGTTTTGAGTGACTATATGGTCAGCCTCTCCTGTAGGCAGCTTGTCGGGTGAGGATTCTGAGAAGCAAGTTGGAAGCATGCTGGCTGGCTTAGGCAAGGTGGCATTTTTTCCGACAGTATAGTTTTTATGCAGAGCGCACACCAGGCAAATAATTCTCAGCAGGGAGGGATGCAGACTATTTCTTGTGTGTTACATCCACTGGGGTAGATGAAATATGGATCCTGGAAACATTTTTGGGAAACTCTCCAATTGCTGCAAGAGCACTTAATAGGAAGAAGAACATGGGCTCTTTATCAGTCTACTGAAACCTGGAAAAGTTGTTTTTTTTTTCTTTTTTTTTTGTTGTGTGCACATATGTGGTTGTGTTTGTGTTGATTTAATATTGTTGTACTGAATCATGATTTTTTTTCCTAAATTCAAAGCCAGAATATATTTTCATGTCTCCTTCAACTAGGGGCATGGAGATGGGATAGGTAGAAATGGAGTGGTGACAAGGAAGAGACACCAAAGACAGTTGATGTGTGGATATGAGTTGTCAGAAGAGGTGTTCCATTAAGCTCTTCTCACCCATCAACCCTAAATGACCACAGACTATCCAGGCCTGAAACAATCAATAGATTGTTTCCATCCTCCTAACCCACCTCAACTACTTCTCCCAAGAGTCACAGAGAAGTCCTTGCCTTATTGGACTGGGCACTGATTAACCCAGGATGCTAACTTCTGCTCCTCTGCTCTGGCTGAAAACTTGCCCAGCTGGAGATGGTTTTCTGATTTAGGATATGACAAAAGAAAGCAGAGCGCTAAGAGCGAGTCCCAATTTCTTCTTCAAAATGATAAGCTTATGGTCAAATAAATTGGGCCTTCCCTTGATGGTTCAGTGGTAAAGAATCTACCTGCAATGCAGGAGACCCGAGTTCGATCCCTGGGTTGGGAAGATTCCCTGGAGAAGAGAATGGCAACCCACTCCAGTATTCTTGCCTGGAAGATTCCATGGACAGAGAAGCCTGGCAGGCTACAGTTCATGGGGTCACAAAGAGTCAGACATGACTGAGCAACTAACACTTTATATCTCAAACTTCTCATATTATAGAAAAACTAAACAATCAAAAGCCTTACCATAAACACTGTCAGATTGGGTTTAATATTTGGATTCCAAAATATCATGCCAGGGTGGGAGGAGGTAGTTGTCCTCAAATTAGGGGCTTGCCATTTAAACCCCTGATAAATAATAAAGGCCATGATCTTGATAAGTCCTCTAAGGTGTCAGCAGGAAATGCTCGGAGGAAAGTGGGCTCAGGGGAAGTGCTCGGTGACTGGTGGGAATGCCAGTTAAGGCCCTCATGTCCTTCTCCAGCCTCAGCCTGCATGCACCTCCCTACATGCACTGGTCACGCTCACCTTTCCCAGGTGATCCTGCCTTGTGCTTTCCCTCCTCTCAGCTTTTGTATATGCTCTTTTCTCTGCCTGGAAATATCTGTTCCTTTTTTGAGGTCTGGATCAAATGGTCTTTGTTCTCTAAAATCTCTTCCAGATCCTCACCTCTGGTATGAGAAGGGGGATTAGATTTCTCCCTTATCTGTGACCCAATAATATATATATATATATATATTTGATTTTCAGTAGTTAGCATGTTACACTATTTTTTGAATTGGGTCTCTTTCTGTAACCTTGATCAGACTACTGTGAACCAGGTCTTCAAACCTAGTAGGGGCTTTTATTAATTTGATGTCAATTTTTGAAACTGTTCTCAGCCAAAGAGCGGATAATATTCCTTTTTTTTTTTTTTTTTTTTAGTGTTTGTGAAACAGTCAGCTTCTGATCTATAAAGGCAGAAGCAGCATTTGTAATTGCACTGGGTTATTGCTTTTCTCTTTCCCATCTGTGAATCTGATCTAAAAGTCTTAGCAGTTAGCATCTTTGAATGAGACTGAAACCAAGTTTTTAAAGGCTTCACCTTCTGGGCCAGAGGGTTATAATATTTTTTGGCTCCACTCCTGGGGAGGAAAATATTCAAATTTATCATGAACATGCAGCCCTTCTTATGCACTGCCTAATTCTTCTCATCTTATTGAATATCACACTCTTTCTTTAATTTTCTCTTTCATTCCTCCCTTCCTTCTCTCTCTCCCTCCCTCCCTTCATTTTTCCTTCTTTCCTTCTTAGCAATAGTAATTAATTTCGAAAATCTGTTATTATCTTCCCTTATATCTAATGGTATTTACTGGCCAACTGTGGATGGAATCTAATATAAGGTCATAGAACACACAAGAAACTTAGAGATGTTCTGTGGGTTTGTAATCAAATTTTGCTGGCAGCACGCTCAGTTTAACTTACTTCACTTTTAGCATTTTTTCTTTGAATTCCTCAACATGAGCTGTCTTCACAAAACAAACAAACAAATTAAGAGTGTTCTTTTATAGTCTTGGTGATTCCACTGTAGAATCAAGAAAGTAGAATAAGAATCTTGGCAATCATCTCAATGAGTCTTCTACAATCCCTGAGTTTAAAATTTACTTAGGTTCAATTTGAACACCTCTAAAGAACGCAATTTATTATCTTCCAAGTCAGCACATCCCTTTGTTAGTTAGATTTGATCTCCCCTGCTATACATCTGGAGTCATATCTACATCAGCAGCCCAGATTTATTGTCCTTTTCCGAATGCATGTTCCTAAGATGCCTGGACTGACTAGTACTCACAGTGTTTCTGGGAGTGTCCAACTTGGCTCACACGCAGAGGGCAGCTCCAGAGCCTCCATAAACTACCACGTCAGCCTCAGACTGCTCCACCAGTTCTTCCTCTCCCACTCTGGCTTCTCCTTGTCAGTTTCTTCTCACCACAAATTCTCCACCAAAGCTTTACCTAGTGGCTGGACCAACACCTTCAGCATCACATCACTCATGAGCTTATTTGAAGTCTGGAATCTTGGGTCGCACTTCAGCCTCATTGACCTGGACCAGCATTCTCGTAAGATCCTCAGATGAGCCATACTTACCCTGAAGCTTGAGAAGCATCGCTCTCTCTAGGTGGTGCCTGATAATGACTATGGCCTTGCCCATTGTGCAGACACTGATGTCAGAACCAGGAGAGGTGCTGCCGGCTGATTCCCAAATCAGAAGGACCACGTGGAGGTAAGTTCTATATCGCAAGTGGGAGATAACCTCTCAAATTTTGTGACTCATTTGCTACCCGAGCAGGGGCCCATGCGGCCATGTCCTGAGTCCGTCCTCCTCAGTGGAGCTTTTCAGAAAAACTGCTCCTTTGCCACTCCTCCCACCGAGTTCTCTTCTCTGGAGGCGGTCCAGGAAAGTAATCTACACTTTTGGGCAGATGCCATCATCTCCTTTCTAGTGCTTTCTTTCCAGTCTCTCTCCAGACCTGTAACACACCCCTTGCTCCTTCTGCTCTTGCCTGAAATCAAAGCCTGCCTGGAAACCAGTTTATCCTAGCAGAACTTTATGGACTCACCAGTTCCCAACAATATATCACACACACACAAACAAGTCTGAATTCCTTTTACATTTAACTGGACTATCCCATCAGAGAAAGCAATGGCAAGCCACTCCAGTACTCTTGCCTAGAAAATCCCATGGATGGAGGAGCCTGGTAGGCTGCAGTCCGTGGGGTCGCTAAGGGTCGGACACGACTGAGCGACTTCACTTTCACTTTTCACTTTCACACATTGGGGAAGGAAATGGCAACCCACTCCAGTGTTCTTGCCTGGAGAATCCCAGGGACGGGGGAGCCTGGTGGGCTGCTGTCTATGGGGTCACACAGAGTCGGACTCGACTGAAGTGACTTAGCAGCAGCAGACTATCCCATATTCGCTTATATTGAACTGACACATAGTTTACAAAAACTTCTCTATTTTCTGATTGCTGCCTTCTGGAGCCATGAAAAATGTGCTGGACTGGTGGTACAGTTGAAAAGAATCTTCCTGCCACTGTGGGGGACATGGGTTTGATCCCTGGTCCAGGAAAATTCCACATGCTGTGGAACAACTGAGCCTGTGTGCCATAACTGCTGAGCCCACATACCCTAAATCCTGTGCTCTGCAACAAGAGGAGCCGCTGCAATAAGAAGCCCCCATACCTCAATGAAGAATATCCCCCATTTGCTGCAACCAGAGAAAGCCCACAGGCTGCAACAAAGACCCAGTGCAATCAAAAATATTAATATAATTAATTAATTAATTTTAAGAAATATGCTTTCAGTCCCTCTTCCATATGACTGTCCTTTAGTGTCTGAAGAGCATTTTTATGTCCCTGTCCCCCAAATCTTCTCATTTGTAGAACAGAACATTCCTCTTTTGCCTTTTCTCTAATGTTTGATTTTCATCTATTTACCCTGAATTTAACTTAACACTCTAAGAATGGATGATACAGACAAATCACAAAATAAACTGATCACTGTAAGCAGGAGATAATGCACAGCAGAGACTTACAACAGAGTTACTAAGTAACAAAGGTTTCACTTAACATAGCAGAAGGCTTCTATTAGCAATTAAATTGGAAAATGATTACGTTACTTTATTGCCTTTCATGGGTCAATCAGATGAGCTACTAATATTCTCTTCTCTAAATATCAATGTCCATATCACCTTTTCTCCAGTTTATTTATATTATAGATAAAAGTTTCTCAGCACTCATTCTAGGTTCTTTTTAAGCAATAAAATTCTAAGAGTCTGTTCTTTAAAGTCTCTGTGTATCCAGGGCTATTCAAGTTTTTAAATATTAGAAACAATAAACTTAAGAGTCATAATAAATCTGATTTGAGAATTGTTATGATCACTGAAGCTTTTGTAAGTTGAGGAGCTAGTGTATCTAGGTGAACATTAAAGTATCTTAGAATCATGGGCGAGAATCATTTGATGTCTTTTGCTTCTTAGTGGTAGATATAATGTTTTAGAAATAATAAAAACAAACAAAAATAAACCAAATAAATCATCAGCAATTTTGAAACTTCTCTGAGGCTGAGACAATGTGGTATACTTTCTTTTCTTCACCAGTGATTCAAATAATCAAATACAACCCAAGTTTTTTTCTTTTGATAAAATTTGCACCATTGGAAGAGATTACATATGACAACTATATAATATAGTATACAATATGACAAATAAACAATATAGTTGTTATCAATATAGTACATTTAAAGTTATACGTTATATTTCAAATATAAAGTTTTTTCTAAATATACTTTTTTGGTTGAAGTATAGTTCATTTACAATATTGTGTGACAAGTGGATAGTGATTCAGTGTCTGATGATTATATTCCATTATAAGTTATTACAACATAATGGGTCTAAGTACAAAATTAATAACTATCTATTATAGAACTCAAAAGTTATAATTTATCATAATCACAAATAAAGTGATTCATAATACCAGTACTCTTAAACATTTAATATTTTGGCATACTGTTTTCTAATTCTCTTTAACCAATGAAATATATGATCATATGCATAAGTATGATTATTGATTATAAACAATTTTCTATTCTGCTTTTATCATCTGTCATATATTCAGTTCAGTTCAGTCACTCAGTCGTGTCCGACTCTCCGCGACCTCATGAATCACAGAACTCCAGGCTTCCCTGTCCATCACCAACTCCTGGAGCTCACTCAAACTCATGTCCACAGAGTCGGTGATGCCATCCAGCCATCTCATTCTCGGTCGTCCCCTTCTTCTCCCGCCCCCAACCTTTCCCAGCATCAGAGTCTTTTCCAGTGAGTCAACTCGTCGCATGAGGTGGCCAAAGTATTGCAGTTTCAGCTTCAGCATCAGTCTCTCCAGTGAACACCCAGGATCGATCTCCCTTAGAATGGACTGGTTGGATCTCCTTGTGGTACAAGGGACTCTTAAGAGTCTTCTCCAACACCACAGTTCAAAAGCATCAATTCTTCGGCGATCAGCTTTATTCACAGTCCAACTCTCACATCCATACATGACCACGGGAAAAACCATAGCCTTGACTAGACGGACCTTTGTTGGCAAAGTAATGTCTCTGCTTTTTAATATACTGTCAAGGTTGGTCATAACTTTCCTTCCAAGGACTATGCTATTAAATGTCCTTTGTTTTTAATTATTGCATAATATTCCAGCCCATGAATATATCATCATTTATTTTACCATTTTCTTATTGTTGGATATTTAAGTTATTTTTCACTTTTTGTCCCACTGGGATGAATATCTTTATATATAAATTTTGACACTTCTATGATTATTTCCTCATAATGGATTCTGTGAATTACGATTGATGTGTTAAAAATTATATATATAAATATCATGCACATTTTTAAGAATGTATGTTTAGTTTGCCAGTTAATCAAAATGGCATTTAACACATGCCACTTGGATTGAGCAGGTTTTGTGTGTGTGTGTGTCTGTGTGTGCACATACATGTGTGTAGATGGGAGGTAGAGAATTAGAGTTACATATTTGCAAAGAAAGAAAAAAATAATTTGCTAGTAAATGATTCAAGACCCTACCAGCTAACCAACTTGCAACATTCTAAAATATCTTTGTATAATGGGAAATCTTAGTTTTATAATTATAGAAAAAGGAGAATTTCCAAACTTTTTGTTTCCTTGTATAAGACAAATGCACACACACACTTTTAAGTGTGTACGTAATAGTTTATTTTTGCACAATACTAGAAGGATTTGTAGATTGAATAATCTCTTTTAAAATCTTGAGGGAGAGTTTATAATATTTCGCTCAGGTCATAAAAGCAAAGACACAGGAAAACGAGGCTAAATTCCATGAGGGCAGAGATGGCAGCTGTTTCAGTGAGTGTGTGCCTCCGTTTCCAGTAAAACTTTTTGTTCGTGGAAGGTGCAAAGTAGATATTTGAACAGGAGAGAGAATCTCCTTCCTGCGACTATTTCAGTGAAAACAGAGATCTAGTCAAGATAAGTTTATTCTCATAAAAAAGTGTTAAGGAGAGCAATATAATGGGAGGGAAAAAAAGGATCCAAAGGCCAATCTAAAGTTGAGGTCTCTTAAAAGCAGGAAGTACTCCTGTCTTCCTGAGTCTGGGGCAAATGGAATCCAGGAATGTTCAGGAACTCACAGAAAACCTTTATCTCTTTCACTTTTCAAAGGCAAGTTACCTGAAATCCTATTGACAGAAATCTCTCTATTCTTCCCTTGCCTTACTACAGCATAGAGAATATTCAGTAACACTTTTTTAAAGTGTTTTCTTTTAAACTCTAATTAGTATCACCCAAAAAAGTGAATTTTAGCTTAAAAAAATCTAAACACCTATAGCAACAAGAGGAAAACATATTTGGCTCTGTTAATGTATTTGAGGTAATGAGCACTTTTAAGGAATAGTGCAGAAAAAGACAGATTGTTTAGCTTCAACTAAATAGTGTCTCTCTTTCCTGAGCAGCCCAAATCCTTTTCCAACCACCACTGAAGCTTTTTATAGGTTAAAAAATGCTTGGGGACTCTAGGCTTTTTTCTTTTTGTCACCTGTTAAAAGCATTCTGAATCTAAGACCCTTGTTCTATTGTCTCCATTTTAGTCTAGATTTAAAAGTATAAGGGCAGAGGAACAAAGGATTTATACCAAGGATTCATTTAAGAGGGAGAATTTAGAGGAAATAATTTTAACTTTAACCACAGTGCTGGAATCAAGATTGCCGGGAGAAATATCAATAACCTCAGATATGCAGATGACACCACCCTTATGGCAGAAAGTGAAGAGGAACTAAAAAGCCTCTTGATGAAAGTGAAAGAGGAGAGTGAAAAGGTTGGCTTGAAGCTCAACATTCAGAAAACGAAGATCATGGCATCTGGTCCCATCACTTCATGGGAAATAGATGGGGTAACAGTGGAAGCAGTGTCAGACTTTATTTTTTTGGGCTCCAAAATCACTGCAGATGCTGATTGCAGCCAGGAAATCAAAAGACGCTTACTCCTTGGAAGGAAAGTTATGACCAACCTACATAGTATATTAAAAAGCAGAGACATTATTTTGCCAACCAAGGTCCGTCTAGTCAAGGCAATGGTTTTTCCCGTGGTCATGTATGGATGTGAGAGTTGGAATGTGAAGAAAGCTGATCGCCGAAGAATTGATGCTTTTGAACTATGGTGCTGGAGAAGACTCTTGAGAGTCCCTTGGACTGCAAGGAGATCCAACCAGTCCATTCTAAAGGAGATCAATCCTGGGTGTTCATTGGAAGGACTGATGCTGAAGCTGAAACTGCAATACTTTGGTCACCTCATGCGATGAGTTGACTCACTGGAAAAGACTCTGATGCTGGGAGGGATTTGTTGGTGGGAGGAGACGGGGACGACAGAGAATGAGATGTCTGGATGGCATCACCGACTCGATGGACATGAGTTTGAGTGAACTCCAGGAGTTGGTGATGGACAGGGAGGCCTGGCGTGCTGCGATTCATGGGGTCGCAAAGAGTCGGACATGACTGAGCGACTGGACTGAACTGAACTGAACAGTGAACACTGACCCTTAGAGGGGAAAATTCTTAAAATGTGATAAAAGAAATAAAGGCATGTGGAAAATGATTATTTAGAAATAAAATTATCTGTAATAGGGCTACATGCAGGTTTCTCAGGTGGCTCAGTGGGAAAGAATCTCCCTGCCAACGCAGGAGGCATGGGTCCAATCCCTGGGTTGGGAAAATCCCCTGGAGAAGGAAATGGCAACCCTCTCCGGTGTTCTTGCTTGGAAAACCCCATGGACAGAAGAACCTGGCAGGCTATAGTCCATGGGGTCCCTAAGAGTTGGACATGACTTAGCAATTAAACAACAGTGAAAGGCTACATAAATAGAACTTCTTCTCATCCCCATATTCCTGGAAGCAAGCCTGTACATGTGGGAGTTATGAACTGTACTGTTTCTAGTGAGAAGCAGCGGGGAAGGAGAGGAATATTGGGATGCCAGTTAACACATGCCACCATGACTTTGATTCAATAAGTAACCCATCCATCATTCCAAGGTTGATCATTCTTGTTACTGAGAAATGAGTTAATTTATATTCCCTCATTTAATGGCCTCATTAGTGATGTTTTGAGATCTTATACATAATTCCTGAGAAAAGTTTAAATTTTTAAGCCTGGGCATAAAGTTTGAATTTTTAAGCCTGGGCACATGGAATTTCACCCATCAAAGATTCCATTTTGGGTGTTCCCAATAATATAAATATTGGTAGGAATGTGTCTTTGAGGTTTGCTTATCCAGTGCATTTGGGATCAGTCATCTTCCACTTCCCTTAACTGCAAGGATGATTGAGGAAATTGTTCCATAGCTAATTTGACTTTGAACATGCTCTAACTCTAGGCAACTATTTGTAAATCTTTGGGAAATTGTATCGAACATCTATAGGTCCAAGAGCATTTATTCCATAGAAGGGTCATTCATTGGACTGTTTACCTGTTGCATATCTTCGAATTCCAAACATAATCATTCAGTCAGATCAGGAGAAATGAATTGGATCCCATATAGTTTTGTTCTTAGTTTTCACTGTTGTATTTGTGCAGCAAGCACCTTTTCATCACAATGTTCTGGAAACATAAAACAGGGCAAGTTATGTCTGGCGCACCTGTGAGGAGGCTGTCTCCATTATTTCCTCTCCCATA
Organism: Moschus berezovskii; assembly: GCF_049115385.1. Taxonomy (NCBI): domain Eukaryota; kingdom Metazoa; phylum Chordata; class Mammalia; order Artiodactyla; family Moschidae; genus Moschus; species Moschus berezovskii. The sequence goes on from NC_142460.1 coordinate 96,588,799, forward strand.
AGAGCCATGAATAGAAAAATGCTCAGAAACAACATGAGAAAGAGCTTGGGGAAAATCAATAAGGCACAAATTGAACAGTAAAGTCACTAATCTCTTTTCTGAGAAATTTTTCAGCAGAGAAATTGTGCAAAGAAAGTCTTCAAGGAATAATTGACTTCAGTAAACTTTCTACTGGTCAGCAAAAACTTTTTTGCTTTGAAGTTAAAAACAAAAAAAGAAAGCAAAACAAAAAATCAGCAAAAGAGCAGTAAAAGGAATAACACATCTTCCCAGCAAGAAAACAGCAGAGCAAGGTCACCATCTTGTGTTTTCAGTATTATTTAACTAAGGCACAGACTGTAGTTCCAAAGTATTTTATCAGCATTAATTAGTTTTTTGCTTAAAAATGTCTGAGAACATTCAACTCTGAATAGTTAAGCCAATTTAAATCTCAAAATAAAATTTGGACATCAAGTAACATGTTTCTTGTAGAAGGGTTGTAAAAAAAACTCATTTCCATTTATTTGGTTTCCATTAAAAATATCACAAGTTATTGGTTTTGGCTTTTCTTATTGTTTCTGTTTTGAAATTAATATATGTTCACCTTAGAAGATTTAAGACATGTATAAGTTAAAGGAGAAAATAAATATCACTCAAAATCTTGTTCAATAGACACAACTTATATGTCTTATTTCATATCATATATAGATTTGCATCTTTCACTCAAAACATTTTTATCTTATTATGTGGTGAAGTTTTTTCCATGGTATTTCTAATTCTGCAAAGTGTTTCATCATATGGAACCATCTTAATTTATTTAATCAATCTCCTTAATTAATCATTTATTTGTTTTTAATTAAGAAACATAAGAACATCCTAAGTTGACAAATAAATCAAACCTTCACGTCTGTTTCTTCCAAATGGTGTAAAATGATATCAATCTGATGCAAACTCAATAAATTAACAAATGCAAAATCTTGTCCAAAAATGTGAGGAACTTACAAAGAAGGAAGGGAGGTAGGAGTACCCTAAGGGAGAGCTCACGGAAGGGGAACCAGAACTTACTTCATCCAGTCACTTGAAGCATCTTTTTAAAAATAAAGCCATTAATCTACTTCTCTGGCTGGTTTGTTTTCATGGTGAAGAACTAGCTTTAGTTGCAACTTTCCCTGGCTGAGATAAATGGGTATATGTAGAACTATGTGGTGGCCCAAAGGCCAAGCATGATTGTAATCACAGAGGCATTGCATGGCTTCCTTCCTTCCACACCTGATTATTAAGTGCTTACTATATGATGGACTCTATTTTAGGCTTTGATAATACGCTAGTATGCTAATTAATGAAACAGATGAATGTCCTTGTCCTCACCAAAGTCTCAATCTAGTTGTGAAAACAATATATAAAGTGACAATAAGTGCCAAAGAGGAAAATAAAGCTGGAAATAGTATAGGGAGTGGAACTTGGCTGCAACTTTTATATGGGTGGGTGAGCCAAGGCTCTGCTAAGAAGGTGATATTTGAGTAAACAATGAAAGGTGGGTGAAAATAGAGGGGACAGGCCAGGGGAACAGTGTTCAGCCCAGGGGAACAGGAACAGCAAAGGCTCTGAGACGTTAAGCATATACCTACCTGGTATATTCCAGGTACAGACCAGAGGTTAGGAGGAGAGGAAGCCAAAGGAGAAAGGCAGATCTCTCAGGACCTTATGGGGAATAGTAAGAACATTGGCTTTAATTCATACAGAGATAGAAAATCGCTGAGGGTTTTGAGTCAAGGAGCGACCTGAGCTGACATTTTAACAGGGTCATTCTGGTTATCATGTTACATAGACTGAAGAGGGTAATGGGTGGAAGAAAAGAGACCAGATACTATGCAATCACAGTTATCCAGGTGAGATCATGGTGATTTCAACCAGTGTTAACGGTGCTCAGCTTTCGTGAATCTTCTTTGATCTATGGACCAGTGTGACAAGATGGGAAAAAATACACATTTTCGTCCCTGGACATGTGTTGTAACAGCTCTAATTTCTGGATTTTGTTGGAACCTTGTATGAACTTCTGTTTCCCTTTTTACAATCGCAAACAATGCAGACTGAAAGAAGAAAATTGGGGTTGGTTTTTAACAAGCACAGCTTCCATTTCTTGAAGCTCTTTTTTGAAGAAGCTGAAGAGAGGGTTTCTGTTACCTAGCAGAGAGTGTGAATAGATATTTGAACATCCTTTCCAATATTGAGATTCTATGATCTGTGATCCTTAGAAACTCTGGAAATTATCTTGATGTGCAGAGACTGAAAACTTATGTGATAGTGGCACAAATCATCACAATGAGTTGAAAATGAATAGTAATGATCATGGGTGATAAGCAAAATATTTCATAGCTGGCCAAGCACAGACACTGACTAGTCATAATAGATGCTCACTGAACAACACATACAGTCATGCATCTGAGTGTCAATTCTTCTTACACTTGAGTATGAATTAAACCATACGTTAGTGGTCATGCTTTGATCATGTAGATTTAAACCTGTTCAACTGAGCAAGTGTAGTGAATACAAATTTTGTGCCTGGGTTTGTGTCTGACATTTTGTGAGGAATATAAAAAAGTAGAAAATATGGCTCTGACTTCCTGAGTCAGTTTCATCCATTTCAGATAACTTCACCTTGCACTCAGGACACAGTATCACGCAACATATGAAACAACTGTTTTATGGCTTCTATAGATTCTTGGCCTTAAAACATTTTGCCTCTACCTTGGAAGCTATGTCCTTGCTGAGGCTTCAGAGTAGTGGAATGAAAGAAGAAATCTAGCTATCTTATAAAATTTTAGGAAGTGATGTTGACCTCATGATGCTTGCTCACCTCCTGGGTGTAGAAATGCAATGTCTTCAGCCACTGTTTATCACACACACTGAGACAACAGTCAAACAGAGTAAGATCCATTCCCTATGTTCATGATCCCCTTCTGTTTAGACGCTTCCTAGCACTATGCATGTCCAGCTATTTGTGACCCTATGGACTGTAACCTGCCAGGCTCCTCTGTCCGTGGGATTCTCCAGGCAAAAATGGATGGATTGCTATGCCCTCCTTTAGGGGATCTTCCTGACCCAGGGATCAAACCCGTGGGTTTCTTATATCTCCTACATTGACAGGCAGGTTCTTTACCGTTAGCACCATCTGGGAAGCACTATAACAACCGATAACCATAAATCAAAGGGTATTTGGAGCCTGGGAAGAAGCAGTCCCTCAAATGCAGCCTTTTATAATTTTGACATGCTTCACCCCCAATTCATAATTAGCTTTAGGAAAACCTTTGTTGTGTGAGATCTGATCACATACATTCAGAGCCTGGATGATCATCGTCCATCACTTGAAGCAGTTAGCTGGATTAAGTTTATGCCATACTGTCCAGAATCAATACACCAGGCCTGTACAACAAATAGAATTTGCAGAATTTTAGTTTATTTGACCTATTGATACCCCAATCATTAAAAGTAGGCAAGGGGCAGAAGGGAGTGATATCTAAAAGGAACACAGTCTTCCCGAAATAACTATAGATTCTCCCCTCAAGCTGGATACCCATTAAAGCTCAGCATATGTCTTTTTAGTATCTTCTTTAAGCCTGCCTTGCTAGGTATGTGGAATGCCAGAGTATGTGGAACCGACCATGCTGTAATGGACTTCTTCTGCATTAAATCTTTTAGAGTTGGTAAATTTAGATGACCTGAAGAGCCATGTTATGTCTGTGCTGCTTACCAAATTGGCATCAGAGTTAGAGACTTAAAACTGAGACCTGGATTTTCCCAGAGGCCTGCATTATTCAATCGTCAGCAATTTAGAGGTTCACAGTCAAGTAGAAATAATGGAATTATCTGCTTGTAGAGGTGAAACCATCTTTCCAGAAAGTCAGAAGGAGTTTGCAGCCTTTTTTGTTTGCTGGGGGAATGAGAAGGGTCTAGGCCCTGCCCAGCATGAATTGTTTATCTGGCTAAAAATGTGAGAAGGAATCTATAAAGATGGTACTAATGAACATTTTTGCAGAACAGCAATGGAGACACAGATATTGAGAACAAACTTATGGGCACTGTTGGGGTCGGGCGAGAAGGAGAGGGTGGGAGATATGGAGAGCGCAACATGGAAACATACGTTCGGTTCAGTTCAGTTCAGTCGCTCAGTTGTGTCCGACTCTCTGCGACCCCATGAATCACAGCACTCCAGGCCTCCCTGTCCATCACCAACTCCCGGAGTTCACTCAAACTCATGTCCACAGAGTTGGTGATGCCATCTAGCCATCTCATTCTCGGTAGTCCCCATCTCCTCCCGCCCCCAATCCTTCCCAACATCAGAGTCTTTTCCAGTGAGTCAACTCGTCGCATGAGGTGGCCAAAGTATTGCAGTTTCAGCTTTAGCATCAGTCCTTCCAATGAACACCCAGGACTGATCTCCTTTAGAATGGACTGGTTGGATCTCCTTGCAGTCCAAGGGACTCTTAAGAGTCTTCTCCAACACCACAGTTCAAAAGCATCAATTCTTCGGTGATCAGCTTCCTTCACAGTCCACATACATTACCATATGTGAAATAGATAGCCAGTGGGAATTTGCTGTATGACTCAGGGAGCTCAAACCAGGGCTTGGTAACAGCCCAGAGGGGTGGGATGGGGAGGGAGGTGGGAGCGATGTTCAAGTAGGAGGGGACATGGATAAACCTATGTGATTCATGTTGATGTTTGGTAGAAACCAATGCAATACTGTAAAGCAATTATCCTTCAATTAAAAATAAATTAAAAAAAAAGGTTCTGTCACAGGAGAGGAGGCTCTGTACGAACCTATAGGCAGGCTCTACACCTTGCTGATGGCTTCTCATAAGGGGTTAAAGTGTCAGATTTGGTACTGAATCCTCTCTTTCTGGTGAACATTCTTCCCCATAACTAAGGAAAAATGAAGTCATGTTCTGATCCTGTTTCTACTACCTACTAGATGTGTGACTTGTGCAAACTATTTAATCCTCAGTGTTGCAGTTTCCTCATCTGTAAAATGGGGATGATAATGCATCTCCATCCCCATGGAAAAGAAACGCAAAAAAGCAAAATGGCTGTCTGAGGAGGCCTTACAAATAGCTGTGAAAAGAAGAGAGGCGAAAAGCAAAGGAGAAAAGGAAAGATATAAGCATCTGAATGCAGAGTTCCAAAGAATAGCAAGGAGAGATAAGAAAGCCTTCTTCAGTGATCAATGCAAAGAAATAGAGGAAAACAACAGAATAGGAAAAACAAGAGACCTCTTCAAGAAAATTAGAGATTCCAAGGGAACATTTCATGCAAAGATGGGCTCGATAAAGGACAGAAATGGTATGGACCTAACAGAAGCAGAAGATATTAAGAAGAGGTGGCAAGAATACACAGAAGAACTGTACAAAAAAGATCTTCACGACCAAGATAGTCACAATAACGTGATCACTGACCTAGAGCCAGACATCTTGGAATGTGAAGTCAAGTGGGCCTTAGAAAGCATGACTACGAACAAAGCTAGTGGTGGTGATGGAATTCCAGTTGAGCTATTTCAAATCTTGAAAGATGATGCTGTGAAAGTGCTGCACTCAATATGCCAGCAAATTTGGAAAACTCAGCAGTGGCCACAGGACTGGAAAAGGTCAGTCTTCATTCCAATCCCAAAGAAAGGCAATGCCAAAGAATGCTCAAACTACTGCACAATTGCACTCATCTCACACGCTAGTAAAGTCATGCTCAAAATTCTCCAAGCCAGGCTTCAGCAATATGTGAACCGTGAACTTCCAGATGTTCAAGCAGGTTTTAGAAAAGGCAGAGGCACCAGAGATCAAATTGCCAACATCCGCTGGATCATGGAGAAAGCAAGAGAGTTCCAGAAGAGCATCTATTTCTGCTTCATTGACTATGCCAAAGCCTTTGACTGTGTGGATCACAATAAACTGTGGAAAATTCTGGAAGAGATGGAAATACCAGACCACCTGACCTGCCTCTTGAGAAACCTGTATGCAGGTCAGGAAGCAACAGTCAGAACTGTACATGGAACAACAGACTGGTTCTAAATAGGAAAAGGAGTACGTCGAGGCTGTATATTGTCACCTTGTTTTTTTAACTTATATGCAGAGTACATCATGAGGAACGCTGGGCTGGAAGAAGCAGAAGCTGGAATCAAGATTGCTGGGAGAAATAGCAATAACCTCAATATGCAGATGACACTACCCTTATGGCAGAAAGTGAAGAGGAACTCAAAAGCCTCTTGATGAAAGTGAAAGAGGAGAGTGAAAAGGTTGGCTTGAAGCTCAACATTCAGAAAACAAAGATCATGGCCTCTGGTCCCATCACTTCATGGGAAATAGATAGAAAAACAGTGGAAACAGTGTCAGACTTTATTTTTGGGGGCTCCAAAATCACTGCAGATGCTGATTGCAGCCATGAATTTAAAAGACGCTTACTCCTTGGAAGGAAAGTTATGACCAACCTTGGTAATATATTAAAAAGCAGAGACATTACTTTGCCAACAAAGGTCCGTCTAGTCAAGGCTATGGTTTTTCCCGTGGTCATGTATGGATGTGAGAGTTGGACTGTGAAGAAAGCTGATCGCCGAAGAATTGATGCTTTTGAACTGTGGTGTTGGAGAAGACTCTTGAGAGTCCCTTGGACTGCAAGGAGATCCAACCAGTCCATTCTAAGGGAGATCGATCCTGGGTGTTCATTGGAAGGACTGATGCTAAAGCTGAAACTGCAATACTTTGGCCACCTCATGCGACGAGTTGACTCACTGGAAAAGACTCTGATGCTGGGAAAGGTTGGGGGCGGGAGGAGATGGGGACGACAGAGAATGAGATGGCTGGATGGCATCACCGACTCTGTGGACATGAGTTTGAGTGAACTCCGGGAGTTGGTGATGGACAGGGAGGCCTGGCGTGCTGTGATTCATGGGGTCGTGGAGAGTCGGACACGACTGAGCGACTGAACTGAACTGAACTGAACTGAATGCATCTCCTTAGCAAGGTTTTTGTGCAGGTGAATTCAGTCTCTTTGGGACGATGACTGGCTCAGAGTAAGAGCTTAGGGAGTGTGAACTATTCTTATTGCTGGCATTAAAATGGAAAGGGCTGACAAGAAAATTTTCATAGATAAAATGTTTATGCCTCTTTTTGCAGTTGTCAAAGTTCTATTCAAATAACTGGAGAATTTAAATAAAAGTAATGAAGCATGCACCGAACTAACAGGAGTAATAACATATTTTTTTAAAAAAACAGTGGGTTGAAAATGGAGAAAATCTTTTACTCCAATAAAGAAACTGGTATATATGTGGAGCATGCAATGTGTCTGGCATAGGTTACAGCAATCACATCATACAGCCTTCCTCACCCTGGTGTTATTGTTGGCATTTTATAAAGAAACAAATACTCTAGCAAACAACAGAATGAGAACTCAAGTATGACATCTCAAACCCCTCCCCTTCCACTAATCCCAAATACCACCCCATTCCTCCTTCCTTGTCCGCTTGTTCCAGCCTCTGTTTTCTTTCTGAGATGTTGAGGGACCCTACCTGTGCTCCCCTCTCAGCAGAGCTGCTCCTCACACATGCCTCTAAGGGCCCTAATAATCTCCTTGGACACATGAGTTTCTTCATGGGAACTGCTGTGAGATGTGGCAGCTTTGTATGCATTTTCCCCCAACCTTAGCCAAATAGCTTGTTACTTATGTCCTAGAATGTGTGGCTGACTAATGATGCCCTTTGTGGTCCCACAGTGAAAACATTTCAAAATTCAGGGAGAAGTATCAGAAATAAAAGGTAACATTGTAGCCAGATATGTGCTTGTGTATGCTGTTCTTGAAGCTGTGTCTCTGTTATTAGGTTCAAGTAATAAGCATTTATATTCACACTGTTTGCTCAGCCTGCTACTGCGATTGCTCTGGGATATAGCGCATTGTTTTGGAGAAGATTTATGTTCCTGACTTGGAGGGAAGATGGAAGTTTGCTGAAGGGAATTCCTGGTTAGAAGCCATTTGGCAACCTGAACTTGGAGTAGCACAGACCTGGGTTCAAATCTTGGCTCTGGTTTTTAGTAACTGTGTAACCATGGACAGTTTATATAACTTCTCGTGCCTCATTTCTCTCTGTGTAAAAGGAGAGTAATCATTTTTGCTACAGGATTTCCTGTGATGGAAAAAAAGTGAAAATGTTAGTGACTCAGTCATGTCCGACTCTGCTTCCCTGTGGACTGTAGCCCACCAGGCTCCTCTGTCCATGGGATTTTCCAGACAAGAATACTGGAGTGTGTAGCCATTCCCTTCTCCAAAGGATCTGCCTGACACAGGGCTTGAACCTGGGTCTCCCACACTGCGGACAGATTCTTTATTTTGGAGCCATCAGAAGGGCCCCGGTCAATGAATTGGTGAGCGTCAAATACGTGGCACATAGATCGAGTAGTGCCAGGTGAATGACAGTTATTATTAATGTGCACTGATTTCATTAGGAAAGGCAGACACATAACCGGCAGTGTTTGCCTGGGTCATATGCAGAGTGGAGTCCTAGGTCCTCTCCTCAGCAAGTTTGCTGTTTAGACACGGAGTGGAACAAGTACCATGGCGATAACTTGCTCAGCTCTTAGAATGGACATTTCTCATCAGCCAGCTCAGTTCCACGCCACACCTCTGAGGATACGTGCAGCCTTCAGCACATCCACAGACACAATGTGGGCTTCAAACCTGGGGGGAAAGGGAAGGGGTGGGTGTTACAACTGCCTCCTTCTCTCGTCCAAGTTTTGTGCGAACAGCACCTCCCTGACCACAGTCTCTCAAGCATCCCTCACCCGATCCACCCCCTCTGCTAGCTGCTCTCTATCTTCTTGATTCCTCTTTCTTTCTTTTTCTCCCTCCCTCCCTCCCTTCCTTTCTTTCCTTTCTTCTTTTTTCCTTCCATTCATTTTAAATAAACTTTATTATTTACAGCAGTTTTAAAATCACAGCAAAATTGAGCAGAAAGTTCAGAGTGTTTCCTGTGCTCCCCCTGCCCCCACACATGCATAACCTTCCCTGTTATCAGCATTCTGCATGAGAAAGGTACATTTTTTTATGATTGATGAACCTACACTGACACATCATAATCACTCAAAGTCCGTAGTTTACATTAGGGCTAACTGTTGTACATTCTATGCTTTTGACGAATATATAACGACATGTTCCACCATTATAGTATCATGAAAAATAGTTCCACTGCCCTGAATCCTCTGTACTCCACCTGTTTATTTCTCCTTCCCTTAAACCCTGGCAACCCTGATCTTTTTCCTGCCATACTTTTGATTTTTCTAGAAGATCATAGAGTTGGATGTTTCATTTAAAAAAAACATTTATCATCATATTTATTTACAGGTTTAATAATTGTTTATTGCTTTCCTTCTTGCTGGAATGTCAGCTATTTGGAAGTATGGTCATTTTATGACTTCTTAAATGAGGAGTCCTCAATGCTAGACTATGGCTGGCTCAGAAAAGCCCTTAACAAACATGTATTAATTTTGTTGTTGTTTAGTCACTAAGCCATGTCGGACTCTTTGCAACCGCATGGACTGGAGCCCACCAGGCTCCTCTCTCCCATGGGATTTCCCAAACAAGAATACCGGAACAGGTTGCCATGCCCTTCTCCAGGGATCTCCTCGTCCCAGGGATCGAACTTGCATCTCCTGTGTCTCCTGCATTGTCAGACAGATTCTTCACTGCTGAGCAACCAGGGAAACATGCATGTGTTATTAATAATTTAGTAAAAGAATAAATACTTCCCCCATAAAAATCACTCTAATCCTTCTGCTAAGGTTAGAAACTAGTAATTAGAGATATTTGCACAATGGCAATAATAATATTGATTTTTGTCATTTTTATTATCTCCCAGATGCCGGGCCCTGTACTGTGTATTTTAAGTGTATTATCTAATTTAATCCTCATAACAACCTTCTCAGGTAGATACTGTTTTAACAGGTAGTATGGGTAGTCTATAGGTAGTCTAGCTGTTTTATGGCTAAGAAAATGAGGTTCAGGGAAATTAACTTATTCAGGGTCTTAGAGTTAGTAAATGACAGAGTTAAGGCCCAAACTCAGGTCCATAGGATTTAAGTTGACATTCGTAAAAAGTATGTTGGAATTTAGAGCTGGAGGAAGTCTAGCTAGTTCTTGATGCTTCTTGAATTTGGAACATGGTTGGCTAATCTATGTCCCTTGACCTTGACTCTGATCCATTTAACTTTATACAGCATTTGCTATTTGCTGTGTCCTGTACTATAAGGCAGGTTCCCAGGTGGTGCTAATGGTAAAGAACCTGCCTGCCAATGCAGGAGACATAAAAGATTCAGATTCAGTCCCTGGGTCAGGAAGATCCCCTGGAGAAGGGGTTGGCTACCCACTCCAGTATTTTTGCCTGGAGAATCCCATGGATAGAGGAACCTGGAGGGCTATAGTCTGTAGGGTCGCAAAAAGTCAGACATGACTGAAGCAACCTAACACTTGTGCACATGTAATATAGGGCAGTGTGTGTTTATTCCAGTACCCGGTTATTCTTAGAACCACGGAGTCTCAGGTTCTACCCCAGAGCTGCTTACATAGAATCCGCATTTTAATAAAATCCCTGTAGGTGTGAGATGCATATGCTTGAGAGTCACTACTCTGTAAGGATATTGAGACTCAAAACCTCCTGTGCTCCCAAATAATGAGTCAACCAGAGTCTCAGCTTTCGTTGCAGCTTGTACTTTAGAGGGGGAAAAGTTATCCGTGTAAATTGCTTTTCCCATTCCCTAGCACTTGATAAATACTTGGAATTATTATGAATCACACACGGAGCGAGATATCCACCAGGTAGAGGGCTCAACATAGCTGAGTGTGAACAAATCAGCCTCTAGCGTCTCAAACAGTATAAATCATTCTCTTTCAATAATGCACAGGAAATGCAGTTTGTTTTTCTCTCACTGTGATTCAGTGGTGGTGTGGGTATCTGGGGGACTGTGTAATGTCAGGCTTTTCTAAGGGTAGTTGGTTAGATTTCTGTAATACAATTTAGATTATAGCACATCTGCAATCATGTAGTAATGAGTGTGGCCAGGGAGGGCTGATGTTTTACTACAAATCACAGAAATGCTATTGCATCTCCACCAGGGAAGTACTGGGTAGTCCATTTTATCACAGCTGGAGGCTGCTAGGTTCTTATAATAGGGAGCAAAGTGATGTCTGTTTTCTAGTATTTCTGATTCAGACAAACTCAGTTTTCATTGTCCATTTTACCATTTTTAAGCATGCACACCAGGGAAACTGCATGGAGCTACCGCAGATGTGTCATCTATCCTAGCATCGTTGGCATCAAAATGCCAGCTTGCTGTCCAGCTGCATCTCCCTGATTCCTTATAAGGTGTATTTGAGTCTGAGGATGAATTCAGCACTTTCATCCGTGGATTTGTTTTCTGCTTTGTCATACACATAACTGGCAAGTCTAGTCAGGGCGCTGTGTGCAGAGGAAATCTCCCAGTGTCTGGAATGCAGAGCAGCCAGCTTTTCAGATTTCTCTTCTCTGTCTCCCTCGCCCCAGCCACCCTTTCCAATTTGCTTCCAGGTCCGTGCAGATGGCAATTATGTAGATTTCCTTTCAAGCCACTTGTAGTTGTATAACATTTCTGCATCCAGGATGAATGCAATTCATCCAGTTTTCTCCCCTTTTCTCCTTTGTAATTCAAGCTGTTGCCTTATTCTTTCTCATTGATCCCTGCACCACAACACCGTCAAATGAATATACAGTATGTTACACCTGACTTATTCATTTAAATCACCGGTGGTGGTGCTAATAGGTGGTGACAATTTCTTCCTGTAGCCATTTATGGGAAATTGTATCAGCATTGCAATAAGAAGCCTGGATTTGCTTTTTCTGGAATATGCTGTGGTTCGTTGCTTGAATAGGTCAACAGAATTGCGATGATTCAGAGGGAAGAGCAGCAGATACTCATCCAACATCTTTCTTAATGTTTAAATCCTAGTAGTCCTAGTGAGTTCCTCTGCCCTTCTAAGGAATTGAAGTGGAGGTAAGAATTAGGCCCTGGACTAGGTACTTCGTATACTCATTCTTATTTTTAAATGTATTTTTTCTTAACCCTTTCCAGAAATATATGTCTTCATATCTACATGTGATTTATAATCAAGGAAGGTAATCTTCATGGAGGTAAGACAGTTTTTCAAGGTTTCATGGCTGGTCAATGACAGAGCAGAGATTTGTTGGACTCCAGCATCCACCCCCGTCTCACATATTCCCTTTCTATCTTCTCTTTCTGCAAAATTTTAAATTCCAGAAAAGTCAGCACACTTCTTTGCTATCTGAAGCTGATTAATTGGATGCGTGGATTTTTAATATCTTTTTCCAGGTGGTCACTGCCAAATGGCTATACAACATATATATATATATATATTTTTTTTTTAGTAAAATAGATATTTTCTGCTATTGTGAGCAAAAGATTTTTATTGTGGGCCCAACTGTATTTTAAGAATCTTTTAGTTTACCATAAGTTCTAATGGTATTATCAACCTGGCCAACAATGTGTGTCAGTAAATATGCAAGACAAAAAATCAAGTATTAGCCCTGGTGTTGCCACATGTGTTGCTATGCTTCCCAGGGAAAGCCACAGGACCCTTCTGAGACCCAGCCGATTTTTCTGAAACATCGTGTGATACATCTGTCCTATATACCTCATTGGATTGTTGTGAGCCTCGAAGGAGATAATGCCTGTGAAAGACTTTGGAAAGCTTCAGAATACATAGATATACACTGTATGTCAAAGCTACACAGGTTTGAGTGTCTTGTTCCTATTTTTAGGGTATGACTTTACAGAACTTTCAGTTCAGTTCAGTTCAGTCGCTCAGTCGTGTCCGACTCTTTGCGACCCCATGAATCACAGCACACCAGGCCTCCCTGTCTATCACCAACTCCCGGAGTTCACTCAAACTCATGTCCATTGAGCCAGTGATGCCTTCCAGCCATCTCATTCTCTGTCGTCCCCGTCTCCTCCCACCCCCAATCCCTCCTAGCATCAGACTCTTTTCCAGTGAGTCAACTTGTCGCATGAGGTTTAGGTTTGTCTTTTTTTCCCAGAGACACAGAGTCTTTATATCAGAACTCTTTATATTATGGTACTTAAGGAAATCCAGTCACTGCATGCTTTATTTAGACACAGGCTAACTTTTTCAATATTTGCTGATATTGGGTAAAACTAATCCACATTGAGAGGTTAAATAAACTTTATTGCTGCTAGACATTTAAGAATTACTTTGTCGGAGGCAGGTTCAGGAGGGAGAACTCATGTACACCCGGGGCGAATTCATGTTAATGTATGGCAAAACCAACCAATATAATATTGTAAAATAATTTGCCTCCAATAAAAAATAAATTAATTAAAAAAAAAAAAAGAATTACTTTGTCAAACCAAGTGGGCTTCCCTGGTAGCTCAGCTGGTCAAGAATCTGCCTGCAATGCGTGAGGCCCTGGTTTGATCCCTGGGTTGGGAAGATCCTCTGGAGAAGGGATAGGCTACCCACTCCAGTATTCTGGCCTGGAGAATTCCTTGGACAGAAGAGCCTGGCAGGTTACAGTCCATGGGGTTGCAAAGATTTGGACATGACTCAGCAACTTCTACTTTCACTTTTGTCAAACCGAAAAAGAGAAAGAAATACACTGTAAGTTATTACATATTTGCCAGGCTCATACTATGAGTTTATGTTAGACACTGTTCCGGGGAGGATTCTAGGGCTTTCTTTCCATCAAAGAATTTAAAATGAAGACAAACAAAAAAATGGAGTCCTTGATCTAAGCCTTGACTTTATAATAAATTTGCAGTAGTTGTTCTTTTCCTTCCTTCAGTTGCCGTCAACAGTTGTACACATCTTGTTGTTCAGTCACTCAGTCAGGTCTGACTCTTTGCAACCCCATGAACTGCACCATGCCAGGCTTCCCTGTCCTTCACTATCTCCCAGAGTGTGCTCAAACTCATGTCCATTGAGTCAAGAATTGTTAATACTGTATACATTTTATACAGTGCTCTATTAAGACTGAAAGAGCATGTAGGAATATTTTTGAGTTGTTTCCAACGTTGGATAATTTTTTCTTCACAAGTAAGACTAGCAGACCTTCAGTTTTTGAAAGGAGACTGAGAATCAGGGCTTATACATGAAATTTTCCAGTAACAAATATAGACTAGATAAAATGAACTTGAGGACAGATGACTGTGGATTGTCACCTTGCAAACCAGGTAGTAACCATTATTGAATTCGAAAATTCCAAAAATATTCTAGTCATCATTTGGTGCCACTCATTTGATACATTTCCCCCATTGTATCCAGTTAAGCACTCTGTATTTCATTATTAAATCCTATTATTCAATTTTTGAAAGCAGAGCTAACAGGGCAGTCTCTTGTTCAAATGTCATTATTGGATATTTGAGTCCTTAGCTTCCCCTGTATTCTTCAGAAAATTTCAGCAGCTTTGCTTTGGTGTAACCTGCTTTCTTTTATAATTTCAACCTGAGATACAAGCTGCTTACCCTATCAATACTTAAGGAATTCAAGATGAGACTGTGAAGGAAAGAGGTGTTTAGGCAAAGTAAAACCAAAATCATTTAAATACTTATTACAACACTCTTAGGTAGAGGAATAAGGTTTGAGGATTTTCATAAAGGAGGATTTTACTTCCTGCCTTTCCCTTGTTGTTCCAGAGTCTTAACCCAATGAGCCAGGATCTTTCAAGCCTCAGAAGAAGGGCAGGTACAACCCAGAACAGAGAAATTAATGCTCAACTTTGAGTTTCAAATTAGACTTTTTTTAAAGTGCACAACAAGCAGAAACAGACTTGAAATTCAATGGAGGTTGCTTGTGGGATTTTTTTCCATGTTCCGAAACATTGTTTTTGCATATAAAGAGCCAAAGTTGGGTGAATTTGAGTCAAGAATTCGTTCATTCATTTGTTCACTCATCCTGCAATTACTTATTGACCATCTACAATGTAGCAGGCACAGACAGGTATGCAGTAGTGGACAAAACAAAATGGTCTCATGGAGTTTACATTCTGATAGCTACCCAGTCGGACAAGCAGTACATCACAAGTAAACAACAAATCAGATAGTCATAACTGCCATAGAGAGAAAAGGGCAGAAAGACAAGGGTGTCACAGGGGTATGGTAGCCACTTTATATATGGTTGTGAGGGAAGGAAGGTTTCTCTGATGTGGGATAACTGACAGTCCTGAAGGCAGGGAGGGAAAAGTCATGCAGGTATCTGGGGCCTGAGCAGAGAGAAAAAGTCTATGCAAAGGCATGAGTCTGAAGGTGGCCAGAGTATTGCCAGAGAGGAGGAAGGGTCGGTCACATAGGGTTTCAACGGTCAATGTCAGAATGTTGGACTTTACTCGGAATTAAGGGGAAGCCAGTAAAGAGTACCTGTAGAGCAGGGGAATGACGATGCAAGTTATGTAACTTAAATTTTTAGAGGAATCACTGTGGCTGCTGTCATGAATACAGACTCAGAGAAGCAGTGGAGGAAACAGACCAGTATGGAGGCAACTATAATGAGACAAGTGAGGCCTCATGGTGTCTCCGACTACTATGGTAGTGGTTAAAGGGGTGAGGAATTATTAGCACCTGGGTGTATTTTGAATGGTGACTCAGCACCATAAAACACTGAAGGGGACAAGACTGTGACTAAAGGGCTGGAAGGAACAATAAGAGGAGCTGTGAGTTGAGCTGACATCCAGCATCTCCCAGAAATGCCCAGCGCCCTTTCCTTTTTGCCTCAGCTCAAGATCTGGAGATCAAGGGAAGATGGGATCACTAGATAAGCTTGAGGGCATTCTGGAGCAGAAGGTTTTGATCTTCAGGGGCAACTCCAAGCCACATGGAGAGGGTGGAACTCTGCATGATGCCAGGATGGTGGAGGAGTTCCAATGGGGTGAGTAGCCTGAGAAAATGGACAGGAGGGCCACTTCTCAGATTCTTGTGCACACAGCATGGTGAGCAGTCAGAGATTTCCTGTAACCCTGACAAGGAAACAATGGTAGAGGAAAGAAAGTCAGCAGGGCAGAAGGATCTGTGGCCAGGACCCAGAGAACCCAGTCTGTAAATATCTGGTTATGAGGGCCCATGGCAGGGCTGGAGATGCGGGTAGCAGAAGATGAAAAGGATTGTATTCCAACAGTCAAGACCGGATAGTTCTAACGATGTCCCAGGGGATGCCAGAAGAGACAGGTGCAATTCACAAAAACAGAATTGCCTCTTCCAGTGAAGAGAACTTATCCTAACAGAGTTTTGTAAAAAGTGTGCAATCTCCAACAACACTGATAAATCAACTCTAGGTGAGATTCCTATTGATCCTATCAGGGCTCAATTAAAGGAAGAACGGGTATGATTCCAAAGTCCTGGATCAGGGTTATTTTCTGCTCTTCCCATGTACTCTATTTTTATTTTTTACACAGTTTGTGGCAAGATACAATGAGAAGAGTAGTCACATAATTGTTTTTGTAAATTTTTCTGGCTAACCTATTGTGATTCGAAACTGTGGGAAAATGTGCTTATATCTTCCAATTTTATTTGTGGTAGGAACAGTCTAGGCTCAGCTTTCCTTCTACCAAACCCAAATACCCATTCTCCTCCAAGGTCTTAAATTCTCCATCTGTGAAATAAAGGGCTTGTGGAGACAATCTTTATAATTCCTTTAATTCTAAAGTTACTGGAGTTTCTGGCTATGGCAACTGAAACCTTTTTAAGCTATTTCCTTTTCCATCCCTTGCCCCTGCATCTGGCACTCTGCCTTGCTCATGTGGGTTTTAAATGACTTTTCACTGTCTGCGTGAATGATGAATGAGGAGGGTAACTGTACACTGAATCCACTGCAGAGCCTTGCTCGAGGTAAAAGGCCTGATTGACCCTGGACTGAACCCCACTGAGTGATGAGAATAAGGCAGGTTACTAGGGCCATGCCAGTTTATTTCAGAACCTTTCCCCCTCACTGCCACCACCTGGCTACTTTCTGGTTTGTGTGTGTGCTGAATCACTTAAGTTGTGTCTGACCCTTTGTGACCCTATGGACTGTATTCTGCCAGGCTCCTCTGTTGACGGGATTCTCCAGGCAAGAATACTGGAGTAGGCTGCCATGGCTTTCTCCACGGGATCTTCCCACCCCAGGGATCGAGCCTGCATCTCTTATGTCTTGCACATTGGCAAGCAGGTTCTTTACCACTAGTGCCACTTGAGAAGCCCTACTTTCTGGTATAATCCCTTAGAAAATACAATAACACATTTGGATTTTGCTCATCTCTTATGTTTTCCTTCTTAGAAGCTAAGGCAGTAAAACTAGAAGCTGAACATGTCCTGACGCTTAAGACCCCTTGATGGTAGCAACTTTTTATTGGAGTATAGTTGCTTTAGAATGTTGTGTCAGTTTCTGCTATACAACGAAGTAAAATGGCTATATATATACATACATCCCCTCCCCTTTGGCTCTTGCTCCCACCCCACCCGCATCCCACCCCTCTATGTCATCACGGAGCACTGAGCTGAGTTCTGTTATACAGCAGGTTCCCATTCGCTATCTGTTTTACACATGGTAGCGTATTTGTCAATCCTAATCGCCCCATTCAGCCCACCCTCCCCTTCCCCCTCACCCCCTGGTGTCCACATGTCCATTCTCTGTGCCTGCATTTCTATTCCTGACCTGCAAATAGGTTCATCTGTACCAAACGTAATCTCAGTTCTATGTGAAGGGACTTTAACTCATCATCCAACGGGCTAACTACAAAGTCTTAATGCCCAGGATCACTCACATGGGGGCAGGTAGTTCTCTTCTTAGGGAAAGTCACTGCATTGGTCTGATCTTGCCTGTGAAGGACCCAAGTTCTGCCTGGTCTCTATAGATGCTATGCTACCTTTCTCACTGATTTTCTCTCTCCAAATGGAGTGGAATACTTAGGATTACGTTGAGTGTTTTCTAATGTGATGTGTAAAGGGATATGAAAAGAAAATGTGGAAAGCAGGCCCCTATGGACTAAGGAAGGCAAGTCATCTTGAAGAGATGTTTAGATGGACCAGTGTTAGAAGGTAATATTAAGAGGAGGAAGTTTGAGATGGAGAGGGCTATCAAGTGCATAGAAAGAGGAGGAGGAAAAGCAGGGACGCACAGGAAGCAGCAAGTAAGTTGGTCACCAATTTGTCTGGAATCTGCATTTCTTTCAGGCTAGAATCATAAGTTGATGGGGCCATGTTTAGAATGGTTTGAAATCTGAGGCCCAGAAATCTGTATTTCATAAAATCAATAATTCAAGAAAATGTGGCAAGGTATTATACATGTGCAAATCTCCTGATGTGTCGAACAGAAAGTAATGGAACATGAGTAATTGTGTCCCAAACCTCTATCATTGGCCTTCAAGCTAAAGGAAGTGATTTGTTTTAAAGATGAATGTGTAAATGAGTTTTGACAAATTTCAAGCAGCACTTGACCTCTGTGGGCTTTTTGATTTGGAATAAATACATGTCTACATTATCCAGTTTTTCATATACTACAGGAAAAAAAAAGTTTTGCTGCAGAAAAGAAAGCCTTCACATTTTTAGAAACATTTCTAAACTTTTTGCAGTTGTTACTGAGTAGTAACACGAATTTTGGTTAAGGATAAATTGATTAGAATTGTAAGGATTTAATTTCCTGAAAACTATATGCATTTTCAGAATGAATTTAGTCATCTATAAAGTACCAACAATGTGCATGGCAGTTTAGGCCTAACATTTTTCATAATTCAGACATTTCTCTTTAATATTCTTTCTCTCTATATATTGTCTATATCAGTTCATTTCAATCACTTAGTCATGTCCAACTCTTTGCGACCCCATGGACTGCAGCACGCCAGGCCTCCCTGTCCATCACCAACTCCCGGAGTTTACTCAAACTCATATCCCTTGAGTCGGTGATGCCATCCAACCATCTCATCCTCTGTCGTCCCCTTCTCCTCCTGCCTTCAATCTTTCCCAGCATCAGGGTCTTTTCAGATGAGTCAGTACTTCTCATTAGGTGGCCTAAGTATTGGAATTTCAGCTTCAGCATTAGTCCTGCCAATGAATATTCAGGAATATTGTCTATATATTCTGATTCAATACACCTCCATGGTTCTATACACATACAAGCTCAGGACAAATCACTAGGGTATATAGACTTTAACACTCATTCTATAATTTTGCATGGACTGGATATCTGTGGCTTTAGTTTTAGGGCGAGTACAGTGGTTACACAAGAAAGTGCCAAGGCCTTGGAGATGGAAAAACCAGAGTCAGAATCCCCACTCTGGACCACTTAATAGTCTAGTGGCCTTGAGCAGTTTTAAAAAACATCCCTATGATTACTTTTCTCATCTATATAGTGATACAAACAATACCAACTTTCAGCTTGTAGAGAAATGTGAATTTTGCCCAAGGATATATATATATATATATGTTAATAATAAACACTATCTTTCCTCCGCTCACTTCCTTACCCTCTCCTTTCCCATAAAATACAGAACTTGCTTGTTCAGTCCTTTTCCTAAAGTCTGTTTTTACTGAAAACCACTGCCCACCATGTGACCTTGAGGAGGTAATTTCTGTCCTATGGGCATCAGTCAGTCTAATTAAAGTGAGGGGACTAAAGGTGATTGCTAAGGGACCTTCCTTCTGTCACTGTCATTCAGCCAGTTTGGGAATCTCACCTAAGTTCTCTCTCAGCTCATCCTCTGCTGTGTATCCCTTCCCTCCAGCCAGGAATCCTCTTGCATTCCAGTGTAACTTACATAATAGCAGCTTTGTATCAGACATACCAAGTCTGCCGATAAGACTTAAGCTTAGAAATAGGCTAATAGAACTTGCCTATTAGATTTGAGAGTAACCTATGGGGCACTGTTTCTCTTCTTGGTTTTCATGATTTGCAAGTTTCTGAAAATTTTGTATCATCTGACAACTTAGCACAATCTGATTATGTGAACGATTTGTTCCCCACTCCTGTAGCAATAATATTAGTTTCTAGTGGTAAACCTCCAGGGCATTATAGCTGATCTGTATGTTTATAACACAAAAACTATAAGACTAAGCTTTGAAATTCATGGGGTCGCAAAGAGTCGGACATGACTGAGCGACTGAGCTGAACTGAACTGAAGCTTTGAAAATAAGCTAATCATATATGAAATTCTTGACCCTGACAGGAGGATAACATGGATTTCCAGGGACCTCTGTTACACCCCTGTTAGTCTCAGATTAAAAGGATTTAAAAGATTCTCACTTAAGATTTCAGGATATGATTACAAATACATTCAACTGGCTAATAAGGTAAAATGATAATATGTTTTATTATTTAAATCTCTAGAACATTATGGTTTATTTGTTGATTTTCTGCCTAAAAATTCCAGGATCATTTAATGCAGTGAAAAGGGCCCTATCCAAATACTATCTTCCACTTCCTATCTTTAGATCTTTAATGTATTAACTTTCTGAATCCCAATATTCTCGGGTATAAAGTGGGGATAATAAGCCCTGTATCTTGAGATGTTTCATAGATTAAAAGAGATGATATTTGTAAAATAGCACATAAAGTCTAAAGCCCCAAAGATAGTACTATTATAAAATTATGTTTGTTCATAATACCACTATTATTCATATCATTTTCATTTTTACTACGTAACACCATACACTGTCCTGGGTGTTCACTGGAAGGACTGATGCTAAAGCTGAAACTCCAATACTTTGGCCACCTCATGCAAAGAGTTGACTCATTGGAAAAGACTCTGATGCTGGGAGGGATTGGGGGCAGGAGGAGAAGGGGATGACAGAGAATGAGATGGCTGGATGGCATCACCGACTTGATGGACATGAGTTTGAGTGGGTAGCCTTTCCCTTCTCGAAGGGATCTTCCCAAGCCAGGGATCAAACCCATGTCTCTTGCATTGAAGGCAGCTTCTTTACCAGCTGAGCCACAAAGAAAGTGTCCAACTCCTTGTGACCCCATGGACTGTGGCCTACCAGGTTCCTCCATCCATGGGATTTTACAGGCAAGAGTATTGGTAGGTTGCCATTTCCTTCTCCAGGGGATCTTCCCTACCCAGGGATCGAACCCAGGTCTCCCACATTGTTGACAGATGCTTTTACAATCTGAGCCACAAGGGAAGCCCTTTTGAAGGGGTTCAAGTTCAGTTCATTCGCTCAGTTGTGTCTGACTCTTTGCGACCCCATGGACCGCAGCATGGAAGGCCTTCCTGTTCATCACCAACTCCTGGAGTTTACTCAAACTCAGGTCCATTGAGTTGGTGATGCCATCCAACCAGCTCATCCTCTGTCGTCTACTTCTCCTCCCACCTTCAATCTTGCCCAGCATCAGGGGCTTTTCAAATGAGTCAGTTTTTCACATCAGGTGGCCAAAGTATTAGAGTTTCAGCTTTAGCATCAGTCCTTCTAATATATATTCAGGACTGATTTCCTATAGGATGGACTGGTTGGCTCTCCTTACAGTCCAAGTGACTCTCAAGAGTCTTCTCCAACACCACAGTTCAAAAGCATGAATTCTTTGGCGTTCAACTTTCTTTATAGTCCAACTCTCACATCCATACGTGACTACTAGAAAAACCATAGCTTTGACTAGATGGACCTTTGTTGGCAAAGTAATATCTCTGCTTTTTAATATGCTATCCCCTGGAGAAGGAAATGGTAACCCACTCCAGTATTCTTGCCTGGAGAATCCCATGGACGGAGAAACCTGGTAGACTACAGTCCACGGGGTTGCAAAGAGGCGGACACAACTGAGCGACTTTACTACTACTACTACTACTAATACGTTGGTCATAACTTTTCTTCCAAGGAGTAAGCATCTTTTAATTTCATGGCTGCAGTCACCATCTGCAGTGATTTTGGAGCCCCCAAAATAACGTCTGTCACTGTTTCCATTGTTTTCCCATTTATTTGCCATGAAGTGATGGGACCAGATGCCATAATCTTAGTTTTCTGAATGTTGAGTTTTAAGCCAACTTTTTCAGTCTCCTCTTTCACTTTCATCAAGGGGTTCTTTAGTTCTTCTTCACTTTCTGACATAAGGGTGGTGTCATCTGCATATCTGAGGTTATTGATATATTGTCACCTTGCTTATTAAGGGTCGGAAATGACTGAGCGACTTCACTTTCACACATTGGAGAAGGAAATGGCAACCCACTCCAGTGTTCTTGCCTGGAGAATCCCAGGGATGGGGGAGCCTGGTGGGCTTCCGTCTATGGGGTCACACAGAGTCGGACACAACTGAAGCGACTTAGCAGTAGCAGCAGCACCTGGCAATCTTAATTCCAGCTTGAGCTTCATCCAGCCCAGCGTTTCTCATGATGTATTCTGCATATAAGTTAAATAAGCAGGGTGACAATATACAGTCTTGACATACTCCTTTCCCAATTTGGAACCAATCTGTTGTTCCATGTCTAGTTCTAATTGTTACTTCATGACCTTCATACAGATTTCTCAAGAGCAGGTCAGGTGGTTTGGTATTCCCATCTTTGAAGAATTTTCCACAGTTTGTTGCTGTGATCCACACAGTCAAAGGCTTTGGCATAATCAATAAAGGAGAAATACCTTTTTTTTTTTTCTGGAGCTTTCTTGCTTTTTAGATGATCCAACGAATGTTAGCAATTTGATGTCTGGTTCCTCTGCCTTTTCTAAATCCAGCTTGAACATCTGGAAGTTTACAGTTCACTTATTGTTGAAGCCTGGCTTGGAGAATTTTGAGCATTACTTTACTAGCGTGTGAGATGAGTGCAATTGTGCAGTAGTTTGAGCATTCTTTGGCATTCCCTTTCTTTGGGATTGGAATGAAAACTGACCTTTTCCAGTCCTGTGGCCACTGATGGTTTTCCGAATTTGCTGGCATATTGAGTGCAGCACTTTCACAGCATCATCTTTCAGGATTTGAAATAGCTCTGGAATAACTGGAATTCCATCATCTCCACTAGCTTTGTTCGTAGTGATGCTTCCTAAGGTCCACTTGACTTCACATTCCAGGATGTCCGGCTCTATGTGAGTGATCACACCATCATGATTATCTGGTTCTTCAAGATCTTTGTTGTATAGTTCTTCTGTGTATTCTTGATGCCTCATCTTAGTATCTTCTGCTTCTGTTAGGTCTGTACCATTTCTGTCCTTTATTCAGCCCATCTGCATGAAATGTTCCCTTGGCATCTCTAATTTTCTTGAAGAGATCTCTAGTTTTCCCATTCTATTGTTTTCCTCTATTTCTTTGCACTGATCACTGA
This sequence comes from Moschus berezovskii, assembly GCF_049115385.1. NCBI lineage: Eukaryota > Metazoa > Chordata > Mammalia > Artiodactyla > Moschidae > Moschus > Moschus berezovskii. The sequence goes on from NC_142460.1 coordinate 96,612,086, forward strand.
GGAAGGCTTTCTTATCTCTCCTTGTTATTGTTTGGAACTCTGCATTCAAATTGTTATGTCTTTCCTTTTCTCCTTTGCCTTTTGCTTCTCTTCTTTACACAGCTATTTGTAAGGCTTCCTGAGACAACCATTTTGCCTTTTTGCATTTCTTTTTCTTGGGGATGGACTTGATCACTATCTCCAGTACAGTGTCATGAACCTCCGTCCATAGTTCTTCAGGCACTGTCTAATCCCTTGAATCTATTTGTCATTTCCACTGTATAATCATAAGGGATTTGATTTAGGTCATACCTGAATGGTCTAGGGGTTTTCCCTACTTTCTTCAGTTTAAGTCTGAATTTGGCAATAAGGAGTTCGTGATCTGAGCCACAGTCAGCTCCCGGTCTTGCTTTTGCTGACTGTATAGAGCTTCTCCATCTTTGGCTGCAAAGAATATAATCAATCTGATTTCGGTATTGACCATCCAGTGATGTCCATGTGTAGTCTTCTCTTGTATTGTTGGAAGAGGGTATTTGCTACGACCAATGCATTCTCTTGGCAAAACTCTATTAGCCTTTGCCCTGCTTCATTCTGTACTCCAAGGCCAAATTTTCCTGTTACTCCAGATGTTTCTTAACTTCCTACTTTTGCATTCCAGTCCCCCATAATAAAAAGGACATCTTTTTTGGGTGTTATCTCTAGAAGGCCTTATAGTTCTTCATAGAACCCTTCAACTTCAGCTTCTTCAGCATTACTGGTCAGGGTATAGACTTGAACTACTGTGATTTTGAATGGTTTGCCTTGGAAACGAACAGAGATGATTCTGTCATTTTTGAGATTGCATCCAAGTACTCCATTTCGGACTCTTTTGACTATGATGGCTACTCATTTCTTCTAAGGGATTGTTGCCCACAGTAGTAGATATAATGGTCATCTGAGTTAAATTCACCCATTCCAGGCCATTTTAGTTCGCTGATTCTAAAATGTTGACATTCACTCTTGCCATCTCCTGTTTGACCACTTCCAATTTACCTTGATTCATGGACCTAATGTTCCAGGTTTCTATGCAATATTGCTCTTTACAGCATCATACTTTGCTTCTGTCACCAGTTACAGCCACAACTGGGTGTTGTTTTTGTTTTGGATCCATCTCTTCATTCTTTCTGGAGTTATTTCTCCACTGATCTCCAGTAGCATATTGGGCACCTACTGACCTGGGGAGTTCATCTTTCAGTGTCCTATCTTTTTGCCTTTTCATACTGCTGATGGGATTCTCAAGGCAAGAATACTGAAGTGGTTTGCCATTCCCTTCTCCAGTGGGCCACATTTTGTCAGAACTCTTCACCATGACCCATCTGTCTTGGGTGGCCCTGCATGGCATGGCTCATAGTTTCACTGAGTTAAACAAGACCGTAGTCCTTGTGATCAGATTGGTTAGTTTTCTATGACTGTGGTTTTCATTCTGTCTGCCCTCTGATGGAGAAGGATAAGAGGCTTATGGAAGCTTCGTGATGGGAGAGACTGACTAAGGGCCATGCTCAGTAAATCTTTAATCCAATTTTCTGTTGATGGGTTAAGCTGTGTTCCCCCATTGCTTACCTGGGGCCAAACTATGGTGGAGATAATGCAGATAATGGCGACCTCCTTCTAAAGGTCCCATGCATGTACTGTTACACTCAGTGTCCTCAGCCCTGCAGCAAGCCACCACTGACCCACGCCTCTGCTGAGACTCCCGGACACTGCCGGGCAAGTAGGGTCAGTCTCTTGTGGGATCACTGCTCCTTTCTCCCGAGTTCTGGTGAGCACAAGAAACTATTTCCCAGTCCTATGTAAGTTACTTTGAAGGGCTTCAAAGGAAGCCACTATGAAGGTGGCACTCAAGATTTTAGTACTGAAAATTCTTTCTCTTTCTCCATGTTTGCAAGGGTATATCAAGCGGATTTTGAGCATGAAATTACTTTTTAATTATTATACCTAACCGTAGAGCTGATATTTAGGTGGTACCCACCAATACTGCTGTCCTGAATGTTATAATATTGAAATACACCATATTCTATTGTCCCAGGACTCTCCTATCACCACCATATTAGCCATTAGCCTCTGCCAGGGTTGCCTTGCTCTAGGCCTCCACAGTCCAGGTAAGTCCTAGAACAACTGATATGATCACAGATACATACAACTGCTTATAAAGTAAAATGATTACGTTGATTCTTTTAATTCCTGGAATACTAACTTGAACTAAGGAACTAAGCTGAGCATAAAGTCATCTATTCTGATTGATCGGTGCCTCCACAGCTCTGATTGGCAACCATTTTGAATACCACTCTCACCTAAGTTCTATGCTGAAGGTTGAGTGGCTCCATTGCTACCAGAAGGTAGTACCTTCTCACTGAGGGAAGTGCTGGATGGAGAGAACTTTGCCACTGAATGCCTTGCTGGCATTAGTTTTAGGATTTAATGTGATTCTGAAACTGATTTAAGGCCTAGAGTTTTTAACTTAGGGTCCTCGGTTCTCCAAAATTTAGACAAGATATTTCGTATGTATGTGTATAATATATGTATGTATTATATTTCCATATAATATAAACTAATCAGAGAAGGCAATGGCAAGCCTAGTACTCTTGCCTAGAAAATCCCATGGATGGAGGAACCTGGTAGGCTGCAGTCCGTGGGGTCGCTGGGGGTCGGACACGGCTGAGCGACTTCACTTTCACACTTTGGAGAAGGAAATGGCAACCCACTCCAGTGTTCTTGCCTGGAGAATCCCAGGGACGGGGGAGCCTGGTGGGCTTCCGTCTATGGGGTCACACAGAGTCGGAAACGACTGAAGTGACTTAGCAGCAATATACACTAATATACACAATATTTTGAGGAGACCCCCAGAGGTCAGTGACTCTAAAAATTTTAGGACTCATTGTGTTACACTCTTTCTGAAATAATAAATTGGTAGATGTATAGAGGAGATACATAGGGGAATGTGTACAAATTGAAACTACTAACAAGAAGTAACCTTCTCAATGTTTTAACAGAAAGACCTGAATGATTTAAAAAAAAGGAAAATGAGTTTGGTCTAGTCTGAAGCTTGATATATATATATATATATTTCCACTGGAAATAAATGGCTCTCAACACAGTGATCCAGACTTGCAAGTATTTTTACTGAAGTTTCTCTACTAAGGTGAGGGGATAAAATATACTCTGATGCCTTCATCTAGAGGTGAATAGAGTCCTACTTACTGACTTCACACTTCTTATCCAGTCCAGGTGAAGATATATTGCAGCAGAGAATGTGTTAGAGGCAGTCAACATCTTCCCAATAATGTTTGTCAGCTTTTCAAGCACCATTTCTGAATGAATTTATAATAGTAATGTCAATGATAGCTAATTACACAACTACTATTTATTAAAGATCACTATGCTGGGCACTGTGCTGAACCTTCACATTATTTAATCTTTGAAGTAACCACTGAGATGGGTATTACTTTGTTCTATATATAGATGAGGAAATTAGGGTTCAGAAAAAAATTAACTTGTGCAAATGTATAAGGTTAGCAACTAGAGAGCCAGGAATTCAACATAGGTAAGTCTATCTGCCTCAATAATCCAATTTATGGAAGTTGTATATTATTTTTTTGTTACCGATACCTCATTTGAGTTAAGCAACCACCCTCTACTCAGAAAAAATCAGTAGGGCATAGTAAGCAATCACTGCCATCCTCTTCATTTGATTTTGAATAGTGCCCTTTCACACATGTGTTCAGCAAATTTTTATATACAGTAATCATCATGATAGCAATTAATTTTTCTTTTATAGACTACTCCCCACTTTCTAATATCAAGCTCTTATCATGTGATAATTTAGGTCCAATACAATATCATATCTTCATATATTATTACAGCTACTATTATATGCTCTCTTTACCAGCTCTTAGAGATACTGCTTCATTTTCAACTACATAATATACTCAACTAAAAATAAGTAATGAGGGGGTTTCATCAGTGAAGCTGAACTCTTAGACACAGTATTCCACTTCTGCAAGTATAGTTAATCCCTTTTCCATCTTCATATAAGGAAATGAACCATTTCCTGAAGTGTTCTTAGTTATTGTTTTGCTGGTTGTGTGTTGTTGGGGACTGCTGCATGTGCAGTGAGCATGGTGGGCAGAAAGCAGCAGGCGACCCCTCCTCAGGAAGTGGGGGGCTGAAGAACCTCAGAATTCTACAAGATCCGTCTCCTTGGGTCAAGCTGGTAAGACAGGTACCAGAATCACTGCTGCTGTCAGGAAGTCAACCAGCCATGGGCCTGGACTTTCTTGTGTCACTTAACAGGAGCAAGAAAATTGTTAACCAGATGGTGCCAAACCATGGATGAGAGTTGGATTTGATCGTATATCTGAAACTGCATCACCCCTACCCCTACGCCCAGCTAGGAAGAGGCAAGTTTTCATTATATGTTGTAGAAAATCCAGATATTTCAAGTTGGACAGACATGGGTTTTAATTCTTTTACTCCTAGGGTTATTGTGAAGTTAAAATGGCACTGTTACTTGGTTCTGACATAGAAGGAACTGACTTGGCTTGCAATTTGTTCTTTAAATATTGAATTAACTTTTGCTATTGCCACTTTTACTTCATTAAAGGTAGGGTGACCTTTTCTCACTTGTTGTTAAACCCAACAGAATAAACCTGTTTCCAGAATTAGAATTATCTCTAAATTATTGAACCCCATTTTGTCTTAAACTGATCCACTGACTTCAACAAGGCACCCAGTTAGTGCCTGGCATAAACTGTTGAAAATATGGATGCCGTTTGGAGATGGGAATGCCGTTCTCTGTGGAGGAGCAGAGTTGTGCTGGCAGCTTTACAGTTTCATCAACAGAGGAAAAGTAACACTAAGTAATAGCCCAAGAGAGACTTAGAACCTGAGGAGTTGGCTTGGCCAAGCACAGGGAGCAGAGGAAAGAAAGAATCGTAGAAGCTGATAGCAAGACAGTTGGGGAGCAGACATTAGTTCAGCAGAACAGGCTGGCACAACCAGGATGAGTAGGGGAGGAATATCAGATTTTGTCTACAAATTTAGGTGATAAGGTCAGGGATAGGAAAGATGGCTGAAATGTTAGTATTCTACAGATAAAGCCAAACCACTATGTAAGAGTAACAGTAGGGCAACCCATTAGATATAAAGAGCCTTGAGCTCTGAACCCACAGATTAGAGTCTGCTTCTGGGCCCATAGGTACAGCTGAGTCCTCAAGTGAATCTCTAGACCTCTCTGGGTCACTGTTTCCCAAAGGGATTTCTAATGTACCTTCCAGATACAAATTCTTACAATTACGTCTTCATGATTGGTAAAAAAAAAATGCGTTCAAGTACTATATACAGTGATTGTGACAAGTTTCACATTAGATAGAAGAAAATTGGCATGCAACGAAGAAATAGGGTACAGCTTTTCCATACATGCAAGTGCCTTCCAGAAATGATCAGTGGTTGGCGGGAGTGGGGGGGAGGGGGCGGTTAACAAAAGTTAAACAGAGAAACAGTAATTAGGAATGAACAGTGTAGAATGCAGAATGGCTAATCTTCCAGTAATTTTTCAATTCTTCTATTTTTTCTAAAAAAGAATATAGGAAATATCAGTGGAGATATAGGCATGGGATAAAGCTGGTCTCAGATCCCTTAAAGGGGAATCAGAAATACCTTAATCATCCAACTCCATTATCCATGGTAAATCAGTTTGGTGTTCCTATGTATTTCTAAAGAAGATTATGAGATCAGATTTTTTTTTTTTTAAATCAGCACAACCTGATTCTTCAGAGCAGCTCAGCAGGCTTTCTTAAGTTAGCCTGAATTTTCCCCAGGATTTAAGTTACCAGAGAAAAAGATAAAACAATGATTTCAGAAACAGATTTTTTTAAGGCCTATAATACAAGCTAAACTTGAAATTCAGGATTAAGAGATAACATCTTTATAAAAATGTCTAGAGAGACAGGAATCCTAGTATTGATGCCTTCTCTAGATTCCTGTCTGAGTGTGGTACCCCCAGGGAACAGTCCTGGTGGTCCAGGCTGTGACCAGGCAGGGTCTGCAGTTGTAAGATGAAGTCAGATGGTCCAAAATTTCAGGATTTTATTTTTCCCGATTCATTTTAGAAAGAACCAGATTTGAAATTGGCAAACTCAAAGCTGCTTTGATCTGGTTCTGTTGTTATCTGTGACTTACTAACCAAGTCTTAAATTTTAAAACTTTTCTTACTGCTTCCAAAGGGCTGAAAACTACCACAAGAACAAACCAAACTGACTTCAACGGGAGTCTCACTCTCATTGCTAAAAGTTTTCATTTAGACCAACCACTATTTTCTCTACCAGGGAAACAGATCATATTGTGAAGATGATTAGAAAAGTATAAATATTTTAAGCAATAATATCATTAAACTCAGCTGTGTTCCGTTAGATTTTATGTACCTTCTACGTTTTGTACACTAGACTAGGTTCAGTGGAGAATGTAATAGAAGATGAGCATGATGTTCACCAGTGACTTGGAGAGAAATTAAAGATGCATGTTACACATGGAGTGCTGAGATGTGAACCAGTATTTGAAGGGAGGGGAATGTTTGGAAAGACTGAGGGACAGATAAAATCTCATTAAGGTCAGGCTCTATGTGATGAATAGGGATGGAAGGAGCCACAAAATGAGAAAATTAGAGTCAAGGGTAGTGTGCAGAATGTGCGTGTGTGTTGTGTCTGAGCACGGGAGGAAGGAGGGAGACTGAGGAGTGGGCCTTGCGGGCTATTCTGGGGAGCTCAGACCGGGAAGGTCAAATGAAGCTTACAGGGCAGGCAGAGGCCTTTGTACTGACTTCATTGTCTTCACTTTGATTTTGGTCCATGCTCAAATCTCTGTAATCTACAATAACGCAGACAGCAAGACAAGGGTTTTCTTCTTATGGCTGGGAAAGCATTATCTGCTTGGTCTTCTATTTACAAACAGCAGGTCTGAGATTCCACCTTGCTTTAAAGCTATTTGAGCCATCTTGGCAATAGGCCTTTAGGACTGTCCTTACTTCTAACATGGCATTTGACATCTTCTTTTTGTTTCTTTTTGTGCTAGGCCCCATCAAACAGGGCTCAGTAGCTGGAAGGCTTCATCCTTGTCCAGGGTCAGCTCATTCATTCTCTTTCTAACTTGATAAGCTATGGTATGAAAAGTTGGGAAATAGTCATTCAGGAATAAGAATAAATAACTGTGATATTGATGGCAATCTTAACCTTAAGTAGGTAAACCTTATTTGTTTTCCTCTTTTATAGGTCAATTGCTTTCATTGGTATTTATAGAATGTACTTTGAAAGGAGATAAAAAATAAAATATACAAATTGATTTTTATATTAATAGTCTAAGATCTGCTAGAAGCCTAAAAATAACTTTATAAAAATTCTAAATACATAGCCATAATTATTTTTAAAAGCTTGAGGCTATTTTAAAGCAATCATAATTTGAGTAATTCTGAAATAAAATGGCAAAGCTTATTGCAAAGGTGAATTATGTTGAACTTAGTTTAGCATCTGCATAGTTATTGTACATTTAGCTTCTAATAGTCAAGGGTTCAGAAGGATTTTATTTTATTGGACCTAGCATTATTTTATTTTCCCATAAATCCTGAACAAGTATAAATGTAGCAGAAATATTGTCAATGAGTCAAACATTGAGTCCAACAGAACACTTGAATACCCCAAAGAGAAAAAGGTGTTCACAGTTTCAGACATTTTCCTATCTGCTTATAATCTTTTAGCTAATTCAACGTGATGAATTTTAGAGTAAATGTGCTCATCACATTGATGGATTAAAAATTCACCATGCCATTTAGATTCTGAAAGATGTAGGGAAATTTTGAATTATAGTTTCCTTAGATAGATTAAGAAGCCATCAGGCCTTTTGGAGTCTGAAGGATGGAAAATTTTGAATACTTCTGAAATGTTTTCATTTATATTTTAATGAAGATCTTCAATGGCAATAACAGCATATACAACATTTATCTTTTTTGTACTTGCAAAAGAAATAGAAATAAAATTTCTTTATTGAAGAAAATGTATATAATTTAGAAAATGATAAGAAAATAAGATAATTTACTCTTTTTATTGATTTGTTTTTGACTATGAACTATATATGTTAGTAGCACAGATTTAAGTGAGAGAGACATAGTGTAAGTCTTTGAGAAGTTAATTATCTCTCAGATAAGTGAACTAACAATTGAAATAAAGTATGTAATAATAGTATAATACAGAGTGCGGGATGCCGAAGTAGGATACCACCAGAGCAGCTGATGAGGTGGAGCCCAGTGGGATGTAGTGATGTAAGTGGGCACCTGAAGGATGAGTGAAAGGAGGAATGAGAGTTGAGCATTTCATCTAGGGCGGGCAGAACATTTGAAGACCTTCATGAGAAAGAGCACGACAAAACTGAGGAATATTAGGGAGTCCAATTGATCAGTTAAGATTCTTGATATTTTTGCATATATTATTCCCATCTCTTTTGAAAGATGTGTTGAAATATATTTGAACACACTTTGGATCTTACACTTTTCTACCTGCTTTATTCACTTTGTTATGAACTGTGTTTATTGGCCCACATCATTGAAATTCTCATATGTTAAATGGCAGCACAATTAGCTGTGCAACTACAATCTCATAATTAATCATTCTCCTATCATTGAACATATTGTGTCTAACTTTTTTCTATTATAAAGGAGAATATTTTGATAGACATTTTATACACATTTCTGATTATTTCCATTGTATCATTTGTACTGTGGATTTCAAATAAACAATCCAATCCCCAATTAAACACTTCCTAACATGAGTTAGTATCTTTAAGACTCTTTCTTGAGCAGCATTTATTGAAAAATCTCAAAGTGGGACACAGACAAATTGCTCTCAGCAGACATGAGCTGACTTGGAGCCATACTGTAGGGCCTGAGTATTTGGATGTTATGACACATCCCCTCACCAAACCCTGCTCCATGGCTCAGTGGCCTCTAGCTATATCCTAAAAAAATCCTGGAGCTGGACTTTGAGTTTGAAACAATTTTAGCCTTTGAATCACATTTTAAAAAAATAAGGATTTCAGTAGCATTTGCAAAATGCAGAAATCTTGACTCCTTGACAAATTCTAGTATTTTGCTGTAATACCATGCATTAGTGGTCATCTCTGCAGCCAGGCACATGGCACTGTTTAGAACTTGAACTGGTTCACTGCGTAAGGTTTTGTGTAAAACACCTTCACACACAAAAAAGAAGTAAGTTGAAGCAAATAAAGGAGTCGGCTACAGCATTACGTATCTCAGATTTTAAAGACAGGGAAAGAGGGAGCACCGCATTCGAAGTCAGAAGCCCAGTGCTGCTCTTCTTCCTCCCTCCCCAGAAGATAAGCTTGAAGTCAGGGAGCGGGGTCTGTCCTCTCTGGTCCCTGTATTGCTATGAGCGCCCAGTAGATGGCACTCAGTACAGTCGAACTGCATGAATGAATGAATGTAGGGGTGAATGTGGTTTACGGCAGTGTGGATATAGTTCTTATAAGCCTACCGACCTAAGAGGGGATGTTTCCATGGGGATAGAAGGGGTACTTACCCCAACAATATCTCCACCCCTTTGTTCAGGGACAGGTATGTACAACTTAGTTTTTAATCTCTTAAAATATCTTTAGGGAATGAGCTTTGAATAAATACAAGAGTTGTCTACCCAATTTTGTCTTTTGTGTGTCTATATGAAGGGTCGTCTTTCATTAGTGCTATTGCAACTAAGTCTTGAAACTTGAGAAGAAATAGAGCATCTGAATTTGCCATCCTGGGCATGGGCTTAGTATCAGGCTGCAGAGAAGACTTTTCCCAAATAGTAAACATTTTCCTCAAAATGAAGACACATTTCAGATGGAGGCAGTAGTGCAATCCTGCCCTTTTGAGATTTTTGTCTAAGAGAGAAAACTTGATTATAAACATCAGGTATTTGGAAGAGAACTAGTGAAAACCATTAAAGGAGAAGTGAAAGGAAAATAAATCATAGACCTACAGGAGTCTTAGAATAAAGATTTGGTGATAGACATTTTACAAACCAAGGCAGCGTGGGAGGTCTTCAATTTATATTTTTAAATGTGAGCAGATGGGCTGAGCATTCTTATAGAAAGTGAATGTGTGTGTCTATGTGATGAAAATGTAGTTCATGAAGGCTGTTCCTTTGCAGGTGGGAATAATGTGAGCTTACTCACTTTGCAGTGATAGGAGCGCTAAAATCAAATCCCCAAAATATTTCACATATGGTGACCCAATTCTTATTTTCTTATTAATTGCCTGGAAAGTTGTTCTTTCTTTACATTTGACAATTTGAGTGAAAAGGTAGTATTTTCAAAAGAAAGCTGAATGCCAAGCGTGTAAGATGAGACACGTTACAGCAGGACTCCATTGTGTTGTTCGAATGGTACTGATGTGATGGGAATTAAGAGGGGCAGTAAGTGAAGGAATACTTCCTGCCACAGATCAACTTCGGGAGACAAGATTTCCTTGGAATTAAGGAAGAAGAGCAATTAATAAGTATGTTTCTCATGTATGTGTAGATTGCACATCATTGGTAAGTTTCCTTGAAGGATGGTAGAGGATTAAGAATATAGACTCTGGAGACAGAAAGCTTGAGTTCAAATCCTATCTCTGCTACTTCCTAGCTGTGACCTTAGGCAAATCATTTAATCTTCCTGTGCTTCAATTCCCTCCCTAAGACAATGAAGAGATCAGGCAGAGAAAAATCGGACTCATTGATAGGCACCTTTGCGAGAATTAGTATATATTAGTAAATATATATACTATATAATTAAATTAAATTAGTATATAATACATACACACACACACACACACACACACACACGCACATATATATGCATGCATGCTCAGTCACTTCAGTTGTGTTTGACTCTTTGCGACCCTGTGGACTGTAGCCAACCAGGTTCTTCTGTCAATGGGATTCTCCAGGCAAGAATACTGGAGTGGGTAGCCATGCCCTCCTCCAAGGGATCTTCCTGACCTTTATATTTATAAAGAGTTTAAAGCAGTTCCTGGCACACTGTAATTGCTATGAATATATGGTGAGTGCCTTTTTTATTACTTGTTATTAATCTGATACAACACAGGTAACCAGTCTTATTTTCTTTTTTAGACAAATGTACTAATTTTTGTTTTCATAGACCATTATTGTCTTTCATGAGGTGAATGCACAGTGTTGATATTTTGTAATACACTTTGTCTCCCCTCACCTCCAATATCTCATTTTACCAGACCTTACTATCTGCCTGCACCTTCTTTTAGAGCCAAATATATTTACCTACATGTACCTCTTGTCATGGAAAAAGAAACCTTTTTTTAAAAAAATTAAAGCATACCTTTAGGGATTTACCTAACCACCCTACACTAGTATTTTAAGATTTCTTGAATATGGGCATGTTATTCAACCTACAACTACAATTCAGGTACCTACTATTTGCCAGTACTGTGCATGTCACTGTGAGGTTAGAAAGATGAATAAATCAGTTATTATTAGAGAGATGAAAATTCAGTGGGATTAGATCTATGATAGATTATTTGATAAGCTTCATCACTTCCCCCATATTCCTTTAGTCTTGATCTGTCTCCATTTACAATTCCTAATTTTTAAATGAGTCCCTCTATGCCATATGGCAACATTTCCTCTTCCTTTGTTCTCTGTCTCAGCTTTTTTTTTTTTTTCTAAAGTCTGTTCCAGCTTCATCTCTTTGGCATTGCCAAAAGGCACATAGTTCTCCAGGTAAATCTGTCAGGATCCTGTTCCACTTTGTTACCAATACCCTTTGTGAGGATTTTGCTGCTGGAATTGAAATCAACAGGACAGTGGGCCAAATATTTAGGAAATCATGCACAGTGACTATTAGAACTATTTGTTCACTTAAAAACATAGTTCCTTTTCCTGCACTAAGAACAGCAATGTACGTCCATAGTTCAAATAAAATATAAAATAGAATAAAGAAACAAACAAACAAAAAAAGACACAGTCTTAACACCAGAAAGATCCTGGCTACCATTCATATTCTGGTAATTTCTTTCTCTTGCTCTGTCACCTAACAGATTTGGGACTAAACTGTTGTTCTTTTCTGCTTTTCAAGCCTGTTATTAAAATGTGAACACTTTTCCCATGTCATTAACTGTTCTTAAAGGCTCCATCCGATGCATTTTATTATGATTTACTTAATCATTTTCTTTTTATAAGCAGAGGCCATAGTACTCAAATAATACATCGACCTGGTTTCCCCTTGGTACCTTATAAAACATTACTCTTTGAGTCACAAAGTACTTCCTTATCACATATTATTCTCCAGTCTCTCTTCTTAAACATTTGAATATTACATAAAATGTACAAGACTTAGGGTCAGCTGTTCTAATGCGGAGTGTGTTGTGTGGTATTCAGCAAGTTGCCTCCTCTGATTTACCTTCAGGTCTCTCATCTATGAGATGGAGTAACATCCCCTTCCTTGGTTACAATGCAGTTGCTGTGCAGATGAAATGAGATGGCGAATGGGAAATTGTTTTACAAATTAGAAAACTAGGGATTCTTCTTTCCCTGCACTCAACTTCTGTAACCCAAACCCAAAGGCAACCGTGATTCTTTTTTTTCTCCTTTTTAGCAGAGAAAGGCTGCATTAAGGTGCTGAGAAAGAGCATTATTCAACTATCTGACCTCCCAAAGGATTTATTAATGTTTAACCTCAACTCACCCCTTCCCACAGTGACCTGATTTATCTGACTATTTAAAACTAAGGTTACCCAGATGGTGAAAGTACAATCTCAAATGTCCATTAGGAAGAGCAAATCTACTGATGAAAGAAAAACTTAGTTATTTCTTTTCAGTGACCTTCCTTATCCTTATAATAAATATAACCTTATAGTATTAACAATATTATTAGCATAATAATTATAATGTATTAAGTACCTACAAAGTGGCATCTAGGTGCTTCATATAGCAGTTTAAATCTTAACAGTCCTGCAAATTATAGGCTGGAGTGCAAAGTCTATCATTAGGCCAAAATCACTTAGAAAAGAAATCTAGACAAGACCTTAACTATGTGCTGTGCTAAGTCACTTCAGTCGTTTCCAACTCTTTGTGACCTTGTGGGCCGTAGCTCACCAGGCTCCTCTGTCCATGGGATTCTCCAGGCAAGAGTACTAGAATGGGTTGCCATGCCATCCTACCCAGGGACTGAAACCCGCAGCTCTTGTATCTCCTGCATTGGCAGGCAGGTTCTTCATCTGCGAAGCCTGTATCTTAACTGTGTTAGTCGCTCAGTTGTGTCTGAGACTTTGTGACCCATGGACTGTAGCCCACCAGGCGCCTCTGTCCATGGGATTTTCCAGTCAAGAATACTGGAGTGGGTTACCATTTCCTCCTCCAGGGGATCTTCCCAACCAGGGATCAAACTCACATCTCCTGTGTCTCCTGCATTGCAGGCCGATTCTTTACCTATTGAGACATCGGGGAAGCTATGTATCTTAACTGTATCAGTCTTGATTAGTAAGGCTTCACCGGTGGTTCAGAGGTTAAAGCGTCTGCCTGCAATGAGGGAGACCTGGGTTCGATCCCTGGGTGGGGAAGATCCCCTGGAGAAGGCAACCCACTCCAGTATTCTTGCCTGGAGAATCCCGTGGACGGAGGAGCCTGGTGGGTCGCAAAGAGTCGGACACGACTGAGTGACTTCACTTTCACTTTCAGGTTTAAGACAGATACCAAAGACAAATCTAATGACTAAGGGACAGAAGGAAATGGAAAAACAGATTCTCCAATATGGGCGCCCTCTAGTGGCAGGCAGAGAGCAAGAGACTTCAGATCCCTCCTCCATGTCTCTGCTCCAGCCCTTCTCCCATTGGGATGTGGGTGTTGGCTAAAGGAACATCCTCTATCCCAAACGTGAGTGCAGCAGGACAGAGCCAGCATCTTGATCACTTTTTTACATTAAATTTTTAAAGCTCTGTAAAGGTATAATTGATATATTTTAAATGACGCAAGTTTTGACATGAACCCATCCCAGCAATAAAAGAAATGAATGTAACAATCATACCCTCATTCCCGTTTGAACTTCTCCTTTACCTCTTTGCCTCCAACCCACCCCTAGGTAATCACTATCTGCTTTCTGTCATTATTGCTTAGCTCATTTTTCTAGAATTTCATGCAAATGGAATAATACAGTAAGTACTTTTTGCGTGTGTTTGTGTGTAGCTTATTTCACTCAATGTAATTATTTTCAAATTTTAAGTATGTCTTATGTATCAATTGTTGTTGTTTAGTTGCCAAGTTAGTGTCTAACTCTTGCAATCCCATGGTTCTTCTGTCCATAGGATTTTCCAGGCAAGAATACTGGAGTGGGTTGCCATTTCTTCTTCCAAGGATCTTCCCAACCCAGGGATTGAACCTGTGTCTCTTGTGTCTCCTGCATTGGCAGGTGGATTCTTTACCACAAGAACCAAGTGGGAAGTCCAAAATATGTATATGTTTACATATAAAGACTTATTAGAAGGAAGTGGCTCATGTCATTATGGAGGCTGACAAGTCTAAAATCTATACAACTAATGTCTCAGTTCAAGTCCAAAGACGTAGTTCCTGTAGTACAAGAAGGGCCAGAGTTTCAGTTCAAAAGCTGTATGACAGAACTCTCTCTTACTGGTAGAGGGATGATGGGTGTTTTATTCTACTCTGGCCTTCAACTGATTGGATGAGGCCCAGCCACACTGGGCAGGGACAATCTGCTTTCCTCCATCTACCAATTGAAACGTTAATCTCATCCAAAAATATCCTCACAGAAATACCCAAATAATATTTGAACAAATATCTGGGAACCCTGTAACCCAGTCAAGCTGACAAAATTAACCATCACAGGTATATTGATTATGCTTTTTTTTTTCTTTTAAACTGCACAAGTAACCACCATCACCCCTCTTCCCAAAATTCTGCTTAAGGCTAGTCCAAAGTAGGTTCCATAAGCACTTGAGAATGAGAACCCTTTCCTAAAATAAATGAGCATCTTCCCCAAATCACCTTCTTACATGTGACCACTGAATGTAAAATGAAACTCTTTAGTATAGACCTTTGTTTATCACTCAGACCTGGGCTGATCCAAGTATCAAAAAATCTTTGAAAACACTGTTTCTTTGTTCCTAGAGCTATACATCATCACCCTTCCCTCCCACACTCTTTTTCTTCTTCTGATATGTGTTAAGTATCTGTTCTCTTCCCAGCTGGTGCTTGTGGTAAAGAGTCTGCCTGCCAATGCAGGACACGTAGGCGACGCGGGTTTGACCCCTGGTTCAGGAAGATGCCCTGCAGCAGGGCAGGGGAAACCACTCCCGTATTGTTGCCTGGAAAATCCCGATGGACAGAGGACCCTGGCGGGCTATAGTCCATAGGATTGCACAGAGTTGGACCCAACTGAAGCAACTTAGTACAGCACAGCACAGCACATTCTATGTAAAGTAATACAACTATTGAATGATCCTTATTTTTGCTCTGTAGGCTTTTAAAGTGTTCTATAAAGTGTCATTTTGCTCTCTGTGATTCCCCCTGGATTTTTTATTTTATATAAAAAATTGGAATTATTGTTGTGAATCGTTTTGTGTTGCGCTATGGTGTTCTTTTACAGCTCTTACTAAGACTGTCTTGTAGAGAATTTCTAAAGTAATCAAGAGGTCAATTTGTAGCATTATGTTTCTATGTATTTAGACTGAAAGAATGATGTTCATTGGTGTAAAATTTTAGCAAAGAATCCTTGAGTTTCAATACAGAGGTTGAAATACCATAAGCTTGTATGGAATGCAAGATTTGTACTTATTTGGATTTTGTTGATCATTATAAAACTTGTCAGTCTTACATGATGCATTTTACTTTATTATGTCCTTATGATGAGTTCTAGCACTGGTTTTCTCTCCTAAATCAGCTGCAAGCTCATCAGCACCATTAATAACAAAAAGTACATAGAAATTGCATCTGTCTGTGATCATGGTGGATTTTCCAGCTAGAAGAGTTTCTCAAAAGGGTTTCCTGAAGATCACTTGGGTACTCAAGGCAGAGAATCTAATTAAGGGTTGAAGACCAAGAATCATTTAGAGAATATTGTTAAGATACATGATCTGGGAGGATGGAAGACAGAAAAGAGCTCATATTCTGCAATTTAAACATCTCTTTCAAGAAAAAAGGAAAGCTAAAGGAGAATAAAAATAGGAGCCGCGTTTATTAATAACTTCCATTTGTGATCTGGATTACTATCAATATATGTGAGGGTTCTGAAAAGTCTAGTTTCCTTACTCATCCCCATTATTTTGGATACATTTGTTCCATAAATTATCTAGCATATTCTAGGCATTGTGGATAACTCAGTGTATAAGAAAGATTGTAAAGACCAGTAAGGACATTACAACAGAATGTAAAGAAAATACATTTTTCAGAACCCGAGAGAGTTCTGAGGAGGGAGATGACTCCTGGATGGAAGCGCTCCAAGAAGACCGCTGTGGGGCGTGGGCAGGGGACGCGATAGCTTGAACCAGGTTGAGGAGGGTGGTGACCTGGGGCTGCTGTTGGGAGGGTAGTGACCTGGCCTTGGGTGAGGGCGAAGAAGCGACTCGGGTTGCGCTGATGTCGAAGAACAAAGGCGGGATCGCGCAGGCACTGAGCTGCTGCCCTTGTGGAGCAGCCCCGGAACAGGGAGCAGATTCGGAGCAGAATCAGGATGTGACAGATTTTTAATAAGGCCCCGAGAGCCCCACCGAGATGTCTGCGCTCTAACACGGGGGCTACTGAAGGCACTCGCTTCCTGGCCGCGAAGCCGAAGCCCGGAGCGCGTCGCAGGGGCCCCGCGCAGTCCGGTCCCGCGGTGTCTCCGCCTGTTGATGCCGCGCGGCCCGCGGGCTCGGACGCTCGGCGCTCTG
Organism: Moschus berezovskii; assembly: GCF_049115385.1. Taxonomy (NCBI): domain Eukaryota; kingdom Metazoa; phylum Chordata; class Mammalia; order Artiodactyla; family Moschidae; genus Moschus; species Moschus berezovskii. The sequence goes on from NC_142460.1 coordinate 96,629,037, forward strand.
CCCTGGCAGCGATCCCGGAGCCGCATGAGTCAGTTTTGCGCTGAACCTCGGCATAATGGAGGAAGGTGCTATTTTGGGATAACAGGCATATGATCAGCTCTTTTTTTGGGCAGATCTCACAGGCCGCGATGTTTGCAAAAGGAGTGACTTTCCCGAATGCCTCGCTTTCTGCTTCAGCACAGAAAACAGTTTCACGTAGTCATCGTTGCCGCTTCTGCAGAAAGGGTTTCGCATCTGACATTGACAGCCCATTGTGTTAACAACAGCAATAGCTCAGAGCAGTTTAACGAAAGATATTTATGTGTGGCTAATAAACTACATTCCTTTCCCCCCACCTTCCAATGGTAGAAAGGAAAGCAAAGCCTGATCTGGAAGCTGTGGACAGGCTCTGAAGCATCGGAAGGTTAATGGAATCAGGGAACCTTAAATAAACAGAACTCCCCGACTGCCCCCCTCCCCTTTCCATTACTACGTCCTTTGCTTTTCTAGCTTTCCCCATGCCAAAAAAGTGAGCCTAGGAAGGGATGTGCTAGTATTACAACTAGTTCACGTTCTTTTTCTTACACATATTCTTACTACCACTTACAGTAAATATATATTATTTGGTAATAAGCCAAAATGAATTAAAAATATTTCATAAAATGATAACAATTGTGTGTGTGTGTGTGTGGCTTGGTTTCTAGGACTGTGAAGTTTGGGTACCTTCATTCTGTTTGGTGCAGACAATATGGTGCCATGAACTCAGTGGATCTTATTTCCAGATGTTGCCCACTCTAGTGTGTTTCCTGTTTCATAAATTTAGCCAACTGTAGTCAGGAAAATCTTTTGGATTCTGCCTTGAATTAAGTGGAGAGATCAAAGGTGACTACAATGAACTCTCTACCCTCCAGACATTTTAAACCTCTGTATTCCAGACTGGTTGCTCCATCCTACATTATTTTTTTCTTGTTTCTTTTTTTTCTCTCTCCTGGTAATTTCATCAGTCATATAATTTGGACTCACTTTTGCATTTTTTTCCCCAAATATTTACCTATAACTAAAATCTTTTAAAATAAATTTAAGCTGCATATGCCTAAGTGTCTGTTGGAGCTCTTCACTTGAATTTTCATAGGAAACTCAAATTCAGCATGTTCAGATTTGAATCACTTACATAAGTCTCTATCCCCACTGAAAACAGAAACAAGCACCGCTGGTCTTGATGCTTGACTTAATCCCCGTCCTGTTAAATGGCACTTCTGTTCTCCTAGTTGCCCAAGCCGGGAGCCAGCTCATCATGTTTGTCCCTCCTTCCCTTTTCACTATCCTTTTTATTTTATTTGTCCTTTATTTTCATCATCACATATTTATTAAAACCTCTCTACTCTTTTAGTGGCCTTTGGATCTGCTGCCCCCTTACAGTCCCCAGAATGGCACTGTCTGAAAGCTGTCATAACAGTTGGAGTGAAACTCACATCCTCAGTCTTGCCCCTCACCTGTCACTGTTTCCAGATGCATCTTTCTAAAATACAAATAGGATGTGTGTTTTCCCTGTTACAACCTTTCAATAACCTCCCCATTACTGTTGTGATGAAGTCCAAATCATTTGGACATGGCATATGTATTTCCCAATAAAGAAAAGTGTGGAGTCTGGAGTCAGACCCATCTGAGTTCAAGTCCTGCTTCTGCCAGTTGCCAGCTGTGTGACCTTGAGTAACTTCTCTGTTTCTACCTCCACATTTGTGAAATGAAGATAACAGTAGCTACTTGTAGTAAGCTGCTTCTGTTTCCCAGTACCTGCTTCTCTTCTAATTCTGGATGTTACATTTCTTTCTTTTCTGAAGTTAGTTTTTCCCAAGTGACCTGCAGAATCTGAAAAAAAAAAAAAAGCAGAAATGGTGTGTTACCTCCATGTAGAGGCATTCAGTTCCTGGGATCAGACTCTCCAGCCCGCTTTTTCCTTTGGCAAATGTAAGGACACGTGTTGATATGAAGGTGCTATGAGAATTGAGACTGATTGCTGAGCCAACACTTAGGAGGCAGCTGCCCTGGAGAAGGAACCAGATTCCAACAGATTATGTGTGGGTGATAAATAAACAGTCACTGGATGAAGCAACAGAGATTTACGAGTTATCCCAGCCCAGCGAAACCTAGACAGACATAAGATCTGCAGCCGTAAGGACTGTACCATGTGTGAAGGCGTTCAGCATGGTGTTTGATGTGGTGCATGTGCTCACTGATGGTGGCAGTGATCACGGCTCTTTTTCCAGACAATATCCTTTCCCTTTTCCCCTTAGCATACTTTTTTTCCAAATGCACCTACCCACTTGCCCTTTCACATCTTAGCATCTTTAGACATTGTGATCATTCTGTGTGTACTATTTTCTACGATCTTGCTTAACTGATGAAATGTATTCAACACTCAAGAATCAACTTAAGTGCCTCCCTCATCAGGGACTTTCCTCATCTCTGAGCCCACCCATAGCCCAGAGTGGTCACTTGGGTTTCTCTGCTCACATATACAGAGGACCTCTCCTTAGCACTTTCACCCTTAACTGCAGGAATTCCATTGCATTTCTGTCTCCCTTCTAGGACTCTGGGGTTCCTGAGAGAAGTATTCCTCCTTGCTCATCTCTATAGTCTAAGAACCTAGAGTCAGATATGCCACAAAGTAGATATTTAGTAAAATGTAAAGACAGAAGACCTACCAAAGCTAACACAGGAACGAAGATATTCCACCACAGTGTGACAAGTGATTGGCATAAGGTACAAAGACTCTTTTTTTCTGAAGCCCACTGTGTTCGTTTTCTCTCAAACTCAGCATCCTTTTGACTTTGTGACCATTGGCTGGTCTAACTTACCTATTTTACAGATGAGGAGACTGAGCCCAAGGAGAGGACACAGTGGCAGAGACTTAGGAGTAGAAATCAGATGATGTTGCTCTGTAACAGCTAAACATGAGGAAGTGATACCATTGGGTGTCCTTTCAGGGGTTAAGGATAGTTCTGGTTCCATAATCCTTTATGTCTCAGTGATGAAAAGAATTCAGCAAGAGGCAAAGTGATAGGTAAGAAGTGATTTGTTATTTAATAGAATAGGATGCTTGTGAGGCTTACAAGCGGGTGAGTGAGAGATGTTGCAACCCAAGAACTTAACTGACTACAGTTTGACTATAGTTTTATAATCAAAGTAAAAGTGAGAAGAGGGTGAAAGAACTTTGTCTTTCCTGAGTAGACGTCATGCTTGTATCATCAGCTCCTTCTCCAGGTTGAGCAGGGGAGTTTTCTTGTCCCTGCATGGTCAAGAAAGGTCCACAAATGGTCATTTTTAAAAATGTGTGCAAAGAACATGTCCTAGGGATCATTAACTTACTGAGCTCACTGAGCAGGTGTAGGTCTCATGCCACCCTTGTTTTGTTGTTTGGGGCTTGTCTTAGGCTTCTGTTGCATGGCTTCGTGTTAAGCAAGCCTGCTTGGTTTTGTGGTTATGCACAACCACTGTCTTGAGTAATCATTAGCTTACAGGGGTCTCCCATATTTTTCTGCTTACAATCCCTAAGTGGGATTAACTATTTAACCACCCACTTCGTCCCTTTACTATGTCCCAATAGAAGGGTCAGGAGCCTCTAAAATGTAGGTTTGTGAACCCCACCATGGGCGGGGAGAGGTGAAGTCTTGACAGCATGGTAGTGGATTGAATGGTGAATGGTGACTCCCCTCCCCCTGCCAAAGCTATGCCTAAGTCCTAACCCCTGGTACCTGAGGATGAGGCTTTATTTAGATAAAAGGATCGTTGCAAATATAATTAAAGCTCTCCAGGTGAGATCAGCCTGGATGATCCAGGTGAGCCCTCAGTCCAGTGACAAGTGTCCTGAGAAGCACCCAGAGAGGGAGGCACATAGGGGAGAAGACCTAGCAAGGACAGGGGCCGGGAGCTGGAGGGACAGAAGGTTCTCCCCCAGAACCTTTGGAGGAAGCACAGCCCTGCAGACACCTTGATTCTGAACTTGTTGTTTTATGCCACCAAGTTTGTGGTGTTATAGCAACCCTAGGAAACGTACGTGACTAGCATTTGAAGAATAACTCTGTCCCTTCCATCCTGGCATATTTCTTTGCAGTTTTGCTTCCCTGTAATTGCCTTTGAGAAAAATTTTACTGCTGTTATAAAAAATAAAGAAATCCCTTTCACTTTTCTTCTTTTTTTTATTTCTTCCCTCCAAATTTCTTACAGACCTCAGTGCCTGAAAATATTCTCAGTTCTACTGAAAATCTTAGATTTTTTTTTTCTCTCTGAAGTTGTGGGTACAGGATGACCCTTCATGTTCTCTATCCTCTGGAGCACATCTTAATAGAAACAGTGATAAAGTGCTGAGCTTTGACTCACCTCTGAGTCTCTGAAATGACTTAAGTATCTGGGATAAAACTTTTTCTCCAGGGAGGTCATGATCATTGACCTGTAGACTTCACAATGTGGCTCAGAGGATCAGATGAGAGACATTGTTGGTAGGAATTTTGTAAATTATGAGGTGCTATATAGAGGCAATGATTATATAGCTGTTATAGCTGTTGATAAATAAGCACCAAATACGTGCATACAAAATATATGAAAGCTGAGAGTATTTAATACAAAGCGCCCTAGAGGACGCCTTCGCAGGCTGCTTTTATGCTATACTTTGCTGCCATCTTGTGGCCTTCCTGGTAATTGTGTCATTGGTTTTTATGCCCAATTTTAGCAATGGACTTTCTAACTATAAACTTTCCAAGATTTTTGTTAAAAAATAAAGTGATGGAAACCATACCTCTGAAATTGTCTAATGTCTTTCTGTGCTCTTATTTGACAGAATCTATGAAGAGTAATTTTGGAAATATAATTTGAAAAATTATGGCAGGTAAATCTGGAGATTAAGACAGGTTAGTCAGAGACATCAGACATTATGACAGACTTTATTTTTTGGGCTCCAAAATCACTGCAGATGGTGACTGCAGCCATGAAATTAAAAGACACCTACTCCTTGAAAGAAAAGCTATGACCAACCTAGACAGCATATTAAAAAGCAGAGACATTACTTTGCTGACAAAGGTCCGTCTAGTCAAAACTATGGTTTTTCCAGTAGTCATGTATGGATGTGAGAGTTGGACAATAAAGAAAGTTCAGCACTGAAGGATTGATGGTTTTGAACTGTGGTGCTGGAGAAGACTCTTGAGAGTCCCTTGGACTGCAAGGAGATCAAAGAGATCAAACCAATCAATCCTAAAGGAAATCAGTCCTGAATATTCATTGGAAGGACTGATGCTGAAGCTGAAGCTCCAATACTTTGTCCACCTGATGGAAAGAACTGACTCACTGGAGAAAACCCTGATGCTGGGTAAGACTGAAGGCAGGAAGAGAAGGGGACCTCAGAGGATGAGATGGTTGGATAGCATCACCAATCTGATGGACATGAGTTTGAGCAATCACCAGGAGTTGGTGATGGATAGGGAAGCCTGGCGTGCTGTAGTCTATGGGGTTGCAATGAGAGGGACATGACTGAGTGACTGACCTGAACTGAACTGATGGCCTTCTTATCTCCATAACCTCTTCATTTCCTTTCATCTTGCACACAGTGCTAGATGACGTTTTATGAAGCACTGTAGAAGCAATACCAAATAGTATTTAAGAATAAGATATGGAACCAGACAGCTAGAGTTTGAATCCCGGCTCTATTAGTTTGGCTCAAAGAGATACTTGGGGCAAGTTACTTAAATCCTGCATATTTCAATTTCCTTATCTGCATAATGACAATACCAGTGGCATCTACTTCATGTATTTGTGATAAAGATTAGATAAACTAATCCATATCAAAGTGCCTAGTATTTAGTTGATGTTCAATTAATATTTGCTATTATTATTCTGAGCTTCCCTGGTGGCTCAGAGGTTAAAACGTCCGCCTGCAATGTGGGAGACCTGGGTTCGATCCCTGGGTCGGGAAGATTCCTTTCTCTTGTAGAGTGTGAATTCCTCAAATGCAAGACCATCTTTGATTTGTCTTTGCATTTTTGAAATTCATACTGCTTTTACATTGTAGTCATTTGATAATTTTTTTGTTTAAACAGGTGAAGAAGCACTAAACTGTTGATGGTGCATTCAGGTCATGTCTTGGAACTCTCATTACATCATTAAAATGTTCCTAAGGCTATATTATGATTTTTAAAAATACAACATTTTTCAAATTTGTATATTTACAGTTATAAACAGTAATATTTATTTATTTATTTAAAATTTTTATTTAATACATGGTTTTGAACTGTGGTGTTGGAGAAGACTCTTGAGAGTCCCTTATACTGCAAGGAGATCCAACCAGTCCATTCTAAAGGAGATCAATCCTGGATGTTCATTGGAGGGACTGATGCTAAAGCTGAAGCTGCAATACTTTGGCCACCTCATGCGACGAGTTAACTCACTGGAAAAGACTCTGATGCTGGGAAAGGTTGGGGGCGGGAGGAGAAGGGGACGACGGAGAATGAGATGGCTGGATGGCATCACCGACTCTGTGGACATGAGTTTGAGTGTACTCTGGGAGTTGGTGTTGGACAGGGAGGCCTGGCGTGCTGTGATTCATGGGGTCGCGGAGAGTCGGACACGACTGAGCGACTGAACTGAACTGAACTGAACAAAGCACAATGCCAAAAACATTAACAGTTAAAATTTCACCAAATGAAAAAAATACTATAGAATACACAGTTGCAAAAAGCTACATTAAGTTATTTTACAACTCCCTAAGCTGCAAAAAGAAAAAAAACCCAATGCCATACCTAAGTTATCCCTCTCTCAAAATAATGCCATTTATATTATAAACCACGAGCTCCCCATCAAAAGACGGGAACTGCTTTTGTTAATTCATATATATATATATATATATGACTGTATCACTTTGCTATACACCTGAAACAAACACAACACTGTAAATAAAATATCAGTTCAGTTCAGTTCAGTTCAGTTCAGTCGCTCAGTCGTGTCCGACTCTCCGCGACCCCATGAATCACAGCACGCCAGGCCTCCCTGTCCATCACCAACTCCCGGAGTACACTCAAACTCATGTCCACAGAGTCGGTGATGCCATCCAGCCATCTCATTCTCCGTCGTCCCCTTCTCCTCCCGCCCCCAACCTTTCCCAGTATCAGACTCTTTTCCAGTGAGTCAACTTGTCGCATGAGGTGGCCAAAGTATTGCAGTTTCAGCTTTAGCATCAGTCCCTCCAATGAACATCCAGGATTGATCTCCTTTAGAATGGACTGGTTGGATCTCCTTGCAGTATAAGGGACTCTCAAGAGTCTTCTCCAACACCACAGTTCAAAAGCATCGATTCTTCGGCGATCAGCCTTCTTCACAGTCCAACTCTCACATCCATACATGACCACGGGAAAAACCATTGCCTTGACTAGACGGACCTTGGTTGGCAAAGTAATGTCTCTGTTTTTTAATATACTATCAAGGTTGGTCATAACTTTCCTTCCAAGGAGCAAGCGTCTTTTAATTTCATGGCTGCAATCAGCATCTGCAGTGATTTTGGAGCCCCCAAAAATAAAGTCTGACACTGTTTCCACTGTTTTTCCATCTATTTTCCATGAAGTGATGGGACCAGATGCCATGATCTTTGTTTTCTGAATGTTGAGCTTCAAGCCAACCTTTTCACTCTCCTCTTTCACTTTCATCAAGAGGCTTTTGAGTTCCTCTTCACTTTCTGCCATAAGGGTAGTGTCATCTGTTATAGTACATTATAAAATAAAAATAAGTAACAGATCTTTGGGGCTTTACACCGAGTTAGAGTTCCTATCAGAGGGATAACAGCACCACAGCCGCACTGAATCCTCATGAAGGAGGCACACGAATGACTGGGTTACAAGAGTTACAGGAATGAGAGCTGCTCACTTCCCAGAAACTACAGCTCACAGAAAGCCAACAAAGGCACGAGATACAGACCACTTCTGAGGCACTTTTGACATGTTGTAGGAGTGATGTGGACTTTCTTGAGTTTTACACATTCATGAAACAGTAATATTTATTGAGCATTTAATATGTTATAAACTCTGTTCAGAATTCTTCCTATGGAAGCTTTAATATTACGGCATCTTGAGATCAGTGGCATCATTAGCATTTTCATTTTATACGGAAGATATAGAGACAGAAAAGTCCCACAGCAGATAAGAAGATGAGGCCTGTGTGAATCAGCGCGGTGTGTCTCAAGTTGACGTTTTTAAGTGTTGTGCTTGTTGTTCAGTCACTAAATTGTGTCGGACTCTTTGCAACCCCATGGAAGGCAGCACACCAGGCTCCTCTGTCCACCGTCTTCTGGAGTTTGCTCAGATTCATGACCGTTGAGTCGGTGATTATATCTAAAGTGACCTCTGTGCTATAAATACATTCTTTATTGTCTGGTCTCAATTGTTTCTGAGCATCAAAATACAGAAAACTTCAAAAGTTCCAAACCTAGTGACATAGAGACTTCCAAGCTCACCTCTGTATCATCAGCTGTTGATACAAGTCAAAGGCTGTTGCATCAGCCTTCGACTCACAGCAGCCCTTCTGTCAACAGTGCTGTGTGTGACAATGAACTGTGATCACCGGTTTCGGGTGCATTTGTGTTGCTTTAAGTGTGGAGATGGTCTGGAGGCCACAGGGGCCAAGCATATCTCTAAGCTTGTTGTAGGAGGTAAAACAAAGGTTCGATCCTGTTCCAGTAGTGTATTGTCTGACACACTACAAACATCCTGCTGCTCCAGGGGCTGGTTTGCATTGGAAAGTCTTACTGAGAAGATAGGGTCCCTGAAATGCAAGGTGGACCTGGAAACGTATTCCCTGAGGCAGGCAGAGAAGCCAGAGCTTTTGGATGCTCCAGAAAGACCATGCATAGTCTAGTTTTCAGACTTGGTCCCATTGTCCTGTTTTTTTACCCATGGGTACATATTTTTATGGTACATTCATTCCTCCACCCTATAAATAATTATTAAGGGTTCTCTAAATTCAAGTTACATTAAAGTGACATAGAGATTGTGCCTTCTCCAAGTGTTCCTCAAGGGGAATTTCATCTCTCTAATACATCTTACTGCATATAATATTTCTCTTTTATTCATTCATTCCAAGTTTACTCAAAGCTACATGTGTTCACCTACTCTACAGAAAATGGTGCCAGGTGCCATCAGAGATGGTAAGTATGTTACAGATGTTTAAAAAGTAGATACAAATAAAACCTAGGAATCATTTTATCTTTTGAGATGAAATAAAAATGGATCACATTTTTATCCCTCATTCCTCGTCTTCTTTGTGGTGATTTTCTAAGGGATTCTCTTTCTCCCAGACACCTCAAACGCTTAAGTCACTGCTTGTGCAGAATTAGTTCAATTTGTGTATCCTGAGTTTTCATCCATTTTTGCTAGTCATTGGTCACTCCCTCAGTCCTTCAGTTTATCCGAGTATCATGACATGAGACTGATGTGACCTTGCACTTCCTAGCCTTCAAAACTCTAAGAAATAAATTTCTGTTTTTTTTTTTTTAGCTACCTTATTTTTTTGTAGCAGCCCAGTTGACTAAGACAGACTCCATTCTCTTCTTATTTTTCACATCTTCTATTCTGTACTTTTGGACTATATCCTCAGTTCTCTTTGGAGATATGATCTTAATCCAAAAAAGTTATCTTCTTAAAAAAAACTTTTCTTCCTATAAAACTAACTGATATTATTCTCTGCTATATACAGAAAATTTGAACTTAAAAAATAAACAGGTAAAATCATCCATTAATGACAAAAGCACATATCTTGTTATAAACTATTCTTAAACTTGAGATGAATTCTTTTAATCCTTATACCAACTCTATGATGTAGGTACTCTTATGATCCTCATTTCGTCAGAAAAGAAAACTGAGGAATAGAGAAGTTATGATTTTAAATTAGGCAATCTGGCTCCAAAGTCTATCTGTGCTTTAACTATTAAAGTATACTACCTATCACTATACCTGTCTATTGATAATAGCAGAGTTAAATATTGAATAATTATATAGTTTCCCTCTTTAAGACACCAGTGGTATATACTTGTTAATAAACTACCACCTAAATCCTTTATTTGGATGTAATTGTATTCACACATTTAAACGCTCCAAGTCCCAATCAAGATACCATCCTAAAACATACCATTCTTCCTCTTTGAATTTAGCTTGATTTTTCCTCTTTAATAAGTAATCAGAATTGAAATTAACCTGGCTTTCCTCCTGGGATTCCCAGGTGGCACCAGTGGTAAAGAACCCACCTGCCAATGCAGGAGACATAAGAGACCTACCAGTTTCATACCCGGGTCAGGAAGATCCCCTGGAGAAGGAATGGCAACCCACTCCAGTATTCTTATCTAGAGATTCCCACGGAAAGAGGAGCCTGGTGAGCTATAGTCCATGGGGTTGCAAAGAGTTGGACATGACTGAAGTGACTTTAGCATAGCAATGGCTCTTCTCTGTCTCCAATATCAAACTATTGCCAGCAGCAGGAAGCATGTCAGAAGAAAGATAGGATTGTGTATGCAAAACCATAATTGTATGAGCAAGTGATGAATGTGTGAGCTGTGAGCCTAGGGGGATAAAGAGTGGATAAAACTCAACATTCAGAAAACTAAGATCATGGCATCTGGTCCCATCCCTTCATGGCTAATAGAAGGGCTAACAGTGGAAACAGTGACATTCTTTATTTTTGGGGGCTCCAAAATCACTGCAGATGGTGACTGCAGCCATGAAATTAAAAGATACTTGCTCCTTGGAAGAAAAGTTATGACCAACCTAGACAGCTTATTAAAAAGCAGAGACATTACTTTGCCAACAAAGGTCCATCTAGTCAAGGCTATGGTTTTTCCAGTAGTCATGTATGGATGTGAGAGTTGGACAATAAAGAAAGCTGAGTGCCGAAGAAATTGATGCTTTTGAACTGTGCTGTTGGAGAAGACTCTTGAGAGTCCCTTGGACTGCAAGGAGATCCAACCAGTCCATCCTAAAGGAGATCAGTCCTGAATATTCATTAGAAGGACTGATGCTAAAGCTGAAACTCCAACACTTTGGCTACCTGATGCGAAGAACTAATTCATTTGAAAAGCCCCTGATCTGGGAAAGATTGTGGGAGGGAGGAGAAGGGGACGACAGAGGATGAGGTGGTTGGATGGCATTACTGACTCAATGGACATGGGTTTGGGTAAACTCTAGGAGTTGGTGATGGACAGGGAGGACTGGCGTGCTGCGGTTCATGGGGTCACAAAGAGTCGGACACGACTGAGGAACTGAACTGAACTGAAGTACCTAATCCTAGTCATACAACATTAATATGAGAGGGACCTAAAAGTTTGGGGTGTCTACCATTCTATTGTACACATATACCATAATTTATTTATCCATTTTTTATTAGACATTTGGATTGTTTGCAGTTTTTTGTTATTCTGAATAAAACTGATAGAAATACTCATGGACAAGTATTTTATGCTATGTTTTCACTTCTTTTGTGTAAAAACCCAGGAGTGGAATTGTTGGGACACAGTGTAGGTGTATTTTTGACTTTATAATGAACTGCCAAACTTTCCAATCTGATGCTATTGTAAGTGATTTTTAGAAATGTTATTTTCCAGTCATTGTTAACATAGTACACTCTCAAAATATGAGAGTTCCAGTTGGTCCACCTCCTCACCAGTTATAGTGTTCTCAGCCTTTTAAAAATGAAGTAGTATGGCACCATCATTTTGATTTGCAATACTTTGGCCACCTCATGCGATGAGTTGACTCACTGGAAAAGACTCTGATGCTGGGAGGGATTGGGGGCGGGAGGAGAAGGGGACGACAGAGAATGACATGGGCTGGATGGCATCACCGACTCGATGGACATGAGTTTGAGTCAACTCCGGGAATTAGTGATGGACAGGGAGGCCTGGCATGCTGTGATTCAAGGGGTCACGGAGAGTCAGACACGACTGAGCGACTGAACTGAACTGAACTGAATGATGTTGCAAACCTTTTAATTTGCTTGTTTGTCCTTTGTATATCTTCTTTTTTGAAATGACTGTTCACATATTTTGCTTATTTTTAAATTTGTGTTGTCTTTCTCTTGTTGATTTATAGAACATAAGTATATATGTTGCTGCTGCTGCTGCTGCTGCTAAGTCACTTCAGTCGTGTCTGACTCTGTGTGACCCCATAGACGGAAGCCCACCAGGCTCCCCCGTCCCTGGGATTCTCCAGGCAAGAACACTGGAGTGGGTTGCCATTTCCTCCTCCAATGTGTGAAAGTGAAAAGTGAAAGTGAAGTCACTCAGTCGTGTCCGACCCTTAGCGACTCCATGGACTGCAGCCCACCAGGCTCCTCCATCCATGGAATTTTCCAGGCAATAGTTGCAGATTTGGAGAGAGAGGGGGGATTGATTAGACACAGGATTACTATCACCCAAAGTTTCCTTTTGTCCCCAAGTTTGTACATAGGTTAGTCATTGTATACTAGGTCATTCCCATTCTCCCCCTTCCCCCGTCCCTGGCAACCAGAAATCCTTCTGTTTCTATAGATTTGCCTACTGGGTATATTATATAATCATATAATATCTGTTTTTTTTACAACTGGCTACTTTGACTTAGCACGTTTTCAGGGTTTGTCAATGATGTAGCATGAAGCAGTACTTCATTCCTTTTTGTGGCTAAATATTGCACTAAATGAATATACTACATTTAGTTTATCCATTCATTTTTTTATACTGGATTATCAGGGCTTCCCTGATGGCTCAGACAGTAAAGAATTTGCCTACAGTGTGGACCCAGGTTCAATCCCTGGGTCAGGAAGATTCCCTGGAGAAGGGAATGGCAACCCACTCCAGAACTCTTGCCTGAAGAATCCCATGGACAGAGGAGCCTAGCAGGCTACGGTCCACAGGATAGAAAAAGGTCGAACATGACTGAAGTGACTTAGTACACACACATGCGTGCTTGATTTGCTAGAATTTTATTAATGATTGTTTGGTACCAATGTCTATGAGGATATTTATTTGTATTTTCTTTCCATTAATAGCTTTGTCAGTTTGGGCTAAGTTTTCTTTCCTCCTTTAATTTATGAAAGTTTATTTAAGATTAGTATTTCCCCTTCCTTAATGTTTGATATAGTTCAAATTTAAAATTCATCAGACATAGAATTCTACACATTTTCTATTTCTGTCCATTTAAAATTTATACTTTTCAAGAAATTCATGATTTTACCTTCTTTGAATATCCTGGCATGAAGTTATTTGTAACAGTCTCTTTTTGTACATATTATATGCATATGAAATTTGTGGTAGTGGTTTATCTGCTTAGTTATGGTAGGCAGGTTTTAACAATTTTTAGTAGTTACTCTAAAAAAGCTTTTGGCTTTGTTAATTTTCTACATTGTTTGTTTTATATTTAATTGGTTTCTGTTCTTTATTATTCCTTTCTTTGATTTATTTGGGTTTAATTTGCTCTACTTTCATATCTTCCTGAGATTAAACCTGAGTTTATTGAATTGAATATGTTCTTCTTTTCTAACATGAGAATTTAAAATTTATTTCTAAGACCTGCTTCAGCTGCATCACACAGATGTATAGTGCTTTATTTTCATTTATGTTTTCAAATATTTCCCTTGTGGTTTCTCTTTTGCTTGGGTTATTTACAGGTATGCTACTAAATGTTTGGAAGACAATTTGTCAGTTTTTCAAAACCAAACATACTCTTACCATGTGAATCATACTCCTTGATATTTACCCAAATAAACTGAAAACACGTCAACACAAAAACTTGCACGTTTATCATTTCTTGTACTGTACTTTCTGCAAGTAACAAATTCTCTCAGCCTGCATTTATCAAAAAATTATTTTATCCTCATTTTTGAAATATTGTTTCTGTAAGATATAGAATTCTGAGCTGAAAATTGTTTTAAAATTTCAACATTTTCAAGTTGCTGTTAGAAGATTTTCTAGCCTCTATTATTTTCTGATGAGAAGTCAGATCATTCTTATTATTTTCCTGTATGTAATATTTTTATTATTTTATGGCTGCTTTTCAGATTTTCATATCATTGTTTTCAGCAGTTTGATTAAAGAATACCTGGTTGAAGGTCTCTTTCTCATTACATGGCTTAGGGTTGGATATGTAGGTGTGGATGTGTAGAATGACTTTTAAGACAAACTTGGAATTTTCACATTTTTTTCCTGTTCCCTTCTTTCTCTTTCTCTCTGTGCCCCACCCCCTCCACTCTCTCTCCCTCTGTTTCTCTCCCTCTTTCTCTTCTTCTCTCCACCTTCTAGGAACTTCAGTTCAGTTCAGTTCAGTTCAGTCGCTCAGTCTTGTCCGACTCTTTGCGACCCCATGAATCACAGCACGCCAGGCCTCCCTGTCCATCACCAACTCCCGCAGTTCACTCAAACTCATGTCCATTGAGTCGGTGATGCCATCCAGCCATCTCACTCTCTGTCGTCCCCGTCTCCTCCCACCCCCAATCCCTCCTTAGATTATATTTATTTGGATTACCTGAATCTCCAAGACTCTATTCTTTTTAAATTCTGTCTTCAGAATTGGTTAATTTTTATTTATATGTCTTCAGTGTATTGACCTTTCTTTTGCAGTGTCCAATCTGCTACAGTCTACCCCATAAATATATCTGAGTACAGTACTTTTCAGTTCTAGAATTTAACTGAAAAATTAAAAAAAAATTATGATCATACACATAATAGCTGTTTCAAAGTGTTTGTCTTTTAACTTTTAACATCTTTGTCATCTTAGGATCTGTTTTTATTAACTTCTTTGACTTTTGATTGTGAGTTCCATTTTTCCCTGCTTCTTTCCAGGGCTAGAATATTTGTAAGTATTCTAGATTATGATGAATGGTATTTGTAGAGGACATACAGTATACTGTTTTTCTTTGAAGACGTTTCCTTTTATTCTGGTGAGTGGTTAAACTACTGGTAGTTTCTCTTGATTTTATTAAAATTGGTTTTATGCTTTATTTCTGTTTCTGTCCTTAGTCTTTGGGGTGGCTCTTACTAGAGGGTACGACCTTTACTCCTAGGTGTGATCTTTTTGGCATCTCAATTCTATGTCCAAGTTCCTATGCCAGGCTTTTCCACTCTGGATGGGTTAGAATTTGGACATCTCTGAGCACTGATTCCTATCTTGTTCCCTCCATGCAGATTGAACTCAGGACTTAGCACTGCAGCAGCTGCTCTCTGAGGGCTTCACAGAGTCCTCACCTGCATATGAGTAGTCCCTAATTTGGCCAAGGACTTGAAGACACTCTCTTAGAGGTTTCCTTGATTCCCTTGTTCCAGGCAGCTACCTCTTTTTAATACTCAGTCCCACAAATTCAAGCTTCTTCATCCACCCCAAACTCTGATTTGTGCCTCTTTATCTCAGTGAAATTGACATTCTCCATTCAGGCTCTGGTTTCCATTCTAGCTCTAAAAAATTGCCTCAGATGAAAAGCTGGAATTAATGTGGAACTCACTTCATATTTTCCCCTTCTGTCAGGGATCAAATTTCTGTATTGTTACCCAGCACCAAGAAATAGTTTCCTAATAGATTTTGTTCAGATTTGTAGTTGTGTGTGTCATAAAAGTAAGTCTGATGCTAGTTACTTTGCCATGGCTAGCAACAGAAGTTCTACAGCTTTATCCGTTCTGTTTTTATTTAATATGACATACACAATCCATTCTTGGCTGCTATGGTTCTGAACCTAAGTGGGTCTAAATCTCAAAGTTACATAAATTTCACATGCTAGTAAGATCATGCTCAAGATCTTGCTAGGCTTCAGATGTACATGAACCAAGAATTCCAGATGTACAAGCTGAGTTTAGAAAAAGGAGAGGAACCAGAGATCAAATTGCTAGCATTCATTGGATCATAGAGAAAGCAAGGGAATTCCAGAAAAAACATCTACTTGTATTTCATTGACTACTTGAAAGCCTTTGACTGTGTGGATCACAAAAAACTGGAAAATTCTTCAAGAGATGGGAATACCAGACCACCTTATCTATCTCCTGAGAAATCTGTATCGGGTCAAGAAGCAACAGTTAGAACCAGACATGGAACAACAGACTAGTTCAAAACTGGGAAAGGAATATGACAAGACTGTATATTGTCACCCTGTTTCTTTAACTTATGTACAGAGTACATCATGCGAAATGCCAGCCTGGATGACTCACAAGCTGGAATCAAGATTGCTGGGAGAAGTATCAGCAACCTCAGATATGCAGATGATACCACTCTAATGGCAGAAAGAGAAGGGGAACTAAAGAGCCTCTTGATGATGATGAAAGAGGAGAGTGAAAAGCCGGCTTAAAACTCAACATTCAGAAAACTAAGATCATGGCATCCAGTCCCATTACTTCATGACAAATAGAAGGGGAAAAAGGGGAAGCAGTGACAGATTTTATTTTCTTAAGCTCCAAAATCACTGTGGATGCTGACTGCAGCCATAAAATTAAAAGACGCTTACTCCTTGCAAGGAGAGCTATGACAAACCTAGACAGCATATTAAAAAGCGGAGACATTACTTTGCTGACAAAGGTCTATATAGTCTAAGCTATCGTTTTTCCAGTAGTCATGTATGGATGTAAGAGTTGGACCATAAAGAAAGTTGAGCCCCAAAGAATTGATGCTTCTGAATTGTGGTGCTGGAGAACACTCTTGAGAACCCCTTGGACTGCAGAGAGATCAAACCAGTCAATCCTAACGGAAATCAACACTGAACATTCATTGGAAGGACTGATGCTGAAGCTGAAGCTCTGATACTTTGACCATGTGAAGCAAAAAGTGGACTCATTGGAAAAGACCCTGATGCTGGGAAAGGCAAAAGGAGAAGAGAGTGGCAGAGGATGAGATGGCTAGATAGCATCACCAACTCAATGGACATGAATGTGAGCAAACTCCAGGAGGGAAATAGTGAAGGACAGGGAAGCCTGGCATGTTGCAGTCCATGGGCTCACAAAGAGTCAGACATGATTTAGCTACCTGAACAAAAACAACAAAGGGAGAGGAAGTTACATTCAGTGGAATAAAAATTTGCTTTTTTTACAGAAAGAAAAAGATATTTATGTTATTCAAAATATTTGAGATATGTTAATGTACCTTTAAAATTTCATTTTGTTAAATCCATTACAAAACTTTCGTTGACTGTTATTTTTTTTTCTTAATTAACTCTGAACTTTAGTTACATATTAGAAATCTTCTATCGTATAGCTCCAACCTTCCTGTCTGCCCTTCCCTCCTACACTGTCTGATGTGATACTCTAGTTTTGTGACTATTTGTTCTTTCAGAAACCCTCTCCCTTTCTTTATGTCCTAGCAAACATAACATACTATATTCCTTGTGATTCATTTCCTTATCTCTTTTCCAATGTTAATTTATTTGCCATATGCGGTACTTCACACATTCTGCTGAGAATAGCCATTATTCTCTCATGAATGAAAAATGTCTACATAAGTCTCCTTTTTAATTTTGAGCTCCTTATCTACTTACCATAATGCTAGGAGCTTGTATATCATTTCCTCTTTTTCTCTTCCACTTCTCATATATAATTAATAACTACATTCTATCAGTTACATGTCCTAAGCATCCAAACTTGTTCTCTTATCTTTATTCCCACTGTATTTGCCACAGGTTAGACCTGGCAACTTCTCAGAACAACTTGATCTTCTTGGTCTCAACTTGGTCTTCTATTCCTCTCCCTCAGCATATCCTAACACAAAACTGCAAATGTGTATGGTTTTGGATATCAGTCAAAATTACTTAGACATATATATGGGCTTCCCTGGTGGCTCAGAGGTTAACGCGTCTGCCTCCAATGCGGGAGACCCGGGTTCGATCCCTGGGTCGGGAAGATCCCCTGGAGAAGGAAATGGTAACCCACTCCAGTATTCTTGCCTGGAGAATCCCATGGACGGAGAAGCCTGGTAGGCTACAGTCCACGGGGTCGCAAAGATGGAAGTCATGACCAAATCAGGTAATAATTTTAAAGTTTCTTATTTCAGTTTATTTTTTAACTTCACTTCTGGTTCTAGCCATCTATCTTCTGCAACTACAAAAGCCTCCAGTAAATTTCCTAGCTGATTCATGGAAAATACTTTAATAGAAATATAGAGCATTCTTTCCTGGCATATGTTGATGAAAAACATAGCAGAGGTTATAGAGAAGAAAGTGATATTTGAAACTGCAATGACTAAAAGATAACCCTGGCCAACTCTATGGTCAGAATATTGTGAACGAGTGCTGATCTTTTGAACCTAGATGAAATATTTTGAAGAACTATAAGTTGCGGAGTGTTTGTATTAGTTTTGGATTCAGTCTGTATTCAGCAAGTTGAAGAGAATTTAATATCATGTCCGTGTGACCAATATATTGCAATGTAACCTGTGCTTGTGCTTAGTTGCTCAGTCATGCCCAACTCTTTGCAACCTCATGGATTGTAGCCTGCCAAACTCCTCTGTCCGTGGGGATTCTTCAGGCAAGAATACTGGAGTGGGTTGCTATGCCCTCCTCCAGGGGATCTTCCCAACCCAGGGATCAAATCCAGATCTCCTGCATTGCAGGCAGATTCTTTACTGTCTGAGGATCCATCAGATACAATTTGTTTTGTTGTTCAGTTGCTAAGTTGTGTCCAACTCTTTGTGATCCCATGACTGTAGCCCACTAGGCTCCTCTGTCCATGGGATTCCCCAGGCAAGAATATTGAAGTAGGTTGCCATTCCCTTCTAGAGGGGATCTTCCTGACCCAGGGATAGAACCCAGGTCTCCTGCATAGTAGGCAGATTCTTTACCATCTCGGCCGCCAAGGAAGCCCATACTCATCTATTTATGCATATTTATTTATAGTATTTATGGGAACAGATATTTATTGAGTATCAATTATGTGACAGAGATGGTTCTGGTTTCTGGAAATACATTGATGAATAAGAGAAAGAAAATTCCTGCCCTCATAAAACTTATATTCTAGGTGGAAGGAGATAAGAATTGAATCAAATAACTGCTGTCAAATCCTTGCTCTCCTTTGTGGTTTTTGTATATTCTTGATCTGTTACAATGGTTGTGTGTGTGTGTTCAGTCACTCAGTTGTTTCCAACTCTTTGTGACCCTATGGACTGTAGCCTACCAGTCCCCTCTGTCCATGGGATTTTTCAGGCAAGAATCTGTCACAATATCCCACCATTTTTTAAAGGCAGAAATTTCCAATGGCAATCATGTTACAGGTTTTAAAAGTACAACTAATCTTAAATATCTCCTTTATTTGTGAGTGTATCTGAAATTGATCTTTCCACAGATGATCTTTAAAGGCTGAGTTTGCTGTACTATGCACTTACACTATTAATGATGATAACTTCAGTTTATTTAGTTTTTATTCTAACATTGTGCTGAACTGAACATTGTGCTAAACTCTGTATGTATAACATTTCATGGGCTCCTTACAGTTCAGTTCAGTTCAGTTCAGTCGCTCAGTCGTGTCCAACTCTCCGTGACCCCATGAATCACAGCACGCCAGGCCTCCCTGTCCATCACCAACTCCCGGAGTTCACTCAAACTCATGTCCACAGAGTCGGTGATGCCATCCAGCCATCTCATTCTCTGTCGTCCCCTTCTCCTCCCGCCCCCAACCTTTCCCAGCATCAGAGTCTTTTCCAGTGAGTCAACTCGTCACATGAGGTGGCCAAAGTATTGGAGTTTCAGCTTTAGCATCAGTCCTTCCAATGAACACCCAGGATTGATCTCCTTTAGAATGGACTGGTTGGATCTCCTTGCAGTCCAAGGGACTCTCAAGAGTCTTCTCCAACACCACAGTTCAAAAGCATCAATTCTTTGGCGATCAGCTTTCTTCACAGTCCACCTCTCACATCCATACATGACCACGGGAAAAACCATAGCCTTGACTAGACGGACTTTTGTTGGCAAAGTAATGTCTTTGCTTTTTAATATGCTATCAAGGTTGGTCATAACTTTCCTTCCAAGGAGCAAGAGTCTTTTAATTTCATGGCTGCAATCAGCATCTGCAGTGATTTTGGAGCCCCAAAAAATAAAGTCTGACACTGTTTCCACTGTTTTTCCATCTATTTCCCATGAAGTGATGGGACCAGATGCCATGATCTTTGTTTTCTGAATGTTGAGCTTCAAGCCAACCTTTTCACTCTCCTCTTTCACTTTCATCAAGAGGCTTTTGAGTTCCTCTTCACTTTCTGCCATAAGGGTGGTGTCATCTGCATATCTGAGGTTATTGATATTTCTCCCGGCAATCTTGATTCCAGCTTGTGCTTCTTCCAGCCCAGCGTTCCTCATGATGTACTCTGCATATAAGTTAAATAAGCAAGGTGACAATATACAGCCTTGACGTACTCCTTTTCCTATTTGGAACCAGTCTGTTGTTCCATGTCCAGTTCTGACTGTTGCTTCCTGACCTGCATACAGGTTTCTCAAGAGGCAGGTCAGGTGGTCTGGGATTCCCATCTCTTTCAGAATGTTCCACAGTTTATTGTGATCCACACAGTCAAAGGCTTTGGCATAGTCAATGAAGCAGAAATAGATGGTTTTCTGGAACTCTCTTGCTTTCTCCATGATCCAGCGGATGTTGGCAATTTGATCTCTGGTGCCTCTGCCTTTTCTAAAACCTGCTTGAACATCTGGGAGTTCACGGTTTACATACTGCTGAAGCCTGGCTTGGAGAATTTTGAGCATGACTTTACTAGTGTGTGAGATGAGTGCAATTGTGTGGTAGTTTGAGCATTCTTTGGCCATTGCCTTTCTTTGGGATTGGAATGAAGACTGACCTTTTCCAGTCCTGTGGCCACTGCTGAGCTTTCCAAATTTGCTGGCCTATTGAGTGCAGCACTTTCACAGTGTCATCTTTCAAGATTTGAAATAGCTCCACTGGAATTCCATCACCTCCACTAGCTTTGTTCGTAGTGATGCTTTCTAAGGCCCACTTGACTTCACATTCCAAGAGGTCTGGCTCCAGGTCAGTGATCACGCCATCATGATTATCTTCATCGTGAAGATCTTTCTCGTACAGTTCTTCTGTGTATTCTTGCCACCTCTTCTTAATATCTTCTGCTTCTGTTAGGTCCATACCATTTCTGTACTTTATCGAGCCCATCTTTGTATGATAAGGAGTTCTTATCTATATTTAGATGACACAGCTGAGACTCAGAGAGGTTATATAACTTGTCTAAGATCACACAATAGGATGACAGAACCAGGACTTGAATTCAAGTTCAGTTCAGTTCAGTCCCTCACTCGTGTCCAACTCTTTGCGACCCCATGAACCACAGCACACCAGACCTCTCTGTCCATCACCAACTCCTGGAGTTTACCCAAACTCATGTCCATTGAGCTGGCGATGCCATCCAATCATCTCATCCTCTGTCTTACCCTTTTCCTCCTGCCCTCAATCTTTCCCAGCATCAGGGTCTTTTCAAATGAGTCAGGTGGCCAAAGTATTGGAGTTCAACTTCAGCATCAGTCCTTCCAATGAACACCCAAGACTGATCTCCTTTAGGATGAACTGGTTGTATCTCCTTGCAGTCCAAGGGACTCTCAAGAATCTTCTCCAACACCACAACTGAAAAGCATTAATTCTTTTGCGCTCAGCTTTCTTTATAGTCCAACTCTCACATCCATATATGACTATTGGGAAAACCATAGCCTTGACTAGACGAACCTTTGATGGCAAAGTAATGTCTCTGCTTTTTAATATGCTGTCTAGGTTGGTCATAACTTTCCTTCCAAGTTAGCCAGACTCAAAGGTCAGGAGTTTTTTCCACTATACTATTCTTTTCATCATTTAGGAGGCAATGGCTACAGCTAACTAATTTTATCCAACCTCAAGTTAGATAAATGTTAAGCTTTTCTCTGTTTTCTTTGTGTAGACTCTGTTCAGGACATATAGATCCCTATGCCTTGAGTCAGTCTGGTTGGACCACTTTTCTTGTCAAAATCTCTGAGACCTAATTTATCTCAGAGAATGTAGCCACGTGGTTCAAATTCCTTTGCCCAATGCTTAAATATTCTCTGATGGTGATAGGAAGCTCACTAAGAGCAGAAACAAGTAACTTCAACTGTGGGTAGGATGGAAGGAAAGAAAGATTTTCTGATATCGAATTGAGAATTATCTCCTTAAAATCTTGCCCTAAGTTGGCTGGGGGACTGCCACATTGAACAATTAAATAATATTTTGTCTATGAAAGAGCTCTCTGGATATATTATGGATGATTTTACTTTCTTCTGGAAGTTAATTTCTCTAGCTGTTACAATTCCAATTTCTTTAATATGTGTCACCTGGTCAGTCAGTTCAGTCACTAAGAAGTGTCCAACTCTTTGCAATCCCATGGACCTCAGCATGCCAGGCTTCCCTGTCCATCACGAACTTCTGGAGCTTGCTCAAACTCATGTCCATTCAGTCAGTGACGCCATCCAACCAACTCATCCTCTGTCATCCCCTTCTCCTCCTGCCTTCAATCTTTCCCAGGTCAGGGTCTTTTCTGATGAGTCAGTTCTTCCATCAGGTGGCCAAAATATTGGAACTTCAGCTTCAGCATCAGTCCTTCCAATGAAGAATATTCAGCACTGATTTCCTTTAGAATTGACTGGTTTGATCTTGAAGTCTATTTTCAAGAGTCTTCTCCAATACCACAGTTCAAAAGCATCAATCCTTCAGCAGTCAACTTTCTTTATTGTCCAACTCTCACATCCAACATGACTACTAGACAAACCATAACTTTGACTAGACAGACCTTTGTTGGCAAAGTAATATCTCTGCTTTTAAATATGCTGTCTATGTTGGTCATATCTTTTCTTCCTAGGAGCGAGTGTCTTTTAATTTCATGGCTGCAGTCACCATCTGCAGTGATTTTGGAGCCCAAGAAAATAAAATCTTTCACTATTTCCATTGTTTCCCCATCTATTTTCCATGAAGTGATGGGACCGGATCCCATGATCTTAGTTTTTTGAATGTTGAATTTTAAGCCAGCTTTTTCACTCTTCTCTTTCACTTTTATCAAGAGGCTCTTTAGTTCCTCTTCACTTTCTGCCATAAGGGTCGTGTCATCTGCATATCTGAAGTTATGGATATTTCTCCTTGCAATCTTGATTCCAGCTTGTTCTTCATTAAGCCCAGCATTTCACATGACATACTCTGCATGTAAGTTAAGTAAGCAGGGTGACAATATACAACTTTGATGTACTCCTTTCCCAATTTGGAACCAGTCTGTTGTTTCATGTCCGGTTCTGTTTCTTCTTGACCCATGTACAGATTTCTCAGGAGGCAGGTAAGGTGGTCTGGTATTCCCATCTCTTGAAGTATTTCCACAGTTTTTTGTGATCCACACAGTCAAAAGCTTTAGCATAGTCAATGAAGTGGAAGTAGGTGTCACCTGGTCATCTTCCTCTAGGCAGGGCCCAGCACTAAGGATAGCAGTGGGACAGGATTCACAACTTAGCTAGAAGGTAAAGATTTCATGAAAGGTATGTACATGGTTGTGAAGGGTTATCTATGGAGAAAAAAGGGCAATGGTCATGTAGGAAAGATTTTTCCTCATTTATTGGAACATTATTCCAAAATTGCTGTTGAAGACTGTGTGCTTTAAGACTCTCACTGCCCTTTTACTGTGTATGCGCGTGGTAAATCTCTCCTGAAATTCAGTGCCAGGGAAAATGCGTTTGTCATGATGAATTGATATACTTGTCTCGATAATTAGAGCTTATACATATGTAGTTGTGGGGCTAGAGTGCAGTGTTAGGTTGTACCTACACGAGGGGGCAACTGGTAGTATTTGTTTCCTCAGACAGCTATTGTTGGCACGGGAATGTCATGCAGTGCTACACTGCAGGCTGCTGATCAGAACACTGATCAGGTCTTCTTGATCATCACGGGGTCATTTCTACTAGGTGGGGACGGAGGGTAGGATTTTCTTCAGACATGTTTTGGTGGATCCATTGTGAGTCTTGGTATCTGCTCACTGGGGATTCAGGTTGTCCTCAAGTTTCTTCATCTGACTTTCTATCCAGTCCCCAGGAGCAGGAAAAGTCAAAGCCCAGACAAAGTAATTGTGGTGACGGTTCCAGAAAGAGATGTTGAGCTGTTACCCAGACTTACAGACTCATCAACTGAAACAGATCACAGAGGTTGTCTGTTTTAATACCCTCCAAATGAAGCTTAGTTTTGTGCCTAATATCATACAACTATTCCATGTGAAAAATGATACCATAAGTGGAAAATACATATTTGATTTATTAATCTTGTGATATAGAAATTATTTAGGGTTATTCTTCAACCCTCATAGCCAAAATATATACAATATGCTGTTTCTATTGTTATTCATATTATGGGAAATATTTTATTCATTTCTTATTTGTCCCCTTTTTAAATATCCCAATAAATCTTTTATTACAAAAGGAGTCAAACTATCATTTCATATTACAGTCAGCTAAATTTCCAAAATAAACTATAAGATCGTAAACAGCATAAGGTTAAAGTTAAGCTGGAACTCAAAGGAACTACATTGTATCCCCTCAAATTTAAATAATAGGATACAATTTATGTTTGGAGATATGTTCTCTAAACTCCAATATTGGAAAAATAGTTATTCCATTCACCTAAATATTTAAGAATTATTTATCTTTATCCATAATAATAATTATTATTCATATGTTAATTCATTAAGGAACCCTCGATTGTCTGTAGAGTACTAAGAAGAATACAAACTAAGAAGATACATTTCTAACCCACTAAAGAGCATAAAACCTGCTTCTGGAAATAATTCAAATGTTCTTAAATAATTATAGAAGAATAAAGAGTGTAATATATGAGAGAGTTAACTTTTTAACTTATATTTTCTTAGCACTACACTAATCTAAAATTGATATCTTTGAAATCTACTCAGAGTTGAACTCGAATGAAAGCTAGTTACTATCCTGCTTATTATTTTTCTTAGTTGTGGCTGACTGTTTGTGACCCCATGGACTGTAGCCCACCAGGCTCCTCTGTCCATGGAATTTTCCAGACAAGAATACTGGAGTGGGTTGTCATTTCTCAGCCTTGCTAGAAAATATTTAATCAGAAAGATAGATTCTGAGTAAAACTAGTTTAATAAAAAACAGAAACTGCTCATTTTGTAAAAATCCAGGTTTATAGAGAGAAATAGAGATACATCATAATGCTTGCTTTGTCAATAGTTTTGTTTTGGGTAGGCTTGCTTAATCAATTTATTTACCCTTTTGAGGAAAATACACTGCTAGGCATCCCAGTATGCAGAGGCAAAGCAAACACAGGGTTGTTTCTTAAGGAATTTCTCGTGTGGAGGAAGAAATAAACAGCAGACAAGAGAGGGAGGATGAATCTTCTGACTCAGGCTCTGTGGAAGAGTTGATATTTGAACTGGCCCATGATGGAGTTGAATAAATTAGCAGAGATACATAGGATCTACTTGGCTACAGAAAGAAAATTAACAAAAGCTCAAAAGTTCAAAGATCTGTGTTCAAGTAGAGCACACGCAGGCTCACAACCCATTCTCCACAGTTTCTGAGAAGCTCTGAAAATCGTTTCCTTCTTAAGTTACAGCAATCTTACTTGGTGGCACAACTTGACCTGAACTGACACGGGGCTGTTTATAATCTTTACTTACTCCACTTATGAGAATCTTTGTAAATTTTGCTGCAGAAATATCAATGCTTTTTTATTATAAGTCCTGCTCCAACATACAGAGATTTTGCTAATACTTTAAACATTCACTGTACTACTTTTTCGGAGAAGGCAATGGCAAGCCACTCCAGTACTCTTGCCTAGAAAATCCCATGGATGGAGGAGCCTGGTAGGCTGCAGTCCTACCAGTCGAAAGCGACTTCACTTTCACTTTTCACTTTCACACATAGGAGAAGGAAATGGCAACCCACTCCAGTGTTCTTGCCTGGAGAATCCCAGGGAAGGGGGAGCCTGGTGGGTTTCCGTCTATGGGGTCGCACAGAGTCGGACACGACTGAAGTGACTTAGCAGTAGCAGTAGCAGTACTACTTTTTAAAAATACCACCTTGTGTCCTCAAAATCCAAATTACAATACATACCCAGTGATAGGTATTTCAGATATGGAATTGTGAACTTGAAGTAATTATATGTGATGAGATACTGGAGAAGCTGTGGACAGAAAGCTAGGTAACAATTGTGCCAGTTTTTGAATGTCAAGATAAAGATGTTGGAAATTCTTTTTTAGGCTATAAAGAAACCATAATAAGCTTTTGAAGAAGGGAATGAAATATTCAACAGTTTTTTTAAATCAAAAGTTGTTTGTATTCCTGAGCACACACTATTTTAAATTTCTTTCCCCAAACAATTGTGAAACTAGGGATATTTTCCTTTGAGTAAGATAATAATGTCAGATGAAATACCTTTCGAAACTAGATATATACATCCATTATTTATTTCCTTGTGAAGGTGTTTTGGAGAAATAGGGTTAGAGAAAACAATTTAAGATTGTGAATGAAGCCTGCTAATACAGCTTGTGCCACATAAGTCTTGCCCAGGTTTGATGTCCCTAAATGACTGCTTTGAAAATGCAAAAATTGCTTGGGAAACCACAAAACCCCATCAGAAGCAGTAGTTTATTTATTTCTGTTCTTATTCCCTTCACAATAATGTATTCTAATTAGATTAGGAAAATGAATTGAAAAATTAAGGATGTATATGTGTGTGGTGTGTCTGTGTGTGTGTGTGAGGCTGCAAAAGTTTGGGAATTAAAAAACTGACTCTGGAAATTACCCATCTCAGTCTTTTTTTTCTTAGAATATCTTGTACTTGGTTGATCTCGCACATTTCCTAAGCTTGTAAAAATTGACCCTAGAACCTCAGGAATAAGAATCTATTTTATTTTCATTTTTAAACATGTCATTTGAGGGGCTGGAAGCATTGGTAGGCATATGTAGTAAAACTGTGAACTGGTACACTTTTCAAAAAGAGTACTTGGTAGTGCCTTGGAGATACTGCTTAATCCACTTTCTGGAAGTAGAAGTGGTATATCAATCCCTAGAAGTCTGTGCAGGGAATCAGGAAATTCTGTCCAATCCATAGTTGATGCTTTTCTAGAAAATTTCTCCATTTGACTTCAGAAGAACTGTAAATAACAATAGCATCTTTACAAACATTTTATGGCTTTCACTAAGATCCAAGAATGAAGCACATACATTGGGTCATGAAAGAAGTATTTGTTGATGTTGTGACCTTAAGAGTATTTGCCATTCTAATAAATTAAAAAAAAAAAGACTTATATACAGCAGAAACCAATACATCATTGTAAAGCAATTATCTGCCAATTAAAAATAACTTTAAAAAATTACTTATAAACATAAAAAGATGCTGATTTTTTTTAAACAAATAAATATTTATTTCTGATTTTAAAAGTCTTCAACAATAGTTGTAGAAAATTTAACGCAAAGATGCAGGAATAGAAATCAATGATAACGTTTATTGAGTGTTTCAGTGTTCCCCAGGCACTATGTCTCTAGCTTTACATACATTATACTATAGCCCGCCACGCTCCTCTGTCCATGGGATTCTCCAGGCAAGAATACTGGAGAGGGTTGCCATCCCGTCCTCCAGGCGATCTTTCTGGCACAGGGATTGAACCCTCATTTGGTAGTAGGCGGTTCTTTACCGCTGAGCCACTGGGGAAACCCTGTACTCTGTTGCCCCCTCAATTGCCAGTAACCACTGTACTCACAGTGGGCAGTAGCCACGGGCACATTTTTTGTCTATGCTCACAAACTCCTTTACGCACGTGTATATATGTGTGTGTATACATATATATATATATTTAACGTATATGTAACAGTTGAAATCTTGGTGCTGGCTGTTTTTTCACCTTTGATGTTGGTCTTTTCCAGTATTCTTGCCTGGAGAATCCCATGGACGGAGAAGCCTGGTAGGCTACAGTCCACGGGGTCGCAAAGAGTCGGACACGACTGAGCGACAGAACGGAACGGAACCTATTGACTAATAAATTGGTTAAGGCATGATTTTGGTGCTTGCTAACCCAGAATTTAGCCCTAATGCTGAGTGATACCTTGGATTAAAAATGACAAATAAGTAAACAAAAAAAACACTCTCCAAATAAGCGGGCATCATGCTAACACCTCCTCCTAAGCAGAAGCTACTTATATTCCTCAGCACGAGGTGTCAGTGACGCATCAGGCATGTGGTGGAGAATGGAAGGGGGACTGATTTTCCAAATTTTCTCTTCATTTCTTTGCTTGCCAAGTATCAAATTCTGAAACATTGTTAATAACCTTAAAGCCTTAGAATCCATCTTTAAGAAAGATATTTACATTTACATATTATAAATTTTATATATAGGAATGACCAGTGGGTGATTATACCATGTCCTGATTTTAAAAACCTCCTATAGAAATGTTCCAATCCTTATGAATCAGATCGAAGATCTTGGGATAAAGGAAATAAGAAGCTCTTATTTGTGAGGAGTCTATAAGTGCTAAACTCTGCATAAAACCCTCACTTTCCCTTTATTTCTTTCATATTTTGTTGCCACAACAACTCTTCAAGGCAGGTCATTAACCTCACTTTACAAATGAGAAAAAGGAAGCTCAGAGAAGTTCATCTCTGGTTCAACACGCTCAGCTGGTAACACTGGGATTTGAGCTGAGGAACTTACGGCTCTGAGATCTCCAATGTTTCCTGTGAGACCACTGTAAAGATTGACAGCTATAATCTGTAGGACTTGGAGTGGCCTTCCATCCAAATAAGAAAGGCAACTAAAATGGAAAGAGAAAAAGGAATTATCACTTAAATTAATTTTGTAGTTATATGCCATCTTGATGGACTTCCCTGGTGGCTCAATGGTAAAGAATCCGTCTGCAATGCAGGAGACTTGGGTTCATTCCCTGGGTGGGGAATATCTCCTGGAGGAGGGCATGACAACCCACTCCAGTATTCTTGCCTGGAGAATCCCATGGACAGAGGAGCTTGATGGGCTTCAGTTGATAGGGTAGAAAAGAGTCAGACACGACTGAGGTGACTGAGCACACACGGACACACCATCTTGTGGAGGCCCAATTATTTTCTTTATAGAATTTTTAAAAGCTGAGATGTGATTCAGATATTATAAAATTCACCCCCTGTAAAGTGTACAGTTGAGTGGTTTTATATATTTCCAGGTCTGTGCCACCATCATCACTGTCTAATTCCAGAACATTATATCAACCCCAAATGAAATTTTATGTCCATTAGCAATCATTTCTTAGAGTTTTGATGAAGCAAAAATCCTTAAAACCTTTCTTCTAAAAATCCAATTTTCTAAGTTTCTTTCTTTAAACAAAAATGGTTCCTAATTACCTATATAGCATGTAGCATAGAAGTTATAGAAATAACCTCACGTAACAGATGATTAATGTTGCTGTTGCTGAATATGTCTTTAAGTTGAAAAAGATTATTAATAGCAAAGTTTTCCCAAAGTGATCACCCCCTGCACTGCCACTATCATTACCGCCGTTAATTGAGCACTCTTTGGCAGGCTCTATATAAAGACATTTATTTTATTTTATTATTAATACCCCTCCCTTGTGCAAATGAGAAAAAATTTAATTTGGAGAAGTGACATCACCTATTAAATGTCTGGGCTAAGAAATAAAGCCAGGTCCATTCTGATTTGAAAGTACAAGTCTTGTCCACTGTGCTTTCCACCAAGTGAGAGGAAATGGATCCAAAGAGAACATAGCTCTAAGATGAAAATAATATTTGAATCTAAATGAAACATTTACACAGGCCCAGATACCAAAGAAAGTTATCTAGTTCTAGCTACTGGAAGCTTTATCCCAAAATTTACATATCCAAAGGATTGGGTACTTGCATAAAGCTATAGAAACCAGGTATTTCTGATCTTTCCATTTTTCATTATTTGATAATTAACCTGTCAAACCAGAAAGGGAAACAATTGTGCAGTGTGGAAGTATGAGACATTTCTGATGGGTACTACAGAATCCTCTCTCCTAGGTCTTGGTCTGTTGGTCTTCCAGGATGATTGTGCTAGATTAGCCAATGAAACTGTTCCAAATGCTGCTTTTCTTCTGGTCTGAGTTTCCTTTCACTCCTATCAAGACCTCCTTTATTTTTCTTATGCTTGAAATCATTAGGTGGGTGTGTAATTTATTTTCAGGAAGGATCGAATGCAGGACACAAGTTGTTTTTGTTTATAATTTCCACGTAAGTTTATAATACATTTGATTAAGGCCTTATCTGCAGATGAACTGCAGTATAGAGTTAACTCAGTCTTGAAAGTAACCTACAACGCTGGGTGAAATATTCATTCAATTTAGCAGCTAGTTATCGACCTTCCTTATGTATTGAGCAGAGACTGTGTATGAAGGAAGGTAATATTTCATGGTTAATAAGCCCCAGAACCATTTCCTTTCCATTCTCTCTTGTACACTGGATTCTCAAATACTGGCATCTTTGACATCTGAGTAATTAGAAGATAGTATCTTATTGTTGGTATGTTTTGTAGTTCTCTTTTTAATTGAAGTGTAGTTGATATATAGTGTTACATCAGTTTCAGATATACAACATAGTGATTCAATAGTTTTATAGATTATGTTTGTTCCCTTTAGGGCTTCCCAGGTGGTGCTAGTGGTAAAGAACCCACCTGTCAATGCAGGTTAGATGTTAACAGATGCGGGTTCGATCCCTGGGTCAGGAAGAACCCCTGGAGGAGGGCATGGCAACCCACTCCTGTATCCTTACCTGGAGAATCCCATGGACAGAGGAGCCTGGCGATTTTCAGTCCTTAGGGTCACACAGACTCGGACATGACTGAAGTGACTTAGTGCATGTTTCATTAAAATGATAAAACATTGACTCTATTTCTGGTGCTGCACTATATATCCTTGTTTATTTATTTTATACATAGTAGTTTGTACCTCTTCATCCCCTACCTGTATCTTGCCCCTCCACCTTCCCTGTTCCTACTGGTAACCACTAGTTTGTTCTTTTTATGTGTAAGTCTGTGTTTGTTTAGTAATCTTTATTCATTTGTTTCATTATTTTAAACATAAAAGTGATAACATACAGTATTTATCTTTATGTCCCATTTGTGTCATTTGCCTTAGGAGCCAGGTCCAAAAAGATTTTTGTCAAAGAGTGTTCTACCTATATTTTATTCCAGGAATTTCATGGGTTTTGGTGGTCTTACCTTTAGGTCTTTAATCCATTTTGAGTTTACTTTGTATACCAGTGTGAGAAAGTGTTATAATTTCATTCTTTTACATGCAGCTGCCCAGTTTTCATGTGCGTGTGTGCAAAGTCACTTCAGTCATGTCTTACTCTTTGCGACCTTATGGACTATAGTCCCCCAGGTTCCTCTGTCCATGGGATTCTCCAGGCAAGAATACTGGAGTGGGTTGCCATTTCCTCCTCCAGAGGATCTTCCCAACCTAGGGACTGAACCCGAGTCTCTTATGTCTTCTCCACTGCCAGGCAGGTTCGTTACCACTAGTACCACCTGTTTTCTTCTAGACTGTCCAATTTTGTAATATTGATGAACTTTTTAGTTTGAGCTTGTCTATGTCCTTTATCTCTCCTTCAATTCTGAAAGATAACCATGTTAAATAGAGTGTTCTAGATTGTAGGTTTTTCCCTTTCAGCACTTTAAATATATCATACCACTCCTTTCTGTCCTGCAAAGTTTCTATCAGGTGCAAAGGTTTTCCCTTGTATGTGAGACATTGTTTTCTCTTCCTGCCTTTAGAATTTTCTCTTTAACTTTTGTCATTTTAATTATGATAGCTCCCCATATGGGTCTGTTTGGACTCTGTGCATTCTGTACCTGGGATATCTATTTCTTTCTTCAGGTTTGGGAATTTTTCAGCCATAATATCATCAAATACATTTTTAACACTTTGTCCCTCTCTTCTCCTTCTGGGACTGCTATGATGCAAATGTTAATATCTTGATGTTATCCCAGAGGTCTCTTAAACTGTCCTCCCTTTTTTCTTTTGATTTTTTTTTTTTTTTGCTGTTCTGATTAGGTGATTTCAATCATCCTACCTTCCAAATCACTTATGCATTCCTCAGTATCACCTTGTCTGCAGTTATTCCCTTCTAATATGTTTTTATTTATTAGTTCTTACTGGTTCCATTTTATATTTTTTGCTTTCTTGTTAAACTTCTCACTGTGTTCATTTGTTCTTTCCCCAAGTTCAGTGAGTATATTTATTACTAAGGCTTTGCACTCTTTATCTCTGTTTTATTATTTTTTTCCCCAGGATTTTTTTCTTGTTCTTTTGTTTGAAATAAACTCCTCTGTTTTATAAGTTTGTGTAACTTCCTCTGTCTCTATGAAGTAGTTACCTATTCCTGTTTTGAGGGGTGTTCTTGTGTGGGAGCATCCCTCTGCAGGCTGTGTGTGCCCAGTGACTTTTGTGGCAGAGCTGGATGAGGAGTGAGCATGTATCACATCTTCCCCTGGGGTGTGATGCAGTTATCACTTTGCTGGGAGGTGGGACTGGAGATGAAGTGATGGAAGCCAGAACTGGTGTGAGCTGGGTTCTTCCTATTCTCAGTGGCTGCCACCATCCAGTAGGGGGTGAAGGAAGGTCCTGTGGTGCTGGAGCAGAAGCCTTGAGGGTTAGGTTTGAGCTGATTCTCTTTTCTCTGGGTGCACACTTCCCCCTCTCCTGGCAACAACACCTTTACACCAGAGGGGAGCTTTGCCGGAGCTGGAAGGGCCTGATTGGGTGCCTGGTGTGGGCGAGGGCAGGCAATGGCATGGTCCTGGCACGGTCCTGGCACAGCAGTCAGAGTTCCAGAGAGCTTCTGATCACTGCCGCCAAGAACACCAGCAAAGGCTGCCCTCACCCTGTTCAGATGAAGTGCTGGGCCCAGCTGGCCCTGTCCCTCTCATATGTGCAGTCTCCTTGGCAAGGCAGCAAGCCATTGCCCTACCCGGGAGCTGCTCCAGATCTAAAGGCACCCGGACACACACTGGGGCAATCGCGGGATACTGGCCAGAGCCCTGAGCAGTTTCAATCTGTTCCTCCCCCTTTCCTGGGAATAAACAAGTGTGTGCACACTCTTCACAAATGAACTCTAGGTTTCCTACAGCTCTTCAATTAGCCCCACTGGTTTTCAAGCCAGCTAAGGAGACTCATCTTTCTGGAGTCAGGTCGTAGGCCTGGAGTGCCCAGAATGTGGTTAGAACCTCTCAGCTCAGGGAGACCTCTGAGTCTGTGAGGTCCCTCTCCTTTACTGTGTCCCCTCCAAGGGGCATGGGTCCCGAGCTGCTGGTTTCTCTTCCCTTCCTACCCAACTCCCTGTCTATCTTCCT
Source organism: Moschus berezovskii (assembly GCF_049115385.1). Lineage (NCBI taxonomy): Eukaryota > Metazoa > Chordata > Mammalia > Artiodactyla > Moschidae > Moschus > Moschus berezovskii. Next base: position 96,662,363 of record NC_142460.1, read on the forward strand.
TATAGTCTTGATCGTAGAAGAGTCTTTTCGCTAGTCTCCAGTTTTCAGTGAGACCTGCTCCTTGTGTATCTGTATTTTTGATATGTTCACGGGGAAGATGAGCTCAGTGTTCTCTCACTCCATTATTTTGATCTATTCCCCTGTAGTTCTTTATTATGAGTGACTCATGACTTTTCACATATTTGAAAGTGCATTATATCTCTTGTATGCTCATATCTTTAAATTCTTTGTAGGTTATTGTTTTCTAATTTAATGTACAGCTGAAAACATTTTCCCCAATGGAAAGTTCACAGTAACAGTCTCTATGTTATTTCATCAATATTAATAGACATTAATATTTTGTATTAACTTTAATTTAATATTAATTTTATTTCATCAATATTTAATAAACTTATTACATGTTCTAAGTACTAAGATATAAAATAATTAAAGAGAGATATACTTAAATGTCTAGGTAAAGGTGCCCATAATCTCTTAGGGAATATATACATTGGCAGGCAGAATAAGATAAATTCTATGGTAGAGGGACTATAGTGTGTTAGGAGCTCAAAGGAAATTGTGATTGATTTGAGGGAACAGGGGAGAATACATCAGAGAAAATTTTTCAGAGAGAGCACTGATGGCATTTGTCCTCGGTCTGAAAGAATCTGTGGGATTTTTAGGATCAGAGAAGTGTTCAGGTGTTAGGACTGAGGACACCTATTTGGAAATGTGACCCTATTGTGGTAATGAGTTTTGATAAATGAGCAAACATTACTTCCTTGAAATTCATAAGTATGAATGTTTTCTTTCTCTATTTTGGTCCTCCTATAGTGGGTACATCTGTATTTGTAAATTATATGTCTTCTTACTATATTGATCCCTTTATCATTATATAATACCCTTCTTGACTTTTATTACAGTCTTTGTTCTAAAGTCTATTTTGTCTGATATGGACAAAATTTGCATGGAATATCTTTTTCCACCTCTTTACTTTTGATTTGTGTGTGCCCTTACTTTAATAGTAAGTCTCTCAAAAACAACAGACAGGTCTTGATTATCCATTCAGCCACTCATTGTCTTTTGATTGATGAATTAACCCATTTACAAAGTAATTGTTGATAAATACGAACTATTACCATTTTGTTAATTGTTTTCTAGCTGTTTTGTAGCTACTCTGTGCTCCTTTCTTCTTTCTCTCTTTCCTTGTGTTTTGGTGGTTTTCTTTAGTGTTATTTTGAGATTTCTTTCTCATTTTCTTTTGTGTATTTACTGTAAGTTTTTTCCTTGTTGTTACTGTTAGGCTCACATGTAATATCCTTTAAAAATAACTGTTTTAAGTTGGTAGCAACTGAAATTTGAATACATTTCAAAGCTTCATTGGAGAAGGAAATGACAACCGACTCCAGTATTCTTGCCTGGAGAATCCCATGGACAGGGGAGCCTGGTGGGCTCTAGTTCATGAGGTCTCAAAGTGTCGGAGCTATGCGCAGCAAAATTTTGTATATTAATTCTCTGCCCTCACTCCCATTTTATACTACTTATGACACATTTTTACATCTTGTTATTTTATATAAACCTTAACTAATTATTATATTTTAAATTTTACTACTTTTGTCTTTTAACCTTCATGCTTGCTTTATACATCATTGATCCACTACCATTAGTTACTTTTTCCTGTGAGGTTTTTACTTTCATGGTTTATTACTAATAATTACTGTAATTTCTTTTTAGATTAAAGAAGTCTTTTTATCATTTCTTGTAAGGCTAGTTTAGTGGTAATGAACTCCTTTATCTTTTGCATATCTGGGAAACTCTAAATTGTTCTTTCAGTTCTGAATATTAACCTTTTTGGGTAGAACATTCTTGATTTGAAGTTTTTTCCTTTCAGCACTTTTCCTTTTCAGTAACACCACTTCCCTCTGCCTATAAAGTTTCTGCAGAAAAATCTTCCGATAGCCTTATGGGGCTTCCCATGTACATAATTAATTTTTCTCTTTCTGCTTTTAGGACTCTCTCTTTATTCTTAACTTTTACTATTTTAATTATAACATGTCTTTGGTACATGTCTCTTTGGCTTCATCTTAATGGAACTCTCTGGGCTTCCTGGACCTAGATTTCTGTTTCCTTCCCCAGATTAAGAAACTTTTCAGTCACTACATCTTCAAATAATTTTTCTAGGCCTTTTCTCTCTCTTCTCCTTCTGGGACCCTCTAATGTGAACGTTATTCTGCTTGATGATGTCATAACCATCCTTGAAGATACTTTGCATTTTAAAGTTATTTTTTGCTCTGCTCTCTGTCTAGGTGGGTTCTACTGTATCTTCTAGCATGCTTATTTGTCCCTCTACCTCATCCAGTCAGCTGTTGTGTATTTTTCTGTTCAATTGTCACTTTGCTTTCATACTTTCTTATGTTTTGTTGATGTTCTCATGCAGTTTATCCAGCTTTCTTCTGAGTTTGGTGGGCATTTTGTGACCATTACTTTGAACTCTATCAGGTAGCCTGCTTATCTTCACATAGTTCTTTTGCTAAAGTTTTGTCTTCTTTCAATACAACAGGAACGTATTCCAGTTTCTCCGAATTTTTCCTACTTCTCTCTGCTTGTTTCCATATGTCAGGTAAATCAGCTACCTCTTACATTCTTGAAGGTGTGGCCTTATAGGAGATGTCCTGTGGGGCTCAGAAGCGGAATCCTTCCTGGTCACCAGAGCCAGATTCTCAAGGGGGTGTCTCCTATGTGAGAAGCATCGGCCTTCCTGTTTCGGCTGCTGCACTGTGCTGGTGGGTGGGACTGGCCCCCCTCACACAAGCTTCTGAAGAGAAATTTGGTAGTAGCTAAGAAAACTACCTGCATACTTGCTGTTTGACTCAGCATTCTCATTTCTAGAATCTATTTTGAAGATATACCTCTAGCAATAAGAAAATGCTACACAAGTTATTTATTGCAGTAATGTTTGTTAATAGAAAAGTATTGAAAATCTAAGTGCCACAAAATAGCACAGTGTGTGCCCTTTTGTGCAAAAGAAACCTATGGAACATATATCAGAAATTAAAGAGATCAGTTACTTATAAGGGGTTGTTGGAAAAGGAGTGGAAAGAAGGGGAATAGGAAATGGGAATAGGACAGGAGGGATGAGAGTGTAAAATGTATTGGAGTATGCTTTTTTGTAGCTTTGACTCTTAGAATCATAGCAAAACATAGCAGGTTTTACATACTCAAATAATAAAGTAATTAAATATAATTAATTTTATTAATAGTTAAAATAAACCAATATAGAAGATAAGAAAAAACAAATGAATCTAATTGGACTGCAAATTAATACCTAAACTACACTAAAGAGAATGCAGAAGAGAAGAAAAATCTATCAAAAACCAAATCAAAAATAATATTTTGACCATATAAGATTAAAGACAAAAAAATGTGCATACATCCTGTACTGTAGTAGTAAATCTGTTACTCTGGTTAGGAATTATGTAACTACTTTAAGTGTATACGAGGGTTGAATGAATAAGTGAATATACTGTAAATAATACAATTTTTTCACTGTTGGGAAAAGAAGTTACAAAGGAAAGGGAAAAGACTAAAATGAAACTTGTGATGATGGATTGCAATCATACGCATTAGCCATCTATATCTACACTTATTATTTATAGATATCTATTATACATTTCCGTATAGATACATCTACACATAGATATTTCTACATATAGATGTCTCCAAAGGGGGATGTATATATAGAAATAAATATGCTGCATGTATATGTATGGGTTATTTATATGCATATACTTCCCAGTTTTCTCCATTGAGAGAATCTAGGATCAATGACACCCCTGTAAAAATGGGCACACTTAGCACCCAGAGTTTGATTCATAAATACTATTTTCCAATAAAAAGAATTAGACTCATTAGTCTAATTCCAATAAAAGAAGATAAAAGATAAACTTTGAATATCTTGTGATGCAAGAAAATTAAGGAACTTCTAGTAACAAGACACCAGAGTCAACCAGAAGTATCTCCTAAAGGCTAAAGTTGAAACAATTTGTCACAAAATAAATAATGGTAATATTGGATTATAAAATGTGTATTAGCCTCTCAGTCGTGTCCAGCTCTTTGTGATCTCATAGACTGTCCACAGACTGTCTCCTCTGTCCATGGAATTCTCCAGGGAAGAATACTGCAGTGGGTTGCCATTCCCTTCTCCAGGGGATCTTTCCAACCCAGGGATCGAACCCTGGTCTTTAACACTGCAGGTAGATTCTCTACTGTCTGAGCCACCAGGGAAGCCCATTAGATTATAACCTATAGATAAATATTCCTTAGATCACACTGTAATAAATAAATAATTGAATAAATAAGTAAGTGGGAGAGAATGGACAGCTCTTGCAAAAGAATTCCCATTACAATAAAAAGAATCTTGAAAATACAAAGCCACTATTAGGAAAACAGCTCAGTAATAATTACTACAAGTAAGACCCACCAATGGATGCTAACAGTGGATGAAAGTTTAAGGAGAAACAAGATATTAGCACAGCTTCAGAGTTTCTTCCTCAAGATATTTATCAACTGTAAGTGAAAATAAAATACAACTTGACAGATAGAAACCTAGCAGTCACTGTCTTAACCTAGTGATTGATGTTAACATCACTAGTTGACATCATGTAGCCCTCAATAGGGAGAAGGCAATGGCAACCCACTCCAGTACTCTTGCCTGGAAAATCCCATGGGCGGAGGAGCCTGGTAGGCTGCCGTCCATGGGGTTGCGGAGTCGGACACGACTGAGCGACTTCACTTTCACGCATTGGAGAAGGCAATGGCAACCCACTCCAGTGTTCTTGCCTGGAGAATCCCAGGGACGGTGGAGCCTGGTGGGCTGCCGTCTATGGGGTCGCACAGAGCTGGACACGCCTGAAGCGACTTAGCAGCAGCAGTAGCAGCAGCAGCCCTTAATAGGGATTCTCTGGTAGCTCCATTGGTAAAAAATCCACCAGCAATGCAAGGGACACGGGTTTAATCCCTGGGTTGGGAAGATCCAATGGAGAAGGAAACAGCAACCCACTCTAGTATTCTTGTCTGGAGAAATTCATAGACAAACAGCCTGGCAGGTTACAGTCCATGGGGTCGCAAAGAGTCGGACATGACTTAGCGACTAAACTACCAACCACTGCCACAGCTCTTGATAATGATGTACTGGAAAGGATATATCACTTCTGTAGCATTCTTGCTGAAAATCAGTAAAGGCAGACTAATCATTTAGATAGCATTCAGTTCAGTTCAGTCGCTCAGTCGTGTCTGACTCTTTGTGACCCCATGAATCACAGCACGCCAGGCCTCCCTGACCATCACCAACTCCCGGAGTTCACTCAAACTCATGTCCATCGAGTTGGTGATGCCATCCATCCATATCATTCTCTGTCGTCCCCTTCTCCTCCCGCCCCCAATCCTTCCCAGCATCAGAGTCTTTTCCAGTGAGTCAAGTCGTCGCATGAGGTGGCCAAAGTATTGGAGTTTCAGCTTACATGAACCCAAATTGAAAGACATTCCACAAAACATTTGATCAATATTTATCAGAAGTTTCAAAGTACTGAAAAACAAGGAGAGACTGAGGGACTGCCGAAGATTGAAGGAGACTAAGGATACACAACGAAGTACAAGGTGGAATCTAACTGGTTCCTGGAACAGAAAAAGGGCATTAGGGTAAAAAAATGGTGCAAGTTCAATAAAGCAAGTAGTTAATTTGATAGCATGGTACTAGTATACATTTTCTGGTTTTGGTAATTTTACACTGGTTATGTGAGTTGTTAATACTAAGAGAAGCTGAATTAAGAGTATGCATGAACTCTATTATTTTGTAACTTTTCTGTAAGTCTCTATTTCAAAATAGAAAATTTAGAGGAAAAGAATAAATAGAAGAACAACAAATAAAAAAGAACAAAGGAAGAAGATAACAAAAAACTCATGCATTTGCTTTTTTGAAAACAAAAGTTATTTTAACTTAATTGGACCGTATATGTCATTAAAAAATAAGTTTGGTGCCTATGACTGTTTTTGTCACATCTAATAAGATTGATTTTGTTGCTATCTTTGTTTAGGCTGGTGTAACAAAAGTACCATAGATTAGGTGGCTTAAACAACAAATACTTATTTCTCACATTTCTAGAGGTTAAGAAGTCTAAGATCAAGGCACTGGCAGATCCAGTGGCAGTGAGGGCTTGCTTCCTGGCTCACAGATAGCCATCTTCTGTGTCTTCACATAGTGAAAGGGGAGAGAAAGTTCTCTGGGATCTCTTTCAAAAGGGCGCTAACCCCATTCACGAGGGTTAAGCTTCCCAGAGACTCCACTTCCCAATACCTTCAGTTCAGTTGAGTTGCTCAGTCATGTCCGACTCTTTGCGACCCCATGAATCACAGCATGCCAGGCCTCCCTGTCCGTCACCAACTCCCAGAGTTCACTCAAACTCATGTCCATCAAGTCGGTGATGCCATCCAGTACCTTAGGGGTCAGAAATTAACATATGAATTTTAGGGAGATACAAAGATTCAGTCTCTGACAGTTGCCTTGCCTATCAAAACTGGATTTGAGGGTATTTCTAAAGACATGAGATGCAGACCAAGTTTTTACCCTGGCAGTCAGTGATCTAGACATTTATCATAGAACAAAGATACTACATTAGCTATCAGACTGGTTTTCATGCTTCAGTTTATGGTTTGGTTTGGTTTCTTTGTTTAAATAGAGTTGCTTTCCTTTTGACAGACATTTTGCCATTAAATACACTCATTAAAATTTTTCAGGCCTGGCAATGTTCTTAGTATGCTATTACTGATTCAATGTAGACTTCCAAACAGATAAACACACTGATTAATTAAACAGCTGATGCCAAGAGTCAACAAATTCCAATGTTTAATAGGAACAGAAATATTTTAGATAAATCACCACTTAAAAATCTCAGAACTTCCTCATATAATTATTAACTTTTACAAACTGTGAGTAAATAACTCCATAAAATGAAAATTTTAGATACTAAGAATTTAAATACGTTCACTTATCATTATGTATCAGATTTCCCAATCCCTCTCAGAAAGTGATTAATGATTTCATTTTGAAATCACACCAGTGAGTTACTTGCTAGAGTTGGTCCAAGGTCAATAAGAAAACAGAGTATCTAACTTAAAATTTTTTAATTAGAGACAGATACTATAATTTAAAATTTGGTTATTACATGTCTTTAATTTAAAATTAAAAATATAATTGCTAGTAAAAAAATTTGACTTTTGCTTATGGAATAACACACAGAAAGTAGACAATGTCCAAGTTTTGGTTAGACTAAAATGTGCCTCTTTCCTGGCTACCGCTATTTGCTTGTTTTGTCTTGCTTTTGGATGTTATGGTATATTTAAAAATGCAGTCTTCTTAAGATCTGCCCAGTATACTTCAGGAAGACTGCATCGACATGCCTGACTGTGGACTGTGAAACTGGATGTCACCTTAGCAGCTGTTTTAACAAGCATGTACATGAAAATCTAATAAGCGCAAAAGTCTTTATTTTTTTGTAAAGCTAAGTCTAAGTAATACAATTCCATTGATCAATTCTCTTTTATACCTACTTTGATCAAATATCCATGTTATATAGTAAGAAAATATTTTGCATTGAAATGTTATATGCTTTCTTTGGTTTAATCTGAACTCTTTTGAGAGTTCAATAACACACACACACACAAATCTATAAGTGTGATCCCCCAGTTCTTTTTTTTTTTTTAAACTACTATGATGTGATGAGTATACCTGGCCATAAGAATCACTGTGACAGTCACTGAAACAAGACAGCTGACCATCTGAATGTTAACTGTGACAGATGTGGCTTTCCTGCCCTGTTTTCTAAGAGTTTATAGTTCTGTTGAGGAGACAAAAGATTCACACATAAAGCTTTTCTTTAATCAAGTAAAAGAGTCACTATGTTAGACCATCAGAAAGCACCTAGAACCCAGGGGAGTTGACAAGAGCACTCCATCTTGCAAAGATAATTAGAATCATCAAAGCTCTTTCACGTTTCATCTCATTGAATCCCTGCAACAACCTTGCCAGGTAGGCAGAGAGGCTTATTGTGAATATGAAAATTGATGCTCCAGACGTCATGAGTGTTTTAAATCAGACAGTGATTTGCTTGCTGTCCTCAAGTTCCCATTCTTTTGCTACGTTTCAAGGAATAGCTTTTCTCTCCTAAAGTATAAAATAGCTCTGGGCACTGGGTTCCAGACCAGAAGAGCTCTACCGGAAAGCTCTCTGCCTCTGCTGCAGCAGGAAGGACTATTTTTAGATGTTTTCCTTTTGCTAATTATCTCTCCCTCCATGGGGAATTTCTACCGGTAAAATCTCCAGATAAGCCAAGTTTCTCACTAATCCCCGCAGAGATTAGAACGACAAGGGCCATGGCCTAGATTGCCCTGAGGCTCATTACCTCTCCAGCTTTAGCAAGTTCTTCCAGGACTGTGGAGTCCACAGAACTGGGGTGATTGCACTCAACAAGGGGACTAAGGGGTGACTGAAGGTGTGTGTGTGCTCAGTTGCTCAGTCATGTCCAAGTCTTTGTGACCACATGGACCGTAGCCTGCCAGGCTTCTTTGTCCATGGGGATTCTCCAGGCAAGAATACTGGAGTGGGTTGCCATGCCCTCCTTCAGGGGATCTTCCCAACCCAGGGACAGAACCCAGGTCTCCCACATTGCAGGCGGATTCTTTACCTCTGAGACACCAGGGAAGCCCATGAATACTGGAGTGGGTAGCCTATGCCTTCTCCAAGGATACTCCTGACCCAGGAATCAAAGCCGGGTCTCCTGAATTGCAGGTGGATTCTTTACCAGTTGAGCTACCAGGAAAGGTGAAAAAAAGTGAAAAGTAAAAGTTGCTTAGTTGTGTCCAGCTCTTTGAGACCCCACGGACTATAGAGTTCATGGAATTCTCCAGGCCAGAATACTGGAGTGGGTAGCCAGTCCCTTCTCCAGGGGATCTTTCCAATGCTGGGATAGAACCCAAGTCTCCCACACTGCAGGTGGATTCTTTACCAGCTGAGCCACTAGGGAAGCCCAAGAATACTGGAGTGGATAGCCGATCCCTTCTCCAGGGGATCTTCGTGACATAGGAATCGAACTGGGGTCTTCTGCATTGCAGGTGGATTCTTTACCAGCTGAGTTACCAGGGAAGCCCCACAGGAAGGTAGGCCTGGACATATCTTTTTGAGTCTTGTAACCACCCCAAATGACCTTGCCTGAAGCTCAATTCTGAAAGAGAATGTGGAGCCAGTGGTGGCTAACAGCTCAAAAGACCCTCCTGATGTTCTTTCTTCCATCACCTTTGAGAGGAAAGAGGAAGAGACTTAACTTTTCCAGTCAACTACAACCTTAAGCTTAAATCTCCAGGGAACCCCACAGGAACTGTGAAGGATCAGCCTGGAGAACAGAAAGAGGAAAGGGGTGATGAAAACAATTTTCACTCTCTTGCTAGGAAGAGCTAACCAGCTACGAGGTAGCCTGGAGACAATGGGTAGAAAGACAGTCAAATAAGTTTTTGGCTCAATGTCAGGGTAAATCTTCCAATAGGTTTTGTGCAATGAACTACCTAGGGAGCTGGTGAGTCCTTTATTACCTGAACTGTGCAAGCAGAGATGTGGACACTGGAATGGATGCTGACATTCATGGGAAAGTGAGAGGGATGGAAAACCCTGTAGGTTGGAAGCTATGTGATAATAACTGCTAACACTATTACAGTACTTACTTTGAGTTTTTTTTTACATTCAATAAAGGGTACAAGGTGTAGATGCTACTGTATTATTAACTCTTTTAAAGATATGGAAACTGAGGCACAAAAGTTAAGAGGTTTGTTCAAGGTCACACAGTTAATTGAAATTTTCACTTCCACTGCGTGTTGTCAGTGTCTGTACTTTTAACCACTTGCTGTATTGCTGTGTCTTGTAAGGTCCCTTCTTCCTCTGAAATTCCAGATAGGATGGAATCTGGTAGCAACACCAGCATTCCTGGTGCCTCATTCATCAGACTTCCAAAAGGGCATTGACAGCCTCTGAGAAGGGAGGGAGGCCCGGAGGGAGGGAGGAAGGAAGAAAGGAAAAGGAAGGAGGGGAGGGAGAAGAAACAGAAAGAAAAGAAAATAAAAGAAAAGGGGAAGTCAAAGGAATTGCTGCTGAGGGGAGGGAAAAATCGAGACCTTTAGAACCACAGGGAAGCTCGCTGCTCATCTTTGGGGCCAATTGGCAGAGACAGTGCCTGACAGAAAATTGCGTCAAAGTAAAACACCGCTATTGTTTTCAGATTTCCCGCCTCACCTGCCTCTCCTTACAGCGTTCAGCAAGGCCTCTGTGCGCGGGCCTTCCCTTCTGGCCCCCCCGTACTCTACCTGCACCCGCCTTCCCATGGCACCTGTGCTCAGCTTTTCCAGGAGATTGGGAAGCCCGGGGACCATCAAGCAGCTGCCAGTTCTCTGTCCTGCACCGTCTTCCCCGCCCTGCTTTACGGAGGGGAAAAGTGACGCCCAGGGTGGTGTGGGACTTACCCAAGGTCACAGAGCAGAAAACCCTGGTGTCCAGACTCCCACCTCAGTGCCCCGCCCACGCCTAGGCACCCCTTCTCTCCGGGCGCCCGAACCCTAGAGCTTTCTTCACTCCACATCCCCGCCTCCCCACCCCACCCCCGTTCCCCGGAGTCGCTTCTGACGCTCGGCAGCCTCCCGGGTCCAGCCCTTCCTGCGGGCGCTTCCCTTCCGCCGGATTCCCACGCCGGAGTCGCCCTCAGCCCTCGCGCAGCCCGCGGGACCGCTGCCTTCCGGCCCTGGGAGCCCCTCTCCTCTCCGCCCCGCACGGCAGGGGCACCCGGGGAGGCGGACGCCCAGGACTCGCCGCCCCACGCGGCGAACAGGAGCTGACAGGGTGCCAGGGCCCCTGGGGATCCCGCCCTCGTCCCTCCCTGCGCTCGCACCTGGAAGAGGGCACCAAGCCCCGGCGACGTCCTCCGCTCGGCCGGTGCGCTCCGGCCCGCAGCCCCGCCTCCTCCTGGGGAAAGTCCCAAAGTGTCGCGGCCGAGCCCGCTGGGGTGTGGCCGCGCCTCCCGCTCCCCCGGGGGCTGCCCCAGCCGGGAGGCGCTTCCTCCTCCCAGCCTTGCCCCGGCCCCGCACCCGCCGCGCTCCAGTCGCGGCCCCGGCCGCGGCTCCGGCCCCGGCCCCGGCCCGGCCGACGTGCGAACCGCTGTGCGCCCGGGACGCGCGCACCATGGCTTTGGGACCCGGCTTCCCCAGGCAGGCCGCCTTTTGGTTGGACAATTAGCGGAGGTGGGCGGGGAGTTGACCAACCCCACACACGCGCTCTCCATGAAGATTCTTGAGCTTTCTTTGAAGAAAGGAGTGCATATGCTGCAGTGTCTCTGTGGAAGGAGCCTGAGGTCCAGCAGCAGCCTAAGTGGTGAGAAAATGTTCTTTCCTTAGCCCCAGTCCTGCCGATGCCCTGCCCTCTTCCTTCCTTCTGGTCCCCTCTCTGCTACCCCCTCTCCTCCTTTAATCAGCGCTGTAGATGATGGAAGGAAGGCGTTTCCTCACTGGGGTGAGATCATGGCCCCGTCGCCAGTCCTGTCTTTGGATTTTTTCCCCTCCTCTTAAATCCCTGAAGTCATCCTTGTTTTATAGACCGCTTTCGCTGTCGCCCAGCGCCTGAGCTGGAACCCGCGGGTCTCTTTCCGAGGGGTGCTTCCAGTGACCTGCTTTCGCACTTCCTCGCGGCTCTCTCCTTGTGACTTGCGAGGGCGGCGTGCGACTTGGAGTTGCTCAAAGTCTCCTCTTGAGAAGTTGCCAATGCTTTCGACAGGAGAGGGGACTTTTAAACAGGTGGCTGGCGAGGCAGGTTATCTTCTGTTTTTCTTGTTTTGTCTGGGAAGTAGACATACGGCCATCGTCATAGAGAGTACATTTTGCCCTGGAGATCAAGCAATCTGTGAACTGATGCTGAAACAAAAGAGCCCCGATTAGGTCTGGGTTTCGCCGACTAGGTCCCTCAGGAAAAGCTCAGGAAGAGAAAGTAAGAAAACCAGACCCTTTTAATGACCCGCGATATTGAAAAAACGATTAAAATTTTTAATAAAAAAAAAACTACAACCAAGTAAGTGTGATTCTTTTCTGCTGAAGACTTGCGGATGAAGTGAGCTGTTTACCACACTTTCAATTGTCCATCTCTCTCTTTTTTTATGATGTAAGTTCTTTTTAAAGTGGGTTGTCTAGTAGTCTTGCAAATGCTAACCCAAGTTTTGTGGCTTTTGGTTTTCTGTTTACAAAATGGGGACGGGATGTGAGGAGAGAGAAAAGGTGCTCCTAATTATGTCTAAACACGTGCCTCTGTAAAAATAATTTTTGGTCCATTAATTCCAAGTAACTTTAATGTTCAGAATTTAATGATATTATAATAGGTTTCAGGTTTAAAACTTGATATGTTGTTCTGGGGGATCTGATTCATTTGGTTAAGTACCTATTTTCAGTCTGTACTGGAGCTTTGCAGATTATATTTGGAAAGATTAGAGTATATATAGGTTTCATTCATCCTTTCTAAAACTCTGACTTGCTGCTTCCTCACCACTGTAAATGAAAAATAAAACTTTTAAAAGAATTAGATACTTTAAGTATATGTGAAGTATGAGAACATACATTTTTGAAATGAAATCAGCAGTGAGATCTCATATCTTGACTTTTATTCAGTTCAGAAGATGATTTAGACATTATCTTTTGCCACCATATTTATAAGTGCTGAAAGATATCAAATCACTATATTCTAAATGAACATGCTTGATGTTGAAGTTTTATGTTTTGAATACATATTTCAGGAAGCCAACAGAGATGTATGTTAATATTATTTCAGTTTTCCTTATCTACATAAAGTAAAACATGAACAGATTATAATGGGTATTTGTTTCCTAGATGTGAAAATTTTTAAGGTATATATGGTGTATGATAAAGACTTCTTGTAAAAATAGATAGCATGTTCATTTACATACAGAATCAGTCTTTCAAATGGTAACAGATCCAAACAGAGGTGATAATATGTGTGATGGAGAAGCATAGGTTGTTGCAAAATCATGAGACTTAGAAGACTCAGTTATAAAACAGTCTCAATAAAATTACTGAGGATTTTTCAAAGTCAGTATTTTCATCTGAAAAAAGTAGGAATAATGATAGCTCTAGCCTGCTTCCTCTTTCTTACTGAATCCTAGATTTAACATGTGAACCTATGAAAACTGTTGCACTTTATATATGCATTGTGATTTAGTGGGGTGTTTGGTTATTTAGGGAACTGTCACTCTAGAGGAATTTTTGTAAAAGGATATAGTCACAGGTAAAGATGAAGGTCCCTTTTATACCCTTTCCCCAGACAGAGGTAATGTATAGAATTGCTAAGTGATTGTTTCTGGACACTATATTGCTTTTGTTTGAATTGTGGCTTTTATTAATTTATAATTTTGGATAACTTACATGACCTTGCAGAAATGTAAATTACTTTGAAAATAGTACTTATCTCATAGGTTGTGGTAAAGATTAAATGAATTAATAACAGCTAAAGATTTATTGGGACTTCCCTGGTGGCTCAAATGGTAGAGAATCTGCCTGCAATGCAGGAGACCAGGGTTTGATCCCTGGGTTGGGAAGATCCCCTGGAGAAGGGAACAGCTACCCACTCCAGTGTTTTGACCTGGAGAATCCCATGGACAGAGAGAGAAGCCTGGTGGCCTGCAGTTCATGGGGTCACAAAGAGTGGGACATGACTGAGTGACTAACAATTTCACACTTTCAAAGATTTATTGAGTTCTTACTATATGCCAGGCATTGTGCTAAGAACTTTGAGTCTACCATGTATGACATGCTCAGTATATTTTATATATTATTATTGAGTTCCATTTTAAAGTGATTTCTTTCATGTGACTTTTACTGTTAGCATGAACAACTCTGCATGATATATTATGCCAGTTTGTGAATGCAAATTGAAGTAAAAACATCAAATACATTTCCATGGAGCAAATTTATATAAATAGAGCTGGAGTGCACAATTTAAATTTTTTAAACTTACTGAAAGAGAAATACAGTAATATTTTGAAACATGTTAACATGGAGTAAAAGGTTTTATGCAAGCTACTTCTGCCCCATCATTTTACAGTTGAGGGATTAAGGGCCACAGGAAAAAAGTAACATAATTTGTTATATAAGAGGTTAAAAGATTCTCCTGATAGATTGTTGAACTTTTGAAATTATCAATATTTTAATATTCTATTTAGGTTTTATTTAATAAGTAGGATTAAGAAAATACAAAATAATTATTACTAATTCTTGAGCTTCTTAGTATAATAAAAACATTTTATTACTCTTGTCTTTCTTCTGCAATATCAAATATTATTACATTGTCTAGTTTATCCATTATATTAGTTTATAAATCCTTTGTACTTTCATAGAATGGAGATAGCATAAAATGTCAAATAGAAGACAATCTTGGACAAGATTAAATAAATTGTTTAAGGCTATTTCCAGTCAGTTATGATTCTTTTTTTCCATTTCTCAAAATAAAAATTGTTTGTTTTTGTTTTCATGGGAGACTGTATGTTAAAAGACAGGTAATACGTTTAAAATTTTAAACAATTCTGCTCAGAGTATATGGCATTTTTATTAACCTGGTAAAATACTATATTTTCAGCTTAAAGGGTGAGTAAAGCAGTTTCACTTTTCTCTAGAGATGGGACTTTTACAAAGAAATGGAAGCTCAGAGATTAAAGCAAGAGCTGTAATGCCTACAACTGTTTCTCTCAAGATCTACTTGAGAAGAAAGCAGAAGAATTCTATCAAAGAGGGGTGTCAAGGTTACAGCTTTATCATCACTTCACCAGGAGAGACCGTTCTGGTGCCTCAGAAGGAGACCCTGAGAAAGCTCCGGTAGGCATCACCCTGACAGGGGACACAGCACTTTGGCAACTGGTCCCTGTGGCAGGAGTAACGTGTGTGCGTGTGGGTGTGCATGCACGCACACCTAACCGGGGAAGCAATGTGCTTGTCTTATTACCCCAAGCAACTCCGGAAAGTCAAATCTTAGTCTTTTCTCCTTCTTTGTATAGTCATCACTCCTCTGTGATAATTGGTCAATTAGCGCTGCTCAGCCTGATAGCACAGAGGATTATCAAATGTCTAGAGATTGAACTGTCCACCCACACCAAGTGGCCTTGATGGGGGATTGAAATACTAGGCAAAAATACTTATCCATCCTAATAAAAACACACAACCAAAACCCAGGCAGACCCTTCCTTTCAAGTACAGTGCTGACATCTAAATTGAGACTGCTCATTTAGAGTCAGGTTGCATCAGGGAGTCTGAGGGGTACAGGCTTTAGCTCCTGTACAGGACAGTCAGCTGATCCAAGAAAGAATGTTCCATGGCAAAGTGACTATTGCTTTTGGTTCACTTCCCAGGAAGGGATCCTCTACAAAGATGGCATTATGCCGCTGTTTTCAGCTCCAGTCTACCTTTGCTTCCTGTTGTTTAGTCACTTGGTCATGTCTGACTCTTTGCTACCATGGATTTCAGCATGCCAGCCTTCCCTGTCTTTCAACATCTCCCGAAGTCTTCTCAAACTCATGTCCACTGAGTTGGTGATGCCATCCAACCATCTCATCCTCTGTTGCCTCCTTCTCCTCCTGCCGTCAATCTTTCCCAGCATCAAGGTCTTTTCCAATGAATCGATTCTTCCCATCAGATAGCCAAAGTATTAGAACTTCAGCTTCAGCATCAGTCCTTCCAATGAATAGTAAGGGTTGATTTTCTTTAGGATTGACTGGTTTGATCTCTTGCTGTCTGTGGAACTCTCAAGAGTCTTCTCCATCACCACAGTTTGAATGCATCAGTTCTTTGGCACTCAGCCTTCTTTATGGTCCAGCTCTCACATTGACTCTCACATGACTATTGGAAAAATCATAGCTTTCACTACATGGGCCTTTGTCATAGAATCTTTATTTGAGATGGTTTTTATGTTGTAAGTATAAAATTCTCCACTGTTTCAGTACCGCTCCAATGGGTAAAATGAATGTGAAACATAAAATATACAAAATGATCATTGTTTTTTATGGCTTTCATTTTCAAAGGGATTTTTGTTGTTTTTATGTGACATTTTCAGTGTTAAATTCAAAAAATTAGTGCTTATTCTTAGTTCATTTGTCTTGCAGTACTTAAAAGCAATTTGCTAAGTGCCTATGTAGTCGGCATTACCACTGTTTACCCAGTATTTTGGGTTCTTCTCTTGGGCACATTGCAGGATGCATGGCATTATTACCTTCCCTTGAACTTAGGTGTGGTCATATGACTTGCACTAGCTAGGGAAACATGAGCAGAAGTGACACACATCACTTCCATGTGGAAGCTTTAATAACCAGAGCACAATTCTCTCTACTTCTGACCTTCTGATGATGTTCAAGGTGTGGTGGTTCCATCACTCGGTGTCCCTGAGTGTCTGCAGTGATAGGACTGTGTGACCCTTGGTGGGCATTTAGCACATTGGAGAAATTTAAAACTTCTCTTTGTAAATAACTTAGATTTTTAAGGTCATTTGTTATCTGGTCTATCCCAATGGGTAGTAAGGCAGTAGAGTTTAACATAATAAAATTTAATGGAAGATTATTTGGCTCAGTTTAAGGTTTTTTCTAGTCAATCACTTTAACTTCTCTATGATACCATCTGTAGGATATAATGAATTGATGTATTGGTTTTTGGGGTTTTGTCATCATCTAGTAAGTTAGTGTGGAGAAGGCAATGGCAACCCACTCCAGTACTCTTGCCTGGAAAATCCCATGGATGGAGGAGCCTGGTAGGCTGCGGTCCATGGGGTCATTAAGAGTCGGACACGACTAAGCTACTTCACTTTCACTTTTCACTTTCATGCACTGAAGAAGGAAATGGCAACCCACTCCAGTGTTCTTGCCTGGAGAATCCCAGGGACAGAGGAGCCTGGTGGGCTGCCGTCTATGGGGTCGCACAGAGTTGGACACGACTGAAGTGACTTAGCAGCAGCAGCAGTAAGTTAGTTGTTGCTCTGAGACTAGTGAGTAGATTGCTTCTTAAATGATATTCATCTTCCCTCCCCAAAATGCAGTGAAGCTCCATTGATATTTGAGATGATTCTTTCAAAGTGGTACTTTATTTGCAAGGTGCTTAAGGACTCAGGTGCTCCTTTGTACCTACTCTGCTGTGTGGAAACTATAATACCTATTAATGCCCCCGAGTTCCTGAAAATGAACTAGCTGCATTACTTGAAAAACAGTGCCTACATGGCAGCTCTCATCTCTGCTGCAGTTTTGCCAAAGGAAAATGCAAATAAAATTGTTTTTCTCTCAGCTTATAAACTAAGAGCTGTGTGCATGTGAAGAAAACCAGGGCAGTACTTTATGGTGAAGGGATTGGGCTGAATGCTCCATCTGGGTCATGGAGCAGCAGTCCATTTGCTTGCCTCTTGGGTTAAGTAAAGCAAAAGAGTGGAGTGAAGTCAGACTTTTCTGGAAGCCTAGGATGTATGTGTCATGCCAAATAGCCCTCCACAGCTGGCACCCCTCCCTTCTTCCTGTCTTTATCCATATTAGGATAGAAAGTTAAAGAAACATGTCTCTGACTTCAGGGGTTGCCTTTTTTTTTTTATCAAACATTCTTTGAGAACCAATTGCTGCTAGGCTCTGTGTTAGGCACAGGAAACCCAGCAAAGAGAGAGATAAGGACAAGCAGGAGCTGCCATATTAGGCAGTATTTGATACATGCCCAAAGTGGAGTACCTGAGAGCATTATTTCATTATAGTTTAACAGTCTCTTACCTGAGTTAATGGTCTATGGTAAGAGTCATCCCAAGGAAGGAATAATTAATTCTTCCTGGGTTTTGTGTTTATCTCCCAGAGCTTGTTAAAGCATTTAAGAGTTCAAAAGGTATTGCTGGGTGGGACAGATGGGGGCTCTAATGGAGAGGAATAGTATCTCTGTATACTTTATTGGAAGAGAGTGTTTGAATAAAAATAAGAAGCAGATATGAAAAAGCGTTTTGTTTTTTTTTTTACAAAGAATTAGCCTACGACTCAATTCAAGCCTGCTCATCACTGCTGGTATTTGATGTCCTGCCTAGTTATCTGTGTTTTGCCTCTTCTCTGTCCCTCCCTCAACCCAAGTCCTTTTGTTCACACCCAGATGTCACACATCAGTTTCTAAGAAAGGTGCAAGTTTTATTCTCTGGTATCAGGGTTAGAAAGAGACATTCAGGGAATACTTACAGATCTGTTCTCTTCATTTCCCTGGAATATCTTGAAACAATGTAGCTTTCCTTTGAACAGTTCAGTCTATGAAATTGCTACCTTTACACTATGTTATTTTCATTGTACAATGTTATGACTGCCATGTCTGAATATTATTTCTAATGCCATTAAATGTTGCAGGGTATTTGTTTCCTAGGGTGAATATCAGAAAGATACTGTGAGTCTGGAAGACAAGTCTCTCTTGCTGAAATGATCTTTCTTGTTTATACATAAGCTTCTAGTACCATCCTACCCCCTCTCATTACTGTTTATAGAAACGATAGCATTGCAGTTGGTGTCACTGATTGCCCACGTTGCTGCTTCAATGAAGCCAGCTGGGATTCGATTGCATGGTCTTTAAATAAAACTTAGTGGCACAAAATGAATCTCTTTTTTGAGGGGAGAAGGGTAGTTGCTAGCTGGATCATTCTCTAAAGCACTAATTATTTGCTTAACTTGGAGGAACTTGAGAATCAGTGAATCGCCATGTTGGCTCAGTATCTGACCTTGGCACTGAGGAACATGTGGTAGATAACATCGATAAAGTCTTTATGAAGCCATTCTCAAAATGAGAGAGATGGACCACTTATCCCCTGCCCATCTTAGCACTCCGTAAGTCACTCAGACTGGAGGTAGTGAATGTGCCTTTGATTCCACCTATCCAAAGTCTGGAGCCAGGTTAATAACTGGGAATTCCAGGCAGTAATGTTTCGTGCCAACCTGGTGCAAGGGGGTGACCTGGAAATTGTGAAAAACAATGTGAAAGGTTGGTGGTATAGTTTCTTAAACAGCCATGGTGTGAAAAATGAATATCAATCACTAGTTTTGGCCTTTGGCTTCCAGACACCAATACAGTTTAGGCAGCATGGCATTTTTCTTTATAGTTATGTAATACAGATTAGAGAACCAAGCTTTATCCAGGTGAAGATTTATATGTCTATGTAAATTTATTTTCTCCTGAAAAAATTTGAATTTATAAATGATTCTCTATTTAAAATATCTGTGCACTTATGCAAGTGTGTGTGTGTGTGTGTGTGTGTGTCTGCATTCAAAATTGTTAATGGCAGTTACCTTTAGGGAGTTTGATGGCAGAAACTTGCTTTTTGCTTTACATATTTCTATATTATTTGAATTTTAATGGAAATATGTTCCTTTTATAATTAAAACTATATAGTGATACATGTTTTAGATTATGCTGTTTTCTTCTCATAGCAAGAAACTGAAAATGTAAAGTCTCTGTAGAGTAAGAAAGTCACTTTTACAGCCATAACCTTGATATAACTACTTCCCTTCTTTGTGTTTGAGTTTTAAAAACACAGGTTATCACACACAAGTTATATGCTTTGTTTGTTTCTTTTCACATGAACTTCAGTTCAGTTCAGTTCAGTCGCTCAGTCGTGTCCGACTCTCCGCGACCCCATGAATCACAGCACGCCAGGCCTCCCTGTCCATCACTAACTCCCGGAGTTCACTCAAACTCATGTCCACAGAGTCGGTGATGCCATCCAGCCATCTCATTCTCCGTCGTCCCCTTCTCCTCCCGCCCCCAACCTTTGCCAGCATCAGAGTCTTTTCCAGTGAGTCAACTCGTCGCATGAGGTGGCCAAAGTATTGGGGTTTCAGCTTTAGCATCAGTCCCTCCAATGAACATCCAGGATTGATCTCCAGAATGGACTGGTTGGATCTCCTTGAACTTAGTTATCTTAAATATGGAAAGAAATACTCATATCTAAATATTTGGAAAATATTTTTTTCTAAGAGGAATTGCAAGAAGCTGTTAATAGCAAGTAGTCAAGCAGTTAATAGTAGGAGAGAGATACTTTTGGGATGGTGGGAAAGGAGAATTCTTTTGAACTTTGTGCATTCCTGCATTGTTTCTAACCATTTGTGTGTGTTAGTC
Source organism: Moschus berezovskii (assembly GCF_049115385.1). Classification (NCBI taxonomy): domain Eukaryota; kingdom Metazoa; phylum Chordata; class Mammalia; order Artiodactyla; family Moschidae; genus Moschus; species Moschus berezovskii. The sequence goes on from NC_142460.1 coordinate 96,682,580, forward strand.
GCTCAGTTGGGTCTGACTCTTTGTGACCCCATGGACTGTACCTTGCCTGGATCCTCTGTCCATGGGATTCTCCAGGCAAGAAAACTGCAATGGGTTGCCATTTCCTTCTCCACATCCCCTGTGTCTCCTGCACTGGCAGGCAGATTCTTTACCACTGCACCACCTTGTTCCCAACATTTACATGTAAAGTCAGGTCTGGGTCCTGAGCTACTGTGCCTACCTGGCAGCTCAGAATGTGTCCGGCCTGTGAGCAGGTAGACCTCACAACAGGCTAAGCTTCACTGACCCCATTTTTTTCTCCCCACTCTCAGCAATCAGATGAGTTTTTCCTCTTCCTTGGAATGGAGTGAGAAGGGTAGATGGAAGGGCATAGACTCTCTTCCTGTTTGTTGGAGAAGGCCAAAAAACCTTTTGTGGGCCAAAAGTGAATGTGAAAAGTGGGAGCAAAAATTTACTCTCATAGCATGTAACTTTCAAAGACATAACTGTTTTTAAGGATGTTGATGTGTCCCTATATCCTTCAGTAACTTACACTGTTGACAGCCTTATAGTATTTTCCTGGCTCTGTGATAGATCCCTGTGTCTCAGAATGGTGCTTAACGATAGTTCTGCCTTCATAGGGTAGGTCTAAAGATTAAATGCGTTAGTATCTGTAAGGTTCTTAGCTTGTGAAATCCTGGGTACTCGGCATTTAGTATTTCCTGTTCTTCCTTGTCTTGCCTTTTGTCCCTCCTGGTATTATAAAATACCAAATGCACGCGTTAGTCTGTGGTTTATCCTTATTCTTTCTCTTAATTTAAGGTAAAAAGAATGTGTGCCATACGCAATCTTAGATTATATCTGAAATTTTGATCTGTATGTTTAATTTTCTTTATTGTTCAAGAAAGGCCTTTATTCTGGTAAAAAGCAATTTCACTTGCAAATGTTTTCTTAAAACTAATAATTATCATAATATGAACAGCATTAAGGAAAATTCTGGGTTTTATTTCATCCATAGAAACACATATAAAGTGATATTGCAGAGTAATTTGGCTGTAACAGGTAATTTGGATGATATTCTTTAAGTGACTTTTGATAACTAAATTTTTGGAATTAAACTTAGTAACACTTATTCTTAATAGTTTATGTTGCTCAAGTTTTAACTCTATTGCGTTGGTAGGTTATTTAGAAGATCAAACAGGAAACAACTGAAAGTCACATTACATTTTAATGCTGCAGAATCAGTGTAACTGAAAAAAATTCCTGACCTCCTCAACACTAAATAAATTCATTTTAATTTATTTTCAAGTCCTGGAAGCTAGGTTCATTCAGTGGATTGCTGTTTTTTTTTTTTTTTAATTATTATTATTCCTTTGTTGTGTTTCTCTCACCAGGTAGTTTCTCGGAAATATTGAGGAATATTTCCGTGTTCCACAAACATGTCTTGGTATTCATTTGATATTTCTGTCAATATTCTTTACTCTGAACCACTGAGATGCAGGAGCTTTGTTACTCTTCTCTTCAAATTTTAAAGAAAACCAGACTGTGGGGCTTCAGAATAATTTACTGAATTCTTGAGGAAAGCGATGTGTATAGCACTGCCAAGAATGGAAATCTATAGACTTACATTAACTATCACTGCTCAGAAAGTCCATAGGCTGTGTCCTTCTTTGCGAGAGCTCTCTGGTTATCTCTGTTTAGCTCCTAGCCTATCTCTCAGTTCAGTTCAGTTCAGTCGCTCAGTCATGTCTGACTTTTTGCAACCCCATGGGCTGCAGCACACTAGGCTTCCCTGTCCATGACCAGCTCCCGGAGCTTGCTGAAACTCATGTGCATCAAGTCAGTGATACCAATCAATCATCTAATCCTCTGCATAATGGATATTCTTTGTTTTCCCCAGGACTGGGAACTACTCCTTCAGGTTTCAGAGAGAGAATAAGGGTATTCAATTCAGTCCTCTTCCAAGGCTCATTGGTTTTTTATTGCAGGATGGTTGAGAGTGAAGCATGCGTGTCCTTTAGGAGAAACACTCCTAGTGTAAGACATGCTCTGGCCACTCCTGGTCTAGAAGAAGCAATCATGGTACTTATCAGCACATTTCCAAATGTTCAGGTTATTCCATTTTAAATAATACCAGATGAGGAGCAACAGATACCAGTCTGCTGCTGCTGCTGCTAAGTCACTTCAGTCGTGTCCGACTCTGTGTGACCCCATAGACGGAAGCCCACCAGGCTCCCCCGTCCCTGGGATTCTCCAGGCAAGAACACTGGAGTGGGCTGCCATTTCCTTCTCCAATGTGTGAAAGTGAAAAGTGAAAGTGAAGTCGCTCAGTCGTGTCTGACCCTTAGCGACCCCACAGACTGCAGCCCACGAGACTCCTCCATCCATGGGATTTTCTAGGCAAGAGAACTGGAGTGGCTTGCCATTGCCTTCTCCGAGATATCAGTCTAGGTAGCATTATATGTTTCCACCATGTATCTTTCAAAGTAGATTGCAGAGAGCATTGGTCCTGCAGGATCTTGCCTCACAAACGCTTTATACAAATAAGACAGATCTTCTAAGAATGAACAATGATTTTCAAATTGCGCAGTAAATTTGCGCAGTAGATGCAGGGGAGAATTCTTTAACTCTGCATGAACTTGGTTCTGTTCAAAATATATCCTATTTAAATTACTGAGTAAACATATCTCAGATAGAAGCAACTGCTTCAATAGTTGAAGCAATTTTATAGTGAAGAGACTAGGAAGTTGACATATTTGTATGGTTGGAAACGCTTGACAAGGTAGTCTGTCTGAAAACAAAGGAATTTCTATGACAAGGGGAAATTCTAATTTTTATCTAAGGATATACAAATCACTAACAACCCCCTAAAGTCCTGTCTGTCCAGTTACAAGAATTTTAAGCTTCAGCCTCATTTACCACCCTATTGCTCAAACAGTTGAATATTTTGTAGTGTTTAAATCAAAGATATTATGGAACATGTCTTCATTTCTTTGTTTATTCATCCAGCATTTAATGAGACCCACACCATGTGCCAGTCAATGGCTACATGAACCCTGTTCTAAAATAACTCATTCTTACTAAGGGAGATAATAACTGCAAAAATTATCCTAATTAAGGTACCAGTGATGTCTAGTGTCTAGCTATAGTGTGTCATTCTTACTTAGCCTTGTTGTTATTCTAGAAGAGACTGCCAAGTATGTCGTAGAGACAAACTCTCCTCCATATTTTTTAAGGTTATGTTCTCTGATAATTACTGTTTGATACTGTGCTTGTTTACATGTGCTCAGTTGAAGTTCTAATAGATTGTTAATTTATTTTCATCAAGTTGGAAATATACTCACTGTAGTTTACATTAGGCTAACTAGCCCTGCATGGATCATCATTATGATTTTGTTTTCCAAGATGCAATACTCTGGATTGTATTATCTCAACCAAAATTGAAATTGGGAGGGCACAAGAAGACAGAGGAGATAAAATATATATAGTTTGTTTTTAAGGTTAAAATACAGAAATGGCCAGAGATTAATATAATAAACACTAATATACCTAAGACTCAGCTACTGATGCTGCTGCTAAGTCACTTCAGCCGTGTCCGACTCTGTGTGACCCCATAGACAGAAGCCCACCAGGCTCCCCCGTCCCTGGGATTCTCCAGGCAAGAACACTGGAGTGGGTTGCCATTTCCTTCTCCAATGTGTGAAAGTGAAAAGTGAAAGTGAAGTCACTCAGTCGTGTCCAACCCTTAGCGACCCCACGGACTGCAGCCTACCAGGCTCCTCCATCCACGGGCATGAGCAAATTATTACCATTATGCCTTATGCATTTCAGATTCTCTTGAAGAAGTCAAACACTATCAGTAAAGTTAAAATCACTTGGAACTATCCCCAGCACTATTCCAGCATCTCTCCTTCCTCAGGGGTAACGACTGTAATGATTTTGATGTGTGTCCCAGGTGCATGCGTGCCTGCATGTGTGCATGGAGTTGGTTCAGTCGTGTCCAACTCATGCAACTCCATGGACTGTAGTCCACCAGACTCCCCTGTCCATGGGATTCTTTAGGCAACAATACTAGAAGGAGTTGCCATGCCCTGCTCCAGGGGATTTTCCCAACCCAGGAATTGAACCTACATCTCTCCCATCTCCTGCATTGGCAAGTGGGTTCTTTACCACTAGTGCCACCTGGGAAGCCCAATTTAAAAGGTATCATGTATGATATTGTTTTGAGTATTTCTGAAATTTATAGATGTGGACTTGAACTGTACTTGTCTCTCTGTATCTTATTTTTTCACTCAATTATGTGTTTTTGAAATTCATCCCTGTTAATCCAAATGTATGGATGTGAGAGTTGGACTGTGAATAAAGCTGAGCGCCGAAGAATTGATGCTTTTGAACTATGGTGTTGAAGAAGACTCTTGAGAGTCCCTTGGACTGCAAGGAGATCCATCCAGTCCATTCTAAAGGAGATCAATCCTGGGTGTTCATTGGAAGGACTGATGCTAAAGCTGAAACTCCAATACTTTGGCCACCTCATGCGAAGAGCTGACTCATTGGAAAAGACCCTGATGCTGGGAGGGATTGGGGGCAGGAGAAGGGTATGACAGAGGATGAGATGGCTGGATGGCATCACCGACTTGATGGACATGAGTCTGGGTAAAACCTGGGAGTTGATGATGGACAGGGAGGCCTGGTGTGCTGCGATTCATGAGGTCGCAAAGAGTCGGACATGACTGAGTGATGGAACTGAACTGAACTGAATCCAAATGTATCAAGGTCACAAACTTGAAGCCATGTGTGAGGGAATCTGTATTTGTGGCTGACAGCATAGACTGTGGAGCCAGTTTGCCTGAGTTTGACGTGACTCTGAGACTTACTAGTTATGTGACCTTGAACAAATTTCTTAACCCCTCAGGACCTCACTTTTCTCATTTATAAAGTGGTAATAACAGAAGTAGCACCTACCTTATAGGAATTTGGTGTGGAGCAATATGAGTTAATATATATGAATCTCTTAGAATACTTTCTGACACTTATTAAGTACAACATGACATTTATTGGGGCTTCCCTGGTGGCTCAGAGGTTAAAGCGTTTGCCTCCAAGGTGGAAGACCCAGGTTCGATCCCTGGATCGGGAAGATTCCTCTGGAGAAGGAAACGGTAACCCACTCCAGTATTCTTGCCTAGAGAATCCCATGGACGGAGAAGCCTGGTAGGCTACAGTCCACGGGGTCGCAAAGAGTCGGACACGACTGAGCGACGGAACGGAACATTTATTGACTCATAGTGGGAGGAGCAATCTTGCTTAACTAATATTCCCTGATTTGTTTTACATATAGCACCAAGATAACTAGGAAAAAAAAAAAATCTCTCTCTGTCCAGACTTGGACTCCTGTCAGAGGTGATTGGGTATTGAGAATGAGTGGTCCCTCAGCTGGAGCAGTCAGTGATTCACCAAGACACAATCATCTCGGGGAGTGTGAGACTGACATGTACACAATGCTGTATTTAAAATGGGTAAACAACAGGACCAACTGTAAGGCACAGGGAACTCTGCTCAGTTCAGTTCAGTTCAGTCTCTCAGTCGTGTCCGACTCTTTGCAACCCCATGAATCACAGCATGCCAGGCCTCCCTGACCATCACCAACTCCCGGAGTTCACCCAAACTCATGTCCATCGAGTCGGTGATGCCATCCTTCCATCTCATTCTCTGTTGTCCCCTTCTCCTCCCGTCCCCAATCCCTCCCAGCATCAGAGTCTTTTCCAGTGAGTCAACTCGTCGCATGAGGTGGCCAAAGATTGGAGTTTCAGCTTTAGCATCAGTCCTTCCAATGAACACCCAGGACTGATCTCCTTTAGAATGGACTGGTTGGATCTCCTTGCAGTCCAAGGGACTCTCAAGAGTCTTCTCCAGCACCACAGTTCAAAAGCATCAAGTCTTCGACGATCAGCCTTCTTCACAGTCCAACTCTCACATCCATACGTGACCACTGGAAAAACCATAGCCTTGACTAGACGGACCTTTGCTGGCAAAGTAATGTCTCTGCTTTTTAATATACTATCTAGGTTGGTCATAACTTCTGCTCAATATAATGTAAAAACCTAAAAGGGAAACTGATTTGAAAAAGAATAGATATATGTGTAGATATAACTGATTCACTTTGCTGAACACCTGAAACTAACACAACATTGTTAATCAACTATACTGCAGTATAAAATAAAAAGTTTAAAAAAAGGAATCCTCTTTTGACTGAGGCTGTTGCACAGTGGACAAAGAAATTTGCAGGATCTGCCTTAGTATTTAGGGGTTTGGTTTGATTGTATCAGTGGGGCTACAGAAATACCTGAGAATGGTTCAATGTCTAACTTTCCCTATGATTGTATGTGACACCATCCCTGACCCTCTCTTGGGAATTGTGAGTAGGAGTTCTTACCTCTTGAGTTGAGAGGAAGTAGTTCTTGGTTGAGCTGGAACTTCACTGAGTGCTTGAGGCTGAAACAAATCCCTCTAGATATTCAAGAGGAAAAACAAATGAAAAACAGGTGGAGCTGAGACTGTCCAATGATTTCAGATCTGTGTCAGCTCTACTTTCCAAGCCACCTGGGCCTCCTTAGCAGGTTCCACAGAGCTGAAAATAGCCAGATTCCTCAAAAGACAGAAGTATGTTTCTAATGCAGATATTAAGACTGAGTAAGGCTTTGTACTGATCTCTTGACCTCCTAAGGTTTTTTGACATGACCAGGTTTCAGTGATTCTAGTGAACCTTGCTGTCATCCTCACAGCACAGATGTTAGGAGCCAAACGTAATGCCTGTGTTGTCATCTTCTCATGAGGAGGGACTAATTATCTTATTATGCATAGAGCATAAGTGACTCGAAATTTGGAATCATTAATATTTAGGTCCTAGCAACAATTTTAGGAATTGAAGATACACTTTCATTCGACAATTGAAGAAACAGTCCCAGCAAACTCCAGACAAGTATCCAAAGCCCCATATCTGCGTGAATTGACTGGATCTTTGAAACAGGGGATCTTTGAATTGGCTGGACCTTTGAATTGGGGCTCAGAGGTAAAGAATCCTCCTTCAATCCTCCTGCAAAGACTTGGGTTTGATCCTTGAGTTGTGAAGATCCCCTGGAGAAGGGAATGGCAACACACTCTAGTATTCTTGCCTGGAGAATTCCATGGACAGAGGAGCCTGGTGGGCTAGTCCATGAGATCACAGAGAGTTGGACACAATTAAGTGACTATCATTTTGAATCCAGGACTTTTAACTCTTAGTATGTGGAATTTGGACACTAATTTGGAATCTGTTTCTTTCATTCACTTATTTTATGAACTTAATTTCTTAACCTCTGTGTTGAGTTTCTAACCTCAAAATCCTCATCAATATAAAGTGCATAAAATCATCCTTGTCTCCATCTAAACATTGTTTGAAATCTAACGGAAATAGTGTGCATGCTAAGTGGCAAAAGCTAAAAAGCTAATAGAGATACAGCATTTCTAGTTTATTGCATTCAGTGCATTTGTGACCCAAGACTATATTGGAAATAAGATAAACCTCTGTTTTGCATTGTCTTGGAGAGAGGCAGTTAATGGCAGAAGCCAGTTTTATCAACATGAAATTTATAGCTTCTTTGGCATAAGAATTGTGTCTTCCAATAGCTATCACATCTGTTGTTCATTTTTCTGGTCTACCCTTTTCTGATGCTGCTTGAAAAGGATGCTATTCCCATCAACAGTATAGTACCTTTTCAGTCTGCATTATAAAGTGGGGCAATGTGATAGAGGTTAAGGCATTTTATTGATTTAACCTTACTTTAAACTCTTTCACCCATGGCTAGTAACTAGGATGAGGTAATATACTCCAGTATCTAGGCTAACTTCTATTTTGAGGGCTTGCGTCACTTAGTTCTCAGTCAATAGTGAGCAAATATATACTTTATTAGAATTTAATTCCTGAAATCTACAGGCACTTTTTCTGTGAGGCAGAGAGAATAAATGAGCTACTTTTAGGTGGAGTAATCACAATATTAACAGCAGCTTCTAATAAAAATAACTTAGCACAGACAGGAGGAAATAGTAATAGCTATGTGAGCACTAGCAATCAGACATAGTGTTGACATAACTGGGTTCTCAGTATGGCTTGGCATTGGACGTTTAGAGATAAGTCAACTTCTGCCTTAAGTAATTTGTAGTATGGCAATGGAGAGAAGATATAAGCAAACAACGCATCTTCATGGGTAGGTGCTAGACTAAAGGTAGAAACAGTTTATCTTGAAAACAGAAAGAGATGAGAACAGATCCTTCTGCTTGGTGATGTGTGTATGTTTGTATGTGTGTGTGTGTGTGTGTGTGTAGTTAGGGAGGCTTATCTGGGAAGGCTTCAGGGAAATATGCTACCAGAGATGCATTTAAAGAATAAATAGGCATCCACCTTGCATAGAAAATGATGAGGAAGGGCATTTTGGGTAAAGGGGAAAATATGCACTAAGGCAGACGGCCAAGAGAGAGCATGTGTTTCAGGGTAAATTTGCTCATTCTTTCCTTCATCCCTTCACTCATTTATCAACGACCTCCTCTTTGCCAGGTACTATTCTAATTGCTAGGGATATGCTGGTGCGCAAAACAATCTCTATTTTAAGAGCTGAATTTCTGGTGCAGAAGTAAAACAATAAATAAATAAACAACTAACATGCGTATAATATAGTGTCAGGTGGTGGTAAGTGCCATAAAGAGAAATACACACATTAAGGGGCTAGAGAGAGGAAGATCTCTTTAGATGCAGCAATCTTCTCTAAGGAAATGGCTCTTAGGCAGAGACCAAAGGAAGTGAGAGATCAAGCTTGCAATTACTCACAGAGAACTGGAGCTGGCTGGGAAGAGCAGCAAGTGCAAAGGTCCTGAGCTCGGAATGCATGCAAGCGTGCCGAGTGCTCAGTTGCTAAGTCGTGTCCAGCACTGTGTGACCCCATGGACTGTAGCCCGCATGCCTCCTATGTTTATGGGATTATCCTGGCAAGTATACTGGAGTGGGTTGCCATTTCCTTCTCCAGGGGATCTTCCCTACCCAGCGAATGAACCTATGTCTCCTGCGTTGGCAGGTGGGTTCTTTACTACCGAGCCACCTGGGAAGCCCTGAAGTAGGAAAAGATGAGGTAGAAGGGCAATGTGTCAAAGATGAGGTAGAAGGGCAATGTGTCAAGAGCAAGATGAGGGAAAACGGTTGGAAAGGATATTACTTATGTATTGTAGGCTGTGGCAATTATTTTTGAACTTATTTTGAGGGTTATGCAAAGTCATAGAAGGGCTTTGAACCCTTCTATGAAGGGTTGTGAAAACCCATTTATATTGAAATGGATCACTCTGGCTGCGGTACGATAGTAGACAGCATCGTGGAGACTGTTTAGGAGGCTATTACAGTATTTCTGGTGAGAGGCTTGGAATAGAGTCAAAATGTGTTAGGCGGTGAGACATGGTCTAATTTGGGATATATTTGGAGGTAGAGCTGATAGGATTTGCTAATTTAGAGAAAAAAAAAAGAGATCAAAAGTGACTCAAGGAATTATGTCTGAGCATGTAGATGAAGAGGGATGTTCTTTATTGAGTTGGGAAACAAGGGTAGAGTTGCTTTGGGGAGGTAAACTCAAGTGTTCTGTTTTTGAATGTGTTCAATTTGACATAGAATAAAGAATAGGACTTCCCAGGTGGCGCTAGTGGTAATGAACCCGCCTGCCAATGTAGCTTAGACATAAGAGATACCAGTTTGATCCTTGGGTCGGGAAGGTCCCCTGAAGGAGGAGGGCATGGCAACCCATTCCAGTATTCTTGCCTGGAGAATCCCATGGACAGAGGAGCCTGGTGGGCTACAGTCCATGTGGTTGCACAGAGACAGACACTGAATAGAGAGATATAAGTCAGGCATTTAGGGGAGTCCAGGGCTGAAGACATGAGTGTATGAGTAATCAGCATGCAGGTGGTACTTAGAGTCCTAGAACTGTATCCAGTAACACAAAGAGTTAGTGTTGATACAGAAAAGATTTTAGGACTAAACCTGAAGGACTCCAGTACTTAGCCATTAGGAGCTAAATGCTAACAAAGAGACTCAGAAGGACTAGCCTGAGAAGTAGAGGAAATTCAGGAGAGTGTAGAAATAGAAGTTAAGTGAAGAAAGTGGTAAGAAAGAATGACCAACTGGGTCAGATAAGTGTGGTGCAGATTGAGAATGGACTTTTAGATTGGAAAATGTGGAGGTTATCACGTGGATCTGTGGGCAGACTGTGGGTGTGAAAGTTTGAGTAGCATGGCTTTGAGAGACTAGAAGGTGAGAGAGTGGATCGAAGGAGTGTAGAAAAAGCTAAGAGTTTTACAGTCAAGTTGTGTAGAGAAATGAGGGAATGTGGGGTCAAAGGGAACATTGTTTTTATGAAAATATTATGACATATTTATATGCCAATGAGAATGATTGACTAGGAAGAGGAAAGTTGTCGCAGGAGAGAGATTGGGAACATTGCAAGAGTAATTGACTTCCTATGATTAACACATTCTAGGCTTGGATCAGATACATCATAGTCACATCAGACTCTTGTTAAAGAGAAAAAAAAAGATTACCTTGTCCTACAGTCTACCTCCCATGTATTAGAAAGATCCTGTGTGCTTATATTTTTTAAAAGCTCCCCCAGTGACTCTAGTGTGAGCTAGATTTGGAAGCTTTTTTTAAATTTATTTATTCTTATTTGGAAGATAATTGCTTTACAATATTGTGTTGCTTTCTGCCATATATCAACGTGAATCCGCCATAGATATACATGTATCTGCTCCTTCAAGAGCCTCTCTCCCACCTCCCACCCCATCACACCCCTCAATGATATCACAGTGCACCCGAGGGGACTTTTTGTTTCAGGCAGCACAGGGTCTGCAGTGGTGGCAAGAGTCCATTGACTTGGGGTGGGGAAGATGGGGCTGTAAGTTTTGAGTTTTTATAAATCTTGAATCTCTTAGCTTTGACTTTTCTTGTTTGTGGATTTCCCCCCTAAGAGGGCTCTTAGCGCCGAGCACTAGAGGCGGCTAATGGTTTTGGAGTCCTTGTGGTTTCTCCCCGGGGATATTAATGGAAGTAACTGGCTCTCACAGTCTGTGATTAGCAACACTCTGATTAAGATTTTAAGCAAATAGTTACCCATTGACAAAGTGACAGTCATGTGCTTTTCTCTTCGGTGGGACACACAGAAATATCCACAAGACTGCCAAATCGAGTGCAGGCATGGGCAAGAAATTGGGTCAAAGGGGACCATTAAGGATCACACCTGATGCACTGAGTCTTAGAACCAATCTAGGTGCTCAGACAGTTGATTCTTGGATCTGGAATCCAAAGGTCTGGGCTGTATTTTTGGCTCTGTAGTTTACAAACCACATGAATTTGGGAAAGTTTTGTGTGTTCATATGAAAATGAGTGTGCTAGGCCTTCCCTGCTCTCATCCTAGAGTTACAAAGTTCAAAAGAATGGGAAGCATTTCAAGACTGATAAAGGTTTGTGACAGCATATTTGTGTTTCTATAGTGTATTTGTATAGAGTAGTATATATATTTTGGGGGCTCCAAAATCACTGGAGATGCAGTGACTGCAGCCATGAAATTAAAAGACTCCTTGAAGAAAAGTTATGACCAAACTTGACAGCATATTAAAAAGCAGAGACATTACTTTACCAACCAAGGTCCATCTAGTCAAAGCTGTAGTTTTTCCGCTAGTCATGTATGGATGTGAGTGTTGGACCAATAAGAAACCTCAACACCAAAGAATTGATGCTTTTGAGGTATAGTATTGGAGAAGACTCTTGAGAGTCCCTTGGACAGCAAGGAGATCCAACCAGTCCATCCTAAGGGAAATCAGTTCTGAATATTCATTGGAAGGACTGATACTGAAGCTGAAACTCCAATACCTTGGCCACTTGACACAAAGAACTGACTCACTAGAAAAGACCCTGATGCTGGGAAAGATTGAAGGCAGGAGGAGAAGGGGATGACAGAGGATGAGATGGTTGGATGGCATCACAGATTCAGTGGATGAGAGTTTGAGAAAGCTCTGGGAGTTGGTGATAGACAGGGAAGCCTCGCGTGCTGCAGTCCATGGGGTTGCAAAGAATCAGATGCAACTGAGTAACTGAACTAATATATAATTGTTGATGTGAATTCTGAAAAATAGCTTTTATAAACACAGTCTTATACTGCATGATGCAAATATCTAGGAAGAGTGATCATTCACACCCCCTGTCATTTGTGATGCAATTGATGATTAAAATATAAGGCTTATTAAAATGTATTTGTTTACATATATATCAGTTCAGTTCAGTCGCTCAGTCGTGTGCGACTCTTTGCGACCCCATGAATCACAGCATGCCAGGCCTCCCTGTCTATCACCAACTCCCGGAGTTCACTCAAACTCATGTCCATCGAGTCGGTGATGCCATCCAGACATCTCATTCTCTGTCGTCCCCGTCTCCTCCCACCCCCAATCCCTCCTAGCATCAGACTCTTTTCCAGTGAGTCATCTCGTCGCATGAGGTGGCCAAAGTACTGGAGTTTCAGCTTTAGCATCAGTCCTTCCAATGAACACCCAGGATTGATCTCCTTTAGAATGGACTGGTTGGATCTCCTTGCAGTCCAAGGGACTCTCAAGAGTCTTCTCCAACACCACAGTTCAAAAGCATCAATTCTTCGGTGCTCAGCTTTCTTCACAATCCAACTCTCATATCCATACATGACCACGGGAAAAACCATTGCCTTGACTAGGCGGACCTTTGTTGGCAAAGTAATGTCTCTGCTTTTTAATATGCTATGTAGGTTGGTCATAACTTTCCTTCCAAGGAGTAGGCGTCTTTTAATTTCCTGGTTTCAATCAGCATCTGCAGTGATTTTGGAGCCCCCAAAAATAAAGTCTGACACTGTTTCCACTGTTTCCCCATATATTTCCCATGAAGTGATGGGACCAGATACCTTGATCTTCGTTTTCTGAATGTTGAGCTTCAAGCCAAACTTTTCACTCTCCTCTTTTACTTTCATCAAGAGGCTTTTGAGTTCCTCTTCACTTTCTGCCATAAGGGTGGTGTCATCTGCATATCTGAGTTTATTGATATTTCTCCCGGCAATCTTGATTCCAGCTTGTGCTTCTTCCAGCCCAGCGTTCCTCATGATGTACTCTGCATATAAGTCCACTGGAGAAGGGAATGCAAACCACTTCAGTATACTTGCCTTGAGAACCCCATGAACAGTACATATATATACACATATATAAATGCATATGTAGGTATCTAGCTTTGTTCAGTATTACTTTGTTAATTTTCCTTAGAGATTAGAATGAATTTTGAAATATATTTATTGAACTGAATTATATTTTTATATTACATTCAAATTATAATCAGACATTATATGTTAGCCTGAACCTCTAAATTTTTCCTACAGCAGTTTCAAATACGGAGATAAGCCCTAGAGCTTCACTGGTGCTTCTCTCTGCACTACAACTGTGTTTCATCTGTGTGCCATAAATTTGGGAAAGAAATCACGAATGAGAGATGGAATAAAATGATACAGAAGGTTGTACCTTGATACACCATGCTGATTACAAGACACTTGCAGGTGGGAAGGAGGAGATTATAATTGGTTTTGGATAGCAAGTTTCCCAAGAGAAATTATGACATTAGAGTAGGGGTCCCTAGCCTCCAGGATCTAATGCCTGATGGTCTGAGGTGGAACTGATAATAATAGAAATAAAGTACATAATAAATTCAGTGTACTTGAATCATCCCAAAACCATCCCCCAGCCCCTCATCCAGGGAAAAATTGTCTTCCATGAAACCAGTCCCTTGTGTCAAAAAGGTTGGGGACTGCTGCACTAGAGTACATCTAGGAGATAATGACCAGGTACTAAAAAGGTTTGAAATTGTGACTTAAAAGGAGCAGGTAAAGGCCGTTATGGACAGAGAGACCTGGCGTGCTGCAGTCCAAAGGCCATAATGGACAGGTAGGCCTGGTGTGCTACAGTCCATGGGGTCACAAAGAGTCAGACATGACTGAGCAACTGAACTGAACTGAACTGAAAGGCCATAATGATATTTAGCTTAGAGAAGAGGAGACCAAAGTAGACTCATTTGATATTCTGATATTCCACATAGCAGATCTGATATTCTGGTAATTTCAAGGAAGGAGAGGATTGAATTTGAAAGGAAGAACAATGAATGCAGGTGTAGAGAATGCACAATGAAAGCTTTGGCTGCTTGTGACTTTCTAATCACTCCTACAGTATTAGCAGATGCTGTATGAGTATTGAGATATTGCAGAGGGATTTGAACATCAAATGTGAAGCAGAAATAGATGACCTAGCAAGTTTTTTCCAGCTCTAGTACTCTGTCCAGTCGCAGACTTTATGTGAGGAAGAGTTAGTGTGTTTTCAGAGCTCTAATGGAGGTTGAGGGAAGGTTACAGAGATGTGGATAGTAGTTGGTTATGCTAAGCAGTAGAAAAGGTTTTGAATTTAGTTCCGAAGGTGACTGGGAACACATAACTTGCTCCTTTGATTCTCAAACCTTTAGGTAGATCCCTGAGTACATGTTGTTCTGTCCTTCTGTTCTGATCCAGGAGGTCAGATCCGTGTCACTGGTATGTAGCTTGGTCTCTACTAAATGACAGGAAAAAAAATGTTAGCATCTGAGGACTCTTCTTATCTTCCTTTGATGGGGTAAAATTTACTGTAAAAGAACAAAGTTCTTTAACATAGAGCTCTGAATAAGTGCATAAATTGAGTGGAAGAAATCACAATTTAATTTATGGGCCGCTTAGTTAACCATAAGTCCATTTGTCATACTTAACAGCTAACTGTGCTCCTAATGCAGAGTTAATGTTTTAAACTGTGACTCCTAGATTGATGTTGTTGGAAGGAGACAGTTTAATTCTCATATAGATGAGCAAGCTGAGGTTCTCGGAGGCAGTGTGCTGAAAGGTACTCAGTCTCAGAACCGAGACGGGGGCCTTGGATTCCTGCCACCCATTGTCTGGGGCAGCCTCTAACTCTCCACACTTCCATTTGTCTCCCAGATTTGTAGTTCCCATCATCACATGTTGAGATCATTAGTTTTCAATTATATTGGAAGTAATTTTACCTTACAGCATAACTTTGTATCTCTACCATCCTAGATATGAATTAGAGTAGTCTTTTAGAACTGACCCAGAGGACAGCATCCTGAAAGTGACTTTGCCCACATCTAGTGAAACAGGTGGCTCAGTGGTAAAGAATCTTCCTACCAATGCAGAAGACATAGAAGATACAGGTTCCATCACTGGG
This sequence comes from Moschus berezovskii, assembly GCF_049115385.1. NCBI lineage: Eukaryota > Metazoa > Chordata > Mammalia > Artiodactyla > Moschidae > Moschus > Moschus berezovskii. Next base: position 96,697,889 of record NC_142460.1, read on the forward strand.
TCAGGAAGATTCCCTGGAAAAGGGAATGGCAACCCATTCCACTATTATTGCCTTGGAAATCCTATGGACAGAGGAGCCTGGCGGGCTGTAGTCCATGGCCTTGCAAAGAGTCAGACATGACTGAGTGACTAAGCATGAGTGAATGTCAGGAGCAATGTCAGCTACCCCAGTAGCCACAAATCTCTAGACATCCATACACCTCCTGTGTAATTTCGCTATATCTGTGTGCTTCCTGTCATTACTTTAAATCAACACACTTAAAAAAATCAATTTAGTCTCATCTCAGCAAACTATATTTGTAAAATCAGAAGTTCAATATGCTGTTTTTTCCTAACGTAAAAGTAGTTATTTTAATATTATATGTGATATGTATAATGTATTCCCCAAGCTTTGGGGAATATTGAAAAAGTAAGACTCTTTTAACAGACTCTTTGCTAATGTAATGATGGATGATAGTCATTTTTCCTCTTCACCCTCCCCATCCCACTACTGATGTCTCAGTAATTTAAGAGAGAGAACACCAGATCATACTCTTGCTCACACACACACACACACACACACGCAGAGGCAAACACACACACATATATATTTATTAAAAATTTTTTCTCTTGTGAAGTAGGGAGGAAAAAATTAAGAAATAATTTGTTAGAAAATAAATGAATCCGGTTATGTTCATACATTAATGGTTTTAAGGATCTCCAGACTAGCAGAGGTGATTAGGAAAGTGTGTGAAAAAGTGTTTCTTTCCTGCTGAGCTATTGATCAGTTGTTTACAACTTCTCATTAGAGATGTGAGATGTAAATAAAAGCTGCTTAGAGTTTTTCTTCCTGTAGTGCCACCCAAAGGCCCACATAAACATAAATAAACACAGTATTATAAATTCACTTTTGGGAATTTGAGTTCGTGGTGTGGTTACTTTAATAGGATGGATCATCCTCCTGTTTGGTTTCAGATGGTGCTTGTGTTAATCTGTCTCATAGACCTACTTTTTGTGATTGTGCTCAGTTTAGCAGTAGAGACACCCTTATTACATGAGAGACTAAAAATCTTGATCCCATTTGAGCCATAATTTTTAATTCAAATAAATTAATGCTAATGAATTAATGGTTTTCTAGAATACAGCTTTACAGCCAGCGTCCACAGTTTCCGTCCTCCAGCCCTAAGAAGCTTTGTCATTTTACCAGTGTAGGTGTGTGGTACTCATGACATGAATAAGGCTAGGAAGTACTAGACAGTGAAGAACAATGCCTCTGGTTTGTATAGTTTAGAAAACACTCATATGCATCAGCTCTCTTGAGACAGCGTTTCTGTGAGGCAAACGTTATTTTCCTCGTATTTCAGGTGAGAAAACTGCAGATTTGAGAGGGGAAGTTATGTAAATCTCCACAACTTAAATGAGTGGCAGGTGAAGATTTACAAATGAAGTGGCTCATTTTTAATGCAATGAATCTTCCATTATACTGCAGCTGCCTTCAGAGTTTCACATTTTCATATTACTAGATTGTGTAATCTTAAAAACACAAATTATCTTTGCTACGTATCCTAAGAAGCTGTTTGGAATTAAAATACCATTCAAGGTGTTTCCTGACCTCGTTTGTGCATTGCAGGATGAGGCGACACAGATGTGACCCTTGCCTTTAGGGAGATCACGGTCTTCTGGTGCTGGAGGGAGTTACATATATACACGCTGTAATACAAAGCAGCTGCGATATGTTTTATGAAGTAGGTAGAGACAGGGACAGGAATAAAGATGCTGATGTAGAGAACAGACTTGTGGACATGGGGAGCTGGGGGAAGGGAGGGTGGGATGAATTGGGGAATGAGCATTGACATACATGTACCGTCACGTGTAAAACAGAGAGCTAGTGGGAAGCTGCTCAATAGCAGAGGGAGCTCCGTTCAGTGCTCTCTGATGACCTAGAGAGGTGGGATGAAGGGTAGGTGGGAGGGAGGCTAAAGAGGGAGGGATATATGTATACGTATATATACCTATAGCTGATTCACCTTGAACGTCAGAAACTAACACAACAGTGTAAAGCAATTATATTCCAATCAATAAATTTAAAAAATCAGGGAAAAATTAAGTTGCTATAAAAAAGTAGGTAGAGACAAAATTCTTTGGAGGAATAAGAGAGAAAAAAGTTGAAACAAAGAGGAAACCAGAGACAGGATTATGGGAGAAATTGTTGTTGTTCATTCACTCAGTTGTGTCCAACTCTTTCCGACCCCATGGACTGCAGCGTGCCAGGCTTCCCTGTCCTTCACTATCTTCACCTTTGCTCAAACTCATGTCCACTGAGATCGTGATACCATCCAACCATCTCATACTCTGTCTCCCCCTCCTTCTCCTGCCCTCAATTTTTCCTGGCATTAGGGTCTTTTCTAGTGAGTCGGCTCTTTGCATCAGCTGGCCAAAGCATTGGAGCTTCAGCACCAGCATCAGTCCTGCTAATGAATATTCAGGGTTGATTTCCTTTAGGATTGACTGGTTGGATCTCTTTGTTGCCCAGTGGGAGAAATGCAACTATGTTAATGATTACTTTTGCCATGGGTAAACCTTTGTGTTTGTTTGTGAAAACTTATTTAAGTATTACATACAGAAAAAGGCAAATGTATAACTTGGTATAATTTCACAAAGTGAACACATCCATGTAACCATCATGGAGACTAGAACCCAAACATTATCAGCATCCCTGTAACTCTGTCCTGTGCCTCTATCCAGTCACTACCTTTCCCAAGGGCAGCAGTTATCTTGTTCTAACACTATAGATTAGTCTGTTTGTTTTAACACATTAAATAAAGTAATACATTATACTTTTTTAATGTTATGTTTGTGAGACAAATTTTTTTCTTGAATGTGCAGCTTATGGGATCTTAGTTCCTGGACCAGGGATCAAACCTGGGCCCTTGACATTGAACTCATGCAGTCTTAACCACTAGACCAACAGAGAATTCCCAGAAACATAAATTGTTGCTTGTATTTTCAGTTCTAGTTTGTTCTTTCTTTCTTTTCTGTAAATAGACCACACATTTATTATCCATTCTACTGTTGGTGATCGTTGGGTTGTTTACAGCTTGTAGTCTTTGTGAGCATTGCTGCTATCAACAATCTTGTATCTCTTTTTGTGAACATATATATGCATTTCTGTTGGGAATAGTCCCAGGAGTGGATTTTCTGAGTCATGGAATACGCCTATACTAATATAGCTTTTGAAGAGGAAAAATAAGGATGACTAATGTCTTCATTGATAGAAGAGAACTATTTACATTTACAGGACCCATGCCTGCTGGGTTGCAGAGAGAATTCAGAACCTGATGAGCAGTTCAGATGGCAGGAATATACTGTGTTTGAGAGCTATGGTGGAATGTATATTTGGAAAGAGAGAGAGACAAGGAGAAAGAGGCTGTCGTTGAGAATCCCTGAGCTGTTTTACAGAGAGAGAATTGTGTCAGTTAGAAAAGCAAGTCACGGATACTTCAGTCAGTGTCTTAATCAGATGGACTGGTTTTTCTTGAATACTGAGACGTCTGGAAGTAGGCATATTGCTGACTTTCACTCAAAACTCAGCAAAGCCTCTTAGGATCTAGGAGCTGTCTTTGCACTGTGGCATCCTTCGCATGTTGCCATTTATATTTATATGTGCTCTTTATGAACTTAAGATAGCTCCTGTAGCTCCAGATATCAAGTCTAAATTCAAAGCAAGGTGACAGAGCCATATCAATTCTCTTTTATCAAGAGAGTAAAAGTTTCCTAAACATCCCAACAAAGACTTCTACCAGTTGGTATTAATATAGGTGGGTTACCCCTAGTTGAAACTGAGGCTGGGAAATTGGAGTATAGTGTTAAGATGATCTTATATTGATTACCATCCATTGCTGGAGACTGTATTGTTGCCTCGAGAACACTGGAACTCTCTTAGCAAAGATGAAATGGATATTACATAGGCAATTAAATGAGTCTTCCATAACAATATTGGCCCAGAGGGAAGAAAGGGATAGGGGATAAGATTTTATGTAATAGCAATTTTTATATTCCCATAGGAAAATCAGACATTTTACAGAGAAAATTAGTATATCTTTCCATTTGATGATTTGAAATTCACTAAGACTTTTTATTTTCACTCTTGTAATAATATCAATAATATCTCTTAAAGTGATGTTGCCTTTTCAACTTTTCAGTTACAAAACTGTGAATTTTTACCAGCTTTTCTAGAATAAAGTGAAACTAAAGAGCAAGCAAGCATTGTGAGCTGCTGCAATTGCAGGCAGAGTGGTGTAAAGAGATTTCTATGATGCATAAATTAAAACATCCCATCATAAGGCTAACAGGTCCAAAATAGCCACAATTTGGTCTTTCATGTGACTTTATTTCTATCTCTAACCTGCAGTTGTTGATTTCCGACAAATTAATTTGTCATGAAATCAGTTGAGTTAGTTCATAAAAGGACAGAACACTGGTTCAGATGTTGTTTTGAAAACTCGTATGTAGTGCCCTAAAAAGAGAAAAAAAAATTTGTATGAGGTTCTTTTTGTTTTAAACAAGTCTTAGAAATCAGGTCAGTCTATAAGATGTTTCCTGACAATTTATAATAACAAAATAAAGGACTTATTCAGTTACAGTTCACAAAACATACTTCTGTCTTTAGTGGTTGTTTGTTCATTATTGTATTTGGTGATATGGCAGCATTATTAACTTACTGAGGGCTGAAATTTTCTGTACTGGGTGCAACCAATGAGAAAGGATGGAATATGACTGTGTCATGTCCAGTGTGATACTGATGCAACTTGAGCTGTCGGACTGAGATAATTTCATTTCACATTGAATGTGATGAAAATCTGCTCTATCCAAGAAGTTTTGCTCAGGGAGGGGAAGAAGAGAGATTATGAGTATGGTTGGAAGGCACAATTCAGATCTGAGTTGAGCAATATTTAGGTAATTCTGTTTTCTTTATAAATTTTTCATTGGAGTAGCTTTACGATGTTGTGTTATTTTTTGCTGCTCAAAAGTGAATCAGTTATTGTTATTGTTGTTTAGTTGGTAAATCGTGTCCAACTGTTTGCGACCCCATGATTTGTAGCCTGCCAGGCTCCTCTGGCCATGGGATTTCCCAGGCAGGAATACTGGGCTGAGTTGCCATTTCCTTCTCCAGGGGATCTTTCTAAACCAGGGATCTAACCTCTATCTTCTGCATTGGCAATCAGATTCTTCATCACTGAGCCACCAGCCCATACGTGTCCATGTATTCCCTGTTTCTTGGATTTCCTTCCCTTTTAGGTCACCACAGAGCATTGAGTACAATTTCCTGGGTAACTGTATTTTCATATGTAATTATTATTTCATATGTAATTATTAGTGATGAGTGAAATGTTTCTATATTAGAAATGTTCCCCAGGATGTTTTATAATTATGCTATCCATTGGTCTGTTTCAAGATTATGTGTAGAACCAACAGAAGGGTTACTTCAATCAAGAGATGATCAATGGACAAATTTCATTATACAGATCCAGAATATAAATAGGCTTAGGAAAACAGCACGTGAACTAAAAGCTATAACTCTCAGTTAAGTAATTGGGACTATTTGGAGATGTGTTATAGACTATACTCCTATTAATTTGGAGATTTTTATCAGAGAGTACAATCATATTTTTCCATTTTGTAGCTTCTTATGTCCAAAGAACAATAGTAGGCTTAGAGTCCAATAGCTAACATTCATTCACTAAATTAACAGAATATTTACTGAGAAGCTTTCCATACGCCACTGTTATGGGTACTGGAGGTAGAGCAATGAACAAATTAAAATGTCTGACCACATTTTTATAGAAGCATGTTTTATTCATGGAGTTTTTCATGACAACTGAATGCCTGTGCTTTCTAAGCAGATGATGTAAAAGGAGAATGAACTAGAAACAGGCTTCAATTAATCTCAAACTAAGAGGTTGCACATGATATATAATACATTAAAAATTGTACTTTACTTTTAAATTTACAGTTAAATTCTAAATAAAGCACTCCTACTGCAGGTGCAAACACTTGATTGTACGTGCAGTACAACACCCTTCCAAGAACCCAGCAATGACTTGAATAGTAGATGTAAAAACAGTGCAGAGTCCATGTGTGAGTGTTTTAAGAGAGAACCATGGTCAAACCGTTGAGCTTGAGTCTTAGGATAATGGCTTGCAGAGCTGAAGCTAAGGACTAGGCTGTGAATGAGCACAAAGACAGGATAAATTTGTATTTCATGTTTAGGTGTGATCTTGAAAAGACAAATGAGCAAAGAATCAGGGGTTGGTAAATGAACAAAAGTCAGGTCTTAGAAGATCAGGTTAGATATAAACTAGGGTTTCCCAGGTGGTGCTAGTGGTAAAGAACCCACCTGCCAATGCAGAACATATCAGTGAGGTGGGTTCAGTCTCTGGGTTGGGAAGATCCTCTGGAGAAGGGCATGGCAACCCACTGCAGTATTCTTGCCTGGAGAATCCCATGGACAGAGGAGCCTGGCGGGCTACAGTCCATAGGGTTGAAGAGTCAGACATGACTGAAGTGACTTAGCACACATGCACGTGGATATTGAACTATACCAAAGTTTGAGTCAGCACTAGTGACAGCTCCCAAGAATTATGCCTGTTGCCATAGTATCTAAGAGGAGGTGACAAAATGCATCTAGATACATCTAACAGGTGGGAAAAGTGAATGAATAAGCTAGTATTTAGGTAGTGAGGGAGAACTGTGACAAACAGGAAATTACAGAACTTTTCAAATGGGGAAATGGAGCAGCTACTAATCAACTCCTGGTTCTGCAGGAATGCAGGTTTCATGTTACTGGAGTTTCCAGAAATTAAAAATCAACTCCAGAGTTGCAGAAAATTCAGATATTTAAGATGACATCTTATAATTTTAACGATTTTGGCAACTCAAAATTAAAACAAAAAAACACACCTGTAAACGTGGCTCTGACTCTCATTTCTTTTAAGGCAGTTTTGGTTTCAAGTGAAAAAGGTTTCATCCTTGTCGACCAATGAGTCTTTGGTGTTTTGTCAATGGCATATTTAGTTATTTTACCCACTTCAGCCTGATATTTTAAAAATTGGATCATGTTTCCACTACTTGTACTCCTCAGTGGCTTCCAATTACATTCATAATAAAGTAAGAGTTCATAATATGTTTTTCAAGACTCTGAATGATGCTCTTTGCCTACCTCTGCAACCTCATCTTATCCCTTTCTTCACCAGCTCACTATTTCTCAGATATGGTCTTCTTCTTTTACCTCCTTAGACATGCCAAATTTTTCCTATAGCAGAGTTTTATACGTTTTAATTTCCTCCTCTTAAATAATTCCCCTTTCTGCCTGTGTCCGCTAAGTGGCTTGTTCTTTCATTCAGTAATCATCCTAAACATTATGTTCTCTAAGAGGCTCCCACTGATCATCTAGTCTCAACTGGTCCTCCAGGTTACTCTATCATAGGCTCCTCTTTATTCATACCATAAGCTGAATGTAATTTGAGCTTTTAAAAATTACTAGTTCCCATGTTAGTTATCTGTCTGAACTCATTTGATTTTAAGCCTAAGGATAGGAAACATGTCTATCTTGATCACTGATAAGGCTTAGATGTCTAATACACAGTAGGCATTAATAAATATGAATGAATAGATCATTGTGTAAGAGGACTTGAAAGATTTGTGTCTTTCATATGTTGATATGGCGCTGAATTCTTTGGGCCTATATCATCTAGAGCAGTGTTTCTCAAATTTAAGTGAGGTGTTTGCCTCGTTAATGAAATATTATATTGATGGTCATTCAGTGCAATTTAAGTTATTTTTATTATGTTAAATGTATATATATATAACACAGAAAAATATATAATAAAATATATATTGTTATAAATGTCTCTTGTTTATAGCTTTTATAAAATTATACAATTTGCTTAAAAATTAAGTTATAAACAAATGTATATAAAAGCAGTTCAGTTCAAATGAATAATATTTATTTAATGTTATAAGTAACATTTTGTGACATAAAATTGCCTTAGATGAAATATGAAATGTTTCTGTGCTTTTTTTTCCATAACGCATATGCAGATAATACCTGTTCACATAAGTATATTAAATAGAATTAATAATTTCTTGGTTTTGTTAATAGAAGTATTTGACCTTATACTTAACCAAATCTCTGCCTGCTAGAAACTCTCAAATGTTAAATTTAATTATGTATCATTCCAAAAATTTTTCACTTGAAAATAAAGGCAGTGTTACTGAAAACTACTTTGTTTTATGTGAACTAGTTGAAATTGGGAAGAGAGAAATTTCTCATTGCACATTTGCTATTTATTCTTGCTGTGAATGAGTTGTTGCAATAATGGTATGCTCAGAGCTGGGATTTCTGTAATACATCTGCCAGCAAAATAAAATGTCTTCTTACTGCTGAGACACGACTACTTTTGAGTTTTCAAAAGTCAGATGATTACTCTATTTTTCTCTGTTTGAACTAGCACAAACAATTTTTATTTGCTGCGTGGTGATTTCATTTGACCTTTACTTTGAGTAAAGCAGATCATAATCAAAACCAGAAACATTTTCTCCAAAATTTTGTGTCAATGATCAGTTATAAAGTCATCAGCCTGTTGCCCTAGAATTTGTCTGCCTTCAAATTTATAGACACATATAAATATACATGCAAACCATATATTTTTGTGTATAATATATATATGGATATGGGCTTCCCAGGTGGCTCAGTGGTAAAGAATTTACCTGCCAATGCAGGAGATGCCAGAGACATGGGTGTGATCCCTGAGTTGAGCAGATCCTCTGCAGGAGAAAATAGCAACCCACTCCAGTATTCTTGCCTGAAAAATCCCATGGACAGAGGAGTCTGGTGAGCTACAGTCCATGGGGTCACAGAGGATCAGACTGAGTGACTGAGCACACATAAATGGATATATATATATCTGTGTGTATGAATAAAACATTTAAAATTTAAATTCTCATGGGCACCCATTACTCTACCTCTTACTTAATTTAAGAAACAATATACTAGAAGATCCAGCTATGTTTCAACTCCCAGAATCCTGGGCACTGACTATGGTAGATGACATTCTAGACCAGTCTTGAAACACATAGGCTTAAAATAAAAATACAGAGAAGAAACTCTCTCTAGTAAATACATTGTCTTTGAACTGACCTTTGACCTGGGGAAGGGCCAATAGTTCTGGGAGCACCATTCATGGGGTTTTCTGGAGATTTCATTTGCATAAATATCAATACAATATGAGCAGCATCCCCTCAAGCTGTTTAAGGCGGACCTGGTTCATTTAGCAGTGAGAAAGCGCTCAACCCTTTATCCATCTCTGTGGGACTATGTCCATAGAGAGAAATGCACACTTTTCCCATTCTAGCTCTCACAGCCAACCATTTGCCTTGGTATTAGTTTGAAAGAGATATTTACATTCTAAAAATTAGTTTTGTGTATAATGAATATTTTACCTCAGAGAGTAATGAGGGTGGAACAGCAGGCTGTAGTTTGCTTTTTGTGGAGAGAGGTGATAGGTGGTCAGCATGCTAACTTGGCTTGCAGGGTCTGTGTGGTGTTTCAGATTCTATATTTATAGCAGGTTCTAGAGCAAGTTCTAAATCAGGATAAACAGATGTGTCTCTTTAGGGTAATGGAATGATCCTCTTGTGTCTGATAGTTGGGTGTTCTTATGGATGGACATGAGAACCTCTGTACCATAGTCACACATGCTACATGTGATTAAGAAAATAATGGCTTCCACATATCCAAAGTGAAAAAGCCAAAGCCTTAAGCTTTGGGTTTATTCGTAGTTTGGCTTTACAACAATTCTTATTTCCTATTGCTATTTATCATAGCCCATGTGATTGTTGCATAAGTACTTTCTTGCCTTTGCTACCAAAGAAACTCATACAGTAGCCTGTGTGTGTGTGTGTGTGTGTGTATTTTTTTCCCTACCTCGAATGTTTTTCAGCTTCCTTTCAATTAACCCAGATACTACATTTCTGTCAAGCTCTACCTTAACCACACTTTTACTTGTTGGCAGTTGACACTGCAATGATCACTCCGTGGTGTGAATTATTTTCATTCTTTACATATGCAGCTTATAACATTAATTCACCCCTGTATTTTAGGAGTCTTTTCTCCTTTTATTATGTGTATGTCAATTGAATTGATGTTTACTAAATACTTATTTGTAAACAGTTTCATTTTAGCATCTCAAGGAGATACAACCATATGAAATATACTCTGCCCATAAGGGGTTCATAGTCTACTAAGAGAAATAAGATATTTTCACATGCAGCCATTATGTAAATTTTGTTTCTTTATTTATTTGACTTTGTTTACTTTAAGAACAAGTAAGTTACCTATAAAGGGCAATAGGAATTTAAAGAATGAGGGATTACAATTAGTGATGGTATGTGAATCCCGGTGAAGGAGGTTAGGGTTTCCCAAGTGGTGCAGGTGGTAAAGAATCTGCTTGCTAAGGCAGGAGCTTGCAGGAGACACAGGCTCGATCCGTGAGCTGGGAAGATCCCCTGGAGGAGGAAATGGCAACCCACTCTAGTATTCTTGCCTGGAAAATTCTATGGACTGAAGAGCCTGGTGGGTTACAGTCCATGGGGTCGCCAAGAGTCGAACATGACTGAGCACACAGAGGTCTGATGAGGGAGGTAGCATTTGAACTGGGCTTTGAGACATGGGCAGATTTTTGCAGGCAAAAATGGAGAATCTTTGAAGGAGGAATAACAAGAACAAAAAGATCTAAGTGGCTATATGTGAGGAAAGCAGAGAATAATGGGGTGCTTAGAAATGAAGGACTGCAGGTTCCTTGGCGATTAGAGCTTATAAAAATGAGTAGTAGATGAGACAGGAAGCACAAATCGTAGCCAGGCTGTACAAGGCAATAAATCCTATTCTAAAGTCTCTATTCTTTAGACAATGAAAAGCTGAAAACTTTGAACATGGAAATGAGTCAGTCAGTGCTTTACCGTGCCTATTTTGTCTTTCCAACCAGGTTAGATGCTATTCATTTTGAGGAAATCATATATTGTAAATAATGAAGAATTTATGAATCTCTTTCACATTATCTCATATCATTCTATTGATAGATTTTTTTTTTATTATTGAAGTATAGTTGATTTATATTGCTGTGTTAGTTTCTGGTATACGGCACAGTGACTCAGTTATATATCTGTGCGTGCTGAGTCACTTCAGTTGTGTCCAACTCTTTGACACTATGGACTGTAAGCTGCCAGGCTCCTCTGTCCATGGGATTCTCCAGGCAAGAATACTGGAGTGAGTTGCCATGTCCTCTTCCAAGGGATTTTCCTGACTCAGGGATCAAACCTGTGTCTCTTATGTCTCCTGAATTGGTAGGCGGGTTCTTTACCACTGGCACCATATGTATATATTCTTCTTCATTTTCTTTTCCATCCTGTTTATTACAAGATACTGAATATAGTTCCCTGTACAATACAGTAGGACCTTGTTTGCTTTATATATAGTAATTTATATCTGCTAATCCCCAAATAGTAATTTATCCCTCCCCCACTCACTTTCCCTTTTGGTAACCAAGTTTATTTTCTTTCTCTGTGAGTCTGTTTCTGTTTTGTTAAAAAATTCATTTGTACCATATTTTAAATTCCACATGCAAGTGATAGCATATGATATTTGTCTTTCTCTGACTTACTTCACTTGCTATGATAATCTCTAGGCCTAGCCATTTTGCTGCAAATGACATTATTTTCATTCTTTTTTATGGCTGAGTAGTGTTTCGGGTCACACAGAGTCGGACACAACTGAAGTGACTTAGCAGCAGCAGTGTTTCTTTGTGTATGTGTGGACATCTTTATCAACTATTAATAACTTCGGGAAATTATCCGTTTCTTTTACTGCTGAGGGGAAGAGTCTCAGAAAGTTGTAGTAATCTGCACATGCTGCTGCTGCTAAGTCGCATCAGTCGTGTCTGACTCTGTGCGACCCCATAGACGGTAGCCCACCAGGATTCCCCGTCCCTGGGATTCTCCAGGCAAGAACACTGGAGTGGGTTGCCATTTCCTTCTCCAACGCATGAAAGTGAAAAGTGAAAGTGAAGTCACTCAGTCGTGTCTGACTCTTAGCGACCCCATGGACTGTAGCCCACCAGGCTCCTCCCATAGTCACAGGCTATAAGGAACAGAGTCAAGAATTTAACCATATCTTAAGACTCATATGCCATACTTTTCTTCTTTGCAGTGGTACCTGTCCTCTTCTCGGTGTAATTTTTCATCTTCCATTAAATGAGGATCCATAGATCCTCAAAATTTATGTAGTATATAGGTATGCTTATGTTATTTTTCCCACATGCATTTTGCTTAGTTCCGGTTCCTAAAACACTAAGGATGCAATATCTTCTGTGACTGAGGTTCAGGACCCAAATTTGGAAACCCGTGACGATCCCCTATAATGAGGCACAGTGTTCTTACCATTCTCAGCAGTGGTGAGGTTAGTATGTGATAATGATATAGCATTCAGCTCTTGGACCCAGGAGACCCCATTAGTTGCAGCTTCTAAAATCATCCTACCTTCTTCAGATGGCCTCTTTGCCTCTTCATAATTAAACAAGTAAAAATATGCTTAACAGACTCTAAGGTTTATTTTCCTGGTCTCCGATGAAGTATAGACTCTGAGAACAATTGAGCATCACACAAAATGAAGTGGTAGAGGTGCTTTTGACTAGAATTTACAGAAAATATAACTCAGTGTAGCTTAAGTACCAAGAGGATTATCTGGCTTGTTTTACTGAAAAATCCAGAAGTAGACTAGATTTCAGTGTTGGTTGGCCTAGTGATATATAACTCTGTCATCAGGAGCTTGACTTCTCATTTCTTGCTCAGATGGGCAAGACATCTGCCGTCTTCATTCTTAGGCTGATTCCACCTGTGGTTGTAGATGGGGTGTAGATAGGATGCTGCCTGAAGCAAATTGGAACTTTATCCAGTGGGACAGTTTGTGTATAACTGAACAAAAATTAAAAAAAGTCTCTGTGACTGGAGAATTGTTATTCATTACTTAGTACAGACTTAGTTTATCTTAAACAAACTTAAATGGGTAGGATTACCTTGACTGATACAGATTTTTAGGATTTATCCCTAAGCTGGGGGATAATGGTAAATCCTGTCAAAACAGAATTTCTGCTGTCCAGTTAATACTGAAAGGAAAAACGAGTGACTACTCCGGGAGTTGGTGATGGACAGGGAGGCCTGGCGTGCTGTGATTCATGGGGTCGCGGAGAGTCGGACACGACTGAGCGACTGAACTGAACTGAACTACGCATCAGGATAAAAGATACATTGTAAGCCATCCAAACCATTTATGCTTTTTTCTCATTTCAAAGAGGTGTTCTTTTTTTTAAAATTCATGTCAACGTACCTTTTTATGAAATTTGTTTTGGAGATTGCTGATGAAGTCATTACTCAGCAAACCCTAGAGGCCTTTGAAGTGAAATTTCTTTTATATACGATATTCTGAATAAGACAGGCAGTGAATGAAAAATTTCATCTGTCAGCATTATAGTTATTTCATTTTGGCGGGGAGGTTAAATTCAGCATGTTGTTTTAGAAAAATAAATTAAGCATACAGAGCATTAAATAGTGCTGTTCTTCCCTGCTTCCCTGATTAGATCTGACTAATTAGAATGCCATCTCCTTTGATTTAATTTTTAGTGGATATTGAAGTAATTAATCTGTGTTAGCTCAACAAGTTAGACAAAGATAATACGTTGATCAATCAATAGCAGTTGGAAAATGTCAAAAGAGAAACTGGTTTGGATTCCCTTCTAAGTTTTAAAATGAATGACTTAAAAAAGCAAACAAACATAAAGTACATTGCATATACCATGACTCTAGATGACTTTTGCTGTGTCTCATATTGCTAGTGTCAGGACTTTGGGTAGAAACTTTTTATGTTGGTTTTGTTTAGGGAGATTTGGAAGAGCTTGTAATGTTTCCCTATTGTGACATGTTTGCTTTCTGTATTTAGTAATTATTCCACTCAATTGGCAACATCACTTTAAAAATACCTTATTCTTTTGTTGTTTCTATACATGGAAGCCCTATTTGCCCCAGATTCCTCTTGGAAGAGAGGACTATCTTCTCTATTAACCAGCATATACTTTTTTCCATTGGTGAGCACAGAAATCGTGTAATTTCTACACTGAGTGACATACTAGGATAAGTTATGGACTCTCAAACTGACATTCAATACGTTAATTGTTTCTGGAGAAGAAGGAAGGAATTTAATGTTGAGATTTACAGTATGATCATACCAAGTGAAATGTTAGGATCCCATGGTACTGGTTTTATCAAAGAAAGAATGGATGTTACAGGCAAGGGTGAGAAGAATGTTGAGGTTCTTTTGCAGAGTCTCATTATTATTTATTTCCTCTATTCTGTTTCTCTCATCAGCATTTAGCACTAAAATTATTTCAGTTGGATCATCACTAGATTTTCTGATCTCTTTCCTTTATACTCAGCAATTCTACTTGCTTGTGCCAACTGATTGTTCCCAGAGTACTGATGTGCTCTCTGCTTTTATCTTTTCACTTTCTGTATGACAACCCAGAAAATCTTTATCCCTTTTCCCAATCCAAATTTTTTCTTTTAAACCCAGGCTGGCTCATACCTGTGCTGCAAACCCTTCCCCAATACTCAAGGCTATTTTCTAAATTTATATGCTATCTTCTTTGGAGTCTTCATCACTCTTAATTTTTATTTTTTAGCTCATCCATCTTGCTCTTTTTATAAACATTATACGCCTTAATATTTTAGGGGGTGGGGATGTAATTTAGATTTTTCAGTCCTGAACTGAACGCATACACAGGATGCAGTCAATTAAAATGGATTGAATGAACCAGGCAGCATTATTATGAAAACAGAAAACATGATTTTGTTTAATCAGACTAGGTTAATAGATGTATTCTATTTTCCTCTCCATCTTACACAAACCCACCATTCAGGAGCAAGGAATATGCCTTTATTTGTTTTGGTTTATTAGTGGGAGACGGGCGAGTTTGTAGACTTTTCTTCATGTATCATTTTGTTTGGTGAACAAGAAACTAGGTAATGCTTACTGTCTCCCAGGTTTTTTTTGAGTTGGACAACTGAAATAAAGAAGCTGGCTAAATCAGTGTTACTAAGACTTCTTTGACCTTACTGGCTACATATTGCAATAACATATGACCCAGATAGAGGCTGGAACATTTGGCAGGTAGGCATCTCTCGAGGACTCATCCTGCTGCTCTTTCTCTCAAAGCTACTGATGTTGTCTGCTGGAAGAATGAGGGTGCTGGACCCTAAATGTAGGCTGAACTGTGTGGTTTCCTGTGGCCCCCTGTATTATGAGGAGAGGAAGGGAGATGCAGGCATATTGCCTGTGCAAAAGGGAATTCATTTCCTGTATCCGGCAAAAGAGGAACTGGAAAGGGAGCAAGGTTGAGCTGTAGATGAGAACACATGTGCATGACATTTTCGTTTTTGTTTTTCAGGCTTCTGCATGGATTAAAAAAAATTTTTAGAGTGTAGTTCCTTTACCATAGTGTGTTCATGTCTCTTGTCAGCAGAGTGAATCAGTTATGTGCATGACGTTTGACAGTGCTTTTCCAATAGCATGCCTCCCTTAGGCTTCCATGTTGGATCAATGCATGCTCTGAGAGATTTATTCTGTTTTATGATGTCTGTTCTGCGGAAATGTGGGCTGAGCAGGTTCTGAGCAGAGCAAATTTGTAGTAAGCATTCAGACACATAGCAGAACATCATGATAATGCCACTGGAGTGTTGCATACTTACTGGAGTAGGGACAGATGTTTTCTTTGGAGTTTATGCAAGTCAGCGGTTATACTGATACAGCGACTAACATCTGAAGAGCAACTGATGATATTACTGTAAAAGGTGGAATTTTCAGTTTTGTAAACCTCCTTTTTATTTTAGAGTGTTCACCTTTTAATGACTTCAAGTATGCTGTCATGCAATCTAGTGTTTGAAAATTTTATCTCAATCACAGGAAGACTGAAAACCATTAATATATAGTAAAGATACATATGTACAGAGTGATGAGAAAAGTTTCTGAAAAGTTACTCAGGGAATAGTGATGGATGTTGGCATTTATTAGATAAAAATCTGTACATTTTAAAATACTTTACACAGTGCTTTAATGTATCATATGTTCTTTGACTTGAACCCCAAAAGATTATTATGGGTTAGGGACATAGTAATGTAGTATATGGTTTGGAGTCAGATTAGGGTCGGGGTTTAAATTCTGATTTTATCTCTTACTAGCTGCAAGATTATAGGTAAGTTACTTAACCTAAGGTAACAAGAGTCAGTTTTCTTATCAGTAAAATGGAGACAACAGGAGTACCAGCTTCCTAGGTTATTGTGATAAATAAGGGAGATAAAAATGGTACTTGGAAAGTTGTAAGGTTTCAATATGTATTTCCTATGAGAGGTTGGATAGGGAAAATACATTGTTATATATCTTTTAAAGAAAAGATGATGTTTGACCTTGAAAAGGTCAAAAGACTCACCCAAGGTCAGAGTTAAAATCAAACTAGGTCTCAGGACTGCTTCCTGCTTGTGCTTGTGGTTAGTCGCTCAGCTGTGTCTGACTCTTTGTGACCCCATGGACTGTAGCCTGCCATGCTCATCTGTCCATGGGATTCTCAGGCAAGAATACTGGGGTGGGTTGCCAGTTCCTTCGCCATGGAATCTTCCTAACCCAGGGATTGATTCCATCTCCCCTGTGTCTTCTGCATTGTAGTCAGATTCTTTACCACTGAACCACCATGGACCCCTACTACATACCAAGGGTATTTTAATTTTATCAGTTCTTGGCAGAGCTAAATATAGAACTTTGGTCTATACTTTTCACAAGCCAGAGTGCTTACCAGTGGCATAAACCTGTAACCCATTGATACCCACTTGCAAAATCACTTTCTCAGGAATTGAATCAAGTATTTAATTAAATGTTGTAAAATAAAGTACAGTCACTTAGTTCCTGATTACAAAGCACTGAAGTTTCTGTTTATAGGAACTTTCTTTTCTGTTATGAACTTGAAAGATGGATTTGATCAAACAGCACATTAAAGTATTAATATCAATATTTCAGTTCAATTCAGTTGCTCAGTCACATCTCACTCCTTGCGACCCCATGGACTGCAGCACACCAGGCTTCCCTGTCCATTACCAACTTCTAGAGCTTGCTCAAACTCATGTCCACGGAGTCAGTGATGCCATCTAATCATCTCATCCTCTGTCATCCCCATCTCACGCCTTCAATCTTGCCCAGCATCAGGGTCTTTTCTAATGAGTCAGTTCTTTGCATCAGGTGCCCAAAGTATTGGAGCTTCATCTTGAGCTTCAGTCCTTCCAATGATTATTCAGGGCTGATTTCCTTTAGTATTGACTGGTTGGATCTCCTTGCAGTGCATGGGACAGTTAATTCTTAACTATCCATGCTCAGTTGTCTAGCATGAATAATTTTTTAGCGCAGTTTTCACACTAGGTCAGATCATATTGTGTGTATTTTTGAGCCAGTCTTGATTCTTCCCCATCCCTTCCTTCACCTCCCACCTGAAGAACTGGTATACTTGTAGAGACTTGAAATACAATATAAATGAACCTAATGTTTAAAAATACGATTGTGTCGCCTAATCACTGGGAATAAAGTATCTTGTACACTAGTAGGAAATTTGGCTGTTTTGTCTCTCATTGTTTCTGCTCACCCTTTATTGTCTGTCAATACCATTGAAATTGTACGCCTTACTGCAGTAGAATGTTCTCCGTTATTTGGAAGACTTTGAGCTGTATAATCTTCTGTTTGTGCCTTCAGGTCCCCTCTCTCATATCCCTGCTTTCTACCTAAGAGGCTGACCTGTGTGAATTCTCCAAGGGGTTCCTGTAGACTCTGGCTGTCTGTTGGGTTTATCTCCGCCTTGGCAGAAGATAGAAGGGAGAGAGAATGAAATCAGAGTATTTGTTCTAGTGAAGCCTCCTGGAGCTGCCTGGGACAGAAGGTCATAACTCTTTTCTGGGCAACATTGGTTGCACAGCTTTTGCTCCCTCTGGTTTTTAGTGACTCCTCCTTCTTCCTGTAAGCTAGTGGAGCTCTGCTGGTACCAGCCCTGAGTTTCTCCACTCTCCTTCCACTTTCCCTGCACTTTGCTCCCCATTCTGTAGTCACTCCTTTGGAAATAAACCCACCTCCAATTATTGTAACTTAGGAGTGCCATATGGTATCTAGTCTGATACCAGTCTCAATCATTCAGTTCAGTTCAGTCGCTCAGTCGTGTCTGACTCTCTGCGACCCCATGAATCACAGCACGCCAGGCCTCCCTGTCCATCACCAACTCCCGGAGTTCACTCAAACTCATGTCCATCAAGTCGGTGATGCCATCCAGCCATCTCATTCTCTGTCGTCCCCTTCTCCTTCTGCCCCCAACCTTTCCCAGCATCAAGCCTTTATTGGATATTTGCTCATATATTGTCCCAATTGTATTACTCCTTCACCCTGGACCCATTCAATATCTCACTATTACTTTTAGGATAAAGATCATCCAAGTTCATTTATAATTTGGCTATAATCAGTCTTTCCTTCTCTATCCTCACTAACTCCTCTGGATACCCTCTCTTCTAACAAACTTAGACAGCCCCGTACCTCTCTAATCCTTAGTGAGTCACTTTGGGAAAGTCCGCTTTACCCTTCTGTTCTCAGATCCTAAATGTTAAGCTTCTTTTCTAGCACTTTCTTGTGATGGTGGTACTTTCAGTGGTAATTCCATAAGAAGGCACTGTGGAAATTAATACCACCAGAATAGAGAGCATATTGCTGATGGCTTTGAGGACTTTTAGGCTTAATGCTATTGATTTATTGGATATTTCTTTGTACTTCCTGTGTGTTTTTAGAAAATGATGAAGAATTCATTAGGGGTCTGGAGAGGGGTGGTAAGAGTCAAGCTTTGGAGTCGAACAGTTAGGGTCATGTCTGGATTCTACCACTTATTAGTCAGGACCTCAGAGCTCATTCTGTCATCTTTAAACAAAGAGAATATTTTCCTCACAGTTTGCTATGAGGAGTAAATGAGATAGGCTTTGTGCCAAGCCCTTTATATAAATGGGTATAGAAAAAAGGTATCAGAATTGTAGCTATCATTATTTTTCTGCTTTCCTACTCTTTAAAGTATAGAACCTCCCATGTGAGCCTTGAAGCCAGTATTTATGTGATGCATGGAAAGTCTTTGTCCAGGTGAGTTTCTGGGATCTGTCTCAATGGTCAATATTAGATGTTACCTCACATTGAGCTCTAGGCTTGCATGGGGATCAAATAATTTTATTTCTTGGCTGTTTGATGATAGTTTGGGGAGTTCACAAGTTGTAACATTATTTTCTGGATTCCTTAGGCTGTTTTTCAGCAGGATTTTATCTATAGCTATCTAGCTCTTTGACTGTAATGATTTTAGGCTTGCAAGTAGTGGACTTTCGAAAGGATGTTTTATGGCTATTCGATCAGGATCATATTTTAGATACATAGAGGCTATAAGCTGTCACTTCAGACTTCTCTGTCACAAGACTAGCTTCTGCAATGATTTTTAATCTTTTCATTCTCTTTTCTTTTAAAAAACCATGATTTGAGACTATTGTGTCTGGAAGAACTGGGCTTGTTCTAATGATACTATAATACATAATCACTTTATGGATTCTGGCTTTTCCCCTTATTTTAGCTTTACTACCTCCTGTGTGCTCAATTGTATCCGACTCTCTGTGACCCTATGGACTGTAGTCCGCCAGGTTCCTCCATCCTTGGGGTTTCTCCAGGCAAGAATACTGGAATGGGTTTCCATGCCTTCCTTCAGGGTATCTTCCTGACCCAGGGATCAAACCAGTGTCTCTTATGTCTCCTGCATTAGCAGGTGGGTTCTTTACCACTAGTACCACCTGGGAATCCCCTTACTACCTCCTATAAATGTGTGAAAATATTTTTTGCTTTTGTGCCTTGTTCATATTTGCTGCATTTATTTCAGTGTTTCTAGAAGCAAAATCGAGGAATAATCTGATATTCTAGGTTCTTTGAGGTCTGCAACCATGTCCGTTGTACTCCCAAATGAACTTTATTGACATCCACACAAGTTGCCTGTTTCTAAGTGCATCCTTTAACTGATCAGCCTTTACAGGTTAAGGGGAGAGGATCTTCTCTGGGTGTGGATGGAAGCTCTAGAAAGGCCTGGGAACTGCCCTCACTCAGTCCTCACTAACTTTGAGCCAGGACAGACCATTGATTTATTAGAGTTCTCATACGGGCTTACAAGAGACTCATATTTTAAAACCAAAGTTCTTAGATTGGATGGATCAATTTAATATTTTGCTCTGTTTTTCTTTATAAAACCAGTGGTTTAAAGCTACTTTTACTTCAGCTGTGTTTAGTAGCATTTCTTTAGTTATAGATGCAGAACTTCAATTTGAATTGACTTAAGTAAACAGGGAATTTTTAGAAGGATACCAGGATGGCTCACAGAAAAAAAAAAGCTGCATGAATGAGGTTAGATGTGTGATTTTAGGGACTGGACATAGGACTTAAAAGCCTTCAGAGCATTCTGTTACTCCTACTATTCTCTCTCTTTTTCTCTGTTGGTTCTCTTTCTCTGTCTTCATGCTATTTGGGCATGGCTGAAGACCCCTGTACCTGTGAACTCAGACATAAAAAGAGAGTTTTATCCAACACTTCACTATATGAAGATGCAGAAAGGCTATCATTCTAGCTAATATTCCTGCCTGTGTACCCCTTGCTATGACAGAGAAAATACAATGCTATGATTGACTGACTCTGGGTTATATACCTGCTCTGTGGCCTGTGAGGCCAGTGTTCTGTGACTGGAAACTTTATAAAAATCACTTGTCCCTGAAAAGGGGTGGATGTTGCTGCTGGAAGTAGGAAAGAGATTCTGAACTGACAAAAACAACAGATGTCTGAGGCACAAAGGGAAACTAATTTTTAAAGTTTTATCTTCTACATCATTAAACAAAACCTGTTTTACCTTATTGCAGAGTTATATTCATACAAAAATATTTATTTAGTACTTAATGTGCCAGATCATAAAAAAGGCATATGATACATTCCCTACTCTTAAATTAAAAATAACTATGTATCAAAAAGATCTTCATGACCCAGATAACCATGATGGTATGATCATTCACTTAGATCCAGACATCCTGGAATGGGAAGTCAAGTGGGCCTTAGGAAGCATCTCTACGAACAAAGCTAGTGAAGGTGATGGAATTCCAGTTGAGCTATTTCAGATCCTAAAAGATGATGCTGTTAAAGTGCTGCACAAAATATGTCAGCAAATTTGGAAAACTCAGCAGTGTCCATAGGACTGGAAAGGTCGGTCTTCATTCCAGTCCCAAAGAAAGGCAATGCCAAAGAATGTTCTACCACACAATTGCACTCATCTCACACATTAGCAAAGTAATGCTCAAAATTCTCCAAGCCAGGCTTCAGCAATACGTGAACCATGAACTTCCAGATGTTCAAGCTGGTTTTAGAAAAGGCAGAGGAACCAGAGATCAAATTGCCAACATCCGCTGGATCATGGAAAATGCAAGAGAGTTCCAGAAAAACATCTATTTCTGCTTTATTGACTATGCCAAAGCCTTTGACTGTGTGGAAAATCAATAAACTGTGGAAAATTCTGAAAGAGATGGGAATCCCAGACCACCTGACCTGCCTCTTGAGAAACCTGTATGCAGGTCAGGAAGCAACAGTCAGAACTGTACATGGAACAACAGACTGGTTCCAAATAGGAAAAGGAGTACGTCAAGGCTGTATATTGTCACCTTGCTTATTTAACTTATATGCAGAGTACATCATGAGAAATGCTGGGCTGGAAGAAGCACAAGCTGGGATCCAGATTGCTGGGAGAAATATCAATAACCTCAGATATGCAGATGACACCACCCTTGTGGCAGAAAGTGAAGAACTAAAAAGCCTCTTGATGAAAATGAAAGAGGAGAGTGAAAATGTTGGCTTAAAGCTCAGCATTCAGAAAACTAAGATCATGGCATCTGGTCCCATCACTTCATGGGAAATTGATGGGGAAACAGTGGAAACAGTGTCAGACTTTATTTTGGGGGGCTCCAAAATCACTGCAGATGCTGATTGCAGCCATGAAATTAAAAGACGTTTACTCCTTAGAAGGAAAGTTATGACCAACATAGACAGAATATTAAAAAGCAGAGATACTACTTTGCCAACCAAGGTCCGTCTAGTCAAGGCTATGGTTTTTCCCGTGGTCATGTATGGATGTGAGAGTTGAACTGTGAAGAAGGCTGAGCACCGAAGAATTGATGCTTTTGAACAGTGGTGTTGGAGAAGACTCTTGAGAGTCCCTTGGACTGCAAGGAGATCCAACCAGTCCATTCTAAAGGAGATCAGTCCTGGGTGTTCATTGGAAGGACTGATGCTAAAGCTGAAACTCCAATACTTTGGCCACCTCATGTGAAGAGTTGACTCACTGGAACAGGAGGAGAAGGGTATGACAGAGGATGAGATGGCTGGATGGCATCACCGACTTGATGCACATGAGTTTGGGTGGACTCCGGGAGTTGGTGATTGACAGGGAGGCCTGGCGTGCTGCGATTCATGGGGTCACAAGGAGTTGGACACAACTGAGCAACTGAACTGAACTGAACTGATAGTCAGCCTAAGTCACTCTTTAGTTATTATCCTGGATTCCCCAACCATGTACACAGGCTCTGATGACTGGTGTGTCTTTGGTTGCTGTGTCTATAATAATCATCTACTTATGATAAAGAGTTTCAAGTAATGTCAGCTGGTCTAAAAATCTTGTTGGAAGTAAGTATGGGACTAAATCAGTAAAAACATCCACAAACCAGTCTCAGCCAAGGTTAAGTCAAACCCTAGTGGTTTGAAGGATGAGGTGCAGTTCAGAATTTCTCTCTGATGCTAGGTTTCATTTGGTCCCAAAACATACCCTGTGTCCTCTTGTCCTCCACTTCCTCCGTTCAAACATTTATTCATTTATTGAACACACAGTAAGCATGAGGATTGCAGAGATGAGTAATATCAAAGGTTCTGCATTCAAATCACAGTAAGTAGAGTGAAATGCATGTAAATTATAGAAAAAATTTCAAGTACAGAAGTAGCATTAAAAATAAAGGAACCAAATGGCTCTTGATCCTGCATAAGATGGCAGACATGGAGATAAGAAGAGACTTCCCAGAACAAATGGTACTTGAACAGAATAGGAAATATTTAGGAAGAAATTGAATTTATGCTTAGGAGGACCATATAGGAGGAATAGCAGGCACAAACTTGAAGTCATACAGACACAGACTTTTCATTTGTTCTTAACACCCTTGAGAGCAAGAGAGTTAGAGACAATGAGGTCAGTCCCCTTGCTGGAGCAGAGAGAGTGTGAATTATGTCCCCTTCCCCTTCTTTGTGATAGCTGGAAGTTCTTTAGATGTTTACACCTTTGGGGAGTTTCTGGGAGATTATAATTCTTCAAGTTTTTATTTTGGAGGTCCTGAACTGTGGGCCTTTGGGGATCTTTGGACTCTAAGAGATGGCAGGAATCAGAGGGAGAAAAAGCTATGTAACAACATAGAATGGCATCTGGGTTTCTTACGAAAGTGTTATCAAAGGAAACATGACATTTCATTCCAACTACACATAGTACAGCAAGAGGGGGTGATGGGGAGTCCATCCTGATACAGGCAACAAGGGGGTGCAATGTCCATGTAAGACTTAAAAGCATTGATAAATCCAAATAGAATCCACATGTATTGATTATCAGTGTGTGCAGGCAAGGCTCAATAGCATCTTCTCCCCTGAAAAAAATCTACTGCAGTTGCTTATAGTTGAGTTTTAAGATTGTATGCATAAGCTTGGAATTAGCACACTTAAAATTACTTATTCCTTACATGTGTATGTATGACTGAGTCACTCTGCTGTTCACCTATCACAACATTGTTATTGGCTATATTCTGATAAAGAGTTAAAAATTACTTATCTTTTTAAACACTGTATTCAACATGGATATTGATTTGGAAACCTCCCAGGAATACAGTCAGTCCTCGGATACGTGTGAACTCAGCTATGTGTGTTCATTTTGAGAATAAGTTAATAGTGGTTCAGAGTATTTCGGGCTTTCCTGATGGCTCAGACGGTAAAAAATCCCCCTGCAATGTGGGAGACCTGGGTTCGATCCCTGGGTTGGGAAGATCCCTTGGAGGAGGGCATGGCAACCCACTCCAGCATTCTTGCCTGGAGAATCCCCATGGATGGAAGAGCCTGGTGGGCTACAGTCCATGGGGTTGCAAAGAGTCGGACATGACTGAGTGACTGAGCACTCAGAGTATTTCAGCTGATTTGGGTGCTGTATGTGCCTGAGTCTATGTATTCCTGGATCTAAAGAGTGGATTTGAAATGTAAAATAACTTAATGTAGCTTTTTACAACTGTGTACAACTGTGTATTCTATAGTATTTTTTCATTTGGTGAGATTTTAACTGTTAATGTTTTTGGCATTGTGCTTTGTACCATTTATTAAATAAAAATAAAAAAATGAAATAAACAGAAGTCATGTGGGGTTTGATGAGCAAATACTGAAGTTACTTTAATTCTGTTATGTGTTAGAAAGTTTTGTGTGTAAAATTTAAAGCAGTGAATTACCATGGCATATATTGGGTTGGCCAAAGGTTTGAGTTCTGCCATGAGAAGAATTTTGCTCAGTTGCTCAGTCGTGTCTGACTCTCTGACACCCCATGGACTGCAGCCTCAAAGGCTCCTCTGTCTATGGGATTTTCCAGGTGAGGATACTGAAGTGGGTTACCATTTCTTACTCCAGGGAATCTTCCTGACCCAGGAATCGAACCCACATCTCTTACTTGGCAGGCAGATTCTTTACCACTCAGCCACCTGTACATGCCATGAGATGGTATAGAAAAACTTGAATGAACTTTTTGGCCAACCCATTATATGTCTCTTTTATTTAGAAAAAGGCATTAATGCAGTTATTTTATTTTTTAATATCATATCATTTTTTTAGTTGTTACTGGCTTAGTTATGTATAGAGGCCAATAAAATATATTTTTTGCCACTTGAAATTTTTTCTCTCATTACTGTTAATAACTAAAAATAATTTTATGGCCTATCAGAGGGAAGTTTTAAAAAATAATCTTCCCCAAGTGTCAAGTGCAGTTGTCAACTCACTATGTGGCTTCTGAAGCTAGGAATAGAGGCACACATCCCAGGCAGGCTCTGTCTCAGGGAGGGAAACTGCATCTGAGTGAAAGCTTCCTGGTGGAGTGTGTCTCTGCCACTTGAGCAAAGCACTTATGAAACACTCAGTTCTTGCAGACGCTGCTCCTAGAACTGACAATGTGACAGTGCTAATGTCAAGGCTACCCACTCCAACTAGCGGAGAGAGTGCAAACCGACTATATAAAATATAAGGCTTTAAATGGGAAAACAAAACAGCATGGGGCATAGTCGTAAGGGATGGGGGAGCAGTCATTTAGATGGGGGGTCAGGCAGGCTTTTGGGAGAAGTACCATGTGCTGGGAAGCCTGCCACATGAGCCTGTGGAGGCAGGGTTGGCTGCAGCAAAGGTGCAGAGGTGATAGACTTCCTTTGTCCAGAAGACTGAGGAATGCCACAGAGGCTGTAGTAACATGGGAAAAGGAGATTTATTTTCTCTTGTGGAAAGAAATTGACCTTTCTGAGCCTAGCAGGCTATTAGGTGCACTCTGATCCTGGTGAACATTCATGAGAGTTATCAGACTCCTCCATGCTCATGATGTATTTAATAGACCTTATGTTGTATATTCAAAGCTTTGTAATGCATTTATACATTTCTCACGTGTCATGTTGAGTTAGTGTCTCTTCAGTGCTGAATTAAAAAAAAAGAAATCGTTCCTACCCTTAAGCTTCTTGAGGCTTGGGATGACAATAAATTTAATATGACTGAAAGTTTTATTTCCAAATCAAATAATTGATTTTATTATTAGCCTTTTGGTTTTCTCATTGACTTAATATACATTGCCTATCTTTATATTTACCTCAAGTGAGGAAATTGGAATTAATTGCACCCTTCAGTTCATAACACATTATCCTCTCAGTTCAATGAAAATATATCTCTCATTTTATCCTAAAATACGTTTCCCTTTTTATCCAGTTTCCACTCCCATTCCCCTTCCCACCATAATGTGCAGGATCCAGTGCATGCCAAATATATACAGATTTTTAACATATATAGTGCTTAACGTAGGCATGAATCTTTAATTTATATAAAGGGTATTCTTACTTATTTCCTTCTAAGTTTTCACTCGGCACTGGGGTGAAGGGTCTATCCATGTTGCTGTGGGCCTAGTTTCTTGCACCATAGCCCACATTTTGTGTCTGTTACATTTTCCTTTTCCAACGCAGTGATGACACCTGGGTTGCCTTCAGTTCTGGCAACTACAGGCAATACCACAGTGGCCGTTATTTCACGTTCTTTTATAGACCTGGGCATGTCGCAGAGAGTGGGTTCTCTGAGCCGCTTGGCACATCCTTACTTAGTTCCTCTTAGCTTAGTTCCCATCTTACTCTGTCCTACACAGTTTGTGAACACACGCTCCTTTGTCTTGGCCGAGCAGGTGATTGGTGGAGGCCAGACTCTGCAGTTGGTTATCCTGTGACTGCCAGGTCATCATCCTTGGAGGAAAAAGTTACAAATAAAGAAGGAAGGCTCATTCGCCTGTGGTGTGCAGTCGGATTTAGAGGGGTTGATCGGAACGCATAGTGTTTACTCTGCGTACCGTGGATGAGGTAGTACAGATGTGTAAACATGCATCTGTCAGTGTGTGCACACAGAGTTCCTAGATCTAATAGCTAAGTGGTTCTGGAAACGGAGTCACCCCAGCTGCAATGAGCACACTGAGTCCCCAGAGCTTAGTTTCTGTACAGCGTTCACCAGTGACAGGAGCCAGGGCAGCTTGGAGAAATGTTTGATTCCAGTCTGGGGATTATAAGATGAGTTTGGGAAATGTAGTGATACCAAAAACATGGAGGTGTTTGAAAAGGGGTGAAGGCTTATCTAAAGAACACAGGGGCCAGCCTGACAGGGCTCTTTTAATGATCAACACACTGGGACAACTTAAGCAAGAAAATAAATAATGATAGCACTAGGTTTTCATCCATAAGATAAAATAAATATTCACAAATCCATACAGATATAAATAAATGATAAAAAATAAATAGATGAGGTAGAAGGGATTGCTCTTTCTTATAGAGAAATTCCAGTTAATAAGTGTAGAGGGAAAGATGGGAATGGAAAAATCACTGTTAGAGAAAATTCACAGTAATTTTGACTTCAGGTAAGGGGCCTGATGGATGCTGAAATCAGTGGGTGAATGTTCTGTGAGAAAGGACATTTGTATAATTTCAAAGTATCTTCCCCAGGGCATCCACTACAGATGGAAAGATTGTAATTTTATGGTCAAATACCCATATGTCACCTTAACCAAGTAATCAAAGTTAGCATCACTGGTTATAAGACATATTAATGTCACTAATCCCTTGATATAATGAGGTGGGCACACATTATTCCTGAAGTTTGCTTTCCAAAAAACTCTATAACCCCAATCTAATCACGTGAAAACAGCAGGTAAGCCTGCACTGTGGGAGAGTCTACAGAATAACTGATCAGTATTCTCCAGTATTGAGATCATGAAAGACAGGGAAATATTGAGGAACTGTTAACAGAATGGAGGAGATGCAACTAACTTGCATTTAAATGTAATTTGATAATAAATGCTGGAGAGGGTGTGGAGCAAAGGGGAACCCTCTTACACTGTTGGTGGGAATATAAATTGGTACAACCACTATGGAGAACAGTATGGAGATGCCTATACTACCAAAATAGAACTACCAGCAGTTTCACTCCTGGGCATGTATGTGAGAAAACAAAAACACTAATTTGAAAAGATACATGAACCCCAATGTTCACTGCAGCACTGTTTACAGTAGCCAAGACATGGAAACAACCTAAGTGTCCATCAGCGGATGAATGGAGAAGGTGTGATCATACATACATACATACATGCACGGATACATACCCGTGTTCATTTGCTGGTTTTGGACATTGTACCATGGGTGTGTAAATCATTAACATTAGGAGAAGCTGGATGAAGTGTATTTTGGTATTCTCTACATGAATTTTCCAATTTTTTAATAAATCTAAAATTAGCTCAAAGTAAAAAGTATAAATATATATCACATTATATATATAATATATATGATACATATGTGATAATATGTTATATATATATGTATATATATACACACACACAATATAGCCCTTGAACCACAGAGAGACAGGAAAATTTAACCTCTACAGTCATAGATTCCATGTCTTATATACTTGTATAAAAGTAGGTATTTGAATCTGTGTCAAGGTTTGCCCACTCTCCAGAATGAGCCACTTGTACTTGGTGTCCTCAGTTCAGTTCAGTCGCTTAGTCATGTCCGACTCTTTGTGATCCCATGAATCACAGCACGCCAGGCCTCCCTGTCCATCACCAACTCCCGGAGTTCACTCAAACTCATGTCCATCGAGTCGGTGATGCCATCCAGCCATCTCATTCTCTGTCGTCCCCTTCTCCTCCCGCCCCCAATCCTTCCCAGCATCAGAGTCTTTTCCAGTGAGTCAGCTCGTCGCATGAGGTGGCCAAAGTCTTGGAGTTTCAGCTTTAGCATCAGTCCTTCCAATGAACACCCAGGATTGATCTCCTTTAGAAGGGACTGGTTGGATCTCCTTGCGGTCCAAGGGACTCTCAAGAGTCTTCTCCAGCACCGCAGTTCAAAAGCATCAATTCTTTGGCGCTCAGCCTTCTACACAGTCCAACTCTCATTTTCATACATGACCACTGGAAAAACCATAGCCTTGACTAGATGGACCTTTGTTGGCAAAGTAACATCTCTGCTTTTTAATATACTATCTAGGTTGGTCATAACTTTCCTTCCAACGAGTAAGCATCTTTTAATTTCATGGCTGCAATCAGCATCTGCAGATTTTGGAGCGCCCCAAAATAAAGTCTGACACTGTTTCCCCATCTATTTCCCATGAAGTGATGGGACCAGATGCCATGATCTTCGTTTTCTGAATGTTGAGCTTCAAGCCAACATTTTCACTCTCCTCTTTCAATTTCATCAAGAGGCTTTTGAGTTCCTCTTCACTTTCTGCCATAAGGGTGGTGTCATCTGCATATCTGAGGTTATTGATATTTCTCCTGGCAATCTTGATTCCAGCTTGTGCTTCTTCCAGCCCAGCATTCCTCATGATGTATTCTGCATATAAGTTAAATAAGCAGGGTGACAATATACAACCTTGACGTACTCCTTTTCCTATTTGGAACCAGTCTGTTGTTCCATGTCCAGTTCTGTTGCTTTCTGACCTGCATACAGGTTCCTCACTGAACCCCAAATTCAGTAGCCTGAGGGCACAGAATTTCTTTGTGAATCTCTTTTGAATTTTCAGTTCAAATGCATCTTCTGGGAAAGTTTTGCTATGTGTTAAGTACAGGATATTGGCCTGGGAGTCAGAAGATCTGTTTTCTAGTTCTCACTCTGCTATTACCCAGCAATAAAGCATTGGGCATGAGAACAGGATGCCCATCTTTTAGAAAAGTACAAAATCATTAAAGGTCTTTTTAGCTTTTGTTTCTCTGAACTTACCATCGTCTACTTTTATGAATTTACAGTCATGTGGTCTTTTAAATTAAACCTCTGTGTAGCTGTTTACTGACACTTGTGGGAGATAGTTTACCAGTGAATGCTTCTTAAGGAAGGTACATAGTTGCAACATAAGCTGTGCTTTTCCCTTTCTTTACAGAGCTCTGGGTGTTTCTACTCAGGAGGCACTCAATCTGACTAAATTAATACTCTGCTGCCATCGTGTGGCTACTTCTAGGTACTGCACAGCCAGAAACAAAACAGATCCAGAAATTACAGGGTCACATAGGAGGAGATGGCAACCCACTCCAGTGTTCTTGCTTGAAGAATCCCAGGGACGGGGGAGCCTGGTGGGCTTCCGTCTATGGGGTCACACAGAGTCGGACACGATTGCAGTGACTTAGCAGCAGCAGCAGCAGCCTTAGAGGCGGAGAAGGCAATGGCAACCCACTCCGGTATTCTTGCCTGGAGAATCCCAGGGACGGAGGAGCCTGGTGGGCTGCCATCCATGGGGTCGCACAGAGTCAGACACGACTGACGTGACTTAGCAGCAGTAGCAGCCTTAGAGGTGAAAGATCCCTCAGAATTAATATGCTTACTTGGTTGTAATCATGGATTGAACTGAGATGAGACAGAAACTGATCGATGATACAGAAGCCCTCAAGGGCCATGTTGTTCCTCCTTCAGAAGGGAGGGCTTTGGTAATGGAGGTATGTTTGGTCTCACACTGGATGGATGTGCATGGTGTGTTGTGCTCTGGTGCTGGGCTCTTGTGCATGAGTGAAGTTATCAGTGCTTGATTTTGTCTCTGAATGCATATATGTGGGTTCAGATACCTGTTTCAGGGATCCTCAGAACTACCCGCACATTCTGTGATTTGCTAGAAAGACACAGGGTATGTGTTACGTGTTGCATATGGTTGTGTGTCGTGTATACATGCTCAGTTGTGTCTGACTCTTTGCAGTCCCATGGACTGTAGCCCCCGAGGCTCCTCTGTCCATGGGATTCTCCTGGCAAGAATACTGGAGTGGGTTGCCATTTCCTTCTCCAAGGGATCCTCCCAACCCAGGGATCGAACCCATGTCTCCTGCAGCTCATGCATGGCAAGTGGATTCTGAGCCACCTGGGAAGCCTGCCTGTGGTTGTACTCACCACCAAAGTTTCTTGCAGGGATAGGCACAAGGTAGGATCTAAGCAGGTAAAGACAGGTGGAGTCTGAAATCTGTGCATGGGCTCCGGTACCCTCTCTGTCCTCTAAGGGAACACAAGTGTGCTGCTTTCTAAGCAGAGTAAAGCACAGTACCATGCTGCCGTGTTTCTGCCCAGACAAGTCCATTCCAGACTCGATACCCAGGGATTTTTATTGTGGGGCTGGTCGCATAGGTCCCCTCTGCGGAGCAACTGCTGAGACTCTAGACTTCTGGAAGGGATGAGGTGTTCAACATCAATCACACTGTGTCTGTGCACCTTTGTCAGTTAGAGAACAGAAGGAATCCTCCAAAAGTAAGTTCCTGGATGCCAGCCAAGGGCCAGCCTTTCCAGGGACAGCAGCCTTGGGCATGGTTTATTAACACTTTCTCTACAGCGCCCCAAACTGAAACGGCCTAGCCAAGATTGCTGCGATAGATGCTGAGTGCGGAGTCTTGGGTTTATTTTATTGATTTTGTCATAGAGCCTTGGGGCTTCCCTGGTGGCTCAGTGTAAAGAATCAACCTACCAATGCAGGAGGCACAAGTTCAGTCCCTGAGTCGGGAAGATCCCCTGCAGAAGGAGATGCAACCCACTCCATATTCTTGCCTGGGAAATCCTATGGACAGCGGAGCTAGTGGGTTACAATCCACGTGGTATCAAAAAAGTTGGACACAACTTAGTGACTACACAACAACAACAACAAACCTACAAAGAGTCGATAGGACGATATAATCATTGACTATAGACAATACAAAAGAGAGAGATAATACAGAGGTGTGGTTAGAAGCCTGATTCCAAAATAACTGTCATATAGTTCAGATGCTATTTAACAATTATTTCTCTAGCTTTCAAAAGGTAAAAGGTTTGTTCTTTGACTTCCTTCAGATTTGTGAGACTATGAATTTCTTAAGGGGAGGAACCATATTTCACATTCTGTGGTTCCTAAATGCTTGGCTTTGTGCCAACATCATCACTTATAGAATTTCATGTATTCACAGGATCTATGTATGTTAATTCTCAGCTTCTGCTTGCATTGTTTGTATATATGTATGATATTTTTTAAAACTGGGGATTTTGGGAAGGTATTTAAGTCTATCACTATTGCCAATCTGCGTACTTTGAGAAATTCAGTTTTTCGGCAGACTCAAATCAGAGAACTCGGTAATGCCCTCTTAAGGCATTACCAGCTAGCTAAGCAGCTAACTGCATTTATCTTAACAGAAAGTTTCACAAGGGAAAAGTTCCCCTATAGCCTTTAGTGAATAACTGGGACTTTTTGCATAGCTTTAACTGATGTAACATTGTGTAACTTTAAGATGTACAGTGTGTTGATTTTATATACTTTATGTTGCAAATACTTAGCACCATAGAGTTAGCTGACACCTCCATACTGTCACATAATTACCATTGCTTTTTTGTGGTGAGAACATTTATGATCTTCTCTTTTAACAACTTTCAAGTATATAATATTAGTATTATAATCTATAACCACCATGCTCTACAGTAGAGCCCCAGAACTTTTTCATTTTATAACTGGAAGTTGGTATTCTTTAACTGTGACTTAATCTGTTGAATTTAGAGGCCCAAAGGGAGCTTGCATTAATATAAACCAAATATTAATATACCCAGAAATGCTATTATATTATGTTAAGTCAAAGTTGTAATATGCCATATTAATGCAGTCCATGGGGTCGCTGAGGGTCGGACACAACTGAGCGACTTCACTCTCACTTTTCACTTTCATGCATTGGAGAAGGAAATGGCAACCCACTCCAGTGTTCTTGCCTGGAGAATCCCAGGGACGGGGGAGCCTGGTGGGCTGTCGTCTATGGGGTTGCACAGAGTCGGACACGACTGAAGCGACTTAGCAGCAGCAACATGCGATGTCTGATAAGGAAACCCATAACAAAAATCACTGGAGATGTCTTTTTTTCTCATTAACCTCAGAACTATGAAAATGAGCTAGAAACTGTCTTTTTTGTTTTGCACTTATGCTTTACTCTTTCAGCCACAGGACATTTCTCTTCTTCACATCTGGACCTCTGAGAGGTGTTTTCAGCTCCCCTGTCTCCCTCTTTCTTTGACACATTCAGACTGACTTGTACCCTCTGTTCCCAGTCCAGTGGAGAGAGCTGTGATCGAGACATGGACAGCAGAGAGTCTCTCTGCTGAAAGGAAACAACAAACAGATGCATAGTAGCCGCTCTGCTTACAGCGAGTCAGGGATCTAAAGCTCTACTCCCAGGCTCTTTTCCCTCTTCCATAATGCTTTCCAGGGATTCATTCTCAGGCCTACAGATTCTAGCAGCAGAGTCCAGAAGCCCCATCCGGGTTAGAGTCAGCCACCATGTTGGCCTGAGAAGGTGGCTCATGTTTGCTGGAAACTGGTGATGTTAGCTTACCTGAATGAGTCGGTAAACCTGAAGAGTTCATTCCCCAAAGGTAATTCGGTAGCCAGCCTTCTCAGTTAACGGAAACAAGGTTTGCTTTTCCACTGTGGAGGTACTGATAATTCCGAGAGGAAGACAGCAGCAACCGCACAGAGCCTGGCGTTCAGAGTGACGTCTTGAAAGAGTTTGGTCTTGCTAGTCTTTGTGATGTTGTGTCCCCTGAATTCCTGGGGCTTTACTGGTTACAGTTTTGTGGCCGGCCTCTTTTCATTGAAGATGATAGCATGGGCTTGATATCATGTTTTCATGAACTCAGCATATGCCTTATTTTTCATGCAGGGGCAGGCTTTTTATAAGCCATTATAACTATGGGTTTTGTAACATGCTTCTCTTATATGGTTGACTATTTAAATTGTTTACATTTAAAAGGCAATTAAGTGGATAATTAATACACATCACTATCATGTGCAAAGTTGTGCATAAAGTTCTTAATTTTTTTTTTTTTTTTTGCTTAAGGCTATCTCCCCCATAGAGAACTTCCCTGGTGGATCAGATGGTAAAGAATCTTTCTGCAATGGAGACCCAGGTTTGATCCCTGGGTCAGGAAGATCCCTTGGAGAAGGAAATGGCAACCCACTCCAGTATTCTTGCCTGGAGAATTCCATGGACAGAGGAGCCTGGTGGGCTACAGTCCAAGGGTCACAAAGAGTTGAACGTGACTGAGTGACTAACACATTCATTTTCACTTTCATCTCCCCTATGGACTCCTAGATGAAAAGTTAGGGACCATTGTGTTTAATGCTCTCACAGTGAACTCTTCCATTAGAGAAACTTGATAATACCTTCTCCACTAGACAGATCCCTGTCACAACCTCTGTCAAGAGCAGTCTATATTCCCATAGTTTTGTTAATATTAGGAATTCTTATTAATTACAATATTTGTTAGTTATATCTTTTTAAATGTACATTCTGTTGGTGACTAGTGAATTTTAAAAATAGATCTTTTCTATTTTAAAACAAAACAATGCCATGTTTTTTATTTAATGTTTTCTCTTATTCAATAGTCTTTAAAGTTGTTTATTTTAAATATTTCACACACTTAGGTATTTGAGTCAGATATTTAGAAAC
This sequence comes from Moschus berezovskii, assembly GCF_049115385.1. Taxonomy (NCBI): domain Eukaryota; kingdom Metazoa; phylum Chordata; class Mammalia; order Artiodactyla; family Moschidae; genus Moschus; species Moschus berezovskii. Next base: position 96,732,372 of record NC_142460.1, read on the forward strand.
TGAATTCCGTTATAATCTCTGTTTTATGCATTATAGGAATGAAAATATAATTCTTTAAGAAATGAGAAACCATATGCTATAAAAATATTGGCTAGAATTTGGTAGATACAAGCTTGTAATTTCCTTTAAGAATAAAATATAATTTAATCACTATTACTCCTTCACAGGATTTGTTTTTCTTTTATTTTAGTATATTTAATAGAGTCTGTGTATGTTCTTTAGGGGCTTCCCAGGTGGTGCAGTGGTGAAGATTCCACCTGCGAATGCAGGAGACACAAGACATTTGGGTTTGATGCTGGGCGGGGAAGATCCCCTGGAGAAGGAAATGGCAGCCTACTTCACTATTCTTGTCTGGAAAATTCCATGGACGGAGGAGCCTGGCAGGCTACAGTCCATGGGGTGGCAAAGAGGCACGCATGACTGAGCGCCCACTCATCACTCACTTGTTCTGTAATACTGATTATTTTTGATATCGTGATGCCAATATTTTCAGTTGTCACTATAAATTCCACAGATGTGTTCCAGGAAAATTCTATGTGTTTTCTTTGAGGTCAGGCCTGTGATTTGTGAACTGGAAAGATGCATGAAGATCATGCTTTTTGCATATCTTCAACACTTAAAAGGTATCCCTGCCAGTGGAATTCATACTGCATTTGTTATTTATAAATATTACATGATTTGCAGTGTATATCCAAAGAAATATCTTTTTGTTTATATGATTGCATTTTCCAGGTAAGCTTCACCCTATGAAAAACATGTGTCCTTCATGGTGCGTGTTTTATCATACTGATGTCATTAAGGTCCTTGGGGCAGAGATCATAGCTTATTGATTTTTTGACTGCTCTATCTCTGACCTGTGAAAGTGAAAGTTGCTCAGCCGTGTCCGACTCTTTGCAACCCTATGGACAGTATAGTCCCTGGAATTCTCCAGGCCAGAATACTGGAGTGGGTAGGCTATCCCTTCTCCAGCGGATCTTCCCAACCCAGGAATCGAACCAGGGTCTCCTGCATTGCAGGTGGATTGTTTACCAACTGAGCTATAAGGGAAGCTCTGACCTATGTCACTTAAGCTCTGAAACATACCGAGTGTTTTATAAGCGTATGTACTTTGGTTGAAAAGGAAAGGTTAGTAGCAGCACTAATTGGTTGGAGGTAAGCAGGAATTTAAATACTTGGCTTCTTAGCCAGTTTGATTCAGATGATTCAGGGAAATTCATCTCTGAGCCTTATAAACCTTGCCTTGACCACGTTAAAGTGCTCTAACAAGAAGGAAGTTAAATAATTGATGGGAAAGAAATTGCCAACTATAAAATATTTTCTAAATGCAAGATGGGTATTTTTTAAGTAAGAAAAAAATGCTTGTGCTCATGCTAAGTTGCTTCAGCTTGCCAGGCTCCTCTGTCCATAGGATTCTCCAGGCAAGTATACTGCCGTTTCCTCCTCTGGGGGATTTTCCCCACCAAGGGATTGAACCCGCATCTCTTATGCCTCCTATGTAGGCAGGCGGGTTCTTTACCCCTAGGATCACCAATAGTACTTTTCAGTTGTTGAGAAAGGATGGAAAGAAATTTCTTTCCGGTTCCCTCTGCCTTTTATATTAGATTCAACAAACCTTTTTGAGCACTGCGCTGGTCACAGAGGCTGACAGAAAGATTGCACAGACCTTGAACGGCAGAGGCTCTGAATTCAGAGTTTTCCAAATTTGCTGGCATATTGAGTGCAGCATAGCATCATCTTTTAGGATTTGAAATAGCTCAGCTGGAACTCCATCACTTCCACTAGCTTTGGTCGTAGTGATGCTTCCTAAGGCCCATTTGACTTCACACTGCTGGCTGCCTGGCTCTGCATGAGTGATCACACCATCATGGTTATCTGGGTCATTAAGGTCTTTTCTTTTATAGTTCTTCTGTGTATTCTTGCCACCTCTTCTTAATATCTTCTGCTTCTGTTAGGTCCATACCATTTCTCTCCTTTATCATGCCTGTCTTTGCACGGAAGCAGCTTTTACAGATGCTATTTTGATGACTCTAGGTTTTTGTATCATTGGCTATTTCCTGTGGGTTTAAAAATCATTCTTTCCTACTTTCATCGTTTGCTCCAAAGCAAAACTGTCAAAAAAAATTGTTCCCTGGTGGCTCAGTCGTAAAGAAACTGCTTGTCAATGCAGAAGATGTGGGTTCAATCCCTGAGTCAGGAAGATCCCTTGGAGGAGGGCATGAAAACCCACTCCAGTATTCTTGCCTGGGGAATTCCAGGAACAGAGGGAATTGTTGAGCTACAGTCCATGGGGTTGCAAAAGAGTCAGATAGAACTTAGGAACTAAACAACAAGGATCTCTCGTAAGTTTATTGGAGGAATCTGCAATTTCCTGTTACAATTCTAATCAACTTAGCTGAAAATCTCCTATCCCAGAGTGAGGGAGAGAAAACACTGTCAACAGACTACAGGGGTTGAAAGGAGAGAATGTGTTTTGTCTCCTGAGAATGGTTTCCTTTGGTGAGGGTTCATGGCAACCATGTAAAGCTTACCTCTTGGGAGAGGGAATATTGACAGTGATGCAGGAACAGCAGGGCAGAGGGACCTTATTGAACCTGGGAGATATGGGATGGCTATCAGGGCGGGAAACGCAGAGTTTATTACAATCAAGCCTCCATTTTTATTCTTAAACTGGTTTTTCTCCTAGCATTCTTCATTTTCAGAACCGCCTATCACTGAATTATGCTTTCTCAGGAAATTGAATGCACTAATGGTTAACCTAAGAAATGTAAGGTAACTGTGTAGCTGTCCCTCTAATTACACGGGTTAATTAAGAGTTTAAGAGTTGCTTAGAGCAATGATTCAGTTCTCCTAGGAACTTAAAGAAACCCTACTCCTTAAAAGGTCTTCTGTAGTCAAGCGTGACTTAGATCTGACCAGTAGGTTGAAATTTTAATTGTTGTATAAGTGAACGTTACTGGACGACCCCACGTATGGCTCAAATCCACTCTTGTGATCTGTAGGCCTCCTTTTCACATGCAGCTTATTTTACTCCTACGTTAGGAGGTAGAATTCTCTGTGGAGAAGGCACTGGATTTGTTTTTTGCCAGCCACGTAGCCCAGCAGGCCTGCATGTTTTTCAGCGGACATTCTGAGCTTTACTGTCATTCACCTAGCTCGGTTCAGGCAGGTTTCTGAATTTGGAAAGAATTCTCTATTTTTGCCCAACTTGGAGATGAATGGGAGTAAATTTGTATTGTCCAAGTGGTTAGTGCAGTTATTTCTTTATGGAAAAGAAGAAAGTAAAACAACGAAGAAAGGATTGGAGCATTTTTTTTCTTTTGCCTATATGACCATTGATTTAATGTTTTCCTTTTTCGTTAAGTCCATAATTGTCATCAAAGTATCCTCAACACTCTCCAACACCCAAGGTAGAGTTGATTTCACCTTCTAACCCACCCACCCAGCTGTTCCTTTTATTTCTGTTGTTGCCATGTCATAAAGTCATAAATGCTTTTGTGTCTCCTTATTCTACCGGACTTCAGGGTGAGATCTGACCTAGTTCATCTTTGTAGCTTTAATGTCTAACACAGGCTTCTTTGCACAGAAAGTGTTAAAGATTTTTAAAATGTTAAAACACATACACACACAGATTATCTTTTCATGACTAGTAAGAATTTTTGAAAATATACAAATATAAACATCATGATACTTTAACCAATTTAGATGAAGGCACACACATTTTCAAAATTAATTTATTTTTTTCTTTTGGGAACCATGCAATCATTCTAAAATTGGCTCTATTATTAATCCACTTTAACATTTGAATCACTGCACATGGCGTGCCTAAGTGCAAGCCTCATGCAAAATGGTGCCTTTTTTCTAAAACAAACAGGTTAAAAATGTGTCTGGTTCCCATGGGAGCCAGGCCACAGACACAGAATAGATGAAATAGGATTTATAGTTTTGTGATTGCTGCTACGGTGTAGTATTTTCCAAATCCTTCTATTTTGAACATGGCATTCATATTTAGTAGGCATGAAAGAACTTTATTTGACCAGCTTTTGTCTCCTAAGTGCTCGGCAGTTCCTTTGAAATGGATGAGAATCAGAAACAGAAAATGCCAAATTTCATGGCCTTGCCATTTAGCATTTGCAGCACAAATTGAGGCTTAGTTTTTGGATCTGATGGGAAGTTCATTAGCTTAACGGAGTTAGTGAAACCAAGCAGCCACAGAATTTGAGTATTTAATTCTAAATGTCTACAGAATACAAGGAATTGTGCTACAAAAATAAATAACATGGAGCCCCTGCCTGCATAGGTTTTATGTCTATAACCTGGAGGAGAGTGACAAGAGTTCACGTGTACCATGTCTTCCCACAGTGATATTTCTGTCACTGCAGTGGTCTGAGACCCCGGGATACTTACTAAGCATCCACGGGGGCCAAAATTTAGAGTGGAACCCTGCAGGATGTGGGACTTGCCTTCAGTCCTTGCCAGAGAAGAGGTCAGAGACTGGTATGGGAGATGGGAACATGAAAGGACTTCTCATACAAACCAGACTCAGTAAGTGCTGACTAGGCATGAGGAAATGGCAACCCACTCCAGTGTTCTTGCCTGGAGAATCCCAGGGACGGGGGAGCCTGGTGGGCTGCCGTCTATGGGGCCGCACAGAGTCGGACACGACTGAAGCGACTTAGCAGCAGCAGCAGCAGGCGGCATGAGGAAGGGGCACAGTGAGATTGGAAAGAAACAGACTCTGACTGGGGTGATCGGTCTGGCTCCTGGCATGGAGTAATTGTTAAAGAATAGCTTTTAATGTTTTATTAATCAAAGTGGAAATAAAATAGATGTCACTTTTAGTTTATATAGTTAAGCAGTATTTTGGAAAGAAAATGGTTAGTGCTGATGAAAACACCTCATGCTGAGAGAGGCAGAGATAAAGACAGAGAGAACGCGAGGGAGGGAGCAGGGCGCAGAGAGGGAGAGGAGCCAAGTGGGCAAACTGTAAGGAGGTGCACAGAGTGTTACTGTCAGTGCTACCTATCTCTAGATGGTGGGGCTTAAGGAATTTCATTTATTTCTTAAATGTATCCACTAAATTCTGTATGATAAGCATGTATCACACTTATAATAAGAACTATCTTTTGCACTCTTTTGAAAATATTTTCATGTATCTTTTAGAACATCTAATTGTAGTGAGACTCTATCTGCTAGTTTTGCCTGGAACCTTGCTTCTGGTTGAGATATCCCTAAGTCTCGGCCAACCTTTGTCTCCTAAATCCAAGTGTGCCCTGATTCATAGTTGAATGAATTTGGGTTTTCCAGATTATTTTATGCATACCCCTGGAAAGCAGAGATGAAGAACTAGATTGATCTGTAGCATGATAATAATGCATCTGTAGTTTTAGACCACAATTAAATGTCAAATATTCTATCTTATTAGAGATAGAATTTGGTTGTGAACCTGTAGTGTCTCTTTTATAATTGAGTTTACAGTGGATTCTCTGGTTATATGCTAGACATCTTCTGAGTTTCAACTGGCTGTTTCCCTATAGTGACATCATCCCCGTAGAGCTTCAGTAGTGAACCACCAGTGCCATTTCTTTCTTTTTTTTTTTAATTTATTTTTAATCTTTTGGCTGCAAATCAAAACTGCATCCCTTGGCATTGGAAGCACAGGGTCTTAACCACTGGACGGCAAGGGAAATCCCACCAGTGCCATTTCTTAACTTGGTGAAACCTGGCTAATGGTTGATACTCTCCATTGTTTCTACTTTCCTAACCATATAATAAGGGGTCGAACTATATAGTCTTGTGCTTGTGCCTTTCATGCTTTGCTCTGTTGCTATCTTTACTGCCTCTCAAGGAAATGTTCTCACTTTTTCTGTTGACTCTGAAATGCAGCATCCCTTTAAGTCCCTCCATTACTATTGAGCCTTGTTTCTTTTTAACCACCTAAAGTAGATATTTTATTTGTGAACTTTTGTTTTTTTTTCCCTTCTGCCAGACATTCCATTATTTTTTCTTTTATGGCTATCTCTCTCTCTTTTTGAGTGTGTAACGTTCATTGACTACATTTGTACCAGGTACTCTCTATGTTCATTTTAATATAATGGTGATACAGAAAAATATCTATATTTTTGTGTGAGAACTATAGAATTAGAACATGCAAGGCTTTCATGTTCAGAGAAATGTGGATATGTCCATATTTATCTTTTTTGACAAATTTTGATTAGAAAGGAAATTATAGACCAAGAATATTTTACACAGAGAACAGAATCTCCTTGGTTCTAAAGATGTATTTCTTATACAGATGTCATATTGTTCTTTTAGAAAAATACCTTGAGCTGATAAAGAAATGGAATTTAAACCAAAATTAGTTAAATTTGATCTAAGCAAGTGGACTTGGTTAACTGACTAATCAAGACAAAGATAAATATGAGTGTGTGATTGGGAGACTAATATTGGAGTACACTTCAGTGGTGAAACTGCAATGCTTTAAGTAGAGACCCTTCCCTTCCCTCAAGCTGGCAGACATGGTCACAGATAAGTAGCATCCTTTGATTCTTGACTGAAAAAAAATTGCATATCTTTTCTGGAGGAAAGCAATGACAGTTATTCTTTTAAAATAAGGTCATAAGCAATTAGAATACTTTTATTTCCTTTATTAAATTCCATTCCTTAAGAGACAGATCCTATAAGGAGTTAGATTCAATCAAATTTGGGCTTTCAATGAAATATTATCAAAGTCTAAAATGAGACCCTTGTTAATTGCAACCCCATGGACTGTATACCTCCAGGCTCCTCTGTCCATGGAATTCTCCAGGTAAGAATATTGGAGTGGGTTGCCATTTCCTCCTCCAGGGGCCTTTCCTAACCCAGGGATCAAACCCAGGTCTCCTGTACTGCAGGCAGATTCTTTACTGTCTGAGCCACCAGGGAAGCCCTGAGTGAACATGTACAACAGATAATAGATTTATGCCCTCAGAAACCAAGAACTTCATATGTTAGAATTATCTGTTTCAGAATATTAAAAAGTTATGTGTAAAATATTTCAGAAATAAGATTTTAAAAAAACCTTTATATGAAGAAAGATGGGATTTTGAAATGTGACATAATTAGAAGAATCAACTACAATTTTTAAAAATGTAAATTTTAAGTGAAATTAAGACTCAGTGGATGGTTCACATGCATATAAGACACAACTAACAAGAGAATTTGTGAAATGGAAGCCATATATGAAGTGATTGCACGCATATGAAGTGATTACCTAGATAGATTTTAATAATACAGGGAAAACAAAATGGAAAATATGAAAGATTAAATGATACGAAGGATACAATACATATCTAGATATATCCAGAGTCCCAGAAGGAAACAAGATAAATAATTGAGAAAATAGTTGACTGAAGTTTTTCAGAAATTGAAGAAAGACACCACACATACACAAAGGAACAAGTCTACTTGTATCTTAATTTGGGTTGCTACTGGGCTTCCCAGGTGGCACAGTGGTAAAGAATCTGCTTACCAGTGCGGGAGATGCAGGGAAGGCACATTTGATTCCTGGGTCAGGAAGATCCCCTGGAGAAGGAAATGGCAACCCACTCCAGTATTCTTGTCTGGGAAATCCCACGGACAGAGGAGCCTGGTGGGCTATGGTCCATGGGGTTGCAAAGAGTCAGACATGACAGCACATGAGCAACCAAGTGCCACAGACTGGGGTGCTTGTGAACAACAGAAGTTTGTTTTTTATACTTCAGGAGGTTGGGGTGTTCAAGATCAAGGTACTGGCAGATTCACTATCTGATGGATGCTTACTTCCAGGTTCATAGATGTCCATCTTCTGGTGTGTTCTCGCATGATGAAATGGTCAAGGAAGCTCCCAGGGGATACTTTTATAAAGGCCTGTGTGTGTGCTCAGTCTCTTCAGTCGTGTCTGACTCTTTGTGACACTATGCACTGTAGCTCACTAGGCTCCTCAGTCCATGGGATTCTCCAGGCAAGAATACTAGAGTGGGTTGTCATGCCCTCCTCCAGAGGATCTTCCTGACCCAGGGACTGAACCTGCATCTCTTAACGTCTCCTGCACTGCAGGTGTGGTCTTTACCAGTGGTGCCACCTGATTGGTGTCTAGTTAATACTTAGTGTCCTATTCAGTTTTGTGTTGAGTATTGAGTGTAGCTTCCAGAATTCGCTTCATGATTAAATCTGGGCTTATTTCCAGTCTTCATTTTCTTCTCCATAATAGGGTCCTTCAGCCCTATCTCTGTGCAGTGCATAGTCCCAGTGTGGCATATACTGTGTTGTGTTGCTTCTGTCTTTGGTGTCTAAGAGAATGAGTTGAAAAGGGAGTGCTGTAAAGTTGGCACTGATGTTAATCATTTTAGAGAATATCTTTCTTTCTCAATTGATGTACTTTTATTCATGAAAAGACTGTTTTAGTGTAGTAGAAAAATCAAGACATTTTGGAATTAGAAGTTCTGTGTTTTGATCTTGGCTCTGCCTGGGCTGCAGATGAATTTCTTCATCTTATAAGATAGGCTATCAAGTTAGGATCCAATCAAGAGACAGAAAACACACAGTAATTGAAAAAGGAAAATTTTATATAGGAGCTATTAACTATGACATGGATTGAAGTAACAGGGAATTGGCAAGAAGTAGAGTACTATGGAGAAGGAAATGGCAACCCACTCCAGTGTTCTTGCCTGGAGAATCCCAGGGACAGTGGAGCCTGGTGGGCTTCCGTCTATGGGGTCGCACAGAGTCAGACACGACTGAAGTGACTTAGCAGCAGCAGCAGCAGCAGCAGAGTACTATGGAAGTAGGAATAGCAAATACAAGGAGTGCTGCCCTGCATAAAGCTAAGGAAGAGTGCTAAAGAAGAGCCTCTACCCCATCCTCGGCAGAGATTCAGACCTTTTTGGAGACGGCATGGCCATGGCTCACTGCATGATGGAAAAGTCACTGAAGTACCTCACCTTTGGGACTTGTTAAAAAGTCTTGTGGGGCTAGAGGAGCCCCCTCTGTAGCAATGGGGCATTGGAGTAAATGTACTCCATGGGAGTCTGATGCTGGAGAAGGCGTAGGTTCTGCAGGAGCAGAGCACTGGCAGGTCCAGAGAGAGAGAGATTGTCAGGAACTTGTTCGCCAGCAGGGTAATGTAAGGCCTGAGGTGCGTGGTATCTGATTGGCAGACCCACGCCAAGGTGGTCACTGGGCTCAGACCAGTGCCACAAGCTCACTTAGAGAAATGCATGTTCAGGGCACACGGTTGGGCAGAGAACCTGAACATTTCATGCAAAGATGGGCCTGATAAATACAGAAATGATATGGACCTAACAGAAGCAGAAGATGTTAAGAAGAGGTGGCAAAAATACACAGAAGAACTGTACAAAAGAGATCTTTACCACCCATATAATCACGATGGTGTGATCACTCACCTAGAGCCAGACATCTTGGAATGTGAAATCGAGTGGGCCTTAGAAAGCATCACTACGAACAAAGCTAGTGGAAGTGATGGAATTCCAGTTAAGCTATTTCAAATCCTGAAAGATGATGCTGTGAAAGTCCTGCACTCAATATGCCAGCAAATTTGGAAAACTCAGCAGTGGCCACAGGACTGGAAAAGGTCAGTTTTCACTCCAATCCCAAAGAAAGGCAATGCCAAAGAATGCTCAAACTACCGCACAATTGCACTCATCTCACATGCTAGTAAAGTCATGCTCAAAATTCTCCAAGCCAGGCTTCAGCAATATGTGAACCGTGAACTTCCAGATGTTCAAACTGGTTTTAGAAAAGGCAGAGGCACCAGAGATCAAATTGCCAACATCCACTGGATCATGGAGAAAGCAAGAGAGTTCCAGAAAAACATCTATTTCTGCTTTATTGACTATGCCAAAGCCTTTGACTGTGTGGATCACAATAAACTGTGGAAAATTCTGAAAGAGATGGGAATCCCAGACCACCTGACCTGCCTCTTGAGAAACCTGTACGCAGGTCAGGAAGCAGCAGTTAGAACTGGACATGGAACAACAGACTGGTTCCAAAGAGAAAAGGAGTATGTCAAGGCTGTATATTGTCACCCTTCTTATTTAACTTCTATGCAGAGTACATCATGAGGAACGCTGGGCTGGAAGAAGCACAAGCTAGAATCAAGATTGCCGGGAGAAATATCAATAACCTCAGATGTGCAGATGACACCACCCTTATGGCAGAAAGTGAAGAGGAACTCAAAAGCCTCTTGATGAAAGTGAAAGAGGAGAGTGAAAAAGTTGGCTTGAAGCTCAACATCCAGAAAACTAAGATCATGACATCTGGTCCCATCACTTCATGGCAAATAGATGGGGAAACAGTGGAAACAGTGTCAGACTTTATTTTTGGGGGCTCCAAAATCACTGCAGATGGTGATTGCAGCCATGAAAAAAAAAAAAAAGACGCTTACTCCTTACAAGGAAAGTTTTGACCAACCTAGATAGCATGTTAAAAAGCAGAGACATTACTTTGCCAACAAAGGTCCATCTAGTCAAGGCTATGGTTTTTCCATTGGTCATGTATGGATGTGAGAGTTGGACTGTGAAGAAAGCTGATTGCCAAAGAATTGATGCTTTTGAACTGTGGTGTTGGAGAAGACTCTTGAGAGTCCCTTGGACTGCAAGGAGACCCAACCAGTCCATTCTAAAGGAGATCAATCCTGGGTGTTCATTGGAAGGACTGATGCTAAAGCTGAAACTGCAATACTTTGGCCACCTCATGCGAAGAGTTGACTTATTGGAAAAGACTCTGTTGCTGGGAGGGATTGGGGGCAGGAGGAGAAGGGGACGACAGAGAATGAGATGGCTGGATGGCATCACCGATTCGATGGACGTGAGTTTGAGTGAACTCTGGGAGTTGGTGATGGACAGGGAGGCCTGTTGTGCTGTGATTCATGAGGTTGCAAAGAGTCGGACATGACTGAGCGACTGAACTGAACTGAATAGCTGCTGACTTCTGTGCAGTAAGAATAAGAATATCAATCCAACAATACACTGGAAGCCAGAAGGAAAAAGCCTTTCTCCAGTGCCCTCTACTGACAAAGCTTAATGTTGTGGTTGCTGTAAAAGGGAGAAAAAAGTTCAAGTCCAGTTCAGTTCAGTTGCTCAGTCGTTTCTGACTCTTTGTGACCCAATGGACTGCAGTATGCCAGGCTTTCCTGTCCCTCACCATCTCCTGGAGTTTAGTCAAACTCATGTCCATTGAGTTGGTGATGCTATCCAGCCGTCTCATCCTCTGTTGTCCCCTTCTCCTCCTGCCTTCATTCATTCCCAGCATCAGGGTCTTTTCAAATGAGTTGGCTCTTTGCATCAGGTGGCCAAAGTATTGGAGTTTCAGCTTCAGCGTCAGTCCTTCCAATGAATATTCAGGACTGATTTCCTTTAGAATGGTCAGGTTGGATCTCCTTGCTGTCCAAGGGACTCTCAAGAGTCTACTCCAACACCACGGTTCAAAACCATCAATTCTTCGGCGCTCAGCCTTCTTCATAGTCCAACTCTCACATCCATACATGACTACTAGAAAAATCAAAGCTTTGACTAGATGGACCTTTTTTGGCAAAGTAGTTTTTAATATGCTGTCTAGGTTGGTCATAACTTTTCTTCCAAGGAGCAAGTCCATTAAAGAGCAAATATTGAAGAATGGATTTAAGCCAAGGTACAGTCAGTTGTTAATTGGAACAGAGGAGGACCTATCCCCAAAGGTATAAATGTGATTAAATTATTTTTGAATTTAAAAGCACTTTGTAATATCTCAAACAGAATACAAAAATTCACTGTTACTTTTATTATGATTTGATGTGGTTAAACCTGATACTGATATAGTTTGCAGTGCCAAAGTAGATTTGGATAGATTGCAACCTGGAAATCTGCAGCATTCTGGTTTTTAAGGAATTTATTTCAGGATTCTGTTTGATTAATATTGCACATGAAAATAAATTTATTTGGGCTTCCTAGGCTAAAATGCACTGCATGTTGGTGGCTATTAGTATAAAAAATAATATTTATTGAAATCTAATTTTATGGCAGGCATTGTAAATGCATTTAGTATTACTAATATTAGTGTTACTAAGCCCATTTTAAAAATGAGGACATGGGATAAGGTAATTTACATGTATTTGTATGTACAACCATACAAATAGGAGGAGTTGAACCAGAATTTACATCTTGGTTTTTCTTATTCCAAAATCTATGCATCTAACTTAGAACAAAATCTCTCTTCAGGCCAGGATAGTTATCACAGTGCTGTAACTTGGATAAAGTGTATATTTACTTTGGACTTTTAACGTCTGTATGCCAGTTACTATGCTGATTTGGTGCTTCACCTCTGTTTTTTTGGTGAATGTATCCTGTATATTTGGTTGCCCCTTGGTAGTCATGAATTTGATGCTAGAAGTACAGAGCAGGTGAGCAGAAAGTGATTTGGAGTTGGTCGTCTAGTTTTCACATCAGAAAGTGATTTGTGTTACGTGCCAGCCTGGATGGGAGGGGGGTTTGGGGGAGAATGGATACATTATATGTATGGCTGAGTCCTTCACCTGAAACTAGCACATTTTTAGTGAACTATACCCCAATATAAAATGTTTTTGGTGTTAATAAAAAAAATAAAGTGATTTATTCATAGAGTGCAGAATAATTGGATGAGGCATGTTCAGGAAAGAACAGTCCATCTTCCTCAGTGTTAGTAGGTTGCTGCAACCATTTGAGGTGTGTTTTAGGCCAAACATTTTGTTGCGGTTCAGTCACTAAGTCATGTCCAGCTCTTTGCGATCCATGGACTGTAGTGTCACAGACTCTGCTGTCCTTCACTATTTCCAAGAGTTTGCTCAAATTCATGTCCATTAAGTTGGTGTTGCCAGCCAACCATCTCATCCTTTGCCACCCCCTTCTCCTTTTGCCTTCAGTCTTTCCCAGCATCAGGGGCTTTTCCAGTGAGTTGACTCTTCGCATCAGGTGGCCAAAGGATTGGAGCTTCAACTTCAGCATCAGTCCTTCCAATGAATATTCAGGGTTGATTTCCTTTAGGATTGACTGATTTGATCTCCTTGCCATAGATTTTAATCTGACTAGATTAAAATATAGTTAGTAATAGGAATCTATTTGTAGTATTTAATAGCTTCTACCTGGGAAAAAACCATGTGTCCATTAACAGTGGAATGGATACATAAGGTGAAATACGTTAAAGAAGTGAAAATAAATAAAGCCCTGCTACACACAGTAGCATAGATGACTCTTTCAGACAAAATATTGAGCAAAAGTAATACCGTATCAAAGATTGTAAATGCCAAAACAAAGTGAAATTGATTTACGGTGCTATAAGTTAGAATTCCACTTTCGGGAAAGACTGTGTGGGAGGCTTTGGGTACTGTTAACATTTAAGAGCTTAATCTGAATTGCAGTTATATGGGGGTGGTGCTGGTGATTCAGTTGACCCAGTCCTGTCCGACTCTTTGTGACCCTGTGGACTGTAGCCCACCAGGCTCCTCTGTCCACGGGATTCTCCAGACAAAAATACTGGAGTGGGTTGTCATTTCCTTCTCCAGGGGATCTTCTCGGGTCAGTGATTGAAACCGTGTCTTCTGCTTGACAGGCAGATTCTTTACCACTGAGCCATCTGGGAAGCCCTCTAGGTAGGAGTAGATATTTGTAAGTTTTACAGAACAGAACCATTAATATTTATGTACTTGACCACATGATATTTCAATAAAACATTAAAATGGTTAAAAGTCTAAGTTTTAAAAATAGGAAAATAATAAAGAAAAGTAATATAGTGATATGATTGAATGTTGGATAGCCATTTAATGAAGCTTACTAAAAGTTTTTAAATGATAAGAAAAAGTGCTTAGTTTACAATGCCGAGTGGAAACAAATTAGAGTCCAAGCTTGGCTGCACTATATTATCCCCAGTATATAAAACAAATGTCTGAAAAATTGGTAGGGAAAAAAACTCATTAAATAGTAGAACTGTAGAAATGGTTTGTTTTTCTTCTCTCTACCTCACTACATTGAAAAAATTTCCTGCAATAACTGCTTTTTATAATCAGCTGTATTAGTTATGGAGAAAAATGAATATCCAGAGGGCTTCTTCATCTGTGAATTCCCCATTATGTTCCCATTACTTAGACAATAAACAACCTAATTATCTGAGTGCCCAAGAACTTGGGAAAATTGCTCCAACCTGACCTTTTAGCCCGAGATGTCCTGACAACACCAAGCTTCTCAATGCCTCGCCACTTTGGGCTTTACAATTTTATTTTTTGATTCAACAGGTAGTTTTTAAGCGTCAGTTATTTGCCAAGTGCTATAGGTATATAGCAACATATAAGAAGGGCAATGATTTCTTAGATTTCTTTACTTTTACCAGGGAAGACAAAACATAAGTAGTCATCCTAAAGATTAAGTTGAAGGAGGAAGAAATCCAAGGTACTATAAAGGTATATGTAACGAGAAAACAGGAGACAGGATTGTTGCTAGAAAAGCTGTTTTGTTTAAGCGAAGACGGCTAAGATGAGTATATGTTTGCTGGTTGTGAAAGGATAGGGCATTTGATGGTGGATGGTGGTGAGAACAATGGATTATGGATCTCAGTGAGATGGAGGGATTGTTCAAGAGAGATGTGGGGAAGGATAGAGACTGAGTCAGAGCTGGATTCTGAGGTGAAGTTTGCAGAGGCCGTATGTGATGTGGAACTGAGTTGCTGGGTGGGGGCTGGGAAAGATCATTCAAGCTGAAGAAGCCAGTGATCTGAGGGCTGGTGTCCAGTGGGTTCTGCAGGCGGATGGATGCCTCATGGAGAAAAGCGGGGTGGGGCATTAAAGAAGGAACGTCTCTGCTGTTGGTTGCTGTGTATGCAATTGCCTCTGCCTCAGCTTCTTAGGCTGTGCATCCTTTAAGGCCCGCATAAAACATGACTTCGTCTATCACACCATCCCTATTTACCCAGTTGGTTTTATTTTTGATTTTATAGCATCAAATGTCTCATTGCATAAGTTGGTACTCAATGAACATTTGCTAAATTCAATACTTTCTCTGAGGTATCGCTATTAGAAATGGACATGTTGAGCTCAATGAACTCCAGGTGTTTAACCTGGAACTCTGGTTATGTTCCAATAGTCAAGGCACGTTTAACACATTTAACTATTCTGAAAGCAGTTTTGTCTAGAGAATAACAATTTGTGTTTTTCATTTTGCGTGCAGTCACATAGTTTAGGAAAAAAAGTTTCCAATCATTTCTGCTAAGACAAAACTATGACTTTTAAAGTAGTCACTTAATGTTTGTACTTCTATTCAATGTCTGGCTTGTAGACTCAGTTTTCTGTTGATAAACCTGCAACATCAAATGATATGCATGTATTCCAGACAGATGCTGCCAATGTCTGGAATCAAAACAAATCATATCACTTGCCTGTCACAAAAGAATGCCTCTTCTGTCACTGCGGACCAATCTGTTTAATGACACAATTGCTGGGCTGTGGAGCAGATAACTGTTTCCTTTGTCACTCAGAATTCCTGGGACGCTGCAAAGAGAAAGACACTTGCAGCTTGATTGGTGTGTCTTGGTCCCTGAGTGGAGGTGAGGGGAATGACTGTATTTTCCAGGGGACAGTGGTCTGCTTCTTTTAAGATGGATGGAAGACTGTTTTCTGTGCTGTAAGTCTTCTTGATGGCTAATTATTTGAAGCCAGAGGATCCCAAGTGCAATTTCAAACAGAGTTTGGGATGAACTCTTGAAACTGTGCCATGTGCAATATGCTGCTGCATGTTGTGTGTTGGGGTTCCATTAAGAGTTGAATAAGAGCCCCCACCTTCCAGCATATCTCAGCAAAGAGACAGCTCACTGATAAGCTGAATGAAGTTGAAAGGTGGAATAAAATGACTCCTTTTGACTAGGCTGAAGGACTGACAAGTGAGGCATCTGTTTGAATTTTCTGGAATAAATTGAGAAAGCTTTCTGGACAAGGTGTTCTAAGAAATTGGAATCCATCTATTATGCAAGAACCAGGGAAGCTCTCTTCCTAAATTGCTTAATTTCTGGACCTGACACAGAGAGCACTGGGGTCTCTAATTGTCGTACACAGAATGGGTGCTACCCTCAAATGCCCATTCCTTTGTTACAGCCCCAAATTTTCTGATTTAACTGATGTCAGGTAGGGCCCAAGAAACTGCAGTTTAAGAAAACATTATAGTGAATTTCAATGAAAATGGTCCATAAAGTTTTCAAGGCATTTTAAAATCCAGTTCACTTATACGTGTTTTGAGAGACAAAGGGAAACTCCCTTTAGTTCTTCGAGTTAGGCGTCTTCCATTGAGCCCACAAGGTGGCGCCCTCTCACCATTTCTGGCCTCCTTGAGGGTGAGCTGGCCTGGAGAGGGTGTATCTAAAAGGAGAGAACCTGGGAGATCCTGTCAGCATTACTAACAGGCTTGTGGGAATTATTCTTAGAACATTAGGAATGACAATATACTGTGGTCTTTGTTCACTTGTTCCAGTCTCGTCTAAATGCTGGAGGTCACAATATCCTGTTCCAATGTGCAACATCAAATGGCTAAATAGAAAACAGAAGAGCAACCTCACACAAAGGCAAGGGGGAAAAAGACAGAAAAAAAGAAAGAAATGAAATGAGGTCTGAGAGAATAAACACACTGGGAAATATTGGGAGGTGAGAGGAGAGAAAAGTGGGCAGGTGATTCCAGGCTCAAAGAAGTCTTTCTTGCCCTTTTCCCAAGGTCAGCTGTCAAGGTCAGCTTGGATAGCCCTGGAGACAACATGGGCCGTAGCATGCTGGTCCAAGATATGGAGCTTGGCTCAAGAGCCCACAGTAGCAAGGTCGATGGTCATTTTCCTGTCTCCTTCTCACAATCAGCTTGTTGAAAGTCATCCAAATGTCTATGATCTAGTAAAACCGTACTACCTTAAGAAGCACTGTAGAGATTTCTGGACCTCTGTGATCTGTGGTTCCTGAATTTAAGGGCAGACGTCTGAGGACCTGGATGTGCCTGGTGCCTGG